>NC_085135.1:4217500-4868874 GCF_030269925.1 Bombyx mori
TTGTATTTTTTTAGTTTTTCGGTTTAAACACTTTAAGACATGCCATTTTATTTGAAAAAGGCAGCAAGAGTACTTTGTCCTTTTCTAGACTAAAAGAGACTGTTTAATTTTATAAGCTGATAGAATAATATAGAAAAGAATAATAGGATACCATCTAATCGTCACATTGGAAAAAGGTATGGCTTTATCATTTTATCATTTAAATTATTTTTTATTGCACTTATAAAACTAATTTAATTTACAATAATAATATGTAACTTTATCTATACTAATCCGTACTTGTCAATATTCTTAATAAAATTCCTATTAATAATATACAAGTGCAAATGTTGAGCTGCTTGCCAGAAATGATATAATAGTGCTTTGTTTTTTTGTTGTTTCCTTGTAGGCTGCCTGTAATTATCTAAATCTGTGTGAAAGGCAATAAATGATTTTATTATTATCTATTAATGGTAGTCCAGTGGTCGAAATTAGACCATAATTTATTTAAATTTTAAGTTTGAACATTATTATAGTTCTATTGTCACCTTTCTATTATCATCATTTCTATAATAATCATTGCTCTATGTCACTAAAGCTACATTATAGAAAAATAATATTAAAGACAAAAAATATTAATCTATTCTCAATTTGACCACAGATTGATAAATCAATAAACAAAGAAAGTATAAATGCATGTGTGTGTGAGTGTGTCAAATATATGGTATTGTGTGTAAGGTTTTTTTATTGATTTAGTTTATTTTTTTATTGTTTATGCACAATAAAAAAAAAAATCAGCAATCTGCACTACTTCTCTATATTCTCTATAAGTGTGGGAAATTTCATACTTCTCCGTCCGCGCAATTTTCGTAAAAAGGGGTACAACATTTTTGCTTCACGTATTATTTAAAATGTAGGTTCTTAATAATAATACATAAGTGTTTTGAAATATAAAACTAATCTTAAATTTTTTAGTTATACCACTTCCATTCTAAGGGTGCTATTTCGTAAACAAACTTTGCCGTTCATTACGCCATTGCGTAACCCTTAAAATACACGAAAACTGCCCAGCATAAACATAATTTTTTAGTAACTTTAATAGAAGTACTAGAATTCGAAGTTTATTATAGAATTTATTTAATTGTAATTACATATTTAGACATAGGTACTTAACATAATTAATCTTGGAATAGGTAATTATTTCAGCTTTTTTTTAATTAAAGAAATTATGTTTTATATAGGTTTAATCATTTACCCGTTGAACGTTTATAAAATGATTGTATTTACGGTAATAGTGTTGATGATCTTCATTAGGTGGCCCAAATATACTAAAAGTATTACGAGCATCCATCCTTATTTATAAATGTGTAAAGAAGCAAAATTATTATTACATTGTTCAAATTTCTATTTAATTTATAAATATATATCTGTACGTATGTAGTGTAAATATGTGTGTGTGTGTGTGTGCGCGCGTGCGTGTGTGTGTGTGTGTGTATGTGCGCGTGTGTTTGGGTGTGTCTATATATTTCAATAGATAAAAATCTAAAAATAGAGTGCAATTCATTTCGAAATTATTCTTGCCCATCTAATGGTTGTCTGGAAGAGATCACTCTTAGCGATAAGACCAAGAATTGTACTCTTTTTTTTTATTAATATTGTTTCGCAATATTTATTCATTTTGTGTACAATAAAGAATACTCTATCTCACTCTCTCTCTCTCTCATCAAACAACTCTCTAAAAAAAGCAATGATTTAATAAGAATTAAATGAAAAAGCAAATAATTAATATGCATTTACAACTAGCTAGACGTCTATAAAATTTTCTAACCGAAAAAATATATGTGTATAAACCATTAGAATAGATAAAACCTTAAAAAACAACATTATTATTAAAAAGGAAAGAAAAAAATCTTGATACTGTATTGCTTTCACGGCAAAATTTTTAGTGACTACTTAACTTGCTTGAAAGTGAAGAAATACTCTCAAAATCCATTAATTTGCAACTCGCACTCGCACATATAATAATCGAGAGGCTCACTTCGGTAAAGCTATTCGATACATGAGACAGCACTATTCCGATCCAAGCACTCGCCGCGTGCTGACGTGCTCATTGTTCGTTCGATCGCCCGACCTCGGTTCGTGGCACATCTGGCGTCCAAGTGTTTTCTCGGAAGTGACTACCTGTGCTAATTGCGTCGCACCGCCGTTTGTAAACGGGCGGACCCCTAAATTCCTGGAATTCGTTCGGCAACTTAGTGGCCCGTTTGTAAGCGGACGGTTGTGTGCCGTAATTAATCGTGATTATTACAAATTTGGGGCCTCGCCGTAAGGCGAGTGTGTTTAAAGTCCCGGGGTACCCCCCCCTGGGCACGTGACAGTTACAATGGAGTCCACGATCGATCTGTTCGCGGAATTCCTCCGTCTGAGGTACCCGACATTATCGGCCGAATTTTTAGAATTTAAGGCCAATCACGCCGCGAACTCAGAAGCGGTCTCCGTCGCGCCCGCCGCTTCCGTGTCCCCAATACTCGCGAGCAAAGCTCCCGCGTCGATCGCTGCGGTCTCGGTTCCAGCCCTGCGCTCATCCGCAGCACACGTCGCGTCCACGCGTTCATCCGCGGCCTCCATCGCGCCCGCGCCGTCCTCTGCCCCCGAGCGATTGTCCGTGGCCTCCGTCGCGACCGTCAACCCCGCGCCGTCTAAAACGCCCGCCTGCGGGTCGCCCGCGCCCTCCTCTTCATCCGACTCGGAGTCGGACATGGAGGTCGATCTTTCCCCCGCCCCCTCGACTGATGGATTCACAGTAGTCCAAAAAGGTAAGAGGCGCGCTGCGGAAGCCCGAGCTCCCGCGGCCGCCAAAGTAAGCAGAGCCACGAACGCGTCGCGCCTCCGTCCACCGACCCCCGTTGCTCCCCCTGCCCGTGCTACACCGTCGCCGCGTCCGGTAGTACAAAAGAAAATCCAAGCCCCTCCCCCGGTAATCCTTCAAGAGAAGGCAGCCTGGGAACGAGTTTCCCTGGCCCTTAAGGCCAAAAATATTAATTTCACGAATGCCCGTAACCTCGCGAACGGCATTCAAATTAAGGTTCAAACACCCGACGACCATAGGGCCCTCTCTTCTTACCTCCGTAAGGAGCGTATAAGTTTCCATACGTATACGCTCCAGGAGGAGCGCGAACTTCGTGCCGTCATACGTGGCATCCCTAAAGAGTTGGATGCCGAACTCGTCAAGGCCGACCTTCTGGAACAAGGCCTACCAGTAAATTCAGTGCACCGCATGCACACCGGCCGCGGTAGGGAGCCATATAATATGGTTCTAGTCGCCCTCCAGCCTACCCTCGAGGGTAAGCAAATTTTTAACATACGTACCGTCTGTAGGCTCTCCGGTATCGCCGTCGAAGCCCCCCATAAAAAAGGCACTCCTAGCCAGTGCCATAACTGTCAACTGTACGGGCATTCTTCCCGTAACTGTCACGCGCGCCCCCGATGCGTCAAGTGTCTAGGCGATCACGCTACGGCCCTTTGCACTCGCGATCAAAAAACCGCGACGGAACCGCCTAGCTGCGTCCTGTGTCGAACACAGGGTCACCCCGCAAATTACCGCGGATGCCCCCGAGCCCCGAAAATAAATCGCCGCGTCGCCCGCCAAAACCGCCTCCGAGCTTCCCACCCAGACATCAAAGCCTCGGCACCCTCTGTGTCGCAGGCTAAGCCAGCATTCGTTCCGGCGCCGGTGCCCAGTGGCTCGGCCTGGGCGAAACCGCTGCCGTACACGAACACGGCTACAACTCCCTCCTCCGCGATTCGTCCCGCCCCCGCGATACGCCCCTCCCTCGCGAATCGCGGCGTTCGATGATGACGAAAAAGCAGAGCTGCTGGCCGATACATTGCAAGCCCAGTGCATGCCCAGCATTCAATCCGCGGACCCTGTTCATGTAGAATTAGTAGACAGTGAGGTAGAACGCAGAGCCTCCTTGCCACCCTCGGATGCGTTACCACCCGTCACCCCAATGGAAGTTAAAGACCTGATCAAAGACCTACGTCCTCGCAAGGCTCCCGGTTCCGACGGTATATCTAACCGCGTTATTAAACTTCTACCCATCCAACTCATCGTGATGTTGGCATCTATTTTCAATGCCGCTATGGCGAACTGTATCTTTCCCGCGGTATGGAAAGAAGCGGACGTTATCGGCATACATAAACCCGGTAAACCAAAAAATCATCCGACGAGTTACCGCCCGATTAGCCTCCTCATGTCTCTGGGCAAACTGTATGAGCGTTTGCTCTACAAACGCCTCAGAGACTTCGTCTCATCAAAGGGCATTCTCATCGATGAACAATTCGGATTCCGTGCAAATCACTCATGCGTACAACAGGTGCACCGCCTCACGGAGCACATTCTTGTAGGACTTAACCGACCAAAACCGATCTATACGGGAGCCTTCTTCTTCGACGTCGCAAAAGCGTTCGACAAAGTCTGGCACAACGGTTTGATTTTCAAACTTTTCAACATGGGCGTACCGGACAGTCTCGTGCTCATCATACGAGACTTCTTGTCTAACCGCTCTTTTCGATATCGAGTAGAGGGAACCCGCTCCTCCCCGCGACCACTCACGGCTGGAGTCCCGCAAGGCTCCGTTCTCTCTCCGCTCCTATTTAGTTTATTTATTAACGATATTCCCCGGTCACCGCCGACCCAGCTAGCCTTATTCGCTGACGACACAACCGTTTACTACTCAAGTAGAAACAAGTCCCTAATCGCGAGTAAGCTCCAGAGTGCAGCGTTAACCCTCGGACAGTGGTTCCGAAAATGGCGCATAGACATCAACCCAGCGAAAAGCACAGCAGTGTTATTTCAAAGGGGAAACTCACCGCTTATTTCCTCCCGCATTAGGAGGAGAAATATCACACCCCCGATCACCCTCTTCGGCCAACCTATACCCTGGGCTAGGAAGGTCAAGTACCTGGGAGTCACCCTGGATGCATCCATGACATTCCGCCCGCATATAAAAACAGTCCGTGACCGTGCCGCATTTATTCTCGGCAGACTCTATCCCATGATCTGTAAGCGGAGTAAAATGTCCCTTCGGAACAAAGTGACACTTTACAAAACTTGCATAAGGCCCGTCATGACTTACGCGAGTGTGGTGTTCGCTCACGTGGCCCGCACACACATAGACACCCTCCAATCCCTACAATCCCGCTTTTGCAGGTTAGCCGTCGGGGCTCCGTGGTTCGTGAGGAACGTCGACCTACACGACGACCTGGGCCTCGAATCGATCCGCAAACACATGAAGTCAGTGTCGGAACGTTACTTCGATAAGGCTATGCGTCATGATAATCGCCTTATCGTTGCTGCCGCTGACTACTCCCCGAATCCTGATCACGCAGGAGCAAGTCACCGTCGTCGCCCTAGACACGTCCTTACGGATCCATCAGATCCAATAACTCTTGCATTAGATACCTTCAGCTCTAACACTAGGAGCAGGCTGAGGAACCCCGGTAACCGTACTCGTCGAACTCGACAAAGAGGTCGACGTGCAGCCTAACCCATGCATCAGCCCGCTGAGTTTTTCGCCGGATCTTCTCAGTGGGTCGCGATTCCGATCCGGTAGTAGATTCATTCGCGAAGCAACTGCTCTTGAGTTGTTAGGTCTCCTTCGGAGGCGCTCGGGCAGTTGTTAGCAAATCCCACCCCTCCTGGCTGAGCCTTTGCTCGCCCACCTGTCCTGGTGAAGCTGGAAAGGCCTCCGGGCCACCAGTAATCTTTCAATCTTAAAAAAAAAAAAAAACATGAGACAGCAACATAAACAAACCTTCTCTCTCTCCCACAAAATGAGATTCATAATCTTACCACTAGGTGGCACTGATACAACCTCACACAAATTAATTATAACATTAACATCGACTGAGTAATTAAAAAAACTCGCACTAAGCACAGGTACATTACCCATTACCCGACTAATTATAAATATCGTTAGAAAGCTTGGCATTTCAATTAAACGCCTTAAAAAAAACCTTGCGTGCTACCAATATAAAAGAAAAAAATATCGCTTCTCAAGATGAATAAACGTCCTGCAAATCGAGTGACTCGCACTCAGTGTGCTTAGTGCGAGTTTTGTAACGTTCTCGATAGCGAGCCAGTTTGCTCAAATTTGTATGCAATTGGAACAACGCCCCTAGCGGCAAACGTACCCGGTGTTATCTTGTGAGTGCGAGTTCATATTAACGTTGTGATCTCGTAACCGAGTAATTTTACCGAAATGAGTACCACGAATGACATTTGTGCGAGTGCGTGTTACAAATTAGTGGATTTTGACGTTTCGATCGAGTATTTCTTTAGTAGTTCTATTTTTCCAACTACAGAGGCAAAAGTATCATGCCATAGAGCCTAATCTTTTTTTATAAAAAATGATAATATGGAGTGAAATGGATTTGATTAATTTGAAGCATTAATCGATTGGCATGGAATGAAATGCAATGAGATCAGATAATATGGGATAAAAAATAATCTCTGTAAAATGCTGATTATTTACTGAGATTTATTTCAGGGGACTTTTTCGAAGACTTCGAGAAGCTACGTCTAGCGGTTTTGTTTAATTTTTTTACATTTTCGCACTTTCACAGATACTAAACAGTTAATAAACCAACGTTATTTTGTTATTGCATAGATGGGTGAACGAGCTCCCGGCCCACCTAATCTTAAGTGGTTACCGGAGCCCATAGACATCTACAACGCAAATGCCGCCTCCCACCTTGAGATATTAGTTATAAGGTCTCAGTATAGTTACAACGGTTGTCCCACCCTTCAAACCGAAATGCATTACTGCTTCACGGCAAAAATAGGCAGGGTGGTGATACCTACCCGTGCGGACTCACAACCTACCACCAGTAATTACGCAAATTAATTTTGCGGGTTTGATTTTTATTACATAATGCTATTCCTTTACAGTGAAAGTCAATCGTAAACAAATTAAACATTTGATAAGTACGTATTTCATTAGAAAAATTGATACCCGCCGGCGGGATTAGAACACCGGTGCATCGCAAGATACGAATACACCGGACGCATTAACCTTTAGGCCAGGACGATCTCAAAAATACACTTATACACGAAGAAATATTAAATACGCATTAACTAAGAAACATTAAATAGACAAAATAAAACAATTCACACAATTTAGCTCCTCGCGGTCCCTCCAAAATGTCTTTTCATCTTTTTTTCCCAGTTGTTCAATTGTAAATGAATAAATCAAAATCAAATCGAGTTCACGTTCTATACGGTGAAAAATGAAGAATTGTGAGTGTGAGTTGAGATATGCTACTCGATTCGCAGGACGTTTATTCACCGAGAGCAGCAATAATATTATTTCTCGTATATTGGTAGCACGTGATGTTTTGGCATTAGACCGTCTAAATGAAATACAACGCATTTTAACAGTATTTTAATGAGAACCAACGACTTTCAAAATTATTCGGGTAATGTCACGTGTTGTACGTTTTGTACTATTTTGTACGTTTAGAATTTAAGTGGCTCAACTCAAAATTCTTATTTTCTGGTAAACTTCAATATTGTAATACAATAATTGTATTTTTTTTTAGTTTTTCGGTTTAAACACTTTAAGGCATGCCATTTTATTTGAAAAAGGCAGAAAGAGTACTTTGTCCTTTTCTAGACTAAAATAGACTGTTTAATTTTATAAGCTGATAGAATAATATAGAAAAGAATAATAGGATACCCTCTAATCGTCACATTGGAAAAAGGTATGGCTTTATCATTTTATCATTTAAATTATTTTTTATTGCACTTATAAAACTAATTTAATTTACAATATGTTACTATATCTATAACTAATCCATACTTGTCAAAATCCTCATCAATTGTCAATATTCTTAATAAAATTCCTATTAATAATATACAAGTGCAAATGTTGAGCTGCTTGCCAGAAATGATATAATAGTTCTTCCCGCGGACTGGACGCTGCCTCCTCGGCGCAGTCCGGGGCCGCCTGCCGTAAGGCAAAGAACGGGACAGAGATAGGAGAGGTAGAGCGACTGGAGCGCTCCCTAACGGAGGTGGGTCCCTCTGACCCCCTCCGAGCGTGCAATATTGTTAAGGAGATGGTTACCACTATAGCCAAAAAATCGGCTAAAGGGCTTAAAGGCGACTATGTGCGGGCCCTAAAATCCGGAGCGGCCACCCTGGAAGAGAGACTGCAGGACGTCGTGGACCGCACCACAACAACGGAGACGGCGGGCATGCGGCAGGAAGTGGCCCTGCAGCACGCCCGCCTCGAGCAACTGGCGATAGAGAATGGCGAACTTCGGGCGGAGAACGGACAGCTCCGCGTCGACATGGCCGAGTTGAGGACCATGGTGGCCGACCTCATAGAGCGGCAACGCAGCTCGGCCCCTGTCCCTCCTCCGCCCGAAGCGGAAGGCCTCACTGAGGTCGAGGAGCTGAGGCGGCAGCTTCTTACACAGGAGGCGCGCAGCTCCAAAGTGGAGCGGGCGAGACCGCCCCTCGCCCATGAGGCGAAAGGCAGCGCGCCTGTGCCCGCACCTCGAACAACAATGGCCGCTAAAACTTATAGCGGCCCCAAACAGACAGCCACACCTGCGAGGATTCCCGCCGCGACTATTCTCGCGGTCGGCAGCTTCGGGGGCAACAAGATCTGCCCCCCCAAAGAAACCGGCATCCGCTCCTGCTCCGCCCCAGCCTGCGAAGGCAGGGCCTGGCAGGAGCCGGACAAAGAAGAAGGGAGGCGTCAACGCCGCCAAACCGGCACTGACTCCCCAGCCCCGCCCGCTGCCCCCGGCCCCGGCCAATATGGAAGAGGCCTGGACAACGGTGGTGCAGCACGGGCCCAAGAAGGTGGCGGCGCCTGCTGCGCCGCACCCCAAGCCCGCCCCTGCGGCCGCTGCTCCCCGCCAAGAGGGTCGAGCGGAGCCGAGGGGCCAAAAAAGAAGAGGAGGAGCACGCAGAAAGCCGCGCACCCCGCGGTCGGCTGCAGTAGTCGTAGAGCTGCTGCCGGCCGCCAAAGAACGGGGCATCACGTACCACGACGTGACGGTCGGGGTGACCGGTCTCAGGTACCTCGGCCTCGAACTGGATGGTCGGTGGAACTTCCGCGCTCACTTTGAGAAGTTGGGCCCTCGATTGATGGCGACGGCCGGCTCTCTGAGCGGGCTTCTTCCAAACGTCGGGGGTCCCGATCAGGTGGCGCGCCGCCTCTACATGGGGGTGGTGCGGTCGATGGCACTATACGGCGCGCCCGTATGGTGCCAGGCCCTGACCCGCAAGAACGTCGCCGCGCTGCGACGTCCGCAGCGCGCGATCGTGGTCAGGGCCATCCGAGGATACCGCACCGTCTCCTTCGAGGCGGCGGGCTTGCTCGCCGGGGCGCCACCCTGGGACCTGGAGGCGGAGGCGCTCGCTGCCGATTACAGGTGGCGTAGCGACCTCCGCTCTAGGGGGGAAGGGCGCCCCGGCGAAGGAGTAGTTCGAGCGCGGAGGCTCCAATCTCGGCGGTCAGTGCTGGAGGCGTGGTCTCGCCGCTTGGCGGACCCGTCGGCCGGCATCCGTACCGTCGAGGTGGTCCGCCCGGTTCTCGTGGACTGGGTGGGCCGCGACCGCGGATGCCTCACCTTCCGGCTGACGCAAATCCTTACCGGCCACGGTTGCTTTGGCCGGTACTTGCATAAGATAGCCGGAAGGGAACCGACGGCGCAGTGCCACCACTGCGCGGACCGCGACGAGGAAGACACAGCGGAACATACATTGGCGCGTTGCTCTGGATTCGACGAGCAACGCGCCGCCCTCGTCGCGGTCATAGGAGAGGACCTCTCGCTGCCGCGCGTCGTGGCTACGATGCTCGGCAGCGACGCGTCCTGGAAGGCGATGCTCGACTTCTGCGAGTCCACCATCTCGCAGAAGGAGGCGGCGGAGCGAGAGAGGGAGAGCTCTTCCCTTTCCGCACCGATCCGTCGCCGTCGAGCCGGGGGCCGGAGGCGGGAATACGCCCGTACGTCCCGGCCCCTGTAGGTAGCGGCCTCCGCCCGGTGAAGGTCAAGGGGCGACCTGAGGGGGTGAGGCCGCGCGGCGCGCTACCAGCACTCTAGCGCGCTGCCGTGGAGTAAATAGAGCGACCGGCCGACGGTGTATCGCGTCCTGACCCAGCAGGCTGGTTCTGGTCCAGCGGGGTATTCCGGGACACCAGCGGCACCGTCTGGGCGGCCCGACGGGCTGCCGTACCGAGACGGCCGACGTTTCAGAGCCTTCGATTCGCCTCGAAGGCTCCGTCGGCTGGGCGTCCTTGGGGTGAGTCGCGCCGTCTGGTTGTAGTGTTGACCGCGGTGGCCCCCCTACCTCATCCGGGTTCTGACCTCGGAGGGGATCGGACGTCGGGTGTAAGAGTGCAGGGGAGTCGTTTAGTGGGTGGGCCCTAAAATCCTTGTGCCCGCGGTCTGCTCACAACACCATGCAGATCGTTGAGTCTCACATACCCCGCGCGCCCCTTTTGCGCGGGGACCTCGTAGGAGGTTCGGCCCTCTACCCGAAGAAAAAAAAAAAAAAAAAAAAAAAAAAAAAAAAAAAAAGGGGTCACTTGTAGGGAATCGCGGGTTAAACCTACGGAAGCGGGAAGCAATCAACCCCCAAATCATGTTTTTTCGCTGTACTTCGAACATGTTCAAACATGTCACGCCAGTGAGACTAGAGTCCTGATCCCACTTCTGATGTTGGCTCACGTCGGGGATGGCTGAGCGGTACTTTCCGTCATCACTCGTATTTGGTTGAACTCAGTTTATAAAAAGTCAATAAAACCTTTTGAATAATAATTATTGAAACTCAACACACACAACTTTCACAATGACAGGATAAACCGACAGTTTCGTTGCACATACCGACAGACCAACCGACTGACTGACTGACTGACTGACTGACTGACTGACTGCCAGAGACTCACTGACTGAGACGGACGGAATGACTGTCTGACACGGAATGCCACGACTCTGTCCACGTACCGCCATTTTATACTGTGGCGTTACGGAGTCTACCCTTCATTTTGTGATATTTATCAAAACAACATTTCATCATTTCAAATAATAATCAAAACCACCGTCTTAATATTACTAAAAGTCGTTATCCATGACATATATAATATCGCTATTTAAGTCTACCAATGTGGAGATAATATCAGTTTTTGTGGCTAAAGATGTGGATAAACTACCCCCAATAACCTTCGATCACTTAGATGTTTCGAAGCTATTAAAGGACTTAGTTCTTCTCAAAGCAAATGTATGTGATATCCGATCGACTTATGCCGCCTTAAGTGAAGTGGATAAATTGAGAAATGAGATAAAGGAAATAAAATCAACATTAAATCCTGAACACTCGAATCGTTATCGTAGTATGAACATTAATATGAAGCGCGGTGGCTATTTAGACAGCGACCCCATGGGATTGTCTCGTTACGAGTATGACACCGTTGGTGTCAATGAAAGTGAGATGTTAATAAATTCGTCTTCTCCTAAACAACTTAATCCCAAAACATCTCCGGTGTCGAAAACTATCTTCAATAAACACAGTGAGGCGGTGGTAGCGGTGAGCGATAGTTACGCGTCGAGGATAGTGGCAGAGCCGATATCGGTCGGTAACAAGACAAGTTCCGCGAGTGAATCGTCGGCGGCAGTGCAATCTACGGTGCCTGTACATAATACTCGTAATAGCGGGACTTTAAATGATACAGAAGGCAAGTGGACCAAAGTTGAGAAGCTAAAACGGAAAAATAAATACAGGTATAGTGGCAGAACGGGTATTGCCCGCGACACGGATGGTCAATTTAATTTTAAAGCGGCAGAAATAAAGGTGCCTATTTTTATTACAAACTTACACAAAGAAGAGAGAGAGAGAGAGAGAGTATTCTTTATTGTACACCAAAAAACAAATAAACAGTGCGATACATTAACAACAAAAAAGTACAATTGGCGGTCTTATCGCTAAGAGCGATCTCTTCCAGACAACCATCAGGTGGACAAGAATCATTTGGAAACGAACTACGCGCGGTGTACCATTCCAGTGAAATACATATGCATATATGTACACATACATATACACATACACATCTCCGTAAATAGATATACAATTAATACAAAGTATTATAATATAATAATAATTATTAAAAATAAAAAATAAATAAAAATTTAATTTAAAATTTGCTTCTTTACACATAAATAAGGATAAGCAATTTACATATAAAAGATACTTAAAATACCTTTGAAACATATACAATTTAAGTAGATACCAATTTCAGAAATCTTCCTTATCACATATTAAATCACAAAGAAATGAGTAACAAAGATATTACTGATTATATATATAATAAAACGAAAGAAAAAGTCGAACTAGAAAATATATCTATAAAAAGGCAAACGGAATACAATGCATACAAGCTCTTTGTACCGCAACAAAAAATATATCAGTCCGACAGAAGCACCCGCCGCCTGCGGACGTGCTCATCGACCACTCAATCGCACGGCCATTGTTCGCCTGGTTTTATTGTTAGCCCGGCCTTTGTTCACCCGGCTTTTGTTCGTGGCACATCTGCCGACAAAGTGTGTTCCTGGAAGTGTTTGTTTTGTTTTGGTTTATTTTTGTTGTTTCCTTTTTTTTGTTGTTCTTTCTTTTTCCTGCAGTAATTGTGCCGCATCGCCACCTGTGTTCAATCGAACCGCTAAGTACCGAGAAGTTGGGGCCTCGCCGCTAGGCGAGTGTGTTTAAGACCCGGGACAGCCCCACCTGGGTCAGACATCGTGGAAGCTTTATTTACAGAATTCCTCCGACTTCGCCACCCAAAGCTCACTTCTGAGTTTCTGGCTTTCAAGGCTGATCACGCCGTGAGCCCTCTCGCGGATTCCACCGTGCTCGTCGCTCCCGCGTCGTACACCGCAGCGTCCGCCATGCCTGCCGCTCCCGCGTCGCCTATACTAGTGGGTAAAACTGCTGCGTCGTCCGCCGTGGCCGCCGCTCCCCTGGCGCGATCATCCGCGGGTTCCGTAGGGTCCGACGGACGTCCTGCACCTGCCCGTAGGTCGCCTGCTCCCGAGCCTGCTGCCTCCTCGTCCTCCGACTCTGACTCGGACATGGAGGTCGACCTCGCCCCCGCCTCATCGACGGATGGATTCACCCTGGTACAAAAGGGTAAGAAGTGCGCTGCGGAGTCCCGAGCTCCCGCGGCCGCTAAAATTAGTAAAGCCGCGAACGCGTCGCGCCCTCGCCCTCCGACTCCCGTCGCTCCCCCTGCCCGTGCCACACCGTCGCCGCGTCCAGTGGCACAAAATAAAACTCAGACCCCTCCCCCGGCAATCCTTCAAGAGAAGGCAGCTTGGGACCGAGTTTCCCTGGCCCTTCAGGCCAAAAAAATTAATTTTATCAGCGCCCGTAACCTCGCGAACGGGATTCAAATTAAAGTAACGACACCCGACGACCATAGGGCCCTCTCAAGCTAACTCCGAAAGGAGCGTATAAGTTTCCACACTTATACGCTTCAGAAGGAGCGTGAACTTCGCGCGGTCATACGCGGCATCCCAAAGGAATTAGATGCCGATCTCGTCAAGGCCGACCTTCTAGAACAAGGTCTGCCGGTCAATTCCGTGCACCGCATGCACACAGGACGCGGGAGGTAGCCATTCAATATGGTTCTCGTCGCTCTCCAGCCTACCCCCGAGGGCAAGCAAATTTTCAACGTACGAACAGTCTGTAGGCTTTCCGGAATAACCGTCGAAACCCCTCATAAAAAAGGCACTCCGAGCCAGTGCCATAACTGTCAGTTGTACGGGCACTCTTCCCGTAATTGTCACGCGCGCTCCCGATGCGTCAAGTGTTTGGGCGATCACGCCACGAGCCTTTGCACTCGCGATCAAAAAACCGCTACGGAACCGCCTAGCTGCGTCCTGTGCCGAACACAGGGTCACCCCGCGAACTACCGTGGTTGCCCCAGAGCCCCTAAAATAAATCGCCGCGTCGCCCGCCAAAACCGCCTCCGAGCTTTCGGCCCAGACATCAAAGCCACGGCACCCTCTGTGCCGAAGGCTAAGCCTGCTTTCGTGCCGGCTTCGGTGCCCAGCGTCTCGGCCTGGGCTAAACCGTTGCCGTACACGAACACGGCTACAACTCTCTCCCCCGCGACTCGTCCCACCCCCGCGATACGTCCCTCCCCCGCCATTCGTCCCTCCCCCGCGACCTGCCCTCCGACCGCGTCCGACAATCTCGCTCTAGCGATCGACTTTTTTCAGTCGATCAACTTTGATCGTGTTAATGCTTTGGGCGACGCCATTCGCGCCGCCTCCACTGCACAACACTTCATCGCCGTTGTGCAAGAATACGCTGACGTATACGCGTCGTTAAATACGTACGTCCTCCCCTCACTCCGCCGGTAATCAATGGCGTACATAAGTAGAATCAAGCCCCTATCCGTAACAATAGGATTTTTTTAACGCTTACGGTCTCGCAAATCAACGTGATCAGGTTTGTGATTTTTTGCGTGACCATCAAATTGACATCTTTTTGGTGAAGGAGACCCTGCTTAAGCCCGCGCGCCGCGACCCTAAAATCGCGAACTATAACATGGTTAGGAATGACAGGCTCACTGCTCTTGGTGGTGGTACCGTCATTTACTATAGAAGAGCCCTGCATTGCGTCCCACTCGACCCCCCCGCGCTTTCTAACATCGAAGCATCAGTATGCCGAATCTCACTGACTGGACACGCGCCGATCGTTATCGCGTCCGTTTATCTTCCACCGGATAAAATTGTTCTAAGTAGTGATATTGAGGCGCTGCTCGGCATGGGAAGCTCTGTCATTCTGGCGGGTGACCTAAATTGTAAACACGTCAGGTGGAACTCTCACACCTCAACCCCTAATGGCAGGCGCCTCGACGCGCTAGTCGATGATCTCGCCTTCGATATCGTCGCTCCGCTGACCCCGACTCACTACCCGCTAAATATCGCGCATCGCCCGGATATACTCGACATAGCGTTATTAAAAAACGTAACTCTGCGCTTACATTCGATTGAAGTAGTTTTTAGAGTTAGATTCAGACCATCGTCCCGTCATTATGAAGCTCGGTCGCGCTCCCGATTCCGTTCCCGTCACGAGGACTGTGGTGGATTGGTACACGCTGGGCATCAGCCTGGCTGAATGTGATCCACCATCGCTTCCGTTTAGTCCGGACTCTATCCCGTCTCCTCAGGATACCGCTGAAGCCATAGACATCTTAACATCACACATCACCTCGACATTAGATAGGTCATCGAAGCAAGTTGTAGCGGAGGACTTCCTTCACCGCTTCAAATTGCCCGACGATATTAGGGAACTCCTTAGAGCTAAGAACGCCTCGATCCGTGCGTACGATAGATATCCTACCGCGGAAAATCGTATTCGAATGCGTGCCCTACAACGCGACGTAAAGTCTCGCATCACTGAAGTCCGAGATGCCAGATGGTCTGATTTCTTAGAAGGACTCGCGCCCTCTCAAAGGTCTTACTACCGCTTAGCTCGTACTCTCAAATCGGATACGGTAGTAACTATGCCCCCCCTCGTAGGCCCCTCAGGCCGACTCGCGGCGTTCGATGATGACGAAAAAGCAGAGCTGCTGGCCGATACATTGCAAGCCCAGTGCATGCCCAGCATTCAATCCGCGGACCCTGTTCATGTATCATTAGTAGACAGTGAGGTAGAACGCAGAGCCTCCTTGCCACCCTTGGACGCGTTACCGCCCGTCACCTCAATGGAAGTTAAAGACCTGATCAAAGACCTACGTCCTCGCAAGGCTCCCGGTTCCGACGGTATATCTAACCGCGTTATTAAACTTTTACCCGTCCAACTCATCGTGATGTTGGCATCTATTTTCAATGCCGCTATGACTAACTGTATCTTTCCCACGGTGTGGAAAGAAGTGGACGTTATCGGCATACACAAACCCGGTAAACCAAAAAATCATCCGACGAGTTATCGCCCGATTATCCTCCTCATGTCTCTGGGCAAACTGTATGAGCGTCTGCTCTACAAACGCCTCAGAGACTTCGTCTCATCCAAGGGCATTCTCATCGATGAACAATTTGGATTCCGTACAAATCACTCATGCGTTCAACAGGTGCACCGCCTCACGGAGCACATTCTTGTGGGGCTTAATCGACCAAAACCGTTATACACGGGAGCTCTCTTCTTCGACGTCGCAAAAGCGTTCGACAAAGTTTGGCACAACGGTTTGATTTTCAAACTATTCAACATGGGCGTGCCGGATAGTCTCGTGCTCATCATACGGGACTTCTTGTCGAACCGCTCTTTTCGATATCGAGTAGAGGGAACCCGCTCCTCCCCGCGACCACTCACGGCTGGAGTGCCGCAAGGCTCCGTTCTCTCACCGCTCCTATTTAGTTTATTTATTAATGATATTCCCCGGTCGCGGCCGACCCAGCTAGCCTTATTCGCTGACGACACAACCGTTTACTACTCAAGTAGAAACAAGTCCCTAATCGCGAGTAAACTCCAGAGCGCAGCGTTAGCCATCGGACAGTGGTTCCGAAAATGGCGCATAGACATCAACCCGGCGAAAAGCACAGCAGTGTTATTTCAAAGGGGAAACTCACCGCTTATTTCCTCCCGCATTAGGAGGAGAAATATCACTCCCCCGATCACCCTCTTCGGCCAACCTATACCCTGGGTCAGGAAGGTTAAGTACCTGGGAGTCACCCTGGATGCATCCATGACATTCCGCCCACACATAAAAACAGTCCGCGACCGTGCCGCATTCATTATCGGCAGACTCTATCCCATGATCTGTAAGCGGAGTAAAATGTCCCTTCGAAACAAGGTGACACTTTACAAAACTTGCATAAGGCCCATCATGACTTACGCGAGTGTGGTGTTCGCTCACGCGGCCCGCACACGCATAGACACCCTCCAATCCCTACAATCCCGCTTTTGCAGGTTAGCCGTCGGGGCTCCGTGGTTCGTGAGGAACGTTGACCTACACGACGACCTGGGCCTTGAATCAATCCAGAAATACATGAAGTCAGCGTCGGAACGGTACTTCGATAAGCTATGCGTCATGATAATCGCCTTATCGTTGCCGCCGCTGACTACTCACCGAATCCTGATCATGCAGGAGCCAGTCACCGTCGACGCCCTAGACACGTCCTTACGGATCCATCAGATCTAATAACCTTTGCATTAGATGCCTTCAGCTCTAATAATAGGAGCAGGCTTAGGGACCCCAGTAACCGTACTCGTCGAACTCGACAAAGAGGTTGACGTGGAACCTAGCCCATGCATCAGCCCGCTGAGTTTCTCGCCGGATCTTCTCAGCGGGTCGCGATTCCGATCCGGTAGTAGATTCATTCACGAAGCAATTGCTCTTGAGTTGTTAGGTCTCCTTCGGAGGCGCTCGGGCGGCTGTTAGCATTTCCACCCCTCCTGGCTGAGCCTTTGCTCGCCCACCTGTCCTGGTGAAACTGGAAAGGCCTTCGGGCCACCAGTAATCTCTCAATCATAAAAAAAAAAAAAAAAAAAAAACAATGTTCTTAGACGATAAGCTTTGGCCTACGGGTATTATTTTTCGTCGTTTCGTGCATTTTAAGCATAGAACAGATATGCGTAGTAATACTACTGTGATCGGCCTATCACAGAGATCATCATGAATTCTAATTATGTAATCAAACTAGTCGGTTTTAATTGTAAAAGCGTAAAGCGCTCCATCGAACCAGAATGGATTCTCGTCTGGTGTCGACAGGAATAAAATTAATAATGGATAGTTGTTCGTTTAAGTTGGCGAGTTTTAATTGTAAGAATGTCAAGCGGTCTGTAGATAGTATCAGAGATATGTGTGGTGCTTGTGACTTATTATCTTTACAGGACAAAGTTACTGCCAAAGGAGATACCATATCTGGGTACTATCGACAAGGGTTTCAACTACACGCGTACGTCAGCGGTGGATACGTCAGCGGGCATACTGCGTGGGAGACCTCATGGGGGTGTGGCCATACTGTGGAAAAGTAATGTTGTTCAACAAGTGTTGAAATGTGATAGTGTTCGTATTTGTGCTATAAAAATTGTAACCAAAGATCGACCTGTGATAGAAATGAGCGTGTACATTCCTACGAATTCTGTGAGTAACTTGCCTGGGTTTACTGACTGCTTAAGTACAATGCGTGCAATTATAGATGAGTACGGTATCGAGTCTGTTTTTATGTTAGGTGACTATAATGCTCATATTTGTGAATTATTTTATAACGAACTGATAAATTTTTGCAATGAGCAACTTTGGTCATGTTTTGATGTTGAGTATCTGGGTGTGGACTCTGGTACATACACTTTTGTCAGTGATGCGCATAGGGCTTGCACCTGGCTGGATCATTGCATCCTAACGCAAGCCGCGCGGCGGTCTGCTATAGACATTTATGTTGATTATGATATTCTTTGGTCGGATCACTTTCCCCTTGTACTGGAATGTAATTTAAATGTAATAAGTTCAACATTGCAGCTTAACAATAAACGTAAATTAAGCAATATAAGCGTTGTATGGGGGGAAAGAACTAATGAACAGGTGATAATGTATACAAAGGAGTGTCATAATAGATTAAAATTAATTGATTTCCCCGTGGAGTTTGTTGAGTGTGCTCACGGTTATTGTTCTGATCCTGACCATCGGCGAGTGCTGGACAGGCTGTACTCTGACATTGTTGTTGCCCTTGGAGATGCAGCTCGGGCTAGTCGAGGAAGCACGGGGAAGGGTGGGGGTGTTTCACGCATAATGGGTTGGAACAAGCACGTCGCTGGGGCTCACAGGAATGCCAGGAATAAATTTACAGAATGGGTTTTGTGTGGTAGGCCGAGTTCTGGTGTCATGTACGATGAGATGTGTGAAAGTAGAAGGGTCTTTAAGTCACGCTTGAAGTGGTGTCAAGATCACCAAGACCAAATAAATATGGACGCCCTTGCGGAGAAACACGCAGTGGGTGACTTCGGAAGTTTTTGGCATGGCACGAAAAAATGTGATATTGGGACTGGTCTTCCTGTGAGCGTCGATGACATCAGTGATCACAAGGGAATAATAATAATATAATAATATAACACTTTATTTAACACCATATGTACAAAGTAAGCATATAAAAACAAATAATAGTCGGTGACATAAATTGGCGGCCTTATCGCTGAAAGCGATCTCTTCCAGGCAACCTTGCAGGGAGAGGAATAAGCGAACTGGACGGTGCTATATCTTAATAAACTTACATAAAAATATATACTTATATACACATGTGAAAAATAAATACTAAAAATATGCAAGTAAATACAAAATACAAAATAAGTAGCAACTTGTACAGTTATATTGTAGGAGCCATATTATTGAGCAAGGTAGTGCGATCTTAATCTGAACTTGAAATTTTCCGGCGAGGACGATTGTTTGATGCTCAAGGGTAGTGCATTCCATAAACGGACAGCTTCAACCGTAAAGGAATGGTCATAAAATGACGTCCCGTGAGCCGGAAACTTCAGCATTAAGTTCTCCGATGACCTAAGTGAATGGGAGTTTGCAGTATGTAGGAAATCAAAACGTTCCTGAAGGTAGCGCGGGGACGAGGAATTAAACAGGAATTAAACCAAATATAAACCTTATGATGAAATTTTGAAGACGCTCAAGTTTATTTAGCTGGGCCTCGGTGAGATCAAGATAGCTGGCGTCGGCATAATCAATAATAGGGAGTAACAGAGACTGTGCAAGTGCAATTTTAGTAGATTTTGGAAGAAAATTACGCAACCTACGTAAGGAACCCGCAGAGGAAAACAGTTTGCGACTGACTGACATCAGTTGTGGTCCCCATGATAAACTGCGGTCAATGATAACACCAAGATTTTTAACGGTGTCACTAAACGGGATGCTTATCCCGTCAAGAGACAATTGAGGCAGATGTGTCCACTCGATCTTACTGCATGTTCTTTGGCTACCAACAATAATACACTGCGTTTTTGTTGGATTTAGTTTGAGGCCGTACGCGTTACTCCACTCAGATAAGACGCGTAAGTCACTATTCATAGTTCGAAAAGCATCATGTAACTGAGGGAGTGGAGCTTGGCAATACAACTGAAGATCGTCTGCATAAAGGTGGTAGGACGAAGTGTGATTACAAGATATTGAATTAATGAAAAGAGAAAACAAAAGAGGAGATAAAACGCCACCCTGAGGTACACCGGCAGATGTATTACACCAAGATGAAATCGATTCACCAAGGCGAATAGCGATGTGTTTAGAGAACATTTTTCTGTGCAGCCAACTGTGAGGTCGTCAGTTGAGGTGTTCAATGCTGAAGGGCTTAGCGGATTCTTCACAGACGGCAGCAGAATCGAGGGCCATGTCGGAGCGGCACTCTCCCTTTGGGATAGGGAGGCCGAGATCAAGTCTTCGAAACTTAGTCTGCCGTCTTGCTGTACTGTCTACCAGGCGGAACTCCTGGCAATATGCGTAACCACCAGGCAGATACTGCGGCGCAGGGAGGGAACTTTTGGCATCTATAGTGACTCAAAGACCGCACTACAGACAGTCACGAACCAGAGTGGCCTCCATGCCTTAGCAGTGGAAGCCAGAGCGAACCTCGACATGGCTTTATCCCAGGGCAAAGATATATTCTTGTTCTGGATAAAGCGGCTTAGCGGAGCGGTAGGTTTTTGCGTCAAGGCTAAAGAAATAAAATATCTTATTAAGAATATGACGAAAGGAAAATCACCAGGACACGACGGCCTCAGTACTGAACACCTGCGAGAGGCCAGACCTCACATGCTGGCATTGTTTTACTCCTTATGCGTGGGCCACACTTACCTGCCAGCAGATATGTTGAGAACGCTGGTGGTTCCTGTTGTGAAGAATAGAACGAGGGACCTAGCTGATAAAAGCAATTATAGGCCCATTTAATTAGCCACAATAGTAGCAAAGGTATTCGACGGTGTGCTTGATACACAGCTAGAAATGTACACAAACTTGCACCACAATCAGTTTGGGTTTAGACAGAGAGCGCAATACTATGCCTTAAAACTGTTAGGTATTATACGGATAGGAAGACACCGGTGTTTGCGTGCTTTCTCGATTTATCTAAGGCATTTGACCTTTTTTTTTTTTTTCACCTTCACCGGGGGGAGGCCGCTACCTACAGAGGCCGGGACGTACGGGCGTATTCCCGCCTCCGGCCCCCGGTTCGACGGCGACGGATCGGTGCGGAAAGGGAAGAGCTCTCCCTCTCTCGCTCCGCTGCCTCCTTCTGCGAGATGGTGGACTCGCAGAAGTCGAGCATCGCCTTCCAGGACGCGTCGCTGCCGAGCATCGTAGCCACGACGCGCGGCAGCGAGAGGTCCTCTCCTATGACCGCGACGAGGGCGGCGCGTTGCTCGTCGAATCCAGAGCAACGCGCCAATGTATGTTCCGCTGTGTCATCCTCGTCGCGGTCCGCGCAGTGGTGGCACTGCGCCGTCGGTTCCATTCCGGCTATTTTGAAAAGGTACCGGCCAAAACAACCATGGCCGGTCAACATTTGCGTTAGCCGGAAGGTTAGGCATCCGCGGTCGCGGCCCACCCAGTCCTCGAGGACCGGGCGGACCGCCTCGACGGTACGGAGGCCGGCCGACGGGTCCGCCAAGCGGCGAGACCACGCCTCCAGCACGGACCGCCGAGATTGGAGCCCCCGCGCTCGAACTACTCCTTCGCCGGGGCGCCCTTCCCCCCTAGAGCGGAGGTCGCTACGCCACCTGTAATCGGCAGCGCCGCGACGTTCTTGCGGGTCAGGGCGTGGCATACGGGAGCCCCGTATAGTGCCATCGACCGCACCACCCCCATGTAGAGGCGGCGCGCCACCTGATCGGGACCCCCAACGTTTGGAAGCAGCCGGCTCAAAGAGCCGGTCGTCGCCATCAGTCGAGGGCCCAACTTCTCAAAGTGAGCGCGGAAGTTCCACCAACCATCCAGTTCGAGGCCGAGGTACCGAAGACCGGTCACCCCGACCCCGACGCGGACGCCTTCGATCACGAGGTGGGCACCCAGAGGCGGCGCTCGTCCCGGCCCGTGAAACAACAGGGCCTGGGTTTTGTCGAGCGCCACCTTGAGCCCCAACCGTCGGATCCTAGTGACGACGTGTGCCACGCCTGCGCACGCCAGACGGGCAGACTACCCGCTAAATATCGCGCATCGCCCGAATATACTCGACATAGCGTTATTAAAAAACGTAACTCTGCGCTTACACTCGATCGAAGTAGTTTCAGAGTTAGATTCAGACCACCGTCCCGTCGTTATGAAACTCGGTCGCGCTCCCGATTTCGTTCCCGTCACAAGGACTGTGGTGGATTGGCACACGCTGGGCATCAGCCTGGCTGAATCTGATCCACCATCGCTCCCGTTTAGCCCGGACTCTACCCCGTCTCCTCAGGATACCGCTGAAGCCATAGACATCTTAACGTCACACATCACCTCGACATTAGATAGATCATCGAAACAAGTTGTAGCGGAGGACTTCCTTCACCGCTTCTAATTGTCCGACGATATTAGGGAGCTCCTTAGAGCTAAGAACGCCTCGATACGTGCCTACGACAGGTATCCTACCGCGGAAAATCGTATTCGAATGCGTGCCCTACAACGCGACGTAAAGTCTCGCTTCGCCGAAGTCCGAGATGCCAGATGGTCTGATTTCTTAGAAGGACTCGCGCCCTCCCAAAGGTCTTACTACCGCTTAGCTCGTACTCTCAAATCGGATACGGTAGTAACTATGCCCCCCCTCGTAGGCCCCTCAGGCCGACTCGCGGCGTTTGATGATGACGAAAAAGCAGAGCTGCTGGCCGATACATTGCAAACCCAGTGCACGCCCAGCACTCAATCCGTGGACCCTGTTCCCTGAGGTAGAACGCAGAGTCTCCTTGCCACCCTCGGATGCGTTACCACCCGTCACCCCGATGGAAGTTAAAGACTTGATCAAAGACCTACGTCCTCGCAAGGCTCCCGGTTCCGACGGTATATCCAACCGCGTTATTAAACTTCTACCCGTCCAACTCATCATGATGTTGGCATCTATTTTCAATGCCGCTATGGCGAACTGTATCTTTCCCGCGGTGTGGAAAGAAGCGGACGTTATCGGCATACATAAACCCGGTAAACCAAAAAATCATCCGACGAGCTACCGCCCGATTAGCCTCCTCATGTCTCTAGGCAAACTGTATGAGCGTCTGCTCTACAAACGCCTCAGAGACTTCGTCTCATCCAAGGGCATTCTCATCGATGAACAATTCGGATTCCGTACCAATCACTCATGCGTTCAACAGGTGCACCGCCTCACGGAGCACATTCTTGTGGGGCTTAATCGACCAAAACCGTTATACACGGAAGCTCTCTTCTTCGACGTCGCAAAAGCGTTCGACAAAGTTTGGCACAACAGTTTGATTTTCAAACTATTCAACATGGGCGTGCTGGATAGTCTCGTGCTCATCATACGGGACTTCTTGTCGAACCGCTCTTTTCGATATCGAGTCGAGGGAACCCGCTCCTCCCCACGACCTCTCACAGCTGGAGTCCCGCAAGGCTCTGTCCTCTCACCCCTCCTATTTAGCTTATTTGTTAACGATATTCCCCGGTCGCCGCCGACCCATTTAGCTTTATTCGCCGACGACACGACTGTTTACTATTCCAGTAGAAACAAGTCCCTAATCGCGAAGAAGCTTCAGAGCGCAGCCCTAGCCCTAGGACAGTGGTTCCGAAAATGGCGCATAGACATCAACCCAGCGAAAAGTACTGCGGTGCTATTTCAGAGGGGAAGCTCCACACGGATTTCCTCCCGGATTAGGAGGAGGAATCTCACACCCCCGATTACTCTCTTTAGACAACCCATACCCTGGGCCAGGAAGGTCAAGTACCTGGGCGTTACCCTGGATGCATCGATGACATTCCGCCCGCATATAAAATCAGTCCGTGATCGTGCCGCGTTTATTCTCGGTAGACTCTACCCCATGATCTGTAAGCGGAGTAAAATGTCCCTTCGGAACAAGGTGACACTTTACAAAACTTGCATAAGGCCCGTCATGACTTACGCGAGTGTGGTGTTCGCTCACGCGGCCCGCACACACATAGACACCCTCCAATCTCTACAATCCCGCTTTTGCAGGTTAGCCGTCGGAGCTCCGTGGTTCGTGAGGAACGTTGACCTACACGACGACCTGGGCCTCTAATCTATCCAGAAATACATGAAGTCAGCGTCGGAACGGTACTTCGATAAGGCTATGCGTCATGATAATCGCCTTATCGTTGCCGCCGCTGACTACTCCCCGAATCCTGATCACGCAGGAGCCAGTCACCGTCGACGCCCTAGACACGTCCTTACGGATCCATCAGATCCAATAACCTTTGCATTAGATGCCTTCAGCTCTAATACTAGGAGCAGGCTTAGGGACCTCGGTAACCGTACTCGTAGAACTCGACAAAAAGTTCGCCGTGCAACCTAACCCATGAATCAGCTCGCTGAGTTTCTCGCCGGATCTTCTCAGCGGGTCGCGATTCCGATCCGGTAGTAGATTCATTCGCGAAGCAGCTACTCTTGAGCTGTTAGGTCTCCGTTGGAGGCGCTCGGGTAGCTGTTAGCAAATCCCACCCCTCCTGGCTGAGCCTGTTCGAAACATAGCAACCCTATTTTCCTCACCGCGGCGGAAGCGGGGGAGAGGCGTGGAGTGACAAAATAAAACGACGTGCATCGACGAAACGCAATCATTGTCGGTCCCGTAAAACTGTATTAACTTTGATCCGATTAATAAACCAGCTTTAAATACAGTCCACTTTTATTGATATAAGCCTTGCACCCAACATCTCATCGCAACGGCGCCAACATATGGTCCTTCAAACCTCAACATAATCGGAAGAAGATAGTACATCGGGTCTTTCAAAGAAGTCTTTTGGAGCCTAGGACGCCTATCAACCTTCGTGGGTCTACATTCCGCTGGAAATTCGTCGCCACTGCTTGAAAAAGAAGATCATCTGTTTTTTCAACGCCTACCTACACTTCAAATTCAAGCAGCGCCTCAGGTGGATTACCTTCGTGGAACGCCCATAATTATCTACTCTACAGAAGAAGTCCGAATCCAGCTCACCGACAACATTTAAAAAACAACAATCCAACAAACGTACAACATTGCCGCATCAGCTGAGTACAACACAATCAACACCATTACTCAAGGTCTCATAGGATCAAGTCACAGGAGGTTTACAAAGAAAAGATACGTAAGATCGTTCCTTATATTTTATTCTTTCCATTCCTCATTAACATTAACATTAACATTCATAACCATAACAATTAATTGCTACCGTCAACATTTTCACTATTAACAAAAGGTCCAAAGGTCATTCTTCTCATTCTTGTCAATCACTTTTTATGCTTCTCATTAAGTTTTTATTAAACACAACATAAAATAACACAAGAGCTTTGCTTTTCACGCTTGTTCATTTCATCGCTAATATATAATTTACATTTACACATTTCGTTAGGTATAGCTTTAAAGTATTATTGTAGTGTATCATTTGCTTGACACTAGATTTAGATTTAAATTCACAATTTCATTTTAATACTAAACTTTTAAAATAACTCATTCGCCTTCTAATAAAACATTGTAGAAACTTTTATTAAAAAAAATATACATATTGCGGGTAGTTTGAAATATAACACTCCTTAAGTACAGCTGTTAACAATTTTTGCTATTATACTTTATTCAGGGACTTAGATTTTGCTTGGCAGTCTATTGCTATAATTTTTTTGGCAGGGTCAACTTTTGCTTTTAGTTGCTTCATTGCCTTTGGGAAGTAGATAGTTGGTACTCGAAATAAAGATGCCTGAAGGCAAAGTAAAAGACTTAATTAAAAGGAGGGCCTCAATAAAGGCCAAAATAACACAATTCTCTACGTATTTGGATGTCCTACGGGGTTGTGATTATCTCAATGATGTGCAATTCTCGGAACTCCAAGTACGTCTTGAGAAATTCGAAACCTTATACGGGGACTTCGACACTTTTCAGAGTGAGATCGAGATGCTGTCAGACGCGCCGGAAGACCATTATAAGGATCGTGAGTCCATTGAGTCGCAGTACTACAAGCTTGTGGCTTCTGCGCGTACGCTGTTGGATCAACGCAAAAATAATGACGGTAGGTCCGAGGTAAGCTCTGAAAATGGCATGAAGAATACCACCGTGTTAAGTCAAAAGCCAAACTATATTAAGTTGCCAAAGATTGATGTACCCCACTTTGACGGTTGTTACCAGCACTGGCTTGAATTTCGAGACACTTATATTTCTTTGGTTCATGAAAACGATACCCTCGATAGTATTAATAAGTATCACTATTTAAGAGCTTCTCTTCATGGAAGCGCTGCTTTAGTAATCAAAAGTTTAGATTTTAAAGCAGATAACTACTCTTCTGCGTGGACTCTTCTCTGTGAGCGTTATGACAATAAGCGCTTACTTGTCAACAATCACGTCCAAATTCTTTTTAATGTTGACGTCATACAAAAAGAATGCAGTAGGAGTTTACGACACATTGTAGATGTAACCAACAAAAATCTTAGAGCCTTAGCCACATTGGATCAACCTGTCGAACATTGGGACACTTTGGTGATTCATATGATGGCGTCTAAATTGGACAGCATCACTAGTAGGGGCTGGGAAGAGCATCGTAATACTCTCAGCGCCCCTCCAACTCTAAAAATATTTACTAAATTCATTTCAAATAAAGCCGATTTATTGGAAACGTTAGAGGACGCGCGTCGAATCAAATCTAAAAATGAACATTTTAAGCTTAAAGCACTAACTACCATTAACAAAAATAAAACAGTTGCGTGTCCGTTATGTAATCAGGAACACTTCTTGTACGCGTGCGAGTCTTTTAGAAGTTTGTCGATTGAAACACGTATTAGGAAAGCAAAAGAGCTTAGAGTGTGCCTTAACTGTCTGAGGCCTGGACACACTGATTCTCAATGTAAGCTTAGCCATTGCAAGTACTGCAAGTTAAAACACAACACGCTTCTTCATTATACGAAGCAAACAGTCCCAGTTGAAACCGTTGTCGTGTCAGCCACGGCTACTGATACTTCATCACACGTTTTACTCTCTACGGCGTTAGTTCAGGTTTTAGACTCTAAGGGGCAAACGCACACTGCACGTCTTCTTTTAGACAACGGGAGTACTGCTAACTTTATTACGGAGGATCTCTGTCATAGGCTTAATTTGAGAACGAAGCGTGTGGATTACATGGCATGTGGTATCAGCAATAAAACCTCGGCGTGTAATGAATCGTGTTTGATAAGCATACGTTCATTAGATGGCAACCACAACTTTAACATCAATTGCTATCTCTTGAATAAAATTACGAACTCTTTACCCTTAGCATATTTAGAAAATAAAAACATAAATATACCATCGGGAGTATCTTTAGCGGATCCAACTTACCATATTCCATCCTCCATTGACATATTGGTCGGAGCAGATGTTTTCTGGAATGTCATAGGTACAAACCGTATTCAACTAGGCAAAGATAAACCTGTTCTTTTTGAAACCAAACTTGGCTGGGTAATTTCTGGTTCCCTCTTAAACAAGACTAACTCTAAAGATTTACATTGCTTATTAAGTTGCGATTCTTCAAAGATCACCACAGATCTTACTAAATTTTGGGAGCTAGACTCTATACCATCTTCAACAATCAACGATTTAAATAGTCATCCGTGTGAAAAGGTGTTCACTGAAACTACAACGCGCGCTGAAGACGGACGCTTTAACGTGACTTTACCTTTTCATGAATCACCAAAATGTTTAGGAGACTCGTACTATATGGCCAAGCACCGGTTCCTTTCACTCGAAAGGAGACTAAAATCAAACAAGATATTTAGAATGCTATGCGGTAGCTTTATGCGCGAGTATCTCGATCTTGGTCACATGAGTGAAAATATCCACAATACTAACAATAACGTGGTTCAGTATTTCCTTCCTCATCATGGTATTTTAAAGGAATCGAGTACAACTACAAAATTGCGAGCAGTCTTCGATGCATCTGCTCGTACATCGACAGGTAAATCACTAAATGATATTCAGGTAGTAGGCCCCACGATACAAGATGATTTATTTTCAATTTTAATACGATTTCGACAACATCTGTATGTGGTCGCGGCCGATATAGAAAAAATGTATCGACAAATTTCATTAGACAGTTCTCAACGCCCTTTACAACAAATTTTATGGCGATTTAATCCTTCACAACCCATAAAGACGTACACACTAAACACATTAACTTATGGCATGGCCTCAGCTTCTTTTATAGCAACCCGATGTCTTATACAGCTAGGCAATGAAGCTCACAATGACGATGTTAAGCGCGCTATATGTCATGACTTTTATGTTGATGACTACTTAGGTGGAAGTCACACCATTCACAGCACCATAGAATTGTGCAGAAAGATTAAGGTTGCCCTCCAGTCTGGACAATTTAATCTTCGTAAATGGTATTCCAATAGTTCTGAAATTCTCAGAGCTATTAGTGATACTTCGAATGATAACGCAGATTGCGTAGATCTGAGTTCCAACGAACACTCGAAGACTTTAGGTCTTAATTGGAAATGTCGCGCTGACAATCTATACTTTTCGATAAATTTGTCACCTTCACTCATTATAACAAAGCGGTATATCTTGGCTACCGTAGCCCAAATATTTGACCCGCTTGGCTTAGTTTCGCCTTGCATTGTAGAAGCTAAGCTTTTGCTGCAAGATCTCTGGAAACATAAATGCTCATGGGACGACGAGATCATGGAACCTTTAAAGAAGACATGGCTTAACTTTGTTAAAACCTTACCTCATCTCAATGATATTCTAATTCCGCGCTGCGTTATTTCTCAGCCGATTGGAATACAGCTTCATGTTTTCACGGACGCATCGGAGAGAGCCTACGGCGCATGTGTTTATGTTCGAAGTGAGACGTCAGAAGGATCCATAAAAACCATTCTTTTAGCATCAAAAAGCAAAGTAGCTCCTATAAAAGCTACTACGATTCCAAGACTGGAACTTTGTGCCGCCATGCTTGGTTCCAAATTATGTGAAAAGATCACCATGACTTTAACATTAAAAGTAGAAAGGTGTTCATTTTGGTCGGACTCAACCATAGTTCTCGGTTGGATTGCCTCTTCTGCAGTTCATTTGAAAAAATTCGTAGCTCATCGTGTGTCTGAAATACAGAAAATCTGCGCTGGACACGAATGGCGGTATGTCCCTTCAAAGGAAAATCCAGCAGACTTGGTATCTAGAGGATTGAACGCTAGTCTTTTACGTAATTCCGCTTTATGGTGGTCGGGACCTTCATTTTTAGCTCAGGACCCATCACACTGACCAACTAATCCAAATTATACTGATCATCTTCCAGAAACTGTGCATGCTTTACACATAAATCAAGGCTCTTCAAAAAATTGTATATTGTCAAATCTAATTCAGAACACATCTAGATTTTCTAGGTTAATTCGCGTGACATCTTATATCTATCGTTTTATATCTAATTGTAATCATAAACATTTACAAAAAGGGAGGCTAACTGACTTAGAATTAAGAAGTGCAACAAACCATTTATTATTTGTAGCTCAGGAAGAATCGTTTTCTGCAGAGCGTTCTCTTTTAATCGCTGGTAGGCCTTTACCGATTAAAAATAAACTTATTTCTTTGTCACCTTTCCTCGATAGCGATGGGTTGATGAGAGTTGGCGGTAGACTCAACAATTCAGATTACGAATTTAATATTAAGCACCCAATTCTTCTCCACGCTAACCATCGTTTAACTAATCTTATATTTGAAATGTTACATCTTAAACATTTACATTGTGGTCCTAAACTCTTATTAGCAATCACTAGGCACAACTATTGGCCCATTGGTGGCAATAATTTAGCTAAAAGTGTTGCAGATTTAAGGCTACTACTGTTCAGCCACCCATGGGGGATTTACCACGTCAACGTGTGCACCTGGAATATCCCTTTCTTCAAACTGGCGTTGATTACGCTGGCCCAGTGTTGGTAGCAAACCGGAAAGGTAGAGGTTCTAAACTAATAAAATCATACATCTGCGTGTTCGTATGTTTGGCAACAAAGGCCGTACATTTGGAGCTTGTCTCGGACCTGTCCAAGGATGCATTCATTGCTGCTTTGAATAGATTTACTGCGCGACGCGGGAAGCCACAATCAATTCTGTCTGATAATGGTACCACCTTTGTTGGAACGTTCAATGAATTATCCAAACTTCTTAGTCGTACCCTACCTTCCGATTTGGCAGAGCAAGAGATTAAATTTTCTTTTATACCGGCATACACACCACATTTTGGCGGACTTTGGGAGTCAGCCGTTAGGTCTACGAAATATCACTTGCGTAGAATTTTAGGGCTAACACATCTCACATTTGAAGAAATGACGACTTTATTAACTCAAATTGAAGCCATTTTAAATTCAAGGCCTCTCATTCCTCTGTCAGATGATCCTTCGGACTATTATCCTCTCACTCCAGCTCATTTCCTAATAGGACGATCTTTACTCTTTGTACCTCAGCCTGATTTAACAAATCATTCAACTTTAACCTCTCTTAAGAGATTCCAGCGTATCGAGTACCTTAAGCAGCATTTTTGGCAGCGATTCTCCAATGAGTACGTCGTGTGGCTACAACAAAAAATGAAATGGATGACTCAAAAGGGAGACTTAAAAGAAGGTATGATGGTTGTCATCAAGGAGAAGGGACTACCACCTCTTATGTGGCTGCTCGGACGCATTATTCGTCTTTGTCCTGGACGAGATGGAATTACACGTGTGGCAGATATCTTAACCAAGAAAGGTGTTATACGACGCGCTTACAACAACATATGCCCGCTACCAGTCAATATTTGAAGTTCTTCAACCCGGGGAGCATGTTCGAAACATAGCAACCCTATTTTCCTCACCGCGGCGGAAGCGGGGGAGAGGCGTGGAGTGACAAAATAAAACGACGTGCATCGACGAAACGCAATCATTGTCGGTCCCGTAAAACTGTATTAACTTTGATCCGATTAATAAACCAGCTTTAAATACAGTCCACTTTTATTGATATAAGCCTTGCACCCAACATCTCATCGCAACGGCGCCAACAAGCCTTTGCTCGCCCACCTGTCCTGGTGAAACTGGAAAGGCCTCCGGGCCACCAGTAATACTTCAATCATAAACAAAAAAAAAAAAAACGGGCAGACTCCCGGTAGTCCCTCCCCGGAGCCACGACCAACGTGTCGTCGGCGTAACAGATTACGCTCAGCCCGGGGAGGGGACCCCGTACGACGCCCCGCAGGACCCAGTCCTAGCCGATGTTCCACAGCAGGGGGCCCAGGACAGACCCCTGCGGAACACCGCGCTCGACCGGAAAGCGGTACATCGCCCCATCGTGTCCGATGCACTGGATCGACCTGCCCTCGAGGTAGGAGCCGATCAGTCGGCGGAGGTATGCGGGGACGCCGTGATACTCCAGCGCCCCCGCGATCACCGACCAGGGCAGGGTGTTGACGGCGTTCCTTACATCTAAGGATAACGCCATCGCCACCCCGCCCCGGGATACGGCTTCGTCGGAGAGGGCACGCACGCGCAGAATTGCGTCTATCGTCGAGCGGCCCTCTCTGAAGCCGTATTGTTCCGCCGAAAGATCGGGACCCGTCTCGGTCAGGTGCCGGACGATGCGGGCCGCGACGATCCTCTCGAGCATCTTGCCCGCTTCGTCCAGGAACACGATGGGGCGATAGCCCGCGGGTGAGTCCGCGGGGCGGCCGTCCTTCCGCAGAAGGACCAGTCTGCCCGTCTTCCATTTCGACGGGAACCGTCCCGACTCGAGGCACGCTTCGAAAAGCCCCCCGAGCCGGTCCCCTAGGGCCTCGAAGGCCAAGCTCCAGACCCGGCCGTGAACGCCGTCAGGGCCGGGGGCCGCGTCCTTCGCTCTCATTCTGGACACGGCCGCATGGATCTCCGCCCCCGTGATAGGGGGAGGGGGCTCCTCGGCAGCGGGAACGCTGGGGCGACGCGGAGGCGTGCCCCACGTGGCGTCCATCTGGGGGGGGCTCAAAGTCCCCCCCCGCTGCCGGCGGGAAGAGTGCCGCAACAATTTCCCGCAGCTGCCGAGGCTGGAGCCGCTCGGTCACCGGGAGCGCCCACGGCTGCAGTTTCCTGCGAACCATCTTGTATGGGCGCCCCCAGGGATCTTCGTCGAGCGACTCCAGGAGAATCTTCATGCTCTGCTTCTTGGCCTCGCCGATGGCCAGCTGCAGCGCCGTCTGCTTTTGACGACAGTCAACGTGCAGCCGGGCCGCCGTCTCCGCGAACGCAGCGTCGCGACGACGGCGGCGGCGGTGGCGTGCTGTTATATCCCTAGCCTGTATAGACTAATGCTTACCAAACACCTTACTCATCATAAGCCCTCTCACAGTGATTTCATGAGAACATACCAGGCTCAGTTCGGGTCAGATATTCATTGAAGTGAGACGTTTACCAATTTTCCTCACTATTTCTAAATTCTTTTATTATAATTAATTATTCATTAAAAATATTGTGTAGTGTCGAATAAATCCTTTTTTTAAAAAGAGTTCGGCCTTCTCACTACTATCATTTGGTGGCAGCTTAAGGGATTTTAAGTAAAGAAAATCCGGGAAACGCCTTCGTGTGTGAACTGTGTACAAAAGCTGTAAATTCAAAAACTAATTTCGGCTGTATTCGCCGTTGTGAGTTCTGCATCTCTCATTTGTGAAAAGTGAAAATAACATGTTCGTGAACATCTTATACATGTAAGTTAATTCATGTGCACATTCCATCGGTGGTGTATATTCAAATAAATCACAAAACTAAAAGTGAAATAAACTTTCAAATAATCCATAAACACCTCACGCTATCGCTACAATTGTCCAGTTCCGAGAACTCTTATCTCGCTCAGCGCATCCGCTCACCTGTATTTGGTATCGAATAAATTCAAGATAAATTATTACGATGACTACAAAGGTAGAGACTAGGCAGAGAGGTCAAAAATCAGAGAGTGAAGAGAAAATCGATTTGAACATTCTATTAAAGTTTATTAAAAACTTCGACGGTAACAGAGAAAATTTAAGTGCATTTCTCACAAATTGTCAAAACGCCTATAATCTAGCTAATCCACAACAAAAACCTATTTTATTTAAGTATATTTTAAGTCAGTTAGAGGGTAAAGCAGAATCAGTATGTGCCATATGCGAATTCGAATCGTGGGAACAATTATCGGAATTTTTACGTGCACAGTTTGGCGATAAAAAATAGTACGCTGCATTACTCTCTGACCTACAAAGTTGTAAACAAAATCATATTGAACCGGTCAACCAATACGCCTTACGTGTAGAGTCATGTTTAGCAAGACTTTTAACAGAAATAAATATCTCCATGCCGTCACGTAATAAAGGCGAACTGGCAGGCCGTGTCGCTGCAATGCAAGACCTCGCTTTATATTCATTTATCACTGGGTTAGACCCTAAATTGTCTATTGGTGTTCGTTGCCGCGATCCTGACACATTGAACGAAGCAATAAACCTCGCTGTCTCAGAAGAAAAAATTCTACAAACAACTGTTAAAAAGTTTCCCTCGTTTTCATCTGGATTTTCATTCAGAAACCCGCCCATTTTGAGTCGTAATCCTCAACAAACCCAGTTCCAATTTCGGCCTAAAATTAATACCGCACAATCTAATAACTTAACTCCGGGTACTAGTGGAAGACTTTTCTGTCGTTATTGCAAAAAAGATGGCCATATCCTAGAGAATTGTCGTAGAAGAGAATACAATAATAAACGATTCCAAAACCAACCACAGAATTATCAACAATGGCCTCAAACCAATCAAAATCGCATAAATTTTACCGACAACGTATATATCCATGGTAACTCAAGTGAACCTCAAATAGTTAAATCACGTGATGAGGTTGACCAATCAAACGCTTTAAACTAAGCCCTGACCTGCGTAGGTGTCGTCCGGGTCAAAAGTCCTATAAAACCGACACCCAAATATTTTACAATTCTTTAAACAGCTATAAGAACAAGGTACTTCTAAATGAGCACGTTATGCGACAGGGTAACCAGCCCCGAACTGGAAATTGTGCCAATCCCATTTCAAAAAGCATTACACGCCAGGGTAACCAGTCCCAAACAGGAAATGCTCAAACTCACAGTCTCCCTCTTCTTAAAAGTATGACCAATGGACAGGGTAACCAGCCCCAAGCTCGCGGTCTTCCTCTTAATAATAAAACCAAGCCGCAGGATTATCAGCCCCACAAAGAAGGTCCTAGATGTAAACAAAAAAACGAACCCGTAAAAGAAATAAGTATATATGAAATTGTCACCCGAAAACGATTCCTACCTTACATTAAGATACATACATCAGTAAACCGAAACCCCCTTACCTTTTTGGTAGATTCTGGAGCGTCAATATGTGTTCTAAGTAAAAAACAAATTAATGACTTTACACAGTTACAAAATGTATTTCTATTAGAGTCAAGGGTATAGATACCCAGAAAGAAACCTTAAAGAGTACAGGATGCTTAAACGTACTTTTAACGTTTAACGAGAAATTGGAAATAGCACACACCTTCCATATATTTGACAACATAGATTTACCCTACGACGGCATCATAGGTAACGACTTATTTATGCAACACAAGTGCCGCATTAATTACCAATTAAATTCCCTTGAAATAAACAATCATAACATAAAATTGTCCTTCGACGAACCGTCGTATACACTCGAACCTCGGACCGAGACGGTGATAGAGTGTTCAGTGAAAAACCCCGAATTACAAGAAGGGATTATACTCGATCAACATATATCTAAGTCCCTTCTTGTATCAAACTGTGTTGCTCGAGTAAAAAACAACAATAGAATTAACATAACAGTACTAAATATGTATGTCAGATGAAAAAATGAATTTAAAGGCCAACTTAATGCTTACCCTATTACCGATCAACCTTACCGAAATTGAAAGGACCGATGGAGAATCGTAATCGACTACCGAAAGTTAAACGATATTACTATTGGAGAAAATTACCCTATTCCTCAAATTAACGAAATTTTGGACCAATTAGGACAAAGCAAATACTTTACAACTCTAGACCTTGCTTCCGGTTTTCATCAGATTCAGATGTCTCCAATTGATGCACCAAAAACTGCCTTTAGCGTACCGCAAGGGCATTTTCAATTTAATAGGATGCCCTTTGGGTTAAAAAATGCACCCGCCACTTTTCAAAGAACTATGAATACTGTGTTGTCTGGACTACAAGGATACACTGTTTTGTGTATCTTGATGATATTGTAATCTATTCATATGATCTTCCGTCTCACATTGAAAAGTTAAACCTAGTTTCAATAAACTTCGAAATTTCCGTTTAAAACTCCAGCCCGATAAGTGTGAATTTTTAAGGAAGGAAGTCGCATATTTGGGTCATGTTATCAGTGGCGAAGGAGTTAAACCTAACCCAGAGAAAATTAAAGCTGTAACGCAATTTCCTGTGCCAACATGTGCAAAAGATATAAAATCATTCCTAGGCTTAGCGTCATATTACCGAAGGTTCATACCTGAGTTTTCAAAGCATGCAAAATCATTGACAAACCTCTTAAAGAAAGACGTCCCATTTATTTGGACTAACACACAACAACTGTCATTCGAATTATTAAAAGAAAAATTTGTAACAGCACCAGTTCTCATATACCCTGACTTCACAAAACCATTTGTTCTAACATGTGATGCGTCGAACTACGCTATCTCAGCTATTCTCTCGCAAGGCGCAGTTGGTAAAGATCAACCTATAGCCTTTGCCTCCAGAACACTCAATAAAGCCGAATGCAATTATAGTGTTACCGAAAAGGAGTGCCTAGCTATTGTTTACGGAACTAAAACATTCCGACCCTACCTTTTTGGACGACAGTTCACCATAATTACCGACCACAAACCAAAGTTGCAAAGACAAGTAGACGATAATCATTCAGAAAATGGGCTACCTGACGATCATCCCGAATCGGCTCCTAGAAGTAATACTTCTGATCCCGCAAGAACTGAAGAAGAAGTTCCCCCTCAGTGCTCAAAACAACCTGATATTGGAAACTATGACCTACCTGACCTGCAACTACCAGACGACTTTATTTTACCAGAAGACTTAGATCTCCCTGATGATTTTGATATTCCTAGTCCACCATCCTCCGAATCCTGTAATGATGACGATACTTACTCCAAATGCTTGAAATCTATCTAAACTAATAATATAATATTATAAAGAGGAAAGATTTGTTTGTTTGTTTGTTTCGAATAGGCTCCGAAACTACTGGACCGATTTGAAAAATTCTTTTTCCATTAGAAGCCGACATTGTCCCTGATGAACATAGGCTACTTTTTTTAATTTTATTTTTTTGGTTTCATGTGTGTTTTAATGTTTCCGAAGCGAAGCGAGGGCGGGTCGCTAGTAAATAATAAAACAATGGCATTTGACACCAGTATCAGAGAACATAATGAAAATATTCTAAAAACAAATTCGAAGCACATCGTAATACCTACCTCTATCGACCTAGATGAGTCAAATCGCTACATATCTGAAATAATTGGCAACATCCCTGATTCTAAAGAATTCTTAGCACTAGAAAGAACTTTATATTCATTCATAACAATTGAGAAGAACGGTGTTAAATATTACTTCTTATTTGTCAAAGTTTATCATTATGACAATACAACTTATGACGACGTTTTCAAAAGCCTTAAAAACCTAAAGTCACAATTCTTAATATCAAAAATAAACGAATTCAGTATTACTGATTTTAGTAATCCTTTCGACTGTCACGTCTTCTTTAAAATATATAATATCATATCATATCTGTTTCATAATACAAATATTAGTGTACAAATTTACAAGAACACCATAATGTACCCCTCTATGAGCGATATTACCAAAATTCTAAGGGAAAATCATGACATCCATATTTCTGGTCACTTGGTTTCCAATAGAATGTTAAAGAGAATTCAAGAAAGGTACTATTGGCGGAACATGCGAACTGATGTTGAGAATTATGTCCGTAGCTGCGTATACTGCCAAGCTAATAAAGCACTGCGTCAGACGAACCGCGCTCCAATGCAAATAACTTCCACGTCTACCCAGCCGTTTGAGCGTGTCGCTTTAGACATAGTAGGCCCACTTTCTGAAGCTGGTAATATTAAATTGAAGTTCATCCTAACACTACAGGATGACCTCACAAAATACTCAGCTGCTTATCCAATATCTCAGGCCACAGCAGAAGAAACATCTGAATGTCTAATCCATTTCATCAGTCAGTTTGGTATTCCTAAAACTATTTTAACCAACCAGGGTACCAATTTTACAGCTGAACTGTTTAAACAAACTTGCAGCTTCCTAAAGATTAAATAGCTCTGGTCAACCCCTTACCATCCACAAACTCAAGGAGCATTAGAAAGGAGTCAGTCGACTCTAAAAGAGTACTTAAAGTCATTTGTCGATGAAAATCAGGGCAATTGGCCTCGCTATGTGTACACGGCTATGCTTACTTATAATACTACCGTTCATTCTACTACCAACTTCACACCATATGAACTAGTCTTCGGTCACAAAGCAATTATACCATCTTCCATTTACGACTCTTCTTTGGAATCCACATATAACAGTTACGTTAGAGTCCTACAACAACGCTTACGCCTCTCTAGAGAAAAAGCTATAGAGAATATACTAAAGTCCAAAACTACATCTAAAACATATTATGATAAACACACAAAAATAATGAAGTATAAAGCAGGTGATATGGTATACGTCAAAAATCATTTACGGCTCCGCAAGGCTTTATCACCCATCTGGAAGGGACCCTATAAAGTCATTCGAATCAATGGCAATAACACAATTACCATACTGATGAACAGAAGACATGTAAAATACCATTATGACGAGATTAAACATGCTTAAAACGTAATTCTTAAGATATTATATACTATCATTCCAGAATCATCGCGACCAGTTTCTCCGTTGCAACAACTGATGTCGTAGAACCTATTAAAGAAAGTGCAGGAATTCATTTTGACCCTTTGGGAATATTACGAGTCTCTAATAATTACCTTCACGTCCTAGTACCCATAGATATTGGATATATCAAACCCCATATACAAAACATAAGGACTGCTTTAGGTGGTGCTAGAACTCTTTGTCAGCAACATGACCTGAACGTTTCCAAATGTCACAATTTTTTTGCAACCCTTAACCTCCCGTCTCGAGGGTATCTTAAGGGATTATGACTCAATATCACACCTGATACCCGAGAGAAATAAGAGATCAGCATGGTTTCCTGGCTTTGGTACATTGTTTAAGCATTTGATTGGCACCATGGATGAAAACGACTCGTTTCGGTATAATGCTGCAATCCAACATTTAGAAAGTAACGATAAAAAATTGTCATCCATAATTAAGGATAATATTTTAATGACAAACACAGCCTTGAGAAATTATAACGATACACTAAAATTGATTAGTATTAATGAAGCTCAAATGGGTAACGCCATCGAAAACCTTTCAACTGTATTAAATAATATAACTAATTTACCAAAGGAATTGTATGTAGAGTCTAAAATGAATGAAATTTATAACGAATTGTCTTCTAGTTTACTAACATTATCATTTAAGTTAGACGACATTGTTAACGCGATTATGTTTACTAAAAGCCATTCTATACACCCCTCCATACTAACCCCAAAACAACTCTATGATGAATTAACACATAGCATTAAGGATTTAAATAAGGATAATGAATTGCCTATTAGTTTAAGTTTAGATAATATCCACTCGTTGAGCGATGTGAGCCAACTTTCATGTTATTTTATGAATAATAAAATAGTTTTTGTTATTAAAATTCCCCTAGTATATAAGTCAGAATACTTAGTCTATAAGTCTATACCTGTTCCTATACCACACGATGTGGAACATTCAAATTCATATGTTATGATCATTCCTCGTTGTAATCATATAGCTGTAAGTAGAGATAAGTTGACATATGTATGTCTAACCGATTTAAGTACGTGTTCCGAAATTACAAATTCAATCTATATATGTAATAATGTTGACACATATTCTGTCCAAGATGCACCCATTTGCGAAACTGAACTATTATGTAAAATTGTCAATACGCTACCTCAACAGTGTGACACGAGAATAATTCATGGGCATATTGACACATGGCAAGAATTAGTGGGTAATAAGTGGTTATTTGTTAAATCAGTACCTACCAAACTTACCCTTGAGTGTGATTCTCAAGTATCAGAATATAAATTGTTAGGGACCGGTATTTTTAACCTAAAACCAGATTGTAAAGCATATTATAGAAATAAGGAATTCACCCCTAAGTTTAGTTATAGTATATTAACTACTGTAATTTCCGACTTTAATCTTATAGATAATTCTTGTTGTGACAAATATAAATTTAAACTAACCGAACCTAAATTAGAACCTTTAAAACTGTATGATTTGAATTTAGATAAACTTACAACTGTCTCCAATGCTCAGGTATTGTCAGATATAGATAAAATAATTACGGAACCAAATCCTCTTATAGAGTACAGATCACATCACCCCATTCTTTTATATTGTTTAGTTATTATAAGTTTGATTTTCATGTTTTATAAGATTATTAGGAAATTAGGTAAATGTCCAATATCAAAAAATACTTTTCACCCAAATGAGATCTCGGATGAAGTCCAAGAACAGGAAGAAATACCAATTCCTAGACTTCGAATCTCATCCTGAAACTCATATAAAATTATAAGTTTCATCTTGTCGGGGGGGTTGTTATATCCCTAGCCTGTATAGACTAATGCTTACCAAACACCTTACTCATCATAAGCCCTCTCACAGTGATTTCATGAGAACATACCAGGCTCAGTTCGGGTCAGATATTCATTGAAGTGAGACGTTTACCAATTTTCCTCACTATTTCTAAATTCTTTTATTATAATTAATTATTCATTAAAAATATTGTGTAGTGTCGAATAAATCCTTTTTTTAAAAAGAGTTCGGCCTTCTCACTACTAACAGTGCGCTCCGGCGGCGCGCCCTCATGCACTCCTCGCGGAGTCTTGCGATCTCGGGCGACCACCAGAACGCACCCCCACGTGGTGCTCGGGGGCCGACCCGGGGCATGGAGGCATCACAAATATCTGCCATGTTGCCCCGGAACCAGTCGACCTCCGCATCCACGTCCGCAAGCCGCGCGGGTTTTGGCGCCCACGCAGCAACAGCGGCCGCCTCCATCAGCAACTCCTTGTTCATCCGTTTCAAGGCCCACCTGGGGAACGAACGGGGCGCACCTTGCGGGAGCTCCTCCTCACCGCGGGCGCCCGCGGCTGACGACGACGGCAAGGAAGAGGCGGAGAGCTCGAATCGGACGTATCTGTGGTCCGAGAGCGTCTCCGCCCCCTCGAGTACGCGCCAGACGCGGTTGCGGCGCACGGCGGACGGGGACGCGAACGTCACGTCCACGTGAGATTCCCCGTTTCACCGCACGCAAGTCGCGACCGTGCCTCTGTTTAGGAGACAGAGGCCGGTCGCGATCGCCCACTCTGAAAGGGCCTCGCCTCGCGCATCCGTGCGGGGGGAACCCCAAGCCGTGCACTTGCCATTGAAGTCCCCCGCGACGATGACAGGGCGGGACCCGAAGCGGTGTAAAAGCACCTCGAGCCCGCCCAAATACCGCTCTAATTCGGCGAGGCTCCTGTTCGGAGAAAAGTACGCCCCGATCACAACGGTCCCGTCGATCCTAGCCGCGACGTACCCGGGTCCCCTGGCCACCATATCCAAGGGGGGTAACGCCGCGGACTGTCTCAACACAATGGCCACGGAGCCGTCGACGTCCCCTATCCAGCAGTCCTGGTCGGTGGGGACGAAGTACGGCTCCGCGGCGACAGCGACGTCGATTGACCACTCCGCCATAGTGTGGACGAGGAGATCCTGTGCCCTGGCGGAGTGGTTCAAATTACATTGAAGGAAGCGATGGACGCAACCCATTACGAGGCTACGTCCATCGCTCCCTCGTCTGTCCCGCCCTGCGGCTCGACAACAGCCGCGGCGGGATCTGACTCGCCGGCTGCCCTTGTTGCAGCTGGCTCTCTCCTTCTTTTTTTGATTTTCTTTCCGCCCCTCCTCGTTTTGGTAGAGGAGGGGGCGGATTTACACGCCGGGCCCCCGGCCCGGTGGTCGGCCTTCCTTTTAGCCGCGTCGCACAAGACGCAGTGCGGCGCGGCTGTGGTGCAGGAGGCTGCCTTGTGCCCCGGTTGGCCGCAGCGGAAACACAGGTCGCTGCGGTCCACGGTCGAGGGGCACTTGGCGAGACCGTGGCCGGTGCAGAAGCACCGAAGACAGCGCCACGGCCTGCTCTCCTGCAGTTGCACGTGGGCCATCACCCAGCCCACGCGCAGTCTCCCTGGACTATCAGCCGGCCGACCCTGTGGAGGGGTGGCCAGGAGGTTCGCCGTTGCTACCGGGCAACGCGCCCACGCCGTCCGGGTACCGGAATATGTTTCCCGGAGCTCCCCAACTTTGACGTCGGCGAGGGCGCAGTTGCCCTGCGACGCGATGGCCGCGGCGACCTCCTCCTTCGTGGCGCACTCGTCGAGGCACGTAATTTTCACCTCCGCCATTTTTACGGGCCGCGCGATGCGCACCACCTCGGGGTCCGGCAGGATCTCCCTCAGCCGGGCCGCCAATTTTTCGGCCGCGGCGTTGGTGTTCGGGCCGGGGCACTCAATGAGACGAGCCCCGTTGGCCGTCTGCCGGACCTTGACGCCACCCTCCACGCCGAGGGCGTCCACATTTACGTCGCCGCGCGCCTGGGTCATCACCTCGTGGTAGGTGATGCCTTTTTCTTTGCCGGCCGGCAGCAGCTCCACTACCACTGCAGCCGACCGCGGGGCGCGCGGCCTCCTTCGTCCATTTCGGCCCCTCGGCTCCGCTCGACCCTCTTGGTGGGGAGCGGCGGCCGCAGGGGCGGGCTTGGGGCGCGGCGCAGGAGGCGCCGCCACCCTTTTGGGCCCACGCCACACCATCGTCGTCCATGCCTCTTCCAAAGTGGCCGGGGCCGGGGGCAGCGGGCAGGGCTGGGGAGTCGGGGCCGGTTTCGCAGCGTTGACGCCCCCCTTCTTTTTATTCCGGCTCCTGCCGGGCCCCGCCTTCACAGGCTGGGACGGGGCAGGAGCAGTCTTCTGATTCTTGCGCTGGCCGGTGACTTGTGCTCCTGAGGGGGCGGCTTTTGGTGCCCCCGTGACTTGTTGGGTCCCCGATGGTCCGGGCTTGGACGGAACAGCAGCTGAGGCGGCCGGACGTGCCGCAGGTGTCGCGCCCTTTTTAGGGTCGCCATAAGTTCTGACGGCCATTGATTTTCGGGGTGCTGGCACAGGCGCACTGCCTTTCGCCTCATGGGAGAGGGGCGGCCTCGCACGCTCCACCCTGGAGCTGCGTGCTTCCTGTATAAGGAGCTGCCGCCTTAACTCCTCGACCTCGGTGAGGCCTTCCGCTTCGGGCGGAGGGGGACCGGGGGCCGAGCTGCGCTGTTTCTCGACCAGGTCGTTGACCACTGTGCGCAACTCGGCCATGTCTACCTTCATTTGCCCATTCTCCGCGCGAAGGCTACCGTTTTCGGCGCTAATTTGCTCTAAACGGGCGTACATTAAGTCCAGTTCCTTACGTAGGCATATCGTCTCCTCGTCCGTCGTGCGGCTTACCACATTTTCCATTAGCTCTGCCAGGGTGGCGGCTGACGACTTCATGGCGCGCACGTAGTCTCCTTTAAGCCCCGCTGCCGATTTTGTGGCTATGGTGGAGACGATATCCTTGACTATAGTGAATTTTCGGAGGGGGTCAAAGGGACCCACCTCGGTTGGGTAACGCTCCAAACGCGCGACATCTCCGGTTTTTGTTCTTTCTCTTGCCTCACGGCAGGCGGCCCTGGACTGCGCCGAGGAGGCAGCAGCCAGTCCGCGAGAAGAAACTGTGTCACAATCTGTGGCGGTTGTGTATTGTGGCTTACCGTACGTTGTGTACCAGCTGGTCGCGTAATTTCAGGAAAATCGCGCGAAAGCAAAGCGTGGTAGTGGGAATCGCCAGTCGGAACCTTCACAGAAAGAATATCATTAGTATTAGAGGCCAGTGAAGCTGGAGCAGACAGGGTAGTGGTGTCGTCAATTCATTTTCGATTCTTACAATCTACAATCAAGTTATAGTGACACAAAATATATCTACACCTATAATGGGCTTCGTCACATCAGCCACTATGAATCTCCATGGGTAATTGCGTCGGAGTCCAAGGTCCAGGTTGAGCTGCGAGTACCCATACGTCTCAATGGTTGATCCGTTGGCTGCTGTCAGTTTGTAGCTGGTTGGTGCACGACGCTCTCGTAGCTGGGTCCGTGGGAAAACACAGAGGTCGCTACCGGTGTCGACCAAAAACTGGGTTTTCGTGGTGCGGTCAGTTACGAAGAGGCGACCTGGAGAGTTGAGGCAGTCGTCTGTCGCCATTATCGACTGCCTGCGGCATTTCCCGACTCGTTGTAATCGCACGGCTTCTGGCATTTGCTTGCCTTAGCCCCGAACTTCGCGTGGTACCAACAAACGGGGTACCGTCGATAGCTGGAAGCAGATCGTGTTCTACTGCGGGACGTCGAACGCCACCGAGGTCGAGAACGGTTCTGGGAGCGGTTTGTGGTGCGAGTCTGGTCTTCGAGTCTTAACGCGAGGCGTTCCACCATTTTCCTCAACTCTGCGATTTCACTGGACTGGTTGACACTACTCGTCCCGCATGTCGAAGTGGCTGCGACGTTGCATGGAGTCGTTATTTCCTGTATTCGGTCAGCAAGGTCCGACAGCTGTTCTAGTGAATGGGTAGGCTGCGATGCTAGTACCGTCTGGATACTGTTCGGCAGGCGGTTACTCCAGATAGTTTGGATAAACTCATGTGGGACGGACGGTCCGGCTAGGTCCATGAGATGCCTCAGAAACTGCGACGGTTTTCGGTCACCCAACTCTTCATGAGTTAGCAATTGCTTGACCTTCTTTTCATGGGAGGTGGAAAGACGTCTGATGAGCTCGCTCTTAATTTTATCATAGCGATTGCTGGTCGGAGGATGCACGATAATATCCTTTACCGCCTTCGCATGAGGAATATCTAGGTTAGTGATAACATTATTGAACTTGATGTTGTCTTCTGTAATGCCATAGTTATCGAATTGACCTTCTAGAAGTGCAAACCAAATTTCTGGGTCCTCTGGAGAAAACGGAGGCACCTTCAAATTAAACTTCCGAATGTCGGACGGCAAAATGTCGTTGTCGTGTACAGTGGAAACGCGCATTTTTTTCGTTCGTCGGGGTTTTACGCTGCTACCTCCATGGGAACTAGCGGTCTCGACAGAATCACTGCTGCTCATTATGGTGTTCTTCAGGGGTCACCAGTATAGACGCGAATTGTGGTCTCCCGTATGGATGTGGATGAGTATGTATGTGTCGACCGGACGCGTAGCGTAATGTGGTAAAGGTAAGTAAGTACCTGAGTAGGCGTCGACGGTGTTCGGTTAATAAATTAAATACGACACCTTGCACACTAATTAAATGTTTATTACAACTAACACTTAGTCCACACGAGAATATAACACAGTCTATATTATTATAATTATGATTGAAGGTTACGAGCACAGACAGATATTCAGTTTATAAACAGTACACAGAAGACACTTTACACGACAGTACAGTAACGATAGACACAAAGAAAGCGCGTTATCACAAGAGATGCAAAAGCTTCGAAAACAATACAATAGTATATAATTAGCGAAAGCGACGTGCGTTCAGTACGAGGTAAGTTACGACTGGGGGCGTGGCTAGCCGCGATCAGCTGCGCAAGAGTATATTTTCCAGCTACCCGCGACATTTCGTTCAAGCGCGCGTGTCCACAGCGCAAACGAACGGGCGACCAGCTGATTGACGCGGTACGATAAATTGTCGTGTGTGTATGTCTGTTTTATATGTAATGTAGTAATAATATATTAATAGATATGTTATATGTGTGAATGTATACTCTGTGTTTATTAATAATTATATTAAATAAATATATTATATAAGTATTATATTGTCAAGAGTAAATGTGTGTGCATGGAATGTGGGATAAGCCCACAACTTCTATTATATAATTATTATTACACTTAACATTAATAAACAACTATGGTTCCGAATACAATTTTGTCCTATTCTTATGAACTATGACATTTTTTCCATTAATATTAATTTTAACACTGGGCGCAAGGTCTTCTATCACAATATATGGGCCAGTGTACAAAGTATCCAATTTATTTCCTATCTCATTTTTCAACAATAGTGTATCACCTGATTTGTATACAATGGGATTACTTGACTTATCATAATTTAGTTTTCTACGTTCTTTACTTATAATTAAATTATTTCTTGCATCTCTTTGAGCTTTTTGTAATCTGTATTTAAATTCCAACATATAATTATCAAAACAATACAGTGGTTCTACAATATTACATAAATTATTAGGCAATCTACATACTTGACCAAACACTAACTCATAAGGTGTATATTTAGTCTCTGAATGTACAGTAGTGTTATATGAAAAACACCAATACTGTAACCATGAACTCCAACTTGAAGGATGATTATCTGTTTGGATTCGTAAATAGGCTCCTAACACTTTATGTGTATTTTCTAATGATCCAATACTTTGATGATGGTAAGCAGTCGCAATTGTTTGTTTTATATTTAAAATTTTGCATAAGTCTGACATAACCTTAGAAATAAACTCTGTACCTCTATCACTTGCAATTTCTTTTGGAATTTCGTATCGTAAAATAAAGTTTTCCACAAATGTTTTAGCAACTTCTATTGTTGTTTTAGTTTTTAAAGGGTATGCTTCAACATATTTACTGAGTTCGCACTGCAATGTTAAAATATAATTGTAGCCTAAATCATCTCTATCTAATGGACCTACAATATCTAAGAAAATTTTCTCAAAAGATGATGATGCTGTAGATGTAATTTTTAATGGTTCCCTATGAATTTTTGTGTATTTTTGTTTTTGACACTTGCTGCATTTTTCTACATAACATCTAACATCTTTTTCTAATGATGGCCAATAACAATATTTCCTAATTTTACTTATCATTCTCCGAACTCCTATATGACCACTACTAGGTAATAAATGAAAATCGTTCATTATTACTTTTTTATCGTCATCATCATTTATTCTTTGGACGTCCTTTATAACACATATTCGAGGAAATTCACTCGATTTATTTTTAGCAACATATTTGGTTATACTTTCAATGAGCTCTTTATTTTTACGCGTTTTCATAATTATTAATTCTTCAATATTCATTGTTTTGCAAAATAATGCCATCTCTTTCAATAAATCGTCTCGCGAGTTTACTGATAAAGAAGATGAGCTTGCAAATACATTATTTTTACTTTTACAATACACGAAAGTCCTATTCCTTGAAAAAATTAACGAATCGTCATTTTTTTGTAAACTAAGTAATCTGCGCAGATTTCTTTCCAGTAAAATAATTAATTCTACATCCGTATCACATTTCTTGAGTACTTCGGTAACTTTAGGCTGATCAGACCTATTGTCATTCGAAGTCTCAGTACTAGTTGTCAAATCAGTTGATTGTTGATTTTTTCTGAATTGTCCTCTAGTCATCACAATTATGACTTTATTATTCATTTGTTTTAACTCGTCTGAAGTCAAAATAACTCTAGATAGTGCGTCAGCAACTACATTTTCTTTTCCTCTGACATATTCTACTTTAAAGTCGTACTCCTCCAATAAAAGACGAAATTTTGTTAAGCGACTGGATGGATTTGACATGTGTTGCAAATGATGTGACAATAAAAACCAGCAGCGTAACGACAAGTTCTTTTATTTGTGCAAGAATGCAGTAAAGTAGCTAGAAATGGCTGGCACGGCTTGTTTTATTAACACTATCCCCCCTTCGTTGGCTTTGGCTGGCGGCGGCGGCGGTGGCTATGGCGGAAGGGGGCGTGTTAACATGGCTTGGCGGCTTGGCTGGCGGCAGGGCATGACAGCTGACGTCACGTCCGTTACATTCGGCCATCCTGCAACAATTGCTCCCGCAATGGGGAACACACAAAAACATTTAGTTCTCAAATAAATCAATAAGGTCTTCAGTTTCGACCTGCTCATCGGAACTACTAGCGCTATCGGACACACGGGCTATACTTTTATAGGGCCTTAATGAATCTGTTGATACCAGGCCAGTGAAGTTTTTATAACTTCGTAAACCTTTTAGATATACTTCTAATTCGATACCAATTGTTACCTACTACTTTAGTTACTACATACGGACCTGAGTACAAATCGTCTAATTTGGTATTAATCCTAGCGGCGCTACTAACCAGTTGGCGCCTGTCTCTACGATACAAATATGCCTTTTCTTATAAACATGAGCTTTTTTTTTATATTAATGTTGTGTGTCATTATTGTACTCGCTTGTTTTATCCTAGCTGCAGCTATCTTACGCCGTGCGTCAACAGTTTCTGGTTCGCGACCAGGAATCGAAACATCACATATTGACCTACCAGAGCGCGCAAAGATTAAATCACAAGGCTTGTAGCCGCTGTTACTTTTAATTGTGTTGTTTGTGCCTCAAATGACGGAGTTTTTTGAAGTTTCACTAGGATCAGTTGCCCGCAACACATAAAATTGTATGTTTAGTTTGTTCAACCTGGCCAATTAGCGCGCGGACAAGCAATACCGTTTAACGTATGCCTAAACTGTTTACCTTCTGATTTTTTTTTTAAAGTACCTACTCGTAAAAGCTTTCCCGTAGTCTGTCACCACGTAATTCGGGTATCTGGACAAACCCTATTAATATATTTTTCAATGCACGAATGGTCCCGATTGAATTTACAGTACGCGTTAGTTCAGCTATCACAAATTTAGATAACGCATCTTTCATTACGATCATGTACTGGTTGGTGCCCTTTAGATGTCCTACAGAAGGGCATCATGTTATCTATTTGTACCATGCGCATAGTATCAGATGGTTTAGAGATCGGATATAGACAGTCTTCTTTTTTTAACATAGTTATCCTTCTCATGTGTACAATAAAGACATGCTGCCACGTATTTCCTAATAAAGCGTGTCATTTTAAGAAACCAATATTGGCTTTTAATCAAAGCTAAACGATGATTTAGATCCACGTGACAAATGTCGTCATAGTGCATTTGTACAATTTTCCATTTAGCCGAAGGGACTGCGAGTCTATTTCCCTTAAAAAATTTTCGAACTAGTTTATAATTATCTTTAACATCAGCGCGACTTCGTCCGCGTGGAATATAGTTCACAAATAATGCTTTATTTTAGAACAAATTTGGTTAGCATAAAAAAACATTATAGTGAGCCAACCTTAACATATAGATTCTGTCACATTATTTTAGCGAAAGTAACCGCTTCTGCAGCGCAGGCACCGAAAGCTCTTAAAAGGGAAAATAACCCGATTTTGAAACATTATTTACTGGTACTTCGCTTGTATTGGCCTTAGCGTGACACAATGATGGTCTTAGCGGTCTTAGCGTTATATAGCCTATAACCTTTTATATAGCCTATAACCTTTCAATAAATGGGTTATTTAACACTGAAAGAATTTTTCAAATCGGACCAGCAGTTCTTGAGATTAGCGCGTTCAAACAAACTCTTCAGCTTTATAATGCTAGTATAGATTGCTTTATAATCGAACTAAGCTTTTCGTCCTGACATTGCACAGTACAGAATCAATTAGTAACTAAGATAATTTACGTTCATCATGTCAACAGGATGCCTATTAAGCGCGTCTACAAATGTTCCATACGTTCACCAGGTCTATACTCAACACTAATGTCATAATCTTCTTTCAAAACTCACCATCGCGCCATGCGTGGTATAATGCCGCGTTTGGTAAGCGTAGCACAAATCACAGTACAATCAGTTTCTACTATATCATGCTTACCTACTTCATAAACACGGAACCTACGTAGCGATTGTACGACCGCCAGGTTTTGAGCTCTTAACTATGATACACACTCTTCCTTCCTAGTAACCCGGCTAAAATACATAACAGGCCGCAGTGAGTTGTCAGTTTGTTTTTGTAATAGTATACCAGAAATTCCTAAGTTACACGCATCGGTTTGTATTTCTGTAAGAAGCATAGGATTATACAGAGCTAGCATAGGTTTGGAACATAAACGGCCCCACACCCATTTTTTTTTTTTTTTTTTTCGGGTAGAGGGCCGAACCTCCTACGAGGTCCCCGCGCAAAAGGGGCGCGCGGGGTATGTGAGACTCAACGATCTGCATGGTGTTGTGAGCAGACCGCGGGCCCAAGGATTTTAGGACCCACCCACTAAACGACTCCCCTGCACTCTTACACCCGACGTCCGATCCCCTCCGAGGTCAGAACCCGGATGAGGTAGGGGGGCTACCGCGGTCAACACTAAAACCAGACGGCGCGGCTCACCCCAAGGACGCCCAGCCGACGGAGCCTTCGAGGCGAATCGAAGGCTCTGAAACGTCGGCCGTCTCGGTACGGCAGCCCGTCGGGCCGCCCAGACGGTGCCGCTGGTGTCCCGGAATACCCCGCTGGACCAGAACCAGCCTGCCGGGTCGGGACGCGATACACCGTCGACCGGTCGCTCTATTCACTCCACGGCAGCGCGCTAGAGTGCTGGTAGCGCGCCGCGCGGCCTCACCCCCTCAGGTCGCCCCTTGACCTTCACCGGGGGGAGGCCGCTACCTACAGGGGCCGGGACGTGCGGGCGTATTCCCGCCTCCGGCCCCCGGCTCGACGGCGACGGATCGGTGCGGAAAGGGAAGAGCTCTCCCTCTCTCGCTCCGCCGCCTCCTTCTGCGAGATGGTGGACTCGCAGAAGTCGAGCATCGCCTTCCAGGACGCGTCGCTGCCGAGCATCGTAGTCACGACGCGCGGCAGCGAGAGGTCCTCTCCAATGACCGCGACGAGGGCGGCGCGTTGCTCGTCGAATCCAGAGCAACGCGCCAATGTATGTTCCGCTGTGTCATCCTCGTCGCGGTCCGCGCAGTGGTGGCACTGCGCCGTCGGTTCCCTTCCGGCTATCTTGTGCAAGTACCGGCCGAAACATCCGTGGCCGGTAAGCATCTGCGTCAGCCGGAAGGTGAGGCATCCGCGGTCGCGGCCCACCCAGTCCGCGAGAACCGGGCGGACCGCCTCGACGGTACGGAGGCCGGCCGACGGGTCCGCCAAGCGGCGAGACCACGCCTCCAGCACGGACCGCCGAGATTGGAGCCTCCGCGCTCGAACTACTCCTTCGCCGGGGCGCCCTTCCCCCCTAGAGCGGAGGTCGCTACGCCACCTGTAATCGGCAGCGAGCGCCTCCGCCTCCAGGTCCCAGGGTGGCGCCCCGGCGAGCAAGCACGCCGCCTCGAAGGAGACGGTGCGGTATCCTCGGATCGCCCTGACCGCGATCGCGCGCTGCGGACGTCGCAGCGCCGCGACGTTCTCGCGGGTCAGGGCGTGGCACCATACGGGAGCGCCGTATAGTGCCATCGACCGCACCACCCCCATGTAGAGGCGGCGCGCCACCTGATCGGGACCCCCAACGTTTGGAAGAAGCCGGCTCAGAGAGCCGGCCGTCGCCATCAGCCGAGGGCCCAATTTTTCGAAGTGAGCGCGGAAGCTCCACCGACCGTCCAGTTCGAGGCCGAGGTACCGAAGACCGGTCACCCCGACCCCGACGCGGACGCCTCCGATCACGAGGTGGGCACCCAGAGGCGGCGCTCGTCCCGGCCCGTGAAAGAGCAGGGCCTGGGTTTTGTCGAGCGCCACCTCGAGCCCCAACCGTCGGATCCTGGTGACGACGTGTGCCACGCCTGCGCACGCCAGACGGGCAGACTCCCGGTAGTCCCTCCCCGGAGCTACGACCAACGTGTCGTCAGCGTAACAAATTACGCTGAGCCCGGGGAGGGGTCCCCGAACGACGCCCCGCAGGACCCAGTCGTAGCCGATGTTCCACAGCAGGGGGCCCAGGACGGACCCCTGCGGAACACCGCGCTCGACGGGGAAGCGGTACATCGCCCCACCGTGTCCGATGCACTGGATCGACCTGCCCTCGAGGTAGGAGCCGATCAGTCGGCGGAGGTATGCGGGGACGCCGTGATACTCCAGCGCCCCCGCGATCACCGACCAGGGCAGGGTGTTGAAGGCGTTCCTTACATCTAAGGATAACGCCATCGCCACCCCGCCCCGGGATACGGCTTCATCGGAGAGGGCCCGCACGCGCAGAATTGCGTCGATAGTCGAGCGGCCCTCTCTGAAGCCGTACTGCTCCGCCGAAAGATCGGGACCCGTCTCGGTCAGGTGCCGGACGATGCGGGCCGCGACGATCCTCTCGAGCATCTTGCCCGCTTCGTCCAGCAACACGATGGGGCGATAGCCCCCGGGTGAGTCCGCGGGGCGCCCGTCCTTCCGCAGAAGGACCAGTCTGCCCGTCTTCCATTTCGACGGGAACCGTCCCGACTCGAGGCACGCTTCGAAAAGCCCCCCGAGCCGGTCCCCTAGGGCCTCGAAGGCCAAGCTCCAGACCCGGCCGTGAACGCCGTCAGGGCCGGGGGCCGCGTCCTTCGCTCTCATTCTGGACACGGCCGCATGGATCTCCGCCCCCGTGATAGGGGGAGGGGGCTCCTCGGCAGCGGGAACGCTGGGGCGACGCGGAGGCGTGCCCCACGTGGCGTCCATCTGGGGGGGCTCCAAGCCCCCCCCCGCTGCCGGCGGGAAAAGCGCAGAAACTATTTCCCGCAGCTGCCGAGGCTGGAGCCGCTCGGTCACCGGGAGCGCCCACGGCTGCAGTTTCCTGCGAACCATCTTGTATGGGCGCCCCCAGGGATCTTCGTCGAGTCTTCATGCTCTGCTTCTTGGCCTCGCCGATGGCCAGCTGCAGCGCCGTCTGCTTTTGACGACAGTCAGCGTGCAGCTGGGCCGCCGTCTCCGCGAACGCAGCGTCGCGATGACGGCGGCGGCGGTGGCGTGCGCTCCGGCGGCGCGCCCTCACGCACTCCTCGCGGAGTCTTGCGATCTCGGGCGACCACCAGAACGCACCCCCACGTGGTGCTCGGGGGCCGACCCGGGGCATGGCGGCATCACAAATGTTTGCCATGGTGCCCCGGAACCAGTCGACCTCCGCATCCACGTCCGCGAGCCGCGCGGGTTTTGGCGCCCACGCAGCAACAGCGGCCGCCTCCATCAGCAACTCCTTGTTCATCCGTTTCAAGGCCCACCTGGGGAACGAACGGGGCGCACCTTGCGGGAGCTCCTCCTCACCGCGGGCGCCCGCGGCTGACGACGACGACAAGGAGGAGGCGGAGAGCTCAAATCGGACGTATCGGTGGTCCGAGAGCGTCTCCGCCCCCTCGAGGACGCGCCAGCCGCGGGTGCGGCGCACGGCGGACGGGGACGCGAACGTCACGTCCACGTGAGATTCCCCGTTCCACCGCACGCAAGTCGCGACCGTGCCTCTGTTTAGGAGACAGAGGCCGGTCGCGATCGCCCACTCCGAAAGAGCCTCGCCTCGCGAATCCGTGCGGGGGGAGCCCCAAGCCGTACACTTGGCATTGAGGTCCCCCGCGACGATGACAGGGCGGGACCCGAAGCGGTGCAAGAGCACCTCGAGCCCGCCCAGAAACCGCTCGAACTCGGCGAGGCTCCTGTTCGGAGAGAAGTACGCCCCGATCACGACGGTCCCGTCGATCCTAGCCGCGACGTACCCGGGTCCCCTGGCCACCATTTCCAAGGGGGGTAACGCCGCGGACTGTCTCAACACAATGGCCACGGAGCCGTCGACGTCCCCCATCCAGCAGTCCTGGTCGGTGGGGACGAAGTACGGCTCCGCAGCGACAGCGACGTCGATTGACCACTCCGCCATGGTGTGGACGAGGAGATCCTGTGCCCTGGCGGAGTGGTTCAAATTACTTTGTAGGAAGCGATGGACGCAACCCATTACGGGGCTACGTCCATCGCTCCCTCGTCTGTCCCGCCCTGCGGCTCGACAACAGCCGCGGCGGGAACTGACTCTCCGGCTGCCCTTGTTGCAGCCGGCTTCTTTTTCTTTCCGCCCCTCCTCGTTTTTGTAGAGGAGGGGGCGGACTTGCACGCCGGGCCCCCGGCCCGGTGGTCGGCCTTCCTTTTAGCCGCGTCGCACAAGACGCAGTGCGGCGCGGCTGCGGTGCAGGAGGCTGCCTTGTGCCCCGGTTGGCCGCAGCGGAAGCACAGGTTGCTGCGGTCCACTGTCGAGGGGCACTTGGCGAGGCCGTGGCCGGTGCCGAAGCACCGAAGACAGCGCCACGGCCTGCTCTCCTGCAGCTGCACGTGGGCCACAACCCAGCCCACGCGCAGCCATCCTGGGCTATCTGAAGGCCGACCCTGTGGAGGGGTGGCCAGGAGGTTCGCCGTTGCGATGGGGCAACGCGCCCACGCCGTCCGGGTACCGGAGTAGGTTGCCCGGAGCTCCCCGACTTTGACGTCGGCGAGGGCGCAGTTGCCCTGCGACGCGATGGCCGCGGCGACCTCCTCCTTCGTGGCGCACTCGTCGAGGCCCGTAATCTTCACCTCCGCCATTTTTACGGGCCGCGCGATGCGCACCACCTCGGGGTCCGGCAGGATCTCCCTCAGCCGGGCCGCCAATTTTTCGGCCGCGGCGTTGGTGTTCGGGCCGGGGCACTCTACCAGGCGGGCCCCGTTGGCCGTCTGCCGGACCTTCAGGCCACCCTCCACGCCGAGGGCGTCCACATTCACGCCACCGCGCGCCCGGGTCATCACCTCGTGATAGGTGATGCCCTTTTCTTTTGCGGCCGGCAGCAGCTCTACGACCACTGCAGCCGACCGCGGGGCGCGCGGCCTTCTTCGTCCAGTTCGACCCCTCGGCTCCGCTCGACCCTGTTGGCGGGGAGCGGTGGCCGCAGGGGCGGGCTTGGGGCGCGGCGCGGCAGGCACCGCTACCTTTTTGGGACCTCGCCGCACCACCGTCGTCCAGGCCTCATCCATGTTGGCCGGGGCGGGGGGCAGTGGGCGGGGCTGGGGGGTCAGTGCCGGTTTGGCGGCGTTGACGCCTCCCTTCTTCCTTGTCCGGCTCCTGCCGGGCCCTGCCTTCACAGGCTGGGGCGGAGCAGGAGCGGACGCCGGTTTTCTTGCAGGGGCCGTGGGTGCCGGCACCCCCGCAGCCGCGGGTATAGGTGCAGCCGCAGTGGGAGCTCGCGCGGGTGTCGCTTTCTTCCCGCTGTATGTCTTTACAGCGGGCTGCACCCTCCTGCGGGGCGCCGGCACAGGCGCACTGTCTTTCGCCTCATGGGCGAGGGGCGGCCGCGCACGCTCCACCTTCGAGCTGCGCGCCTCCTGTATAAGGAGCTGCCGCCTCAACTCTTCGACCTCGCTGAGGCCTTCCACTTCGGGCGGAGGAGGGACAGGGGCCGAGCTGCGTTGCCGCTCGATGAGGTCGGCAACCATCGTTCGCAACTCGGCCATGTCCACTTTAAGTTGCCCATTCTCCGACTGAAGATGCGCATTCTCCGTCGACACTTGTTCAAGGCGGGCGTGCAGTAGGGCCACTTCCTGCCGCAAGCCCGCCGTCTCGGCGTTTGTGGTGCGGTCCACGACGTCCTGCAACCTTTCCTCTAGTGTGGCGGCCGCCGATTTCATTGCCGACACTTCGGAGCCCTTGAGGCCTGCAGTTGATTTGGCCGCTATGGTCGTAACTATTTCTCCGACTATTTGACAAGATCGGAGGGGGTCAGAGGGACCCACCAACGTCAGGGACCGCTGAAGGCGCTCGATCTCTCCGATTTTGTTTTTTTATTTTTTGTCTCACGGCAGGCGGCCCTGGACTGCGCCGAGGAGGCAGCGTCCAGTCCGCAAGACGACGGCTTGTCAAAATCAAATCCTGTGGCGGGCGACGCCGCAGCAGTCGCCGGCCCTTCCGCCAACGCCATATATTTGGCACTGGCAGGCTCGCCCTCCGAGGAATCGGACGGAGCGGAGGACGCCGGCTGTCGAGCCGACTTCCGCTTCCGCCGAGTCCGCTGCCGAACACAATCGGCAAACAGCGCCGGTGTCTCCCTCCCACTGGACACGTCGCCCCTCACGGAGCTTCGCGCCGAGTGTAGTGAGATGAGGCTGTCGCACCTCTCCAGCAGCACGGTGGGGACTCTGTCCCTTACGCGACCCGTGTTGTCGCCCCCTTCGTCGTGGCAGTGTTTGCCCCCCCCAGAAACGGTGGGGCAGCGTGCGGCCGATCGCTCGACCGCACGGAGGGATTCTCCCCCCGCGGAGCGGGAGGTACCCTCCTGGGGTAATAAATTTTTAACAGGTGCCATTTTTTTCATGTTTCCTTTTTGATTAACCAGGGGTCGGTCCCCTGGGGTCTGGTTGGTACCCTCGGGACTGGACTCCCTCCAGCCATTCATCCCATCGCCGGGCACCAGAGCTTAGGATTGGGGCATTTTTTAAAGAGGTTTACGTCCTCGCGGCCCCGTGCCTCGCGGCAGCGGCCCCCGTCCCCCACGCGGTGAGGATTACGGGTTGGCCGGCGGCCCGCCGAGTGCAACGAGCAACACGACAGACCACCGCCCGACGCTCAAAAGAGCAACAACCACGAAGCCACGCCGGTATACCGGTACCCCCCTCTGGAGGGCGTGCCCCTGTAGCCGAAGCCGGGGACATGGCGACCAGCGGCCGGAAGATGCATAAGCAACGCCGGCTCACTACTCCATCAAAAGGCAGGCCAAAAGTGGCCCACCATCTCCCATGGGTTACGTCCGAAACGGGTCGGACGTGACCCGAAGAAAAACAAAAAAGGGGGAAGAAGGGGGAAGAGAGAGGGAGCCCGAGCGTCTCCAGGAGGAACACCCTTCAGCGAGTGAAGGGCGTGAAGAGCCCGCAACTCCCCCTGCTGGTTTTGGTCCGCGTCATCCGATCTCTTTCGTTGCAAAGCCTAACTAGGCTATCCTACACCTACACCTAACCTACCTCCCTAACACCTAAGAATCCTTGCAACGAAAAAGATCGGACGATACCCCTGGGAGTGGGACTGTTCCCAGAGGATCCCGTTATCCGCCACCAACGGACGCGCCCGGTGGAAGTTTTTTTTTTTTTTTTTTTATTGCCTTTGTAGGCAGACGGGCATACGGCCCACCTGATGGTGAGTGGTTACCGTCGCCCATGGACTTCAGCAATGCCAGGGGCAGAGCCAAGCCGCTGCCTACCGCTTAATACTCTCCATAAGCCTCGTTTGAAGAAGGACATGTCATAGCGCTCGGGAAACACCGTGGAGGGGAGCTCATTCCATAGCCGGATGGTACGTGGCAAAAAAGATCTCTGGAAACGCACTGTGGATGACCGCAGTGGCTCCAGGTACTATGGATGTATGGTAGTATGGATGAACTCTACTCCGGTGGCGGGCGGTGCGATGGTAAAAACGAGATGCTGGTATCATCTCGAACAATTCCTCAGAGCACTTCCCATGGAACATACGGTACAAAATACAGAGGGAACCGAAGTCCCTCCGCAGACCCAGAGGCTCCAAACGATCCGAGAGAATGGGATTATCGACAATCCGAACGGCAGTCCAGCAAAACTCCCCCACAGACGGAGTCCCCGGCCACGCAGTGCGCGCGGCGGGGGGCCCGCCCAGGTCCCTCGGGCCCTTCAACGACCTACATTTTTTTTTTTTTTTTGCTAGTCCGGATTAACATCCCTTTAGCCAAGTCATTGGACCGGATACACCCTTCAATGACTTCAAACTTTTTTTTTCTCTTTTTTTTCTTTTTTTTTTTTACTCTGCGTGTACGGTAGCATTTGTTGAAACATTTCTTAAACCAGAACATTTATACGGAATTTCTTCAGAAATAGTGCAAGACCAACCATCGTTTTCTACATTTCCAACACCTGCACCCGAGGTGCCTGAGCTTACATACATTGTATCACTACCCACAGACATAGTATCGCTATTTGCGGACAAAAATGTCGCTTCTATTGTCAGTGATAGAGTCGTCATCATTATGATCAGTTTCATGAACAAGATTACTTAACCCATCTGTGTACGCCGTGACGTCATCGTCACTATAGTTTTCAGAAATTTCTAGTAGGCCTGACGGGCCTCGAGGTACTTCGCGTAAGTTTTCATGGGGAAATTTGTACACTCTATTAGAACCATTTACATGTCTCAACTTATACCTATCGTTTTCCAAAACTGCAGTCATGTTTTTCTTTTTTTTCTTTTTTAAAGATTGAAAGATTACTGGTGGCCCGGTGGCCTTTCCAGCTTCACCAGGACAGGTGGGCGAGCAAAGGCTCAGTCAAGAGGGGTGGGATTTGCTAACAACTGCCCGAGCGCCTCCGAAGGAGACCTAACAACTCAAGAGCAATTGCTTCGCGAATGAATCTACTACCGGATCGGAATCGCGACCCACTGAGAAGATCCGGCGAGAAACTCAGTGGGCTGATGCATGGGTTATGTTGCACGTCGACCTCTTTGTCGAGTTCGACGAGTACGGTTACTGGGGTTCCTCAGCCTGCTCCTAGTGTTAGAGCTGAAGGTATCTAATGCAAGAGTTATTGGATCTGATGGATCCGTAAGGACGTGTCTAGGGTGACTACGGTGACTTGCTCCTGCGTGATCAGGATTCGGGGTGCAGTAATGTTGAAGGGACCTTTATATTTTCGGTCTAATTTACGAAAACAAAATCCCCAGCGGAAAAGAGTTGGACTTTAGCTTTGCCTCGACTAAACCAAGCTTCTGTCTGTGCCCATTTTTTGTTTTTTTTTTGTTTTCGCAGGCCTTCGACCGTGCTAAATCAAGATCTAATCTAGAGGGATGTTCACTCTGTTGAAACTTTAGATATTTCAAGTGAACTACCCTGAACGGTAAACATCTATTCTATTGGAGTAAACCCTGTTACTCGACAACGTGTACTATTAAGGGCGAGTTGAATATCCCCTAACTGCTCTTGCCATGATTGGTCCGAGTTACTTTCAGATCAAAAAGTGACTTGTTCATGAAACCGCTTACCATTGAATAAATTACTATGGCTTTGTTTTATAAGACTACATTCTGACCTTGAATGGAACATAAAGGGGAAGCCAAACACACTCCCTGGACCGTGATAGGGGGGGCACTGGAGAGGCATGGAGTGCCCCTCTACCTCCGCCGGCTGGTTGGGTCCTATTTGGGGGCCAGGTCGGTCGTATGTACCGGGTACGGTGGGACCCTTCATCGTTTTTCGGTCGTGCGTGGTGTTCCGCAGGTGTCGGTTCTCGGCCCCCTCTTGTGGAATATCGGGTACGACTGGGTGCTGAGGGGCACCCTCCTCCCGGGCCTCCGCGTTATTTGTTACGCGGACAACACGTTGGTCGTGGCCCGGGGGGATGATTATAGAGAGTCTGCCCGTCTCGCCATAGCGGGGGTGGCCCTCGTCGTCGGAAGGATAAAGAGGCTGGGTCTCGACGTGGCGCTCAGTAAATCCGAGGCTCTGTGGTTTCACGGGCCGCGGAGGGCGTCACCCGTTGACGCCCACATCGTGGTTGGAGGCGTCCGGATAGGGGTCGGGGTGCAGTTGAAGTACTTCGGCCTCGGGTTGGACAGCCTTTTCGTGCTCACTTTGCTCAACTGGTCCCCCGATTGATGAGGACGGCGGGTTCTTTGAGCCGGCTGCTCCCGAATATTGGGGGACCGGATCAGGTTGTGCGCCGCCTCTACGCGGGGGTGGTGCGATCGATGGCCCTGTACGGTGCACCTGTGTGGGCTGAGCCGCGCAACCGGGCCACTATGGCTCGGTTCCTGCGCCGGCCGCAGCGCACCGTTGCCATCAGGGTCATCCGCGGATATCGCACCGTCTCCTTCGAGGCGGCGTGTGTGTTGGCGGGGACGCCGCCATGGGAGCTGGAGGCGGAGTCGCTCGCTGCCGACTATCGGTGGCGCAGCGAACTTCGTGCTCGGGGCGTGGCGCGTCTCCCCGAAAGTGAGCTGCGGGCGCGGAAGGCCCATTCTCGGCGGTTCGTGCTCGAGTCGTGGTCGAGGCGATTGGCCAACCCCACGTGGGGGCTACGGACCGTCGAGGCGGTTTACCCAGTCTTTGATGAATGGGTGAATCGTGGCGAAGGACGTCTCACCTTTCGTCTGGTGCAGGTGCTGACCGGGCACGGATGCTTCGGGAAGTACCTGCGCCGGATAGGGGCTGAGCCGACGACGAGGTGTCACCATTGTGGATACGACCTGGACACGGCGGAGCATACGCTCGCTGTCTGCCCCGCTTGGGAGGTGCAGCGCCGTGTCCTGGTCGCAAAGATAGGACCTGACTTGTCGCTGCCTGGCGTCGTGGCATCGATGCTTGGTGGCGATGAGTCCTGGAAGGCTATGCTCGACTTCTGCGAGTGCACCATCTCGCAGGAGGCGGCGGGGCGAGTGAGGCAAAGCTCTCCTCACTACGCAGAAACCCGCCGCCGCCGAGCAGGGGGTCGGGACCGGGGTAGTATCCGTGACCTGGCCCCCTAAGAGCTAGTGGTCCCACCCGTTTTGTGCGGGGAGAGACCCAGACGTGGGGTGGTGTGCTTTGCACGCTCACCCGCAGTAGGAAGCCGGGTGATGGTAGACCGCGTTCCCCTGACCGCTCTGGGGGAAGGTGTAACGCGTCGCCATCAAAGCGGGCTCTCGGCCCGCTGAACGAGGGAACCGGTGGTCGTGTCGCTGGCGGCCGCCGGTCCGGCGTCCGTGGGACGGTGGGATGGATGTAATGTGCTCTGCGTCAACCCTGTCCCGCCGTTTCAATAGCCCCGACTGGGCTCCGGCCCGGTCCGAGGAAGGGCGCCGGTTGTGAGCGGCAGGAGTTTTTAGTGAGGTTCAACTCCCACATACCCCACCTGCCGCGCGGGTGGGGATCCGGCGATTTTCTCCTGTGAAAAAAAAAAAAAAAAAAAAAAAACTGTAACACACTGAAGCTCTGGAACACACGTTGACGTCTCTAGTTGGACCTGCCACAGCACCTGGAGCAGTGTCGTTTTTTTTCTTGTAGAGCATGGAACACCCAGAAGCTACATGGCTCGCATCACCGCACACGTAACAGCTGACTTGCAGGCGAGAGCCGGGTGCCCACAGATGAGGAGGTTGTTCAGGTTTTGCTGGAATATTGAAAAAAGTTTGAGAGCAGTATCTGTCGCAACACCCTTCAGCACGATGCCCAGGTTTTCCGCAGAAATGGCAGCTTCCACGGAAAAAACTTCGAGAGCGTTTTGGTTCTTTATCAGGATCTTCGTTTTTTCTTTTGAGGGTAAAGCCACGTAATGTGCGAAATAGATGGTTTTTGGGTGGTAATAACGACAGAGTTCAATTCCCGACGGATTCTTTCATCACACTGCGACAGTATTTATATAGCAAATCCGGTGGCTATTTTCTGGCATATTAGCGTCGGGAATCTTCTTTATAAGTTGCCATAGTCGGATACCGGCTTCAGCTCGAGCTTTAAGTGAATGTGTGAGAGTCAAAATTAAATCTACACCATCCAATTTCTTCTGTTCGATGATCATTTCGCTCAGCGTACACCAATTTACAACATCAGCCTCCGGTTCATCCGGGTCAAAATTGACCAATCTGGTTGGTGAGCTCTGGCTAGGTCGATGAACTGACATACTTTCAGTGATTCTTTGTAAAATGGCTTCCATCCCAGATGAAAATAATGGCATTTGTTCAAACATCATATTGTTGGCCGAATTATTTGATGACTGCAGTGGAGGTGAGTCCGACACTTCTGATATAAGCTTGAGGGTAGACATTATCTTGCTGAACACCAAGTAAGACGAAGTCACTTTTTGATTCCTGATTTAATAAACAATATGTTATTGTTAAGATTCACTTTAACACTTGTCCAACTATAACCAGTACGTACAACAGTCACTGAATCACATAACGTAACAAGGATATAGTAAGTGCACCAGGCAAACGCAGTCCAACGAATGTCCATTGCGAGGCACGTACCGCCTTTTTATACTGGCCGGCGCAGCTGGCTTATTTATAAGGGTGAGACCGATATATTAGTATTCACTATGATATTCGTAATACAGCTAGTATTCGTGTATCGGTTATCCGTCGAATTCTGATATGCTAATATTCCGTATTCACTTATTCGTAATATTAGCCAATTCACATCGGTCGGGTTGTATCTATCCACAGAACACTGTTACTTCTAGCGAAGTATCTATCACACGAAAATATACTGTGTTATCGAGCAACACTTCCGGCCTCACAATTAATTATTTACGAACTTAGGAAATACATAGAACTTATTACTGTCTTATAATATAACTAGTAATTTCATAATCAAGTAAATAGTTCATCCACAGATTCGGTAGAGTTCCGTTCAAAAGTCCCGTTGTAAACGGAGCGCCAGACTACCGACTGTGTTTACTGTAAGCAGAACGGTTTTTTGAGGTTGCGAAATTTTATTTAATTCTACGGTACTTCTGGTTCCTAAATTGTATATTATATCAATCACTCACAACTTTATTTTACTGATATTAACTATTTATATCATTTAAAACAATTAATCTACTTGAAATTATTCATTTTATCACCACAAACTATAGCTCGCTCAAAAATTTCGATCCTGACTTTTTTTCGATGTAAAAAGCATAGACCTATATAGTAGGGACACGACATATTGTTCTATACGTACAATTGCTTATATAAATAGCACCCATTTTGAAGGCACATACATAAACACATATCTATCTCGTTCTTACTCAGCACTTTAACTCGCAGGAAAACAATATAACAGTATTTCAGTGCGTACATAAAATGAAACATGAATATACGTAAATGTCTCCGTCTCCGTCTAATGAGGCCGAAAATCCGCCATGCTTAGCGCGCCAAATGTCATTGTCACGTCAGTTCGGCCGTCTGTTTTGGGTTGTACATTATTTATTGACTTTGATATCGATTTAATATGATTGCTTATATAAAAAAAATTTTTTTTATCATGTTTTAAAATAATATAATATAAATATAATATAATATAAAATAATATAATATAATATAAATTTAAAATAATAATCAAAACATATTTTATAGGATCTCAAGAAAGTCGATGCCCCAAAACTATTATCTATATATATTTAAATTCATTATGGAGCCCTCATCCGAAAAATCGGACACCATTTTTCGGTCGGAATCTATTGATCATGACACTAATCATAAATACCTCTTTAAAATATGTCATCAAAACATATTTAGACATTCTGTTTAGATATTTCAGGAAAAAGGCTACCGACAAAATCTCTTCGGAACTATTTAAATAAAATAGTTTTATTCCGCAGTGAGTAAAACACTATTGTCAACTCGTTATATATTTAATAATTAAGTGATTTTAGAGAGGAAGTCACAAGGAATGACGTTTGTAATTTTATTAACGAATAAAATAAATGTTCTGTAGGTGTTTTTTTTTATCAGGCGGTCCCTTGATAAGTTTAAAATTTGAATCACTCTCACTCTCAAGTGAGAGTGATTCAAATGGTGCGGCCTGCCTTCCTTGAGGTGCGCTGCGATAGTGTGTTACGGACTTTAGAGTCAGCAAAATAATTAAAATAGATTGTAATAGTCTAAGAAAAACACGTACTCAAAATACGATAACATTCAGCATGCTAGAAATGGGCAGATGGCACTGTACTACGCCATATCTTTATGTTTTGCGGAAAATGACAACTTTATAAAATCAGTGTAGCAAATTTTAAAAATCGTCATATCGTTTACTTGGCAAATTTGAAGCACGAACTCGTCTTAGATTTCACATAATATCTAAATCACATCATCTTTGCACATAACAATATACTTACTTCCTATTAAAGTATAAATTCTACAAATACATTCACTCAACATTATTTAAAATAAAATGAGCCAAGAACATTTATCGATAAAACCTACTAACATTAAAATCTTCTGGGCAGCACTAAAACAGCCATGTTTTGTGGCCAGATGACGTCACAGTGGCACGAATTTTTTGTTGACGTTTCATTTCCATAGGTTTCCTACTTCAGTGGTAAAAAGTGACATGCCACAGACTATAAATAATTCGAGAATACATGGTAATCTACGGCCGCCAGGGTGCGCTGGAATTATTCCTACTTTTTAATGGATTTTATGACCTGGTAACTGAGACCTTTAAGTCTTAATTTATATTCATATTTTTATGAAAAATGATATTATGGAGTGAAATGAAATGAAGATGATTAATTTGAGACATTAATCACCTGGGATGAAATGAAATGAAATGAGATGATATGGAATGAAATATAATCTCAGTAAAATAGTGGTCATTTACTAAAATCTCAGTGGAGGAGGCTTTTTGGAGGAAACGGAGAAGTTACTTACAGCGGCTTTGTTTAATTTTTCCACATTTGTGCACTTTCACAGATATTAAACAGTTAATAAACCACCATTATTACACATTTAAACCCGAAGAAACACTAAATAGACAAAATAAAACAAATCACACAACTTCACACCTCGCGTTCCCGCCAAAAAGTCATTATTTCTACATAAACTGTAGCTTCAAGGGGATAGTTTGCAGTTCTTATTGAACGGTTTATACATTATATAATGTTAATGTTGTTACTGTTAGTATTTTAGTATATGTACTGCCGAAGCAAGTACTGTTGTTACTGTTGGAGGGACAATTTTGTTTTGTAATGTAATACCGAAATACTTCACGAGATGGCGTTACAAAAAATCCCTTCCCAAAACTATAAAACCGTTGTGATTGTCTACGTATAAATAATATTTATTCGTATAATAAATAATATTTATTCGTAGGTGATTGTTTAAGATGTTATGAATATTTCAGTTTTGATTTCATTAAAATAACTTGAACTTTACTACTGAATTCCGAAGAAAATTCTAATTAAGGCTGAGTTAAGTTCAGCTTTTTAATTAAAGCCTCTTACTGTAGTTTTTAAATTACATTTATGCGGATTGATGTTTCAAAGCTTTCAGATTTCAATTTTAAAATCTGAAATAATTAAGAACAGCGTCATCTACCGTTCACATTTGAAACAGAATTTAATTCGGTTTAAATTTGTAAAAGTTGATGTTGATTATTATTACACTAATTAATTGAGTGTTTCATCAGCTTTTAAGCTGAGTGACTATTTATAATTTATTTTTATTCTATTGTCTATTTTTGTTAAGTAATAAATGATTTAGGTTTTTCTTCCTCGACTTGTGTCGGCTTTGATAAATATCCCGTCCCGTTTCCCACAGGAAAAAAGATATCTATACCCCAAAATTTTAATGATATTTTATGTGAAAAAAAAAAAAGAATAGAAAATGACTAAATGATGTAGAGAACCCCAGCGTGTGTTACTGTGCGTGAGTAGTGCCTCTTCTTCTTCTTCCTCGTCGTCCTCCTCGCTGCGTTATTGGCTGTTGTGTTGCCGTTGTATGAGTGGTGTCTGTTGGATTTTGTGTGTTTGATGAATGTTGTGTGTCGAGTGGCTGTTGTATGTCTGGCGGTCGTGGCGTGTTTTGTGTGTAGTGTTCTTGTGTGTTATGTACGAATACTATGTCTCCAAGCACCTTACTAAGTATAATTGATGTGTGAATAGCTGCCTGTTTCTGTAGGATACCAACGTTAATGTTGCTGTCCAATTTATTTAGGTATCTTGTAATACTTTTAGCTACTACCCCGGTAGCGCCAACGACTATTGGGATGACAGACGTTTGTGTATTCCACAAACGACTGACTTCAGTTTTCAAAAGATGGTATTTGCTCAGTTTTTCAATTTCTTTAGCACCTATGTTGTAATCGGATGGTACAGTAATATCAATTAGGAATGTGTTATTGTTGGTTTTATCAATATAAATTATATCAGGTCTATTGTGCGTTACGGTGACATCGGTTTGTACAGGCATCTCCCATAAGATTTTAGTGGATTCGTTCTCTTTGACTTGTGGCTTTCCTTCCACCAAAGGTCGGAAACTTTTATTTTGTGTTTCTTGGCTAGACACCAGTAGACGTATTGGACCAGGCAATTATGACGTTTGACATAATAAGTCCCAGCCAGTTTTTCGCATGTTGATATGATGTGCTGCGTGGTTTCATCTTTGCTAGCACATAGGCAACATTTGCCATCTACTGGCTGTTTTAGTATGTCCCGCTGATGTTGTCGTGTCATAACAGCTTGATCTTGCACCGCAAATATTGAGGATTCTATGCTGGGAGATATCTGTTGCTTCTTTAACCATTTAAATGAAAGTTCGGTATCTATGTTGGCCTGGTCCAGTACTTTTATAGGAAATTGCCCATGTAGCTGTTTATTTCGCCATGTTTTAACTTGTTTTTTTATAATTGCGTCTTTTATATCTTTGTCTGTATGTGTATGTCCCTGTGGTAAATGAAATTCTCTCTCTATTTCTTGTGCTTCGTTAATTATTGAGTATTTGACCCTATGTGTATCGTGTTGTACTATTGCTTTTATTAAATGATCTCTTTCTACTTTTAAATATTGCTTATATTTAAGTATCTGTGCTTTATACATGTTTTGTACATTCAACAATCCTCTTCCTCCTTGTGCAATCGGTAAATACAATCTTTCTGTGTCTGCCTTTTGTTGGTGTGCTTTTTTTATTGCTAGTAGTTTTCTCGTTTTAATATCTATTTTCTGTAAATCACTATTTTTGTAATTAATAATACCGAAAGAGTAGAGCAGAACTGGAATTGCATATGTATTTATACCTTTGATTAGGTAGCGCGAGTTAAGATGTGTATTTAGTAGTTTCTTAATCCTTTTGAAATTCTCTTTGGTTATCTGTTCTTTTATTAAACTGTGTTCTATTTTACCTGATTCGTGAATTCCTAAATATTTATATCTATCTCCTATTGCAAGTTGGCCGTGTGGTGACGGCATTAGAATACTTTTGTCACCACCCCCATTACCATCCCAGGGGAGTCGTAAGAGGCGACAAAAGGGAAAGCATAACACACAATATTTACTAGTGTGAGAGAAGGAAAACTCGAAATTAAACCCTGTACCAACCCGTCTAGCCAGCGTGGTACCAGTAGGCTAATAAACCTCCAAAATGATTTCACACCGCAGAACCAGGACCCTAGTCCCCGGCGGCCCCGCTATTCCTGGTTACGGTAGCGGCCATGGTAACGGCGGGGCAAGGGGTGCTAAGAATCTCCGGCAGAGATCCGGCTACCACCCCCCTTCACAACGACAATTGGCCCTGATGACATACAACGTGCGCACTTTGAGGTTGGACGAGAAGCTAATAGAGCTGGAAGAAGAAATGAACAAGTTGCGCTGGGACGTTATTGGTTTATCGGAGATCCGAAGAGAGGGGGAGGATACGAAAACCTTACAGTCCGGCCACTTGTTCTACTACCGGGAGGGAGAACAGAAGTCCCAAGGTGGTGTTGGGTTTATCGTCCACAAATCTCTCATAAACAACATTGTGGCCATCGAAAGTGTATCGAGTAGGGTAGTATACCTTGTCCTCAAAATCTCAAAGCGGTATTCGCTGAAGATTGTACAGGTATACGCCCCATCGACGTCACATCCAGACGATGAAGTGGAAGCTACGTATGAGGACATTAGTAGGGCCATACGTAACTCTCAATCACATTTTACCGTTGTTATGGGAGATTTCAATGCAAAACTGGGCCGTAGAGGCGATGATGAGTTGAAAGTGGGGCCATTTGGATTTGGGCAGCGGAATCCCAGAGGACAGATGCTGGCGGACTTTATGGAGAAGGAAGGACTCTTTATGATGAATTCTTTCTTCAAGAAGCCGCCACAACGGAAATGGACCTGGTTGAGTCCCGACGGTGTAACAAGAAATGAAATTGACTTCATCATGAGCACCAACAGACAGATATTCAACGATGTCTCTGTGATCAACAGTGTTAAAACAGGAAGTGATCACCGAATCGTCAGAGGCATGTTGAATATCAATGTCAGACTGGAAAGATCGCGTCTGATGAAGTCAATGCTTCGACCGTCGAATGCACAAATCCAAAACCCCGAGAGCTTTCAATTCGAATTGGCTAATCGCTTCGAATGGCTAAACAGCTGCGCATCAGTGGACGATGTAAACAGCAGGCTGGTAGAGACTGTCCGTACGGTAGGGTCCAAATTTTTCAAAACCCACCGTAAGAATAGACCTCAGAAACTATCCGACCACACCCGAAACCTCATGGCTAGTCGACGTTTGATGACGCTCCAAACTTCGGAGGACGCTGAGTCATATAGGCAACTCAATAGACATATCATGAAGTCCTTGCGACACGACCTACGCTCCTTTAATACTCAGCGTATCAAAGAGACGATTGAGCGAAACCAAGGCTCTAAAGTGTTCGCAAGAGACGCTTCTATTAGGCAAAGCCAGCTGACGAAGCTGTGAAGACCGAAGATGGACGTGTAACGTCGAATAAGTCAGAGGTCCTGCGGGAGATAGAGAGGTTCTACGGGCAGCTGTTTACCTCGGTCTCAGCTGAACCGCAAGGTTTAGCTGCAGACCCTAGAGCCAAGCTAACCCGACACTACACCGAAGACATCCCGGACATCAGCCTGTACGAGATTAGGATGGCTCTCAAACAGCTTAAGAATAACAAGGCACCGGGCGAGGATGGAATTACTACGGAGCTTCTGAAAGCGGGCGGGACGCCGGTACTGAAAGTCCTTCAGAAGCTCTTCAACTCCTCTTTGCTCGATGGAAAACCGCCACAGGCATGGAACAGGGGTGTTGTGATCCTGTTCTTCAAAAAAGGTGACAAAACCTTATTGAAGAACTATAGGCCTATGGGCCTATAGTTCTTCAATAAACTGCTGAGCCATGTCTACAAGCTGTTCTCGAGAGTCATCACGAAGCGTCTCGAACGCAGGTTTGATGACTTCCAGCCTACCGAACAAGCCGGTTTCCGAAAAGGCTACAGTACCATAGACCACATACATACGCTGCGGCAGATTGTTCAGAAGACCGAAGAGTACAATCGGCCATTATGCTTAGCGTTTGTGGACTATGAGAAAGCCTTTGATTCCGTCGAAACATGGGCGGTCCTTAGATCTCTCCAGCGGTGCCGTATTGACCACCGGTACATCGAAGTATTGAAGTGTTTGTATAATAACGCCACCATGTCAGTCCGAGTACAGGAGCATTGCACGAAGGAAATCCCTGTAAAGAGAGGAGTGAGACAGGGAGATGTGATATCTCCGAAACTGTTTATCAGTGCTCTGGAGGATTCCTTCAAGCTCCTGGAATGGCAAGGACTTGGCATCAATATTAACGGCGAATACATCACTCATCTTCGGTTTGCCGATGACATCGTGGTCATGGCAGAGTCGCTGGAAGGTTTAGGGCGTATGCTCGGTGACCTAAGTAGGGTTTCTCAACAAGTGGGTCTTAAAATGAACATGGACAAAACAAAAATCATGTACAATGTCCATGTTGCACCCACCATAGTTACTGTTGGGAGCTCTACTCTTGAAGTTGTTGACGAATATATATACCTTTTTTTTTTTTTTTTTTTTTTTCGGGTAGAGGGCCGAACCTCCTACGAGGTCCCCGCGCAAAAGGGGCGCGCGGGGTATGTGAGACTCAACGATCTGCATGGTGTTGTGAGCAGACCGCGGGCCCAAGGATTTTAGAGCCCACCCACTAAACGACTCCTCTGCACTCTTACACCCGACGTCCGATCCCCTCCGAGGTCAGAACCCGGATGAGGTAGGGGGGCTACCGCGGTCAACACTACAACCAGACGGCGCGGCTCACCCCAAGGACGCCCAGCCGACGGAGCCTTCGAGGCGAATCGAAGGCTCTGAAACGTCGGCCGTCTTGGTACGGCAGCCCGTCGGGCCGCCCAGACGGTGCCGCTGGTGTCCCGGAATACCCCGCTGGACCAGAACCAGCCTGCCGGGTCGGGACGCGATACACCGTCGACCGGTCGCTCTATTCACTCCACGGCAGCGCGCTAGAGTGCTGGTAGCGCGCCGCGCGGCCTCACCCCCTCAGGTCGCCCCTTGACCTTCACCGGGGGGAGGCCGCCACCTACAGGGGCCGGGACGTACGGGCGTATTCCCGCCTCCGGCCCCCGGCTCGACGGCGACGGATCGGTGCGGAAAGGGAAGAGCTCTCCCTCTCTCGCTCCGCCGCCTCCTTCTGCGATATGGTGGACTCGCAGAAGTCGAGCATCGCCTTCCAGGACGCGTCGCTGCCGAGCATCGTAGCCACGACGCGCGGCAGCGAGAGGTCCTCTCCAATGACCGCGACGAGGGCGGCGCGTTGCTCGTCGAATCCAGAGCAACGCGCCAGCGTGTGTTCCGCTGTATCTTCCTCGTCGCGGTCCGCGCAGTGGTGGCACTGCGCCGTCGGTTCCCTTCCGGCTATCTTGTGCAAGTACCGGCCGAAACAACCATGGCCGGTAAGCATCTGCGTTAGCCGGAAGGTGAGGCATCCGCGGTCGCGGCCCACCCAGTCCGCGAGAACCGGGCGGACCGCCTCGACGGTTCGGAGGCCGGCCGACGGGTCCGCCAAGCGGCGAGACCACGCCTCCAGCACGGACGAATATATATACCTAGGACAGGCAGTCCGATTAGGTAGGTCCAACTTTGAGAGAGAGGTCAGTAGACGGATCCAACTCGGCTGGGCTGCGTTCGGTAAACTGCACAACGTCTTCTCGTCCAAAATACCTCAGTGCCTTAAGACAAAGGCGTACAACCAATGTGTGTTACCAGTGATGACTTATGGCTCGGAGACGTGGTGCTTCAATAGGGATCTTTTTAGAAGGCTCAAAGTCGCGCAGCGAGCTATGGAGAGGGCTTTGCTCGGCATTTTTCTACGTGATCGAATCCGAAATGAGGAGATCCGTAGAAGAACGAAGGTTGCTGACATAGCCCGTAGAATTAGTGAACTGAAGTGGCAATGGGCCGGCCACATAGCACGAAGAGAGGACGGTCGATGGGGCAGAAAGATCCTGGAGTGGCGACCACGTACTGGCAAGCGCAGTGTGGGACGGCCACCTACTAGATGGACCGACGACCTAGTAAAAAGCGCTGGGTCTCGTTGGATGCAGGTGGCAATGGACCGGTCGCACTGGAAATCTATTGGAGAGGCATATGTTCAGCAGTGGACGGCGATAGGCTGAAATGATGATGTTGATGATTGCAAGTTGTTGAAATGTTTCCCCGCTTAATAATATGTGACCTTCTCCGATTGTACTGTTTCGATATCTTGAACTAATATGTATTGTATTGCACTTATCCAAACCGAACCTCATCCCTATGTCTTTTGTAAATATTTCTACACTTTCTAATAAAACTTTTGAGTTATTTCTATTGTTAGCATAAACTTTTAGGTCATCCATATATAACAAGTGATTAATCCAGAAACTGTCTTTATGTTTGTAACCCTTCATTTCATACTTGTTCAGTATGAATGATAACGGGTTAATCGCTAAACAGAACAACAATGGCGAGAGGGAGTCGCCTTGAAATATACCACGCCTGATGTAAATCGGTTCAGTAGTTATTGAATCCTGGGAGCCACGCGCCGTCATGATCACTTTCCAAGAAGGCATGGCCATCTGCAGAAACCTTTTAATCATGGGAGGACATTTATAGATATCAAGGATTTTGAGCAGCCATTGGTGTGACACACTATCGAATGCTTTTTGATAATCTATCCACGCCATGCTCAGATTATTTTGGGATTGATGTGCATCCTCTAAGATGGCTTTGTTGACCATGAGGTGATCTTTACAGCCCCTAGCACCCCTGCGACATCCCCGTTGTTTTACTGCCATTACGTTGTTCTCATGGCAATGGTTATACAGTACGTTGGCCAATACAGAAGTAAGCAACTTGTACATGCTAGGTAGACAAGCTATTGGTCTCCAATTTTTCGGATCTTCAGTGTTTTCGTTTTTGGGGATTAATATGACCTGACCTGTAGTGAACCAACCATTCTTCTAAATTTTCTATACCTGCAACTATTTTTGTAAATAATGAAGCTAAATATTTATGGACACTGGTTAGATATGTAAGCTTGAGGGTAGATATTATCTTGTTGAACACCAAGTAAAACGAAGTCACCTTTGGTTTCTGATTTAATCAACAATATGTTAACTTGACAATTCACTTTAACACTTGTCCAACTTTAACCAGTACGTACAACAGTCACTGAATCACACAACGTAACAACGATATAGTAAGTGCACCGGGCAAACGCAGTCGAACGAATCCTCATTTCAAGGCACGTTCCGCCTTTTTATACTAGCCGGCGCAGCTGGCTTATGAGTCACTTCTGTTGCAGCTGTTGTTTACGAGTGGAACGACACGGCCGGCGCACCTGGCTTGTGTGAGTCACTCCTATTGCACGTGCTATATAACATAAATATCGTTAACGCCGTCAGATATTTAAGGTAGTAATTCTGTATTTTATCTATTCCCGGTGATTTCCAGTTTAGTAGTTTTTTAATAGCAATCTTTACTTGGTCTTCTGTAATCTCTTCTCTGTCTACTGTATTTACCTTGTTTGATGAAATTTCTATTTCTTTAATCCATTTAGCCTCCTTCTTATATTGTATAGGATTGGATAGTATAGACGACCAAAATTTTTCTACACTTTCTTTACTTGGTACCTTGATATCTTTAGAGCCCTTACCTTCCAAACTTCTATACAATCTGTGTTCATTTTCGGTAAAGAGCCTATTTTGTTCCTTCCTAGTGTTCATGTCTTCATACCTCTTTATTCTCCCAGCTAAAGCTTTGATCTTCTGCTTTAAATAATAATAATAATAAAACATTTATTTCAGAAAAAATCCATAAAATAATAATAATAAATTAAAAAATTTAAATTTAAAAATTTAAAGTTTCGGCTATATTTTTATGATCATTTCCGCTTGCAATATTGTACTGGTTGTATAATTTGTTCTTAATTTTTATCATTCGGCGTATACTGACCCCTCTTTCTATTTCTATTAATTGTCCTAAATGTTTCCTTAACTTTTCTATTTTAGTTTGTATTCTTTTTTTCCATGGTGGTTCAGATTTAGGTTTTATTGTATTCTTCGGTATATAGGGTGTTTGGTTATTATTTAGTATTAGAGTTTTGGCTGTTGCATATATAACATTGTTTATATCCCGTAGAGTTTTTCCTGAAGTAATTAATATATTAGGTAAATATTTATTTAAAGTGTACAGGTTTTCGAGAAATCGTCTATTTATTTTAGCTTTAGGTAGTAATAAGCGTTCTTCGATTGATGTTTCTTTTGTTTCAGCTAATGTTTGAAGAAAATGTAATACTAATGGATCCTGATCTTCGTCTACTACTATATTTTGTGTCAACTGATTTATTATTTCTGCTGATTCTGTTGTTTGTTCTGTATGTTGCGTGTCCTGTGTGATTGATTGTGTGTTAAATATAGGTGGTGATGTTACGGAGTGTTCTTCTATGTTATTTACTGTGGGCTCTGTTTCTATACCTTCTGCTTGTTTTTGTATCTGGTCCAGTAATTCTTGTGATATAACATTTTGTTTTATTATTCTACGGGCTTAATTTGATAATGTATTGCCATTGAATTTATGAATTTTAGGGTTATTGGGGTTTCTCTCTGTAAAAAGTTTATGTAATTTGCCTATATATCCTGGTCCTTCTGATCTGACTTTAAAATAACAAAACATTAATTCCCTTATTTCTTCCGTTGACCACTTTCGTCTTCTGTCATCGCTAACACTGTTATTTGTGGTCGTTATAGATGAACCGACAGAGCGTGTGGGCAAAGCCCTACTCTGCAAAGTGTCATCCACCCCCTCCCCGCCCCGTTGATCGGCTGTAGTACCTTCGGGTCCCCCGACTCTCGCCCGCCTGTTCAGCAGAGAGCCGCTGACGGTCCGTATGCTGTCACGTCCAGCGCCAGCTCCAGACGTGCCCCGGCGCCCACCCCCGGGAATCGGCCCTATACGTTTATTATTTAAGTGTCTCTCCATATTGAAGGTGACGCTAGCGCTCCGTTGGCCATCACTAAGTCTTCGCTTTTAGCTGTGATGTTCCACCCCTAACGTGGCATAGATGTTATAGCCGGACGTGGAGTTAGGCTTGTAAGAGGCAAATGATTTATATTATATTTATATTATTTTATATTTATCTATATCTATATCTATACTTCTATACTTACTTATATAATATTATTATATAATATTATATTTATATAATATTATAACGCGACGGGACATTTCCGAACGCACCCTTAATTCCCATCAGCGCGTTCCTCGGAACGCGCCTCAACCGGCCGTGATTGGTCCGCGACCGCGCCGCCATCGCAAGCCGCCACTGCGCTTGCGCATTATGGACTGACGCCGACGCGCTAAAACGTTCTCCATTTTTTGTATTATAATTATTATTGTTGTTGCGACTTGTGTGTGCGCGTGCGCTTATAGTAAGATAGTAAGATTGATTAAAGTGTTTGTTTTAAAGTTAATCATAATCATTAAACCTCTCGAACGATTATTCGACGTTTCATTCCAAAGTAACCCACGAAACACTCATGAACATTAAAAATGGACGCCCAACTAGTGGCTTTGGAAAACCAAGTGTGAACTCTTTGTGAATCGAACTGTGAGAAGTGACTATCGTACAAAATGACAAAACTGCGCACACGTCGTCAGTCTCGTCGACAATCCGAGTATTTCGACCCGGCAGAGGACGATTCTTCCCCGCCGCCGACTGCATCGGGAAATATTTCCGTCAACGACATGGTCGCCATGATGTCTACGTGGCAACGCAACCAAGAGGAAACGTTTGAGAAACTTCTACATACAGTTCTCAACCAATCGCACCGGTCATCGCCGCCGCCCGCTCAACCTGCACATGGAAACTTCGCCTCGTGCAAGGCTCGCTACAGCGGAGCGCCAGACGAATCACTTGACGGATTTATAGACGCCGTAGAGGCCTACAAGGAATGTGCAAACGTAAGCGAAACTAATGCACTACGTGGGTTGTCAATGTTGTTAACTCATGAAGCCGCGACATGGTGGCAAGGAGTTAAGACCACCATGAACAAGTGGGACCACGCCCTCACATCCCTAAGAGGTGCGTTTGGTGATAGCCGACCTCCACATCGTATATACAAGGAGCTGTTCGCCAACCCACAAAAAGCAAGTGAGAAAACAGAACTCTTCATCTCTAAAACTCGAGCGCTACTATCACGTCTGCCAAAGGACGATCTGACAACCAAAGTACAGATGGACATGGTGTACGGACTACTACATAGTAAAATACGCGAGCGTTTGAGAAGAGAGGAGATTGACACATTTGACACGCTACTCAGAAAGTCTAGAGAGATAGAAGAATCTTGTGACGAGAGTCTATCAACTAGTGGCCTTCAGAGCAAACTGCGCCAACGCCAGTTTCCACCGCCTCGTCACGCCGCAAGCATTGCCGCTGTCCAGGGGTCAACGACCGCGCCACCACTACCACCGCAGAGCGCGCCTAAGCCGCCTGCGCCCGCCGTTGAGTCCAGCGCCCACGGCACCTATCGCCGTTCTCTTCGCTGCTCCGTGGTGCCGCCCCCACCGTCGTCTCCACAACCCCACGGCTCTTCTACTCAGTTCGTGAACGCCAGACGTCGATATTGTTTCTATTGCAAGAACTATGGACATACACGTGAAGAGTGTCGTAGGTTAGCAGCTAAAGGCAAACAGGACATCGATAACGCCGCTGACCCCGTCCCGTCGTGTTACGGATGCAACGAGAAAGGTGTCACTCGATCACAGTGTGCTAAATGCAATTCGGACTTCTCTGCGTGTGAATACGACGGTCCGAAAGGCGCGCTGATGGGAATTTACGGTACAAGGTACTCCACCACTGTTATCAAATAATCTTGTAATAAGGATGAGTCCCAGGTGAGCTCCACTTCATCTTATAACAGTGTGTCTCATAAAGGTTCCCCCTCGAGCATGCTATCACTACCCGAGTCCAATTTTGATTCATTAAACCATAAGCTGTTATTAGTAAATAATATTGCACGGGAATGCTCTGATAATTTTTTGCCTGCTCAGTTCAAATCTGCTTTGCCTGAATTGTTTCATAATAAAAATTATCACACAGAGTATTTACCTAAACAATTTACATCTGTGTTACCTGAGTTATTTTATGCTAACATTGATCACATAAAGTTTTCGCCTATTGATTTTACTGCATTTTTGCCATATCAATACTTTCTTTGTGATAATGGGTGTGTCTTTAATTTAAGTCGTGATACCAATATGTTTGAGTGCATGTCACACGATGTGCCTCCTCCGGCTTCTAAGCTCACTAACATGCTTGGTGATTGTTCTATAAATAAGTGCAATTTGACCACAACCAAGTCAAAATCATTTTCAACATCTGATGATAAGAGTAGGGTGACTATGATTTTTTCCGAACATCCGCGGAAATTGAACGCTGATGTTAGGGTGACCATGACGAATGTTTTTCGTGGACAATCCGGAAATATAAATAATTTGAAAAAGAAACTTACTAAGTCTACTAGGTTGACCATGCAGGACGATTGTAATAGTAATCAAAAATTATTTTCTAATGTCGAGTCACAATTTTTTTTAAATAGAACGACCACATGTTCGAACATTTCTCTGTCGACTCTTGACTCAACTAATTCAGACGCTCATCCACAAGTGCCAGACACTTGTCAATCACAACGGAGACCGATTCTAGGAGTGGAAATTGTAGGAGTAAGGGGTACCGCACTATTGGATACAGGTGCTAAAGGGTGTATTGCGGGTGCTTCCTTATATCAGGTGTTGCTTAAACATAATCATCCCTGCCAAGAAACCACTAAACGCGTTCGTCTCGCTGATGGCTCCCTGCAGATTCGTGAGTTGTTGGTTACTAACCTGCATGTGAAAATAAAAAATAAAAAATAAATTGCTATGTTTGGAGTTCATTATTTTTCCAGAGACCAAATCCAATGATACTATTCTTGGTATGGATTTTATTGCCTCAGCGGGTATGGTGATTGATTTCGCTGCTTCAATTTGGTATTTCTCTGGGGATGAGGTGACTTACCCATTGGAATTTGAACTTTCCAGACCATGCGTGTCCGTATCCTCTGCAGATTTCCTACGTGAAGAGGAAGGAGTTATGCTGCATCCTAAGGAGAGACTGCTGTTGTCCGACTTTTTGAAACAGAACGAAGACCTGTTCGAACCAGGGGGAGGGCCGACTCCGTACGCAGAGCATCACATCGACACCGGCGATAACGCTCCTATTGCCGTTCCACCGTATAGGCTCACTCCAGCAAAAAGAGAGGTGATGAAGGCAGAGTTGGAGAAAATGTTAGCTGACGACGTGATCGAAGAGTGTGAGTCTGCGTGGTCTGCGCCTGCTCTTCTTGTCCCGAAGAAGGACGGATCTTTCAGATTTTGCGTCGACTACCGTCGTCTTAATGCGATTACTAAGACCGACAGTTATCCAATTCCCTTAATCGATGATTTATTGCAGATGACTAGACGGGACTGTCACATGTCCACCATTGACCTGCGCGCTGGATATTGGCAGGTCAATGTAGCTGAAAAAGACAGAGACAAAACCGCTTTTATAAGTCCTTTTGGTACGTATAGGTTCAAGCGCATGCCGTTCGGCTTAAAGAACGCACCGTCTACCTTCCAGCGACTCATCGATCGTTTCCGCTCAAGCTCGTCGCTGCAGGACATCATTCTGCTGGCTTATTTGGACGACCTCTTATTGATTACACAGGGAAGCTTTCAGGACCACCTTCAGGACCTCGACAAGGTGTTTGACAGACTGCGTCATTTTGGACTCCACGCGAACCGCGCCAAATGTCACTTTGCTCGCCAAGAGGTAACATACTTAGGCCATGTGATCACACCCAAAGGAATCAAGCCGGATAGCACCAAAGTCGACGCCGTCCTGAAAATGAAGGAACCGCACAATCTCAAACATTTGAAATCATTTTTACAGACCTGTTCCTGGTTTAGGAAATTCATTCCTGACTTCTCGCGTATTGCTGAACCTCTGACGAAACTTACCCGCAAAAACGAAGCGTGGACCTGGGGTGAAGCACAACAACGCGCCTTCGACCTGCTAAAGAGTAAGCTTACTAGCGCTCCTATTTTGATACAGGCCGACTACACTCAGCCCTTCTTGCTGCGCACCGACGCCAGCAATTATGCTATAGGGGCTGCACTGTTACAAGGTAACAATAACAATGAAAAACCAATCGAATACGCCAGCAGACTTCTGACGTCAGCCGAGAGGAATTACTCTACCACCGAGCGGAAAGCGCTCGCAGTCGTCTGGGCAGTGGAAAAGTTCAGGGGATACATTGATGGCCATCTATGCATAGTCAAAAGTGACCACCAGCCACTTAAGTGGTTGCTTACACTCAAGTCCCCAAGTGGTCGTCTCATCCGATGGGCACTAAAACTCCAGGCGTTTGATCTCAAGATAGAATACTCTCCAGGTAAAGTTAATACATTGGCTGATACTTTGAGTCGACCTACCTGTGACGGCACCAACGATTGCGAAGTGTGCTCCGTGACCGTCGACTTACCTCAAGCACTGCCGAGCCAGCTACGAGCCGAGCAGCTTGAAGATCCGGAAGTGGCTAAAATTATACAAGACCTAGAAAGCGTAGACGAACTTACCTCTACTCGGTGGCTGGAACGTGGATATGTACTGCAGCAGGGCGTGTTATACCGTTATGATCCAGATAACGACTCCGAGGAAGCGCAGATGGTAGTGCCAATTTCAAAAAGGGAAGAAATTTTAAAGTCGTTTCACGATTCACCAACTGCTGGCCACCAGGGTATTGAGCGGACTCTACAACGCATCCGTGAGCACTTCTTTTTTCCCGGAATGCGTCGTTACGTCACAGAGTACCTAAAGAACTGTGTGGACTGTCTCAGGTATAAAGCCGCAAACCAGAAACCAGCTGGTCTCCTCCAGACACCCGTCCTCCAACAAAGATCTGAAGTCCTGGCGGTGGATCTTTTCGGCCCCCTGCCTGAAGGAGATCAAGGACAACGATGGGTTCTTATTGTTGAAGACGTAGCTACCAGGTGGGTGGAGCTGTTCTCGCTTGTGGAGGCCACAGCAGAAAATTGCGCCAAGCTTCTTATAGAGGAATACTTCCTCAGATATGGATTGCCACGTCGAGTTGTGTCCGATAACGGGACTCAATTCATATCCTCAGTGATGCAACTTTCAATGTTTATTTTAGGTATTAAACAAGAGCTCATCCCAGTTTACCACCCTGAGGCTAATCCCGTCGAGCGCAAGAATCGGGATCTCAAAGTACAACTGTCTTTATTAGTAAAAACCGAGCACCGGAACTGGCCTAAATATCTTTCCCATGTTCGGTTCGCTATGAACAGCGCCGTGTGTTCCACCACTGGGAAGACTCCAGCCTTTTTAACGTTCGCACGCGAGCTTCGCACACCTTATGAGATGCACCATGATTTACGTGCAATCTTGAATAAAGAGAACTTTGTTCCTTCGGCCACTCCATATTTGCGCTCCTTCATACGTACCCTACAGGATATTCGTGATCGTGTTGAGAAGAAGCAAGATCAGCGTAAGGAGATAGGTGATACTGCACGCCGTCCTATGCCTCCTTATAAAGAAAATGATTTGGTCTTGGTCAAAACCCACGCACTGAGCAATGCCTCGAAAGGAACTACCAGCAAATTCATGCCAAAACGAGATGGCCCATATCGCGTTAAACGAGTTATAACTCCCACTACCTTTATTCTCGCTAATTTGACTGACGACGACACTGTCATAGGAAAATACCACAGTTCGGACCTGACCCCCTTTACTCAAACGTCTGATAATAAGCAAACCACACCCATTGTTCCAAAGAAAGGTAGGGGTAGGCCGCGTATTAAACCGTCAGATACCAAGTTGGACCCGGGACGTGCTACCAACTTGGAGGGGGAGCCTATAACGCGACGGGACATTTCCGAACGCACCCTTAATTTCCATCAGCGCGTTCCTCGGAACGCGCCTCAACCGGCCGTGATTGGTCCGCGACCGCGCCGCCATCGCAAGCCGCCACTGCGCTTGCGCATTATGGACTGACGCCGACGCGCTAAAACGTTCTCCATTTTTTGTATTATAATTATTATTGTTGTTGCGACTTGTGTGTGCGCGTGCGCTTATAGTAAGATAGTAAGATTGATTAAAGTGTTTGTTTTAAAGTTAATCATAATCATTAAACCTCTCGAACGATTATTCGACGTTTTATTCCAAAGTAACCCACGAAACACTCATGAACATTAAAATATTATAAAGAGGAAAGATTTGTTTGTTTGTTTGTTTCGAATAGGCTCCGAAACTATTGGACCGATTTGAAAAATTCTTTTTCCATTAGAAGCCGACATTGTCCCTGATGAACATAGGCTACTTTTTTTATTATAATTTTTTTTTTTTTTTTTGGTTCATGTGTGTTTTAATGTTTCCGAAGCGAAGCGAGGGCGGGTCGCTAGTATTATTATATTTCGCAATATATTATTTTCGTATATTCATTGCGGATTCGCAATATTATAAATATATATATGTTGGCACACGTCAGGGATGGCTGAGCGGTAGTTTCCATCATCACTCGTATTCGATTGAACTCAGTTTAGTCAATAAAACTTTTCAATAATAATTATTGAAACTCAACACACACAACTTTCACAATGACAGGGTAAACCGACAGTTTCGTTGCACATACCGACAGACCGACTGACTGACTGACTGACTGACTGAGACTCACTGACTGAGACGGACGAAATGACTGTCTGACACGGAATGCCACGACTCTGTCCACGTACCGCCATTTTATACTGTGGCGTTACGGAGTCTACCCTTCATTTTGTGGTATTTATCAAAACAACATTTCATCATTTAAAATAATAATCAAAACCACCGTCTTAATATTACTAAAAGTCGTTATCCACGACATATATATTATATTTTTTATGATTGAAAGATTACTGGTGGCCCGGAGGCCTTTCCAGTTTCACCAGGACAGGTGGGCGAGCAAAGGCTCAGCCAGAAGGGGTGGGATTTGCTAACAGCTGCCCGAGCGCCTCCGAAGGAGACCTAACAACTCAAGAGCAACTGCTTCGCGAATGAATCTACTGCCGGATCGAAATTGCGACCTGCTGAGAAGATCCGGCGAGAAACTCAGCGAGCTGATGCATGGGTTAGGTTGCACGTCGACCTCTTTGTCGAGTTCGACGAGTACGGTTACCGGGGTTCCTCAGCCTGCTCCTAGTGTTAGAGCTGAAGGTATCTAATGCAAGAGTTATTGGATCTGATGGATCCGTAAGGACCTGTCTAGGGCGTCGACGGTGACTGGCTCCTGCATGATCAGGATTCGGGGCGTAGTTAGCGACGGCAACGATAAGGCTATTATCATGACGCATAGTCTTATCGAAGTACCGTTCTGACGCTGATTTCATGTATTTCTGGACTGATTCGAGGCCCAGGTCGTCGTGTAGGTCAACGCTCCTCACGAACCACGGAGCCCCAACAGCTAACCTGCAAAAGCGGGATTGTAGAGATTGGAGGGTGTCTATGTGTGTGCGGGCCGTGAGCGAACACCACACTCGCGTAAGTCATGACGGGCCTTATGCAAGTTTTGTAAGGTGTCACCTTGTTCCGAAGGGACATTTTACTCCGTTTACATATCATGGGGTAAAGTCTGCCGAGAATAAACGCGGCACGATCGCGAACTGTTTTAATATGCGGGTGGAATGTCATAGATGCATCCAGGGTGACACCCAGGTACTTGACCTTCCTGGCCCAGGGTATAGGTATATATAGGTTGACCGAAGAGAGTGATCGGGGGTGTGATATTTCTCCTCCTAATGCGTGAGGAAATAAGCGGTGAGTTTCCCCTTTGAAATAGCACTGCTGTGCTTTTCGCTGGGTTGATGTCTATGCGCCATTTTCTGAACCACTGTCGAGGGTTAGCGCTGCGCTCTGGAGTTTACTCGCGATTAGGGACTTTTTTCTACTTGAGTAGTAGACGGTTGTGTCGTCAGCAAATAAGGCTGGCTAGCTGGGTCGGCGGCGACCGGGGAATATCGTTAATAAATAAACTAAATAGGAGCGGAGAGAGAACGGAGCCTTTCGGGACTCCAGCCGTGAGTGGTTGCGGGGAGGAGCGGGTTCCCTCTACTCGATATCGAAAAGAGCGGTTAGACAGGAAGTCCCGTATGATGAGCACGAGACTGTCCGGTACGCCCATGTTGAATAGTTTGAAAATCAAACCGTTGTGCCAGACTTTGTCGAACGCTTTTGCGACGTCGAAGAAGAGAGCTCCCGTGTATAACGGTTTTGGTCGATTAAGCCCCACAAGAATGTGCTCCGTGAGGCGGTGCACCTGTTGAACGCATGAGTGATTTGTACGGAATCTGAATTGTTCATCGATGAGAATGCCCTTGGATGAGACGAAGTTTCTGAGGCGTTTGTAGAGCAGACGCTCATACAGTTTGCCTAGAGGCATGAGGAGGCTAATTGGGCGGTAGCTCGTCGGATGATTTTTTGGTTTACCGGGTTTATGTATGCCGATAACGTCCGCTTCTTTCCACACCGCGGGAAAGATACAGTTCGCCATAGCGGCATTGAAAATAGATGCCAACATCACGATGAGTTGGACGGGTAGAAGTTTAATAACGCGGTTGGATATACCGTCGGAACCGGGAGCCTTGCGGTCATTGATCAAGTCTTTAACTTCCATCGGGGTCAACCACGACTCTGTCCACGTACCGCTATTTTATACAGTGGCGTTACGGAGTCTACCCTACATTTTGTGATATTTATCAAAACAACATTTCATCATTTAAAATAGTAGTCAAAACAACGTCTTTAATATTACTAAAAGTCGTTAATCGTAAACCACGACATATATAACTAGTCAGGTCATAAGTATTGTCACACAGTAAAAACTTTTCTTTTAGAATGCTGGCCACAAAAAAGTTTATTGAATTCGAATTTCGAATTGTTCATGAAAATAAAAATGTATACTTTTAGAATTTTACTCATTTTTAAATATGGAGTGGACACTTAAAGAAGACCGTGTTGCAGTTATTGCGTTGCATCGTTGCGGTTACGCGCCAATTCATATTTTTAACATACTGAAAAATTTGAATATAACCAAAAGATTCGTTTATCGTACCATCAAACGATACAATGAAGACGGTATCTAGTGTAGATGACAGGTCAAGAAGTGGTCGCCCTCGGTCTGTTAGGACTCCAGCAGTGATAAAAGCTGTGAAGGCGCGAATTCAAAGAAATCCCAAACGTAAGCAGAAACTGTTGGCCCTTCAGATGGGGTTAAGCAGAACCACGGTGAAAAGAGTGTTAAATGAAGACTTAGGGCTTCGGGCATATCGAAGAAAAACAGAACATCGTTTGAATGCTCGTCTAATGGACCTGAGACTGAAGAGATGCCGCGCTTTGTTGAAGCGGCACGCGGGAAAAAAATATCGGGAAATTCTTTTTTCGGATGAAAAATTTTTTACCGTAGAAGAGAGCTACAACAAACAAAATGATAAGGTGTACGCACACAGTAAAGAAGAAGCGAGCAACCGTATTCCGCGTGTCCAACGAGGTCATTTTCCATCCTCGCTCATGGTATGGTTGGGAGTTTCTTATTGGGGCTTAACAGAGGTACATTTTTGTGAGAAAGGTGTAAAAACGAATGCAGCTGTGTATCAAAATACAGTCCTGACAAACCTTGTGGAACCTGTTTCTCATACCATGTTCAATAACAGGCACTGGGTATTCCAACAAGATTCGGCACCAGCTCATAGAGCGAAGAGCACACAAGACTGGCTGGCGGCGCGTGAAATCGACTTCATCCGGCACGAAGACTGGCCCTCCTCCAGTCCAGATTTGAATCCGTTAGATTACAAGATATGGCAACACTTGGAGGAAAAGGCGTGCTCAAAGCCTCATCCCAATTTGGAGTCATTCAAGACATCCTTGATTAAGGCAGCCGCCGATATTGACATGGACCTCGTTCGTGCTGCGATAGACGACTGGCTGCGCAGATTGAAGGCCTGTATTCAAAATCACGGAGGTCATTTTGAATAAACTTTATGTCATAAGAATCTATGTTTTGTTCAGTTCATTTTGGTATATGAATGGTTACATAATGAATAAACTTGTTTCAATTATTTTACATTAAACATGTGACAGAATTTATGACCTGACTAGGTATATTTATATACAAGAATTGCTCGTTTAAAGATATAAGATATACATAAATATATACATATAAAATATATATGTCGGCGCAAATATGACCTACTGATCGTCAACTAATTACTCTGTGATAAGAAATTGATGTTAAACAGTTCCTTTTATTGTAATTTCAATACTTTAAAAACGTGTAAACCCGCTCACGTGTTTGAAAAACGTGTAAACACGCTCACGGGTACGAAGCCCCATAAATACGGCCGTGCTGTCTAGCGCTCGTTGATTCCCGCTCGATCCTCCCGCGCTCGCTAATATCGAAGCATCAGTGTGCCGAATCTCACTGACGGGACACGCGCCGATCGTTATCGCGTCCGTTTATCTTCCACCGGATAAGATCGTTCTAAGCAGTGATATCGAGGCGCTGCTCGGTATGGGGAGCTCTGTCATTCTGGCGGGCGACCTAAATTGTAAACACATCAGGCGGAACTCACACACCACAACCCCGAATGGCAGGCGGCTTGACGCGTTAGTCGATGATCTCGCCTTCGATATCGTCGCTCCGCTAACCCCGACTAAATATCGCGCATCGCCCGGATATACTCGACATAGCGTTATTAAAAAACGTAACTCAGCGCTTACACTCGATCGAAGTAGTTTCAGAGTTAGATTCAGACCACCGTCCCGTCGTTATGAAGCTCGGTCGCGCTCCCGATTCCGTTCCCGTCACGAGGACTGTGGTGGATTGGCACACGCTGGGCATCAGCCTGGCTGAATCTGATCCACCATCGCTCCCGTTTAACCCGGTTTCTACCCCGTCTCCTCAGGATACCGCTGAAGCCATAGACATCTTAACGTCACACATCACCTCGACATTAGATAGGTCATCGAAACAAGTTGTAGCGGAGGACTTCCTTCACCGCTTCAAATTGTCCGACGATATTAGGGAACTCTTTTTTTTTTTTTTTTTTATGATTGAGAGATTACTGGTGGCCCGAAGGCCTTTCCAGTTTCACCAGGACAGGTGGGCGAGCAAAGGCTCAGCCAGGAGGGGTGGGATTTGCTAACAGCTGCCCGAGCGCCTCCGAAGGAGACCTAACAACTCAAGAGCAATTGCTTCGCGAATGAATCTACTACCGGATCGGAATCGCGACCCGCTGAGAAGATCCGGCGAGAAACTCAGCGGGCTGATGCATGGGCTAGGTTGCACGTCGACCTCTTTGTCGAGTTCGACGAGTACGGTTACTGGGGTCCCTAAGCCTGCTCCTAGTATTAAAGCTGAAGGCATCTAATGCAAAGGTTATTGGATCTGATGGATCCGTAAGGACGTGTCTAGGGCGTCGACGGTGACTGGGTCCTGCATGATCAGGATTCGGTGAGTAGTCAGCGGCGGCAACGATAAGGCGATTATCATGACGCATAGCCTTATCGAAGTACCGTTCCGACGCTGACTTCATGTATTTCTGGATTGATTCAAGGCCCAGGTTGTCGTGTAGGTCAACGTTCCTCACGAACCACGGAGCCCCGACGGCTAACCTGCAAAAGCGGGATTGTAGGGATTGGAGGGTGTCTATGTGTGTGCGGGCCGCGTGAGCGAACACCACACTCGCGTAAGTCATGACGGGCCTTATGCAAGTTTTGTAAAGTGTCACCTTGTTCCGAAGGGACATTTTACTCCGCTTACAGATCATGGGATAGAGTCTGCCGAGAATGAATGCGGCACGGTCGCGGACTGTTTTTATGTGTGGGCGGAATGTCATGGATGCATCCAGGGTGACTCCCAGGTACTTAACCTTCCTGACCCAGGGTATAGGTTGGCCGAAGAGGGTGATCGGGGGAGTGATATTTCTCCTCCTAATGCGGGAGGAAATAAGCGGTGAGTTTCCCCTTTGAAATAACACTGCTGCGCTTTTCGCCGGGTTGATGTCTATGCGCCATTTTCGGAACCACTGTCCGAGGGCTAACGCTGCGCTCTGGAGTTTACTCGCGATTAGGGACTTGTTTCTACTTGAGTAGTAAACGGTTGTGTCGTCAGCGAATAAGGCTAGCTGGGTCGGCGGCGACCGGGGAATATCATTAATAAATAAACTAAATAGGAGCGGTGAGAGAACGGAGCCTTGCGGCACTCCAGCCGTGAGTGGTCGCGGGGAGGAGCGGGTTCCCTCTACTCGATATCGAAAAGAGCGGTTCGACAAGAAGTCCCGTATGATGAGCACGAGACTATCCGGCACGCCCATGTTGAATAGTTTGAAAATCAAACCGTTGTGCCAGACTTTGTCGAACGCTTTTGCGACGTCGAAGAAGAGAGCTCCCGTGTATAACGGTTTTGGTCGATTAAGCCCCACAAGAATGTGCTCCGTGAGGCGGTGCACCTGTTGAACGCATGAGTGATTTGTACGGAATCCGAATTGTTCATCGATGAGAATGCCCTTGGATGAGACGAAGTCTCTGAGACGTTTGTAGAGCAGACGCTCATACAGTTTGCCTAGAGACATGAGGAGGCTAATCGGGCGGTAACTCGTCGGATTATTTTTTGGTTTACCGGGTTTGTGTATGCCGATAACGTCCGCTTCTTTCCACACCGTGGGAAAGATACAGTTAGCCTTAGCGGCATTGAAAATAGATGCCAACATCACGATGAGTTGGACGGGTAAAAGTTTAATAACGCGGTTAGATATACCGTCGGAACCGGGAGCCTTGCGAGGACGTAGGTCTTTGATCAGGTCTTTAACTTCCATTGAGGTGACGGGCGGTAACGCGTCCAAGGGTGGCAAGGAGGCTCTGCGTTCTACCTCACTGTCTACTAATTCTACATGAACAGGGTCCACGGATTGAGTGCTGGGCGTGCACTGGGTTTGCAATGTATCGGCCAGCAGCTCTGCTTTTTCGTCATCATCAAAGGCCGCGAGTCGGCCTGAGGGGCCTACGAGAGGGGGCATAGTTACTACCGTATCCGATTTGAGAGTACGAGCTAAGCGGTAGTAAGACCTTTGGGAGGGCGCGAGTCCTTCTAAGAAATCAGACCATCGGGCATCTCGGACTTCGGCGATGCGAGACTTTACGTCGCGTTGTAGGGCACGCATTCGAATACGATTTTCCGCGGTAGGATACCTATCGTACGCACGGATCGAGGCGTTCTTAGCTCTAAGGAGTTCCCTAATATCGTCGGGCAATATGAAGTGGTGAAGGAAGTCCTCCGCTACAACTTGCTTCGATGACCTATCTAATGTCGAGGTGATGTGTGACGTTACGATGTCTATGGCTTCAGCGGTATCCTGAGGAGACGGGATAGAGTCCGAACTAAACGGAAGCGATGGTGGATCAGATTCAGCCAGGCTGATGCCCAGCGTGTGCCAATCCACCACAGTCCTCGTGACCGGAACGGAATCGGGAGCGCGACCGAGCTTCATAATGACGGGTCGATGGTCTGAATCTAACTCTGAAACTACTTCAATCGAATGTAAGCGCAGAGTTACGTTTTTTAATAACGCTATGTCGAGTATATCCGGGCGATGCGCGATATTTAGCGGGTAGTGAGTCGGGGTCAGCGGAGCGACGATATCGAAGGCGAGATCATCGACTAACGCGTCGAGGCGCCTGCCATTAGGGGTTGAGGTGTGAGAGTTCCACCTGACGTGTTTACAATTTAGGTCACCCGCCAGAATGACAGAGCTTCCCATGCCGAGCAGCGCCTCGATATCACTACTTAGAACGATTTTATCCGGTGGAAGATAAACGGACGCGATAACGATCGGCGCGTGTCCAGTCAATGAGATTCGGCATACTGATGCTTCGATGTTAGAAAGCGCGGGGGGGTTGAGTGGGACGCAATGCAGGGCTCTTCTATAGTAAATGACGGTACCACCACCACGAGCAGTGAGCCTGTCGTTCCTAACCATGTTGTAGTTCGCAATTTTAGGGTCGCGGCGCGCGGGCTTAAGCAGGGTCTCCTGCACCAAAAAGATGTCAATTTGATGGTCACGCAAAAAATCACAAACCTGATCACGTTGATTTGCGAGACCGTAAGCGTTAAAAAATCCTATCGTTACGAATAGGGGCTTGATTCTACTTATGTACGCCATTGATTACCGGCGGAGTGAGGGGAGGACGTACGTATTTAACGACGCGTATACGTCAGCGTATTCTTGCACAACGGCGATGAAGTGTTGTGCAGTGGAGGCGGCGCGAATGGCGTCGCCCAAAGCATTAACGCGGTCAAAGTTGATCGACTGAAAAAAGTCGATCGCTAGAGCGAGATTGTCGGACGCGGTCGGAGGGCAGGTCGCGGGGGAGGGACGAGTCGCGGGGGAGGGACGTATCGCGGGGGTGGGACGAGTCGCGGGGGAGAGAGTTGTAGCCGTGTTCGTGTACGGCAACGGCTTAGCCCAGGCCGAGACGCTGGGCACCGACGCCGGCACAAAAGCAGGCTTAGCCTTCGGCACAGAGGGTGCCGTGGCTTTGATGTCTGGGCCGAAAGCTCGGAGGCGGTTTTGGCGGGCGACGCGGCGATTTATTTTAGGGGCTCGGGGGCAACCACGGTAGTTCGCGGGGTGACCCTGTGTTCGGCACAGGACGCAGCTAGGCGGTTCCGTAGCGGTTTTTTGATCGCGAGTGCAAAGGCTCGTGGCGTGATCGCCCAAACACTTGACGCATCGGGAGCGCGCGTGACAATTACGGGAAGAGTGCCCGTACAACTGACAGTTATGGCACTGGCTCGGAGTGCCTTTTTTATGGGGGGTTTCGACGGTTATTCCGGAAAGCCTACAGACTGTTCGTACGTTGAAAATTTGCTTGCCCTCGGGGGTAGGCTGGAGAGCGACGAGAACCATATTGTATGGCTCCCTCCCGCGTCCTGTGTGCATGCGGTGCACGGAATTGACCGGCAGACCTTGTTCTAGAAGGTCGGCCTTCACGAGATTGGCATCTAATTCCTTTGGGATGCCGCGTATGACCGCGCGAAGTTCACGCTCCTCCTGAAGCGTATAAGTGTGGAAACTTATACGCTCCTTTCGGAGGTAGCTTGAGAGGGCCCTATGGTCGTCGGGTGTCGTTAACTTAATTTGAATCCCGTTCGCGAGGTTACGGGCGCTGATAAAATTAATTTTTTTGGCCTGAAGGGCCAGGGAAACTCGGTCCCAAGCTGCCTTCTCTTGAAGGATTACCGGGGGAGGGGTCTGAGTTTTATTTTGTGCCACTGGACGCGGCGACGGTGTGGCACGGGCAGGGGGAGCGACGCGTTCGCGGCTTTACTAATTTTAGCGGCCGCGGGAGCTCGGGACTCCGCAGCGCGCTTCTTACCCTTTTGTACCAGGGTGAATTCATCTGTCGATGAGGCGGGGGCGAGGTCGACCTCCATGTCCGAGTCAGAGTCGGAGGACGAGGAGGCAGCAGGCTCGGGAGCAGGCGACCTACGGGCAGATGCAGGACGTCCGTCGGACTCTACGGAACCCGCGGATGATCGCGCCAGGGGAGCGGCGGCCACGGCGGACGACGCAGCAGTTTTACCCACTAGTATAGGCGACGCGGGAGCGGCAGGCATGGCGGACGCTGCGGCGTACGACGCGGGAGCGACGAGCACGGCGGAATCTGCGAGAGGGCTCACGGCGTGATCGGCCTTGAAAGCCAGCAACTCAGAAGTGAGCTTTGGGTGGCGAAGTCGGAGGAATTCTGTAAATTAAGCTTCCATGATGTCTGACCCAGGTGGGGCTGTCCCGGGTCTTAAACACACTCGCCTAGCGGCGAGGCCCCAACTTCTTGGTACTTAGCGGTTCGATTGAACACAGGTAGCGATGCGGCACAATTACTGCAGGAAAAAGAAAGAACAACAAAAAAAAGGAAACAACAAAAATAAACCAAAACAAAACAAACACTTCCAGGAACACACTTTGTCGGCAGATGTGCCACGAACAAAAACCAGGCGAACAATGGCCGGGCGATTGAGTGGTCGATGAGCACGTCCGCAGGCGGCGGGTGCTTCTGTCGGACTGATTAGGGAACTCCTTAGAGCTAAGAACGCCTCGATACGCGCCTACGACAGGTATCCTACCGCGGAAAATCGTATTCGAATGCGTGCCCTACAACGCGACGTAAAGTCTCGCATCGCCGAAGTCCGAGATGCCAGATGGTCTGATTTCTTAGAAGGACTCGCGCCCTCCCAAAGGTCTTACTACCGCTTAGCTCGTACTCTCAAATCGGATACGGTAGTAACTATGCCCCCCCTCGTAGGCCCCTCAGGCCGACTCGCGGCGTTCGATGATGATGAAAAAGCAGAGCTTTTTTTTTTTTTTTTTTTTTTTTTTTTTTTATTGCTTAGATGGGTGGACGAGCTCACAGCCCACCTGGTGTTAAGTGGTTACTGGAGTCCATAGACATCTACAACGTAAATGCGCCACCCACCTTGAGAATAAGTTCTAAGGTCTCAAGTAAAGTTACAACGGCTGGCCCACCCTTCGAACCGAAACGCATTACTACTCCACGGCAGAAATAGGCGGGGTGGTGGTACCTACCCGCGCGGACTCTCAAGAGGTCCTACCACCAGAAAAAGCTGCTGGCCGATACATTGCAAACCCAGTGCACGCCCAGCACTCAATCCGTGGACCCTGTTCATGTAGAATTAGTAGACAGTGAGGTAGAACGCAGAGCCTCCTTGCCACCCTCGGATGCGTTACCACCCGTCACCCCGATAGAAGTTAAAGACTTGATCAAAGACCTACGTCCTCGCAAGGCTCCCGGTTCCGACGGTATATCTAACGGCGTTATTAAACTTCTACCCGTCCAACTCATCGTGATGTTGGCATCTATTTTCAATGCCGCTATGGCGAACTGTATCTTTCCCGCGGTGTGGAAAGAAGCGGACGTTATCGGCATACATAAACCCGGATTCCGATAGAGGCACCCGTCACGTGCGGACGTGCTCATCGACCACTCGATTGCCCGGCCTTTGTTCGCCCGGCTTTTGTTAGCCTGGCCATTGTTCGCGCGGCCTGTGTTCGTGGTACATCTGCCGACCAAGTGTTTTTTCTGGAAGTTTTTATTTGTTTTGTTTCCTTTTGTTATTTCTGTGTTCGTGGTACATCTGCCGACAAACTGTCTTCCTGGAAGTGTTTAATTGTTTTGTTTCTTTTTGTTATTTCCGTTTTGTTGTGTTCTTCTTTGTCCTGTAGTAATCGTGCCGCATCGCCACCTGTGTTCAATAGAACCGCTCAGGTCCGAGAAGTTGGGGCCTCGCCTCAAGGCGAGTGTTTTCTAAGACCCAGGGTAGCCCCACCTGGGCACGTAGCCATCATGGACGCTGTATTTGCGGAATTTCTCCGGCTTCGCTACCCAAAGCTCACTTCCGAGTTTCAGGTCTTCAAGGCCGATCACACCGCGAGCCCTCTCGTGGACTCCGCCGAGCTCGCTGCTCCTGCGTCGCCTGTACCTGCGTGCAAAGCTTCTGCATCGAGCACCGCAGCCTCCGTCGTGCCTGCCGTTCCCGCGTCGCCTATACTGGCGAGTAAAACTGCTGCGTCGTCCGCCGTGGTCACCGTTCCAGCAGCGCGATCATCCGCGGCCTCCGTCGCGCCCTCCAAAACACCTACTCGTAGGTCACCTGCGCCCGCCTCCTCGTCCTCCGACTCTGACTCGGAGATGGAGGTCGACCTCGCCCCCGCCTCATCGACGGATGGATTCACCCTGGTGCAAAAGGGTAAGAAGCGTGCCGCGGAGTCTCGAGCTCCCGCGGCCGCTAAAACTAGGAAAGCCGCGAACGCGTCGCGCCCCCGCCCTCAGACTCCCGTTGCGCCTCCAGCCCGTGCCACTCCGTCGCCGCGTCCGGTGGCACAAAATAAAACCCAGACCCCTCCCCCGGTAATCCTTCAAGAGAAGGCAGCTTGGGAACGAGTTTCCCTGGCCCTTAAGGCCAAAAATATCAATTTCACGAATGCCCGTAACCTCGCGAACGGCATTCAAATTAAGGTTCGAACACCCGACGACCATAGGGCCCTCTCTTCTTACCTCCGTAAGGAGCGTATAAGTTTCCACACGTATACGCTCCAGGAGGAGCGCGAACTCCGTGCCATTATACGTGGCATCCCTAAAGAGTTGGATGCCGAGCTCGTTAAGGCCGACCTTCTCGAACAAGGCCTACCGGTTAACTCCGTACACCGCATGCATACAGGCCGCGGAAGAGAGCCATATAATATGGTTCTCGTCGCCCTCCAGCCTACCCCCGAGGGTAAGCAAATATTCAACATCCGAACGGTCTGTAGCCTTTCCGGAATCGCAGTCGAAACCCCACACAAGAAAGGCACACCTAGCCAGTGCCATAACTGCCAATTATACGGGCATTCTTCCCGTAACTGTCACGCGCGCCCCCGATGCGTCAAGTGCTTAGGCGATCACGCCACGGCCCTATGCACTCGCGATCAAAAAACCGCGACGGAACCGCCTAGCTGCGTCCTGTGTCGAACACAGGGTCACCCCGCAAATTACCGCGGATGCCCCCGAGCCCCTAAAATAAATCGACGCGTCGCCCGCCAAAACCGCCTCCGAGCTTCCGGCCCAGACATCAAAGCCTCGGCACCCTCTGTGTCGCAGGCTAAGCCAGCGTTCGTTCCGGCGCCGGTGTCCAGTGTCTCGGCTTGGGCGAAACCGCTGCCGTACACGAACACGGCTACAACTCCCTCCTCCGCGATTCGTCCCGCCCCCGCGACTCGTCCCTCTCCCGCGACTTGCCCTCCGACCGCGTCCGACAATCTCGCTTTAGCGATCGACTTCTTTCAGTTGATCAACTTTGAGCGCGTTAACGCTTTGGGCGACGCCATTCGCGCTGCCTCCACTGCACAACACTATCGCCGTTGTGCAAGAATACGCCGACGTATACGCGTCATTAAATACGTACGTCCTCCCCTCATTCCGCCGGTAATCAATGGCGTATATAAGTAGAATAAAGCCCCTATCCGTAACGATAGGATTTTTTAACGCTTACGGTCTCGCAAATCAACGTGATCAGGTTTCTGACTTTTTGCGTGACCATCAAATTGATATCTTTTTAGTGCAGGAGACCCTACTTAAGCCCGCGCGCCGTGACCCTAAAATCGCGAACTATAACATGGTCAGGAACGACAGGCTCTCTGCTCGTGGTGGTGGTACCGTCATTTACTATAGAAGAGCCCTACATTGCATCCCGCTCGATCCTCCCGCGCTCGCTAATATCGAAGCATCAGTGTGCCGAATCTCACTGACGGGACACGCGCCGATCGTTATCGCGTCCGTTTATCTTCCACCGGATAAGATTGTTCTAAGCAGTGATATCGAGGCGCTGCTCGGCATGGGGAGCTCCGTCATTCTGGCGGGCGACCTAAATTGTAAACACATCAGGTGGAACTCACACACTACAACCCCGAATGGCAGGCGGCTTGACGCGTTAGTCGATGATCTCGCCTTCGATATCGTCGCTCCGCTAACCCCGACTCACTACCCACTAAATATCGCGCATCGCCCGGATATACTCGACATAGCGTTATTAAAAAACGTAACTCTGCGCTTACACTCGATCGAAGTAGTTTCAGAGTTAGATTCAGACCACCGTCCCGTCGTTATGAAGCTCGGTCGCGCTCCCGATTCCGTTCCCGTCACGAGGACTGTGGCGGATTGGCACACGCTGGGCATCAGCCTGGCTGAATCTGATCCACCATCGCTCCCGTTTAGCCCGGGCTCTACCCCGTCTCCTCAGGATACCGCTGAAGCCATAGACATCTTAACGTCACACATCACCTCGACATTAGATAGGTCATCGAAACAAGTTGTAGCGGAGGACTTCCTTCACCGCTTCAAATTGTCCGACGACATTAGGGAACTCCTTAGAGCTAAGAACGCCTCGATACGCGCCTACGACAGGTATCCTACCGCGGAAAATCGAATTCGAATGCGTGCCCTACAACGCGACGTAAAGTCTCGCATCGCCGAAGTCCGAGATGCCAGATGGTCTGATTTCTTAGAAAGACTCGCGCCCTCTCAAAGGTCTTACTACCGCTTAGCTCGTACTCTCAAATCGGATACGGTAGTAACTATGCCCCCCCTCGTAGGCCCCTCAGGCCGACTCGCGGCGTTCGATGATGATGAAAAAGCAGAGCTGCTGGCCGATACATTGCAAACCCAGTGTACGCCCAGCACTCAATCCGTGAACCCTGTTCATGTAGAATTTGTAGACAGTGAGGTAGAACGCAGAGTCTCCTTGCCACCCTCGGACGCGTTACCACCCGTCACCCCGATGGAAGTTAAAGACTTGATCAAAGACCTACGTCCTCGCAAGGCTCCCGGTTCCGACGGTATATCCAACCGCGTTATTAAACTTCTACCCGTCCAACTCATCGTGATGTTGGCATCTATTTTCAATGCCGCTATGGCGAACTGTATCTTTCCCGCGGTGTGGAAAGAAGCGGACGTTATCGGCATACATAAACCCGGTAAACCAAAAAATCATCCGACGAGCTACCGCCCGATTAGCCTCCTCATGTCTCTAGGCAAACTGTATGAGCGTCTGCTCTACAAACGCCTCAGAGACTTCGTCTCATCCAAGGGCATTCTCATCGATGAACAATTCGGATTCCGTACAAATCACTCATGCGTTCAACAGGTGCACCGCCTCACGGAGCACATTCTTGTGGGGCTTAATCGACCAAAACCGTTATACACGGGAGCTCTCTTCTTCGACGTCGCAAAAGCGTTCGACAAAGTCTGGCACAACGGTTTGATTTTCAAACTATTCAACATGGGCGTGCCGGATAGTCTCGTGCTCATCATACGGGACTTCTTGTCGAACCGCTCTTTTCGATATCGAGTCGAGGGAACCCGCTCCTCCCCACGACCTCTCACAGCTGGAGTCCCGCAAGGCTCTGTCCTTTCACCCCTTCTATTTAGCTTATTCGTTAACGATATTCCCCGGTCGCCGCCGACCCATTTAGCTTTATTCGCCGACGACACGACTGTTTACTATTCCAGTAGAAACGAGTCCCTAATCGCGAAGAAGCTTCAGAGCGCAGCCCTAGCCCTAGGACAGTGGTTCCGAAAATGGCGCATAGACATCAACCCAGCGAAAAGTACTGCGGTGCTATTTCAGAGGGGAAGCTCCACACGGATTTCCTCCCGTATTAGGAGGAGGAATCTCACACCCCCGATTACTCTCTTTAGTCAATCCATACCCTGGGCCAGGAAGGTCAAGTACCTGGGCGTTACCCTGGATGCATCGATGACATTCCGCCCGCATATAAAATCAGTCCGTGACCGTGCCGCGTTTATTCTCGGTAGACTCTACCCCATGATCTGTAAGCGGAGTAAAATGTCCCTTCGGAACAAGGTGACACTTTACAAAACTTGCATAAGGCCCGTCATGACTTACGCGAGTGTGGTGTTCGCTCACGCGGCCCGCACACACATAGACACCCTCCAATCCCTACAATCCCGCTTTTGCAGGTTAGCTGTCGGGGCTCCGTGGTTCGTGAGGAACGTTGACCTACACGACGACCTGGGCCTCGAATCAATTAGGAAATACATGAAGTCAGCGTCGGAACGATACTTCGATAAGGCTATGCGTCATGATAATCGCCTTATCGTAGCCGCCGCTGACTACTCCCCGAATCCTGATCATGCAGGAGCCAGTCACCGTCGACGCCCTAGACACGTCCTTACGGATCCATCAGATCCAATAACCTTTGCACTAGACGTCTTCAGCTCTAGGAGCAGGCTTAGGGACCTCGGTAACCGTACTCGTCGAACTAGACAAAGAGTTCGCCGTGCAACCTAACCCATGAATCAGCTCGCTGAGTTTCTCGCCGGATCTTCTCAGCGGGTCGCGATTCCGATCCGGTAGTAGATTCATTCGCGAAGCAGCTACTCTTGAGTTGTTAGGTCTCCTTCGGAGGCGCTCGGGTAGCTGTTAGCAAATCCCACCCCTCCTGGCTGAGCCTTTGCTCGCCCACCTGTCCTGGTGAAACTGGAAAGGCCTCCGGGCCACCAGTAATCCTTCAATCATAATAAAAAATAAAACATAAACCCGGTAAACCAAAAAATCATCCGACGAGCTACCGCCCGATTAGCCTCCTCATGTCTCTAGGCAAACTGTATGAGCGTCTGCTTTACAAACGCCTCAGAGACTTCGTCTCATCCAAGGGCATTATCATCGATGAACAATTCGGATTCCGTACAAATCACTCATGCGTTCAACAGGTGCACCGCCTCACGGAGCACATTCTTGTGGGGCTTAATCGACCAAAACCGTTATACACGGGAGCTCTCTTCTTCGACGTCGCAAAAGCGTTCGATAAAGTCTGGCACAATGGTTTGATTTTCAAACTATTCAACATGGGCGTGCCGGATAGTCTCGTGCTCATCATACGGGACTTCTTGTCGAACCGCTCTTTTCGATATCGAGTCGAGGGAACCCGCTCCTCCCCACGACCTCTCACAGCTGGAGTCCTGCAAGGCTCTGTCCTCTCACCCCTCCTATTTAGCTTATTCGTCAACGATATTCCCCGGTCGCCGCCGACCCATTTAGCTTTATTCGCCGACGACACGACTGTTTACTATTCTAGTAGAAATAAGTCCCTAATCGCGAAGAAGCTTCAGAGCGCAGCCCTAGCCCTAGGACAGTGGTTCCGAAATTGGTGCATAGACATCAACCCAGCGAAAAGTACTGCGGTGCTATTTCAGAGGGGAAGCTCCACACGGATTTCCTCCCGGATTAGGAGGAGGAATCTCACACCCCCGATTACTCCCTTTAGACAACCCATACCCTGGGCCAGGAAGGTCAAGTACCTGGGCGTTACCCTGGATGCATCGATGACATTCCGCCCGCATATAAAATCAGTCCGTGACCGTGCCGCGTTTATTCTCGGTAGACTCTACCCCATGATCTGTAAGCGGAGTAAAATGTCCCTTCGGAACAAGGTGACACTTTACAAAACATGCATATGGCCCGTCATGACTTACGCGAGTGTGGTGTTCGCTCACGCGGCCCGCACATACATAGACACCCTCCAATCCCTACAATCCCGCTTTTGCAGGTTAGCTGTCGGGGCTCCGTGGTTCGTGTGGAACGTTGACCTACACGACGACCTGGGCCTCGAATCAATTCGGAAATACATGAAGTCAGCGTCGGAACGATACTTCGATAAGGCTATGCGTCACGATAATCGCCTTATCGTTGCCGCCGCTGACTACTCCCCGAATCCTGATCATGCAGGAGCCAGTCACCGTCGACGCCCTAGACACGTCCTTACGGATCCATCAGATCCAATAACCTTTGCATTAGATGCCTTCAGCTCTAATACTAGGGGCAGGCTTAGGGACCCCGGTAACCGTACTCGTCGAACTCGACAAAGAGGTCGACGTGCAACCTAACCCATGCATCAGCCCGCTGAGTTTCTCGCCGGATCTTCTCAGCGGGTCGCGATTCCGATCCGGTAGTAGATTCATTCGCGAAACAATTGCTCTTGAGTTGTTAGGTCTCCTTCGGAGTGGCGGACCCGTCGGCCGGCCTCCGTACCGTCGAGGCGGTCCGTCCGGTCCTCGCGGACTGGGTGGGCCGCGACCGCGGATGCCTCACCTTCCGGCTGACGCAAATGCTTACCGGCCACGGATGTTTCGGCCGGTACTTGCATAAGATAGCCGGAAGGGAACCGACGGCGCAGTGCCACCACTGCGCGGACCGCGACGAGGAAGACACAGCGGAACACACGCTGGCGCGTTGCTCTGGATTCGACGAGCAACGCGCCGCCCTCGTCGCGGTCATAGGAGAGGACCTCTCGCTGCCGCGCGTCGTGGCTACGATGCTCGGCAGCGACGCGTCCTGGAAGGCGATGCTCGACTTCTGCGAGTCCACCATATCGCAGAAGGAGGCGGCGGAGCGAGAGAGGGAGAGCTCTTCCCTTTCCGCACCGATCCGTCGCCGTCGAGCCGGGGGCCGGAGGCGGGAATACGCCCGTACGTCCCGGCCCCTGTAGGTAGCGGCCTCCGCCCGGTGAAGGTCAAGGGGCGACCTGAGGGGGTGAGGCCGCGCGGCGCGCTACCAGCACTCTAGCGCGCTGCCGTGGAGTGAATAGATCGACCGGTCGACGGTGTATCGCGTCCCGACCCGGCAGGCTGGTTCTGGTCCAGCGGGGTATTCCGGGACACCAGCGGCACCGTCTGGGCGGCCCGACGGGCTGCCGTACCGAGACGGCCGACGTTTCAGAGCCTTCGATTCGCCTCGAAGGCTCCGTCGGCTGGGCGTCCTTGGGGTGAGCCGCGCCGTCTGGTTGTAGTGTTGACCGCGGTAGCCCCCCTACCTCATCCGGGTTCTGACCTCGGAGGGGATCGGACGTCGGGTGTAAGAGTGCAGAGGAGTTGTTTAGTGGGTGGGTCCTAAAATCCTTGGGCCCGCGGTCTGCTCACAACACCATGCAGATCGTTGAGTCTCACATACCCCGCGCGCCCCTCTTGCGCGGGGACCTCGTAGGAGGTTCGGCCCTCTACCCGAAAAAAAAAAAAAAAAAAAAAAAAAAAAAAGGTCCCCTCTTGGCTGAGCCTTTGCTCGCCCACCTGTCCTGGTTCTCCCAGCTGGTGACACAGCCCACCCGTGTCCCAGATATCGAGGGGTACGAGCCTTCTCTGTTGGACCTTCTGCTGACCACGGATCCGGCCGGATACAGTGTGGTGGTCGACGCTCCGCTTGGATCGTCTAATCCCTGCCTTATCCGTACTGCCGTTCCACTCTCTCGTCCTGGTCGTCGAACGACGACCGGGTATCGAAGAGTTTGGCGGTATATGTCAGCAGATTGGGATGGATTGCGTGAATTTTACGCATCCTACCCATGGGGGCGGTTCTGCTTTTCCTCTGCTGATCCTGACGTCTGTGCGGACTGTCTTAAAGACGTGGTGCTCCAGGGGATGGAATTGTTTATTCCCTCTTCTGAAGTGCCCGTTGGGGGTTGCAGCAGACCCTGGTATAACAATGCCAGCAGGGATGCTGCACACCTCAAGCGGCTCGCATACGTGGCATGGGATAATGCCAGGAGCCGCCGGGATCCTAACATCTCAGAGGAAAGACGGAAATATAACGCTGCTTCCAGGTCCTACAAGAAGGTGATTGCCAAGGCGAAGTCGGAGCACGTTGCTAGAGTTGGCGAGCGACTAAAGAGCTATCCCTCTGGGAGCCGTGCTTTTTGGTCGCTCGCCAAAGCTGCAGAAGGAAACTTTTGCAGGTCTAGTCTCCCACCACTGCGCAAGTCCGATGCCACTCTGGCCCACAGTGCGAAAGAGAAGGCTGACCTTCTGGTCAAACTCTTCGCCTCGAACTCGACTGTGGACGACGGGGGTGCCACACCACCAAACATCCCCCGGTGTGATAGTTCCCTGCCGGAGATCTGCTTTACACAGTGTGCAGTCAGGCGGGAACTCCGACTCCTGGACGTCCATAAGTCGAGTGGGCCAGACGGCATCCCTGCAGTGGTTCTAAAAACGTGTGCCCCTGAGCTGACGCCTGCGCTAACGCGTTTGTATCGCCTCTCTTATTGCGCTAACAGGGTTCCGTCTTCATGGAAGACCGCCCACGTCCACCCTATCCCCAAGAAGGGTGACCGGTCGGACCCATCGAGCTATAGGCCTATCGCGATAACTTCCTTGCTTTCCAAGGTGATGGAGCGAATAATAAATATACAACTCCTGAAGTATCTGGAGGATCGCCAGCTGATCAGTGACCGACAGTACGGTTTCCGTCACGGTCGTTCAGCTGGTGATCTTCTTGTATACCTTACTCACAGGTGGGCTGAAGCCTTGGAGAGCAAGGGCGAGGCTCTTGCTGTGAGCCTTGATATCGCGAAGGCCTTCGACAGGGTCTGGCATAGGGCGCTTCTGTCGAAGCTACCATCTTACGGAATCACCGAGGGTCTCTGCAAGTGGATCGCTAGCTTTCTGGATGGGCGGAGCATCACGGTCGTTGTAGACGGTGACTGTTCTGATACCATGACCATTAATGCTGGCGTTCCATAAGGTTCGGTGCTCTCCCCCACGCTTTTCATCCTGTATATCAATGACATGCTGTCTATTGATGGCATGCATTGCTATGCGGATGACAGCACGGGGGATACGCGATATATCGGCCATCAGAGTCTCTCTCGGAGCGTGGTGCAAGAGAGACGATCAAAACTTGTGTCTGAAGTGGAGAACTCTCTGGGGCGAGTCTCCGAGTGGGGTGAATCGAACTTAGTTCAATTCAACCCGTTGAAGACACAAGTTTGCGCGTTCACTGCGAAGAAGGACCCCTTTGTCATGGCGCCGCAATTCCAAGGAGTATCCCTGCAACCTTCCGCGAATATCGGGATACTTGGGGTCGACATTTCGAGTGATGTCCAATTTCGGAGTCATTTGGAAGGCAAAGCCAAGTTGGCGTCCAAAATGCTGCGAGTCCTCAACAGAGCGAAGCGGTATTTCACGCCTGGACAAATACTTTTGCTTTATAAAGCACAAGGCCTCGCGTGGAGTACTGCTCCCATCTCTGGGCCGGGGCTCCCAAATACCAGCTTCTTCCATTTGACTCCATACAGAGAAGGGCCGTTCGGATCGTCGATAATCCCATTCTCGCGGATCGTTTGGAACCTTTGGGTCTGCGGAGGGATTTCAGTTCCCTCTGTATTTTGTACCGAATGTTCCATGGGGAGTGCTCTGAGGAATTGTTCGAGATGATACCGGCATCTCGTTTTTACCATCGCACCGCCCGCCACCGGAGTAGAGTTCATCCATACTACCTGGAGCCACTGCGGTCATCCACAGTGCGTTTCCAGAGGTCTTTTTTGCCACGTACCATCCGGCTATGGAATGAGCTCCCCTCCACGGTGTTTCCCGAGCGCTATGACATGTCCTTCTTTAAAAGAGGCTTGTGGAGAGTATTAAGCGGTAGGCAGCGGCTTGGCTCTGCCCCTGGCATTGCTGAAGTCCATGGGCGACGTTAACCACTCACCATCAGGTGGGCCGTATGCTCGTCTGCCTACTACAAGGGCAATATAAAAAAAAAACATAAAAAAAAACATCATTTTCAGTTATAGATTTTACAAAACGAATTCCCGTGATTAATTTACCCGAAAGCGTTACGTATTTTGCTTTTATTGCTATTATTATTGAACGAATGATTGATTCAAAAAGATAAGCCAAGAAAATTATAATTAATCGTAGTCTATAATAATATGCATAATAAAGTTGGTGTTTTTTTTTTTTTTTTATTGCTTAGATGGGTGGACGAGCTCACAGTCCACCTGATGTTAAGTGGTTACTGGAGCCCTTAGACATCTACAACGTAAATGCGCCACCCACCTTGAGATATAAGTTGTAAGGTCTCAATATACCTAGTCAGATCATAAATTCTGTCACATGCTTAATGTAAAATAATTGAAACAAGTTTATTCATTATGTAACCATTCATATACCAAAATAAACTTAACAAAACATAGATTCTTATGACACTAAAGTTTATTATTTCGAATACAGGCCTTCAATCTGCGCGGCCAGTCGTCTATCGCAGCACGAACGAGGTCCATGTCAATATCGGCGGCTGCCTTAATCAAGGATGTCTTGAGTGACTCCAAATTGGGATGAGGCTTTGAGCACGCCTTTTCCTCCAAGTGTTGCCATATCTTGTAATCTAACGGATTCAAATCTGGACTGGAGGAGGGCCAGTTTTCGTGCCGGATGAAGTCGATTTCACGCGCCGCCAGCCAGTCTTGTGTGCTCTTCGCTCTATGAGCTGGCGCCGAATCTTGTTGGAATACCCAGTGCCTGTTATTGAACATGGTATGAGAAACAGGTTCCACAAGGTTCGTCAGGACTGTATTTTGATACACAACTGCATTCGTTTTTACACCTTTCTCACAAAAATGTACCTCTGTTAAGCCCCAATAAGAAACTCCCAACCATACCATGAGCGAGGATGGAAAATGACCTCGTTGGACACGCGGAATACGGTTGCTCGCTTCTTCACTACTGTGTGCGTACACCTTATCATTTTGTTTGTTGTAGCTCTCTTCTACGGTAAAATTTTTTTCATCCGAAAAAAGAATTTCCCGATATTTTTTTCCCGCGTACCGCTTCAACAAAGCGCGGCATCTCTTCAGTCTCAGGTCCATTAGACGAGCATTCAAACGATGTCCTGTTTTTCTTCGATATGCCCGAAGCCCTAAGTCTTCATTTAACACTCTTTTCACCGTGTTTCTGCTTAACCCCATCTGAAGGGCCAACAGTTTCTGCTAACGTTTGGGATTTCTTTGAATTCGCGCCTTCACAACTATTATCACTGCTGGAGTCCTAACAGACCGAGGGCGACCACTTCTTGACCTGTCATCTACACTAGAGTCTTCATTGTATCGTTTGATGGTACGATAAACGAATCTTTTGGTTATATTCAAATTTTTCAGTATGTTAAAAATATGAATTGGCGCGTAACCGCAACGATGCAACGCAATAACTGCAACACGGTCTTCTTTAAGCGTCCACTCCATATTTAAAAATGAGTAAAATTCTAAAAGTATACATTTTTATTTTCATGAACGATTCGAAATTCGAATTCAATAAACTTTTTTGTGGCCAGCATTCTAAAAGAAAAGTTTTTACTGTGTGACAATACTTATGACCTGACTAGGTAGTTACAACGGCTGCCCCACCCTTCAAACCGAAACGCATTACTGCTTCACGGCAGAAATAGGCAGAGCGGTGGTACCTACCCGCGCGGATTCACAACAGGTCCTACCACCAGTAATTACGCAAATTATAATTTTGCGGGTTTCACTTTTATTACACGATGTTATTCCTTCACCGTGGAAGTCAATCGTGAACATTTGTTGAGTACGTATTTCATTAGAAAAATTGGTACCCGCCTGCGGGATTCGAACACCGGTGCATCGCTTCAACACGAATGCACCGAACGTCTTATCTTTTAGGCCACGACGACTTCAAACAAACAAAAGATGTACAAAAATTTGGGGTACTCAATGACGCGCGCCAAGTACGATATTTTAATTTTTTTATTTTTAAATTTTCAAAAAAAAAATTTTTTATTTTTTCGACATTATGACGGTTTCTTGGTATTTTTTTGTATATAATATACAATTTAGGAACCAGAAGTACCGTAGAATGAAATAAAATTTCGCAACCTCAAAAAACCGTTCTGCTTACAGTAAACACAGTCGGTAGTCTGGCGCTCCGTTTACAACGGGATTTTTGAAAGGAACTTGGCGCCAGATTCTACCGAATCTGTGGATATTGCTGCATTGTGTGGAACCCTTACTATGAGATATACAAGAAACAATTGGAAAGTGTCCAGAAACGGTTTCTATGGTACTTGTCATACAACTACAATCTGGGTAGGAAGTTACCCAGCTATGAAGATAGACTTTGCCACTTTAATTTAGATTCTCTTCTTAACCGAATATGGGGGGTATATTTCTGTACAAATTAATCCATTGAATAACCGACACACCTAATCTTTTAACCCAGATAAAAATATCAGCCCCTAAGTGCCTACCAAGAACGAAGAAATATAAACCGTTCCTCAAAAAGCCCACTCGTTCGAATTTAGGTGCTTACTCTCCCATAAACAGAGTCCTTTGGGACTTTTTTTTTTTTTTTTTTTTTTTATGATTGAAAGTTTACTGGTGGCCCGAAGGCCTTTCCAGTTTCACCAGGACACGTGGGCGAGCAAAGGCTCAGCCAGGAGAGGTGGGATTTGCTAACAGCTACCCGAGCGCCTCCGAAGGAGACCTAACAGCTCAAGAGTAGCTGCTTCGCGAATGAATCTACTACCGGATCGGAATCGCGACCCGCTGAGAAGATCCGGCGAGAAACTCAGCGGGCTGATGCATGGGTTAGGTTGCACGTCGACCTCTTTGTCGAATTCGACGAGTACGGTTACCGAGGTCCCTAAGCCTGCCCCTAGTATTAGAGCTGAAGGCATCTAATGCAAAGGTTATTGGATCTGATGGATCCGTAAGGACGTGTCTAGGGCGTCGACGGTGACTGGCTCCTGCATGATCAGGATTCGGGGAGTAGTCAGCGGCGGCAACGATAAGGCGATTATCATGACGCATAGCCTTATCGAAGTATCGTTCCGACGCTGACTTCATGTATTTCCGAATTGATTCGAGGCCCAGGTCGTCGTGTAGGTCAACGTTCCTCACGAACCACGGAGCCCCGACAGCTAACCTGCAAAAGCGGGATTGTAGGGATTGGAGGGTGTCTATGTGTGTGCGGGCCGCGTGAGCGAACACCACACTCGCGTAAGTCATGACGGGCCTTATGCAAGTTTTGTAAAGTGTCACCTTGTTCCGAAGGGACATTTTACTCCGCTTACAGATCATGGGGTAGAGTCTACCGAGAATAAACGCGGCACGGTCACGGACTGATTTTATATGCGGGCGGAATGTCATCGATGCATCCAGGGTAACGCCCAGGTACTTGACCTTCCTGGCCCAGGGTATGGGTTGTCTAAAGAGAGTAATCGGGGGTGTGAGATTCCTCCTCCTAATCCGGGAGGAAATCCGTGAGGAGCTTTCCCTCTGAAATAGCACCGCAGTACTTTTCGCTGGGTTGATGTCTATGAGCCATTTTCGGAACCACTGTCCTAGGGCTAGGGCTGCACTCTGAAGCTTCTTCGCAATTAGGGACTTATTTCTACTAGAATAGTAAACAGTCGTGTCGTCGGCGAACAAAGCTAAATGGGTCGGCGGCGACCGGGGAATATCGTTGACGTGCTCCGTATAGTGCCATCGACCGCACGGGTACCATCACCCTGCCTATTTCTGTCGTGAAGCAGTGGTGTATTTCGGTTTGAAGGGTGGGGCAGCGGTTGTAACTATACTGAGACCTTAGAACTTCTATCTCAAGGTGTGTGGCGCGTTTACGTTGTGGATGTCTATGGGTTCCAGTAACCACTTAACACCAGGTGGGCTGTGAGCTCGTCCATACATTAAAACGAAGAGCGTAATCAAACGAAATTAGATCCGAAGTTTAAAGGGCCGTTTAAAGTAGTTGAAGTATTGGATGGTGACCGTTACACATTGAAAGCTTTAAATTCAAAACGTACTTACAAATACCCACACGATAGGCTAAGAAAAATGCCAGCAGGTCACATACCAGTCGAGGTTGATGTAAATGATGATGATGAAGAGCAAGCTTAAATTGTGGTGAAAACTCGAGTAAGGATAGTCTATCGGCCGTATTGTGTTCGACCGTACCAGTAGCTATTACGTAGTCGTAGCCCGGTAGAAATCGGTGTCTCTTGAGGCAACTCAAGTAGTCCGTGGGTGCGCGGTGCGCGTTTGGCTCTGGCGGAGGTCGGGGTCTGTAAAGACCATCGTGTGTAGTCAGCGGGTGATGCACACGGGCGATCCACGCTGTGGATGCGCATCATGAGGGCAATTGCGATTGCTGGTCGGCTGGAGAGCCGTGGCGTTAGATATTTTTACTCGGAAGTTTTCTTTGATCTGAGTTCCTGTAAGCTATGCCTGATTTGTACAGAGTAAATTTGAAGTTTGATGAACGACTGTGGTACGTGCTCTGGCTGCTGAATAGTGAACTTTGTATACCCTATTGTTTGATTTGGTTAAAATGTTATTAAAACAGTTTAAAGCTTTGATGACTTTAAATTTTCCGATAAGTCGTAAAGTGTAGTCAGGAGTGATCGAGCGGAACAAGTGTTCTCGTGGATGTTTTTGATTGTAGGTTAACCATCACACGAGGACGTGTACAATCAGGAAGGTCGTGTCGCAATCGACACGTGATTGCTGCAGCCAATACGAGATATGGGACGCAAACGCCGTCTGTCGGCGCTCGATGGGTCAACTATTCACCGGCCGAGCGGAGCGACGTGCCGGTACCTGCGTAATATCGGGCAATTTTGGTAAATAAGAACCATTTGGTGAGTCGTATTATTTTTATTTGGAATCTGATGCCGAATGTTCTCTTGTCGAGAAATCTATTAGTAGTAGCTTCATAATTCAGGAATTTTATGCGAAGGTTCTCATAAAGAGTCTGTTGTTTTGACCAAAACTTTACGGAACAAATCCTTTGCGATGCTTACTCATTTTTATGTCATGTACTACCCGATAGTTGTTTTAATCGGTTCAGTGAGATTGAGCATTCAACGAAATAAGCACTTAAATCTAGTGTGTCCTTATTCGAAGCCCACACTTGCGTTATTGATGACCAAGCTCGCGATGAGCTCATGGAATTGTTCTTGACAAGAAGTGCTAGTACATATTTTTAAAATAGTTCTACCATAAGAATAACAGAGGCGAGCCCCTTCAAATTCTTAATAGTTCGCGTGCCATATCCCTAAAGGTTTTTACTTAAAATGATACCGAAAGTAAGAGATTAACTTTGACGAGACCAGAACATTGGAAAGTTAGTAAAATTTGATGTTGAATTTTGTTGAAATGAAGATAGATGGCTTTAACTGGTTATAGAACCTGCTTTAACTGGTAATAGAACCTATTATTATTATGATTGAAAGTTTACTGGTGGCCCGAAGGCCTTTCCAGTTTCACCAGGACAGGTATGATTACATATAGTGCTACTGACGAGACTGATCAGTGAGGTGAGAGTATCTCCATCGATTGGTACAGCGGAGACCTGGGTCTCAATGGAGACTATTGTTGTGTTGGTCTAGTAATGACCTTGACTCTATATTGTGAAGTGATGTGTATTGGTTTTATCATTTGTTTTAATGATAATGTGGGTGGCAATGTCACTAGCTGCGCCGGCAGCCAGGCCAGGAGCGTTCTATACGATTTTGTTGACACTAGTGATGTAGAAGATGTAGGATCAAATGACCACGATACAACTGACTGATAAAGTAAGGATTTTGTTGTCCTATTTTGTGTGATTAGTAAAGAACAGTATTCGGTGTCATTTATGACTGGTAATTGAACACATCGCTCGATTTAGGTGATGTGTTCGTTTTATTGCCGGATGGAGGCATTGCGATGTGTTTTATGGTTGAAGTGGGTACTGGATGGAAGTTCCACTTGCGTGCCGGATGGAGGCATTAGTGTTTTGTGTTGAAGTTGGGTACCGGATGGAGGTCCCACTTATTTGCCGGATGGAGGCAATAAGTAGTCAAGAGCTACTCGATGGAGGTGGCACTTGAATTGGGTTATCGTCACTCGATATAGGTGGCATGAGTTACTCTCACTAGATGGAAGTAATTGTAACGATAGTTTGTGTTCAAAATCGATTCACGAATGACGAAGAAATCGGTGAACATACTACTGGTGGTAGGACCTCTTGTGAGTCCGCGCGGATCGGTACCACCGCACTGCCTGTTTCTGCCGTGAAGCAGTAATACGTTTCGGTTTGAAGGGTGGGGCAGCCGTTGTAACTATACTACTGAGACCTTAGAACTTATATCTCAAGGTGGGTGGAAATCGGATAAAAAAGTGTTAGTTAGTTAAATTAGTAGCAGTAGAGTAGTTTTTCGATTGCGAAATTTAACTTTGCTGGCACAACACCTAGTTCTTAATATTTTAATGCGTCCTATAATGCTATGCGAATTTTTTATTTTTTCATCTATTAATATAATGTAGTCATTTTATGTCAAATGAAATACCAGTATTAAGCAAAATTGTTCAGGAAAATTACGTGTATACTCCTCGTTGAGCTTGTAGATTACGAGAAAGCGTTTGACGTGCCAAGTAGCTAATCCACTGAGTTTCTTGCCGGATCGTCTCAGTGGGTTGCGATTCCGATCTGGTGGTAGATTCTGCGAAGCACTGCTCTTATTAGGGCAGACAGAGCGTAGCTGGAATAGCTTCTTAGGCTACCGGTGTGCTTAGTGCGAGTTTCTTAACGTTCTCGATAGCGTAAAAGTAAACCCAATTTTGTATGCAGTTGGAACAGCGCCCCTAGCGGCAAACGATCCCATTCCATACAAATATGAGCTAACTTTTACGCTATCGAGAACGTTAAAAAACTCACACTAAGCATACAGAGCATAGGTAGAGAAAAAAAAAACATTTGAAGGTAGTACTAGTAAATAACATTGAATAAATATGCGATTCGAAATTCGACCTTAATAACAGATTCATCAAGGCTTAAATTCATTTTATTTATTACATTTCTTATTTTTCTATTAACATTATAGTACACGGCGATAGTAAGTAAACCGCATTTAATATTATGTATCCTTAGATGTTTCACTCGGTGGTTGTCTAGAATTTATCGTTTTTAACGGTAGGACCCTTTGTACTTTTATGTTGAATGTCTTGTTTTTATTATCATTATAGTAAACAATATTCATATTTATTTATTAATAATATTTAAAAAAAAGGTAAAAAATAGGAAAAAAGGTTGTAAACAGTTTTGTCTTTGCTTATAAACATGTAGGTAGATGTTTTTGTCACCTAACAAACAGCTGATGTGCGGGTCAACGACCTGACGGGCAGACGTTGCGTTGGAGCTTCGAGAAATATGAACATCCCAAAACAGCAATGTTTAATGTTCATCACATACGCTGAGCCTTTTCGGTTTTAGTCACGGTAAGTTGCACAGAGAATGCATTAATTAACAATAGTGGTGATATGGAGTACTTCAGAATGAATAAACAATAAAGTACTTAATTGTGTTTTCTGTGATATAATAAGAAAACAACCTTTAAAGCCCTTAAATTTCTTTAAAAATTAATATTAAAAATTAAACTGTAAACAGAATTAAACTATACACAAAACTGAACTCTTTTTTTTTTAATAAATTTTACTGGCTTGGAAACAAAGTCCTTTAAGCCAAATCAGTATTTGTTTCTTATACTGAACTCTCTTTTTACTGAATCACAAACTTCACTCCATGACACTGAATGCCACTGAAAAAAAAAACAAAAAAAAAAAAACTAAAGATTTTTAAATAATAAAGAATTTTCTTTACATATGAAATTAGTATCTTTGTTAAATTATATTACGAGTATATGGCATTTGTAACCTTCGTTGTCTTATTAGTGTCTCGCGCGTTTTTACAACCATCAAACAGGAGGGATTTTTGAAGCTGCAGGGTTCTAGTTTGCAGCCGTTGAAAATAAAACATTGTTACATTTATTTAACAGAACTTTAATCACATTTGGAAAATTTTAGTACAGCAAAAGCCCTAACAGAGTTTTAAATTGTCGATAGCTAAATGAATAAGGCTTGAAACGCTCCCGTGAGTGCCATGGACCGAATTTAAATTGAATTATTGCGGGACGCATGTCGGATGACGTTACATATGCATATCGACGCCCCCGGGGAATAAAATTGTAATAGACAAAAGTAAATTTTACAGGACGAGCAAAAAACTGTTATTCTGTTTTAACTCATAAAGTAACCGACCTAAATTGTCATATGATATACCATTATATTCATAATTTTTTTCTTAATAAGTGGCTATAGAAAAAAATAAAATATAATGTATACTTTTGAAGTTATTATAAAAAATATATAATACTGATTTTATATTTAGGTATATGCTAAGTAACGGCATATAACCGTTTTATTCTCGTAAAGTTGTAATATAATGAAAACCATAACCGTATATTACGATATTTTCCTACAGTACTTTCATGAATGAAATGTAATTGTAATAATCCAATACGATTTTGTTCTTGTAAAAGTTACAACTGTCTTTTTTCATATAGCTATATAACAACTTTGTTTTTGTATAAATGCATTCAACGTTAACATCGTAATGTTATGTAATGTTTATGAATTTTTATTATAAATTACTGTAACTGTTACTGTTAAACCACTGTTGGGTAATTGGTGGGTGCCTTTCTACGCTTTTCACATTGTTTATTTTATAGAAAATGACTCGGTACACATTGCAAATATAAGTTTTAAAAAAACAAGAGATTATAATAAACATAATCTTTATTTAGGTAAATCACAATTGTTACAATAGGCAGTAATCACTAGAATTTAGATTAGCATCAATCAGTCTTAGTTATAAAAAATCAATCAGTCTGCTTCATTGCTCTCACTTTCAAAGTCATCCTCACCTAAAACGGCTTCAGTACTATTTGTACTTTTCAACGAATTGTAAAAACTGTGGTAATGGAGAGGTATGGCATTTATCCTACAAAGACTTGATAGATCTTCGTGCAGAGCTTTTGAAATTGAAACTGGACCGTCATAGGCTGGCTGTAAGACCGCATCGGCGATAGATGAAGCTGCTGCGGTAGAGGCAGATTTTCGTTTTCTAATGTTTTTAGTTGATGTTAACCCTATATTCATTTCAGTAAAGTCGTCATCATAATCATACTTAAAGTAAACAGATTGTGGGTTTGTGGAGGCCACTTTAATTTCCTTGATCTTTGACCAATATATTTTGTTACCTTCTGCATCATTCAACCAATTCTGTCCAGTAATAAATGATTTTATGTCATAAAAATCAGTTTGTCTCATTTCCTTGACTTGGTATTTTTCACCGGTTTGCTTAGCATTCATAACTATTCCGTATAATTGATCAGGTGTATAAATTTGTTTATTTTTCATCGCTCGTTCTATGCATGCGTGCATAGAATAACCTTCATTTTGGCTATGGCCAGATTCAAAGAAACGATGAATAATCTCTAGCTTGAACCTATTAGCAGCAAACAGATAAAGGGCAAACACGAATCTATTTTTATTCTGTCCTGTGCAACCATCAGAATAAAATGAAATTTTATTTATTTGTTTATGATATTGTTCTTCAATGAAATTATAAAGACAGCTACCTATCTCTATTAATCCTCTTTTAGCAATTTGCAAATGCCACATGTAACAGTATCCTTTCTTTCTTGAAGCATCAAAAACAGTGAAGTTATAAACGGGATACTTCCGTTTATAGTGAAATATACCTCTCCTACCTACCTACCTCTGATTGAGGTACGCCTAAAACCTTTTCTAAATCAAAAATAGCTAGAGTGGAGTTTGAATCAAGATTACTCTTTTCTGAATTTTTGATTTCACGAATTCGTTCTTTATTATATATATGCTTTGTGTATTTATCTTTTAATGATTCTTTGTGCTCGCCTTCAGCTTATTCATAAAGCGTACAAGTGCCACATAAATCTTTCTTAGGATGAAAAAAAGAATAATTAAACTTTGTATTAAAGATACTCTCAGACTGTCTTTTGGTAGCCATCTTCACATCACAATAGCGTGCGTCTGTCTGTTCTTTGAACCAGTCTGTGTATAATCGGTACATTTTTGAAATATTTAAAGTTTCGCATAAATACTTTCTTTTGGAAGATTTTCTGACATGGTGTGCTTCTTTTGCTGGAAATAGTTGTATGTGTGTTATGATGCTCTCTTCTGTTGGCACTGTTTTTTTGGAGTTTACTCCTTTAGAATCGATTTACATATATAGGCCCGGGGTATGAAAATTATGGGGACCAAAATCGTACTAGCATGTCACACGAAATGCGTTATGCGCACGTCACACGAAATGCGCGCCGGGCTGCTGCGCCGGCAGTCCGCCACAAAGCCTCGTACTGATCGCGCGTTTCTCTCATTATTGTATTTTCATATATTTGTTAGTCGTTTGTTTTGTGTCTCGTTAATTTGTTAATAATCTGTAGTGTATCGTGTTGTCGTAATATAGAACTATTTCTCGTATTGTTTCGTTTCATTTTTTATATCCAGTAAACTCCAGTCGTGCGTCGGAGCGGACACACACACTTTTTTTGGAGTTTACTCCTTTAGAATCGATTTACATATATAGGCCCGGGGTATGAAAATTATGGGGACCAAAATCGTACTAGCATGTCACACGAAATGCGTTATGCGCATGTCACACGAAATGCGCGCCGGGCTGCTGCGCCGGCAGTCCGCCACAAAGCCTCGTACTGATCGCGCGTTTCTCTCATTATTGTATTTTCATATATTTGTTAGTCGTTTGTTTTGTGTCTCGTTAATTTGTTAATAATCTGTAGTGTATCGTGTTGTCGTAATATAGAACTATTTCTCGTATTGTTTCGTTTAATTTTTTATATCCAGTAAACTCCAGTCGTGCGTCGGAGCGGACACACACACTTTTTTGGAGTTTACTCCTTTAGAATCGATTTACATATATAGGCCCGGGGTATGAAAATTATGGGGACCAAAATCGTACTAGCATGTCACACGAAATGCGTTATGCGCATTTCGTGTGACATGCTAGTACATGCGCCGGCAGTCCGCCACAAAGCCTCGTACTGATCGCGCGTTTCTCTCATTATTGTATTTTCATATATTTGTTAGTCGTTTGTTTTGTGTCTCGTTAATTTGTTAATAATCTGTAGTGTATCGTGTTGTCGTAATATAGAACTATTTCTCGTATTGTTTCGTTTAATTTTTTATATCCAGTAAACTCCAGTCGTGCGTCGGAGCGGACACACACACTTTTTTTTTTTTATGATTGAAGGGTTACTGGTGGCCCGGAGGCCTTTCCAGTTTCACCAGGACAGGTGGGCGAGCAAAGGCTCACCCAGGAGGGGTGGGATTTGCTAACAGCTACCCGAGCGCCTCCGAAGGAGACCTAACAGCTCAAGAGTAGCTGCTTCGCGAATGGATCTACTACCGGATCGGAATCGCGACCCGCTGAGAAGATCCGGCGAGAAACTCAGCGAGCTGATTCATGGGTTACGTTGCACGGCGAACTCTTTGTCGAGTTCGACGAGTACGGTTACCGAGGTCCCTAAGCCTTCTCCTAGTGTTAGAGCTGAAGGCGTCTAATGCAAAGGTTATTGGATCTGATGGATCCGTAAGGACGTGTCTAGGGCGTCGACGGTGACTGGCTCCTGCGTGATCAGGATTCGGGGAGTAGTCAGCGGCGGCAACGATAAGGCGATTATCATGACGCATAGACTTATCGAAGTACCGTTCCGACGCTGACTTCATGTATTTATGGATAGATTCGAGGCCCAGGTCGTCGTGTCGGTGAACGTTCCTCACGAACCACGGAGCTCCGACGGCTAACCTGCAAAAGCGGGATTGTAGAGATTGGAGGGTGTCAATGTGTGTGCGGGCCGCGTGAGCGAACACCACACTGGCGTAAGTCATGACGGGCCTTATGCAAGTTTTGTAAAGTGTCACCTTGTTCCGAAGGGACATTTTACTCCGCTTACAGATCATGGGGTAGAGTCTACCGAGAATAAACGCGGCACGGTCACGGACTGATTTTATATGCGGGCGGAATGTCATCGATGCATCCAGGGTAACGCCCAGGTACTTGACCTTCCTGGCCCAGGGTATGGGTTGTCTAAAGAGAGTGATCGGGGGTGTGAGATTCCTCCTCCTAATCCGGGAGGAAATCCGTGTGGAGCTTCCCCTCTGAAATAGCACCGCAGTACTTTTCGCTGGGTTGATGTCTATGCGCCATTTTCGGAACCACTGTCCTAGGGCTAGGGCTGCGCTCTGAAGCTTCTTCGCGATTAGGGACTTGTTTCTACTGGAATAGTAAACAGTCGTGTCGTCGGCGAATAAAGCTAAATGGGTCGGCGGCGACCGGGGAATATCGTTAACGAATAAGCTAAATAGGAGGGGTGAGAGGACAGAGCCTTGCGGGACTCCAGCTGTGAGAGGTCGTGGGGAGGAGCGGGTTCCCTCGACTCGTTATCGAAAAGAGCGGTTCGACAAGAAGTCCCGTATGATGAGCACGAGACTATCCGGCACGCCCATGTTGAATAGTTTGAAAATCAAACCGTTGTGCCAGACTTTGTCGAACGCTTTTGCGACGTCGAAGAAGAGAGCTTCCGTGTATAACGGTTTTGGTCGATTGAGCCCCACAAGAATGTGCTCCGTGAGGCGGTGCACCTGTTGAACACATGAGTGATTTGTACGGAATCCGAATTGTTCATCGATGAGAATGGCCTTGGATGAGACGAAGTCTCTGAGGCGTTTGTAGAGCAGACGCTCATACATTTTGTCTAGAGACATGAGGAGGCTAATCGGGCGGTAGCTCGTCGGATGATTTTTTGGTTTACCGGGTTTATGTATGCCGATAACGTCCGCTTCTTTCCACACAGCGGGAAAGATACAGTTCGCCATAGCGGCATTGAAAATAGATGCCAACATCACGATGAGTTGGACGGGTAGAAGTTTAATAACGCGGTTGGATATACCGTCGGAACCGGGAGCCTTGCGAGGACGTAGGTCTTTGATCAAGTCTTTAACTTCCATCGGGGTGACGGGTGGTAACGCATCCGAGGGTGGCAAGGAGACTCTGCGTTCTACCTCACTGTCTACTAATTCTACATGAACAGGGTCCGCGGATTGAGTGCTGGGCGTGCACTGGGTTTGCAATGTATCGGCCAGCAGCTCTGCTTTTTCGTCATCATCAAACGCTGCGAGTCGGCCTGAGGGGCCTACGAGGGGGGGCATAGTTACTACCGTATCCGATTTGAGAGTACGAGCTAAGCGGTAGTAAGACCTTTGAGAGGGCGCGAGTCCTTCTAAGAAATCAGACCATCTGGCATCTCGGACTTCAGTGATGCGAGACTTTACGTCGCGTTGTAGGGCACGCATTCGAATACGATTTTCTGCGGTAGGATACCAATCGTACGCACGGATCGAAGCGTTCTTAGCTCTAAGGAGTTCCCTAATATCGTCGGGCAATTTAAAGCGGTGAAGGAAGTCCTCCGCTATAACTTTTTTCGATGATCGATCTAATGTCGAGGTGATGTGTGACGTTAAGATGTCTATGGCTTCAGCGGTATCCTGAGGAGACGGGGTAGAGTCCGGGTTAAACGGGAGCGATGGTGGATCAGATTCAGCCAGGCTGATGCCCAACGTGTGCCAATCCACCACAGTCCTCGTGACGGGAACGGAGTCGGGAGCGCGACCGAGCTTCATAACGACGGGACGGTGGTCTGAATCTAACTCTGAAACTACTTCGATCGAGTGTAAGCTCAGAGTTACGTTTTTTAATAACGCTATGTCGAGTATATCCGGGCGATGCGCGATATTAAGCGGGTAGTGAGTCGGGGTTAGCGGAGCGACGATATCGAAGGCGAGATCATCGACTAACGCGTGAAGCCGCCTGCCATTCGGGGTTGTGGTGTGTGAGTTCCACCTGATGTGTTTACAATTTAGGTCGCCCGCCAGAATGACAGAGCTCCCCATGCCGAGCAGCGCCTCGATATCACTGCTTAGAACGATCTTATCCGGTGGAAGATAAACGGACGCGATAACGATCGGCGCGTGTCCCGTCAGTGAGATTCGGCACAGTCCGACAGAAGCACCCGCCGCCTGCGGACGTGCTCACCGACCACTCAATCGCCCGGCCATTGTTCGCCTGGTTTTATTGTTAGCCCGGCCTTTGTTCACCCGGCTTTTGTTCGTGTTGGAAGGCGATGTTCGACTTCTGCGTGTGCACCATCTCGCAGAAGGAGGCAGCGGGGCACGTGAGAGACGCGCAAGCCCGCCGCCGTCGAGCGGGGGCCAGGGAGGCGGATCTCGCCCAAGCCCTGGCCCTCTAAGTGTTTCGGGTCCCCCTCACATGTCGGTCTGGGGACCGGCGAGGGGGGCCTAAGAAGACGACGTGCAAGCTGCTCTGCACGCGTTTTACGCAAGAGCATCCGGGTGATGGAAGACCGGCTATCCTCGACCCACGCTGGTTCTGACCCAGCGGGGTATTCCGTAGGATAGACCATTCTAACCGGCGCCATCTAGGCGGGCTTCGGATAGCCTGCCGACCGAGAGGGTTGGTGGTCGTGGCGCCGACGACCGCCAGTCCGGCGTCCCGAGGGGGAGGGTGATGGGAGAGATGTGCTCCGCACTAAACGCGTCACTTTCCCCCCTTTGCCTTTTCATGAGTTTTGTCTCATGCGAGTTCGTTCCCGTACTCCTCCGAAACCGCTTGACCGATTCTCATGAAATTTTTTATGCATGTTCAGTAAGCCTGAGAATCGGCTACTATCTATTTTTCATACCCCTAAGTGATTAGGGTTGAGCAGACCGCGAGCCCAAGGATTTTAGGACCCACCCACTAAACGACTCCCCTGCACTCTTACACCCGACGTCCGATCCCCTCCGAGGTCAGAACCCGGATGAGGTAGGGGGGCTACCGCGGTCAACACTACAACCAGACGGCGCGGCTCACCCCAAGGACGCCCAGCCGACGGAGCCTTCGAGGCGAATCGAAGGCTCTGAAACGTCGGCCGTCTCGGTACGGCAGCCCGTCGGGCCGCCCAGACGGTGCCGCTGGTGTCCCGGAATACCCCGCTGGACCAGAACCAGCCTGCCGGGTCGGGACGCGATACACCGTCGACCGGTCGCTCTAATCACTCCACGGCAGCGCGCTAGAGTGCTGGTAGCGCGCCGCGCGGCCTCACCCCTCAGGTCGCCCCTTGACCTTCACCGGGGGGAGGCCGCCACCTACAGGGGCCGGGACGTACGGGCGTATTCCCGCCTCCGGCCCCCGGCTCGACGGCGACGGATCGGTGCGGAAAGGGAAGAGCTCTCCCTCTCTCGCTCCGCCGCCTCCTTCTGCGAGATGGTGGACTCGCAGAAGTCGAGCATCGCCTTCCAGGACGCGTCGCTGCCGAGCATCGTAGCCACGACGCGCGGCAGCGAGAGGTCCTCTCCTATGACCGCGACGAGGGCGGCGCGTTGCTTGTCGAATCCAGAGCAACGCGCCAATGTATGTTCCGCTGTGTCATCCTCGTCGCGGTCAGCGCAGTGGTGGCACTGCGCCGTCGGTTCCCTTCCGGCTATTTTGAAAAGGTACCGGCCAAAACAACCATGGCCGGTCAACATTTGCGTCAGCCGGAAGGTGAGGCATCCGCGGTCGCGGCCCACCCAGTCCGCGAGAACCGGGCGGACCGCCTCGACGGTACGGAGGCTGGCCGACGGGTCCGCCAAGCGGCGAGACCACGCCTCCAGCACGGACCGCCGAGATTGGAGCCTCCGCGCTCGAACTACTCCTTCGCCGGGGCGCCCTTCCCCCCTAGAGCGAAGGTCGCTACGCCACCGGTAATCGGCAGCGAGCGCCTCCGCCTCCAGGTCCCAGGGTGGCGTCCCGGCGAGCAAGCACGCCGCCTCGAAGGAGACGGTGCGGTATCCTGGGATCGCCCTGACCGCGATCGCGCGCTGCGGACGTCGCAGCGCCGCGACGTTCTTGCGGGTCAGGGCGTGGCACCATACGGGAGCCCCGTATAGTGCCATTGACCGCACCACCCCCATGTAGAGGCGGCGCGCCACCTGATCGGGACCCCCGACGTTTGGAAGAAGCCGGCTCAGAGAGCCGGCCGTTGCCATCAGTCGAGGGCCCAACTTCTCAAAGTGAGCGCGGAAGTTCCACCGACCATCCAGTTCGAGGCCGAGGTACCGAAGACCGGTCACCCCGACCCCGACGCGGACGCCTCCGATCACGAGGTGGGCACCCAGAGGTGGCGCTCGTCCCGGCCCGTGAAACAACAGGGCCTGGGTTTTGTCGAGCGCCACCTCGAGCCCCAACCGTCGGATCCTTGTGACGACGTGTGCCACGCCTGCGCACGCCAGACGGGTAGACTCCCGGTAGTCCCTCCCCGGAGCCACGACCAACGTGTCGTCGGCGTAACAAATTACGCTCAGCCCGGGGAGGGGACCCCGAATGACGCCCCGCAGGACCCAGTCGTAGCCGATGTTCCACAGCAGGGGGCCCAGGACAGACCCCTGCGGAACACCGCGCTCGACCGGAAAGCGGTACATCGCCCCACCGTGTCCGATGCACTGGATCGACCTGCCCTCGAGGTAGGAGCCGATCAGTCGGCGGAGGTATGCGGGGACGCCGTGATACTCCAGCGCCCCCGCGATCACCAACTAGGGCAGGGTGTTGAAGGCGTTCCTTACATCTAAGGATAACGCCATCGCCACCCCGCCCCGGGATACGGCTTCGTCGGAGAGGGCACGCACGCGCAGAATTGCGTCTATCGTCGAGCGGCCCTCTCTGAAGCCGTACTGTTCCGCCGAAAGATCGGGACCCGTCTCGGTCAGGTGCCGGACGATGCGGGCCGCGACGATCCTCTCGAGCATCTTGCCCGCTTCGTCCAGCAACACGATGGGGCGATAGCCCGTGGGTGAGTCCGCGGGGCGCCCGTCCTTCCGCAGAAGGACCAGTCTGCCCGTCTTCCATTTCGACGGGAACCGTCCCGACTCGAGGCACGCTTCGAAAAGCCCCCCGAGCCGGTCCCCTAGGGCCTCGAAGGCCAAGCTCCAGACCCGGCCGTGAACGCCGTCAGGGCCGGGGGCCGCGTCCTTCGCTCTCATTCTGGACACGGCCGCATGGATCTCCGCCCCCGTGATAGGGGGAGGGGGCTCCTCGGCAGCGGGAACGCTGGGGCGACGCGGAGGCGTGCCCCACGTGGTGTCCATCTGGGGGGGCTCAAAGTCCCCCCCCGCTGCCGGCGGGAAGAGTGCCGCAACAATTTCCCGCAGCTGCCGAGGCTGGAGCCGCTCGGTCACCGGGAGCGCCCACGGCTGCAGTTTCCTGCGAACCATCTTGTATGGGCGCCCCCAGGGATCTTCGTCGAGCGACTCCAGGAGAGTCTTCATGCTCTGCTTCTTGGCCTCGCCGATGGCCAGCTGCAGCGCCGTCTGCTTTTGACGACAGTCAGCGTGCAGCTGGGCCGCCGTCTCCGCGAACGCAGCGTCGCGACGACGGCGGCGGCGGTGGCGTGCGCTCCGGCGGCGCGCCCTCACGCACTCCTCGCGGAGTCTTGCGATCTCGGGCGAGGGTTGTCCACCCCTTTTTTTTTTTTTTTTTTTTTTCGGGTAGAGGGCCGAACCTCCTACGAGGTCCCCGCGCAAAAGGGGCGCGCGGGGTATGTGAGACTCAACGATCTGCATGGTGTTGTGAGCAGACCGCGGGCCCAAGGATTTTAGGACCCACCCACTAAACGACTCCCCTGCACTCTTACACCCGACGTCCGATCCCCTCCGAGGTCAGAACCCGGATGAGGTAGGGGGGCTACCGCGGTCAACACTACAACCAGACGGCGCGGCTCACCCCAAGGACGCCCAGCCGACGGAGCCTTCGAGGCGAATCGAAGGCTCTGAAACGTCGGCCGTCTCGGTACGGCAGCCCGTCGGGCCGCCCAGACGGTGCCGCTGGTGTCCCGGAATACCCCGCTGGACCAGAACCAGCCTGCCGGGTCGGGACGCGATACACCGTCGACCGGTCGCTCTATTCACTCCACGGCAGCGCGCTAGAGTGCTGGTAGCGCGCCGCGCGGCCTCACCCCCTCAGGTCGCCCCTTGACCTTCACCGGGGGGAGGCCGCCACCTACAGGGGCCGGGACGTACGGGCATATTCCCGCCTCCGGCCCCCGGCTCGACGGCGACGGATCGGTGCGGAAAGGGAAGAGCTCTCCCTCTCTCGCTCCGCCGCCTCCTTCTGCGAGATGGTGGACTCGCAGAAGTCGAGCATCGCCTTCCAGGACGCGTCGCTGCCGAGCATCGTAGCCACGACGCGCGGCAGCGAGAGGTCCTCTCCAATGACCGCGACGAGGGCGGCGCGTTGCTCGTCGAATCCAGAGCAACGCGCCAGCGTGTGTTCCGCTGTATCTTCCTCGTCGCGGTCCGCGCAGTGGTGGCACTGCGCCGTCGGTTCCCTTCCGGCTATCTTGTGCAAGTACCGGCCGAAACAACCATGGCCGGTAAGCATCTGCGTTAGCCGGAAGGTGAGGCATCCGCGGTCGCGGCCCACCCAGTCCGCGAGAACCGGGCGGACCGCCTCGACGGTTCGGAGGCCGGCCGACGGGTCCGCCAAGCGGCGAGACCACGCCTCCAGCACGGACCGCCGAGATTGGAGCCTCCGCGCTCGAACTACTCCTTCGCCGGGGCGCCCTTCCCCCCTAGAGCGAAGGTCGCTACGCCACCGGTAATCGGCAGCGAGCGCCTCCGCCTCCAGCTCCCAGGGTGGGGTCCCGGCGAGCAAGCACGCCGCCTCGAATGAGACGGTGCGGTATCCTCGGATCGCCCTGACCGCAATCGCGCGCTGCGGACGTCGCAGCGCCGCTACGTTCTTGCGGGTCAGGGCGTGGCACCATACGGGAGCCCCGTATAGTGCCATCGACCGCACCACCCCCATGTAGAGGCGGCGCGCCACCTGATCGGGACCCCCGACGTTTGGAAGCAGCCGGCTCAAAGAGCCGGCCGTCGCCATCAGTCGAGGGCCCAACTTCTCAAAGTGAGCGCGGAAGTTCCACCGACCGTCCAGTTCGAGGCCGAGGTACCGAAGACCGGTCACCCCGACCCCGACGCGGACGCCTCCGATCACGAGGTGGGCACCCAGAGGCGGCGCTCGTCCCGGCCCGTGAAATAACAGGGCCTGGGTTTTGTCGAGCGCCACCTCGAGCCCCAACCGTCGGATCCTAGTGACGACGTGTGCCACGCCTGCGCACGCCAGACGGGCAGACTCCCGGTAGTCCCTCCCCGGAGCCACGACCAACGTGTCGTCGGCGTAACAAATTACGCTCAGCCCGGGGAGGGGACCCCGAATGACGCCCCGCAGGACCCAGTCGTAGCCGATGTTCCACAGCAGGGGGCCCAGGACAGACCCCTGCGGAACACCGCGCTCGACCGGAAAGCGGTACATCGCCCCACCGTGTCCGATGCACTGGATCGACCTGCCCTCGAGGTAGGAGCCGATCAGTCGACGGAGGTATGCGGGGACGCCGTGATACTCCAGCGCCCCCGCGATCACCGACCAGGGCAGGGTGTTGAAGGCGTTCCTTACATCTAAGGATAACGCCATCGCCACCCCGCCCCGGGATACGGCTTCGTCGGAGAGGGCACGCACGCGCAAAATCGCGTCGATCGTCGAGCGGCCCTCTCTGAAGCCGTATTGCTCCGCCGAAAGATCGGGACCCGTCTCGGTCAGGTGCCGGACGATGCGGGCCGCGACAATCCTCTCGAGCATCTTGCCCGCTTCGTCCAGCAACACGATGGGGCGATATCCCGCAGGTGAGTCCGCGGGGCGCCCGTCCTTCCGCAGAAGGACCAGTCTGCCCGTCTTCCATTTCGACGGGAACCGTCCCGACTCGAGGCACGCTTCGAAAAGCCCCCCGAGCCGGTCCCCTAGGGCCTCGAAGGCCAAGCTCCAGACCCGGCCGTGAACGCCGTCAGGGCCGGGGGCCGCGTCCTTCGCTCTCATTCTGGACACGGCCGCATGGATCTCCGCCCCCGTGATAGGGGGCGGGGGCTCCTCGGCAGCGGGAACGCTGGGGCGACGCGGAGGCGTGCCCCACGTGGCGTCCATCTGGGGGGGCTCAAAGTCCCCCCCCGCTGCCGGCGGGAAAAGCGCTGAAACTATTTCCCGCAGCTGCCGAGGCTGGAGCCGCTCGGTCACCGGGAGCGCCCACGGCTGCAGTTTCCTGCGAACCATCTTGTATGGGCGCCCCCAGGGATCTTCATCGAGCGACTCCAGGAGAGTCTTCATGCTCTGCTTCTTGGCCTCGCCGATGGCCAGCTGCAGCGCCGTCTGCTTTTGACGACAGTCAGCGTGCAGCTGGGCCGCCGTCTCCGCGAACGCAGCGTCGCGACGACGGCGGCGGCGGTGGCGTGCGCTCCGGCGGCGCGCCCTCACGCACTCCTCTCGGAGTCTTGCGATCTCGGGCGACCACCAGAACGCACCCCCACGTGGTGCTCGGGGGCCGACCCGGGGCATGGCGGCATCGCAAATGTTTGCCATGGTGCCCCGGAACCAGTCGACCTCCGCATCCACGTCCGCGAGCCGCGCGGGTTTTGGCGCCCACGCAGCAACAGCGGCCGCCTCCATCAGCAACTCCTTGTTCATCCGTTTCAAGGCCCACCTGGGGAACGAACGGGGTGCACCTTGCGGGAGCTCCTCCTCGCCGCGGGCGCCCGCGGCTGACGACGACGACAAGGAGGAGGCAGAGAGCTCAAATCGGACGTATCTGTGGTCCGAGAGCGTCTCCGCCCCCTCCAGTACGCGCCAGCCGCGGGTGCGGCGCACGGCGGACGGGGACGCGAACGTCACGTCCACGTGAGATTGCCCGTTCCACCGCACGCAAGTCGCGACCGTGCCTCTGTTTAGGAGACAGAGGCCGGTCGCGATCGCCCACTCCGAAAGGGCCTCGCCTCGCGAATCCGTGCGGGGGGAGCCCCAAGCCGTACACTTGGCATTGAGGTCCCCCGCGACGATGACTGGGCGGGACCCGAGGCGGTGTAAAAGCGCCTCGAGCCCGCCCAGAAACCGTTCGAATTCAGCGAGGCTCCTGTTCGGAGAAAAGTACGCCCCGATCACGACGGTCCCGTCGATCCTAGCCGCGACGTACCCGGGTCCCCTGGCCACCATATCCAAGGGGGGTAACGCCGCGGACTGTCTTAGTACGATGGCCACGGAGCCGTCGACGTCCCCCATCCAGCAGTCCTGGTCGGTGGGGACGAAGTACGGCTCCGCGGCGACAGCGACATCGATTGACCACTCCGCCATGGTGTGGACGAGGAGATCCTGTGCCCTGGCGGAGTGGTTCAAATTGCACTGGAGGAAGCGGTGGACGCAACCCATTACGAGGCTACGTCCATCGCTCCCTCGTCTGTCCCGCCCTGCGGCTCGACAATAGCCGCGGCGGGAACTGACTCGCCGGCTGCCCTTGTTGCAGCCGGCCTCTCCTTCTTCTTTTTCTTTCCGCCCCTCCTCATTTTGGTAGAGGAGGGGGCGGATTTACACGCCGGGCCCCCGGCCCGGTGGTCGGCCTTCCTTTTAGCCGCGTCGCACAAGACGCAGTGCGGCGCGGCTGTGGTGCAGGAGGCTGCCTTGTGCCCCGGTTGGCCGCAGCGGAAACACAAGCCGCTGCGGTCCACGGTCGAGGGGCACTTGGCGAGGCCGTGGCCGGTGCCGAAGCACCGAAGACAACGCCACGGCCTGCTCTCCTGCAGTTGCACGTGGGCCACTACCCAGCCCACGCGCAGCCATCCTGGGCTGTCCGAAGGCCGACCCTGTGGAGGGGTGGCCAGGAGGTTCGCCGTTGCGATGGGGCAACGCGCCCACGCCGTCCGGGTTCCGGAGTACGTCGCCCGGAGCTCCCCGACTTTGACGTCGGCGAGGGCGCAGTTGCCTTGCGACGCGATGGCCGCGGCGACCTCCTCCTTCGTGGCGCACTCGTCGAGGCCCGTAATCTTCACCTCCGCCATTTTTACGGGCCGCGCGATGCGCACCACCTCGGGGTCCGGCAGGATCTCCCTCAGCCGGGCCGCCAATTTTTCGGCCGCGGCGTTAGTGTTTGGGCCGGGGCATTCTATGAGACGGGCCCCGTTGGCCGTCTGCCGGACCTTGATGCCCCCCTCCACGCCGAGGGCGTCCACATTTACGCCGCCGCGCGCCTGGGTCATCACCTCATGGTAGGTGATGCCCTTTTCTTTGCCGGCCGGCAGCAGCTCCACTACCACTGCAGCCGACCGCGGCGCGCGCGGCCTCCTTCGTCCATTTCGGCCCCTCGGCTCCGCTCGACCCTCTTGGCGGGGAGCGGTGGCCGCAGGGGCGGGCTTGGGGCGCGGCGCAGGAGGCGCCGCCACTTTCTTAGGCCCACGCCGCACTACCGTCGTCCAGGCCTCATCCATGTTTGCTGGGGCCGGGGGCAGTGGGCGGGGCTGGGGAGTTGGTGCCGGTTTGGCGGCGTTGACGCCCCCCTTCTTTTTATTCCGACTCCTGCCGGGCCCCACCTTCGCAGGCTGGGACGGGGCAGGAGCGGCCTTCTGGGTCTTGGGCTGGCCGGTGATAGGTGCCCTTGAGGGGGCGGGTTTTGGTGCCCCCATATCCTTTGCCGATGATCCGGGTTTGGCCGGAGCAGCAGCCGAAGCGGCCGAACGTGCCGCTGGTGTCGCATCCTTTTTGGGACCGCCAGATGTTTTTGCGGCCATTTTCTTTCGGGGTGCCGGTATGGGGGCAGCGCCTTTCGCCTCGTGAGCGAGGGGCGGCCTCGCACGCTCCACCTTGGAGCGGCGTGCCTCCAAGATTAAGAGGCGCCGCCTCAGCTCTTCGGCCTCGCTTTCATCTTCCACTTCGGGCGGAGGGGGAACGGGGGCCGAGCTGCGCTGCTGCTCTATCAGGTCATTGACCAGCGTGCGCAGCTCTGCCATGTCAACCTTGATTTGACCGTTTTCAGCTCGCAGGTGGCCGTTCTCTTCGCTCACCTGCGCAAAGCGGGCGTGCATAAGGTCCAGCTCCCGCCGCAGGTCCGCGTTCTCCTTGTCCGTCGTGCGCTCCACCACCTCCACCAATATCTCCTCCATCGAGGTGGCTGAAGATTTGAGGGCCCGTAGGCAGTCACCCCTTAAGCCCGTGCTCGACTTCGTCGCCACCGCGGACACAAGTTTTTTAATAATGTTTAATCTACGGAGAGGGTCATAGGGACCCACCTCCGTCAGGGAGCGCTCTAGTCGCTCGACCTCTCCCACCTCTGTCCCATTCGGTGCCTTTCGGCAGGCGGCCCTGGACTGCGCCAAGGAGGCAGCATCCAGTCCGCGGGAAGAAACGTCACAATTAGTGGCGAGCGACGCCGCAGCAGTCGCCGGCCCTTCCGCCAACGCCATATATTTGGCGCTGGCAGGCTCACCCTCCGAGGAGTCAGACGGAGCGGAGGACGCCGGCCGTCGAGCCGACTTCCGCTTCCGCCGAGTCCGTTGCCGAACATTATCGGCGAACAGAGCCGGAGTCTCCCTCCCACTGGACGCGTCGCCCCTCGCGGAGCTTCGCGCCGAGTGCAGGGAAATCAGGCTGTCACAGCGCTCCAGTAACACGGTGGGAACTCGGTCCCTTACGCGACCCGTGCCGTCGCCCCCTTCGTCTTGACAAAGTTTGCCCCCCCCAGAAACGGTGGGGCAGCGTGCGGCCGATCGCTCGACCGCACGGAGGGATTCTCCCCCCGCAGAGCGGGAGGTACCCTCCTGGGGTAATAATTCTTTAACTGTTGCCATTTTCATTTTTCCTTTTTGATTAACCAGGGGTCGGTCCCCTGGGATCTGGTTGGTACCCTTGGGACTGGACTCCCTCCAGCCATTCATCCCATCGCCGGGCACCAGAGCTTAGGATTGGGGCATTTTTTAAAGAGGTTTACGTCCTCGCGGCCCCGTGCCTCGCGGCAGCGGCCCCCGTCCCCCACGCGGTGAGGATTACGGGTTGGCCGGCGGCCCGCCGAGTGCAACGAGCAACACGACAGACCACCGCCCGACGCTCAAGAGAGCAACTACGACGAAGCCACGCCGGTATACCGGTACCCCCCTCTGGAGGGCGTGCCCCTGTAGCCGAAGCCGGGGACATGGCGACCAGCGGCCGGAAGATGCGTAAGCAACGCCGGCTCACTTCTCCATCGAAGGGCAGGCCAAAAGTGGCCCACCATCACCCATGGGTTAGGTCCGAAACGGGTCGGACGTCACCCGAAAAAAAAAACAAAAAGGGGAAGAAGGGGAAGAGAGAGGGAGCCCGAGCGTCTCCAGGAGGAACACCCTTCAGCGAGTGAAGGGCGTGGAGAGCCCGCAACTCCCCCTGCTGGTTTTGGTCCGCGTCATCCGATCTCTTTCGTTGCAAAGCCTAACTAGGCTACCCTACTCCTACACCTAGCCTACCTACCTAACACCTAGAAATCCTTGCAACGAAAAAGATCGGACGATACCCCTGGGAGTGGGACTGTTCCCAGAGGATCCCGTTATCCGCCACCTACGGACGCGCCCGGTGGAAGTCCAGCAAAACTCAACATATATTTTTATTTGGACTTTTTTTTTTGTTATAATGAGGTATTATGTGGTTGAATGAGGTTTTGTTATTTTTATTATATATTCCCTCATCGTTCACAGCACTACATACCTCTTTCACTCATTTACCACATCCTTACACACTTACAATAAGTTAGTTTTTTTTTCTACACTAGAAATTCCCTAGAAATCTTATATATGGCAAAACAATGTTTGCCGGGTCAGCTAGTCATATTATAAATTGATATCAGAAAACCAACCGTATAACGTTGACTTAAATCTATATCTACTACGATATTATATCAGCGTATCGTTTAAAATCTCAAATATCATGAATCGAGAAAATCTACTAGCATCCATCAATATATAGATTCAATATCCGATATTGATACTCGATATATAGATACGATTCGATACGCGGCAAAACCGATATTACCCACTCCTATGAAGCTCGGTCGCGCTCCCGATTCCGTTCCCGTCACGAGGACTGTGGTGGATTGGCACACGCTGGGCATTAGCCTGGCTGAATCTGATCCACCATCGCTCCCGTTTAGCCCGGACTCCTCTCCGTCTCCTCTCCGTCTCCGTCTCCGTCTCCGTTGAAGCCATAGACATCGTAACGTCACACATCACCTCGACATTAAATAGGTCATCGAAGCAAGTTGTGGCGGAGGACTTCCTTCACCGCTTCAAATTGCCCGACGATATTAGGGAACTCCTTCGAGCTAAGAACGCCTCGATCCGCGCCTACGATAGGTATCATACCGTGGAAAATCCTACTCAAATGCGTGCCCTGCAACGCGACGTAAAGTCTCGCATCGCCGAAGTCCGAGATGCCAGATGGTCTGATTTCTTAGAAGAACTCGCGCCCTCTCGAAGGTCTTACTACCGCTTAGCTCGTACTCTCAAATCGGATACGGTAGTAGCTATGTCCCCCCTCGTAGGCCCCTCAGGCCGACTCGCGGCGATATCGAAGGCGAGATCATCGACTAACGCGTCGAGCCGCCTGCCATTAGGGGTTGTGGTGTGTGAGTTCCACCTGATGTGTTTACAATTTAGGTCGTCCGCCAGAATGACAGAGCTTCCCATGGCGAGTAGCGCCTCGATATCACTGCTTAGAACGATCTTATCCGGAGGAAGATAAACGGACGCGATAACGATCGGCGCGTGACCCGTCAGTGAGATTCGGCACACTGATGCTTCGATGTTAGCGAGCGCGGGAGGATTGAGCGGGACGCAATGTAGGGCTCTTCTATAGTAAATGACGGTACCACCACCACGAGCAGTGAGCCTGTCGTTCCTAACCAAACATGGTTAGGAACGATAACTATAACAATAGTTCGCGATTTTAGGGTCGCGACGCACGGGCTTGAGTAGAGTCTCCTGCACTAAGAAAATGTCAATTTGATGGTCACGCAAAAAATCACAAACCTGACGTTGATTTGCGAGACCGTAAGCGTTAAAAAATCCTATCGTTACGGATAAGGGCTTTATTCTACTAATGTACGCCATTGATTACCGGCGGAGTGAGGGGAGGACGTACGTATTTAACGACGCGTATACGTCAGCGTATTCCTGCACAACGGCGATGAAGTGTTGTGCAGTGGAGGCGGCGCGAATGGCGTCACCCAAGGCGTTAACACGCTCAAAGTTGATCGACTGAAAATCGCTAGTCGATCGCTAGAGCGAGATTATCGGACGCGGTCTGAGTGCTGGTCGCGGGGGAGGAACGAATCGCGGGGGAGGGACGTATCGTGGGGGCGGGACGAATCGCGGAGGGAGGAGCTGCAGCCGTGTTCGTGTACGGCAACGGTTTAGCCCAGGCCGAGCCGCTGGGCACCGGCGCCGGCACGAAGGCAGGCTTAGCCTTCGGCACAGAGGGTGCTGAGGCTTTGATGTCTGGGCGGGAAGCTCGGAGGCGGTTTTGGCGGGCGACGCGGCGATTTATTTTTGGAGCTCGGGGGCATCCACGGTAGTTCGCGGGGTGACGGTTCGGTGGCGGTTTTCAGGTCGCGAGTACAAAGGGCCGTGGCGTGATCGCCCAAACACTTAACACATCGGGGGCGCGCGTGACAGTTACGGGAAGAGTGCCCGTACAGTTGGCAGTTATGGCACTGACTAGGAGTGCCTTTTTATGTGGGACTTCGACGGCGATACCGGAGAGCTTACAGACGGTCTGTATGTTAAAAATGTGCTTACCCTCGGGGGTAGGCTGGAGGACGACTAGAACCATATTGTATGGCTCCCTACCGCGGCCGGTGTGTATGCGGTGCACGGAATTTACTGGTAGACCTTGTTCTATCAGATCAGCCTTGACGAGATCGGCATCTAGCTCCTTCGGGATTCCACGTATGACAACGCGGAGTTCGCGCTCCTCCTGGAGCGTATAAGTGTGGAAACTTATACGCTCCTTTCGGAGGTAACTTGAGAGGGCCCTATGGTCGTCGGGTGTCGTTACTTTTATTTGAATCCCGTTGGCGAGATTACGGGCGCTGACAAAATCAATATTTTTGGCCTTAAGGGCCAGGGAAACTCGGTCCCAAGCTGCCTTCTCTTGAAGGATTACCGGGGGAGGGGTCTGAGTTTTAGATTGTGCCACTGGACGCGGCGACGGTGTGGCACGGACAGCGGGAGCGACGGGGGTTGGAGGGCGGGGACGCGACGCGTTCGCGGCTTTGCTTACTTTAGCGGCCGCGGGAGCTCGGGCTTCCGCAGCGCGCTTTTTACCTTTTTGGACTACTGTGAATCCATCAGTCGCGGCGGCGGGGGAAGGGTCGACCTCCATGTCCGACTCTGAATCGGATGAGGAGGGCGCGGGCGACCTGCCGGTGGGTGTTTTAGCCGGCGCAGTGGACGACGCAGGCACGACGGAGGCCGTGGACGAACGCACGGATGCAACGTAGGTCGCCGACGAACGCACGGTTGGGGCGGAAGCTGCAACGGTCGACGCAGAAGTTTTGGGCGCGAGTATCGGGGTCACGAGATCGGCGGGCGTGACGGAGGCCGCGATGGATGACGCAGGAGCGACGGGGGCAACGGAGACCGCCGGCGAGTTTGCTGCGTGATGGGTCTTGAATTCTAAAAATTCTGCCGACAGCGTTGGGTACCTAAGGCGAAGAAATTCTGCAAACAGGTCGACCGTGGACGCCATTATAATGGACGAGTGCCCAGGGGGGGCTGCCCCGGGACTTTAAAAACACACTCGCCTTACGGCGAGGCCCCAAAAGTTGTAATAATCGCAATTAATTACGGCACACAGCCGTCCGCTTGCAAACGGGCCACTAAGTTACCGAACGAATTCCTGGAATTTAAGGGTCCGCCCGCTCACAGATGGCGATGCGACGCAATTAGCACAGGTAGTCACTTCCGAGAAAAACACTTGGACGCCAGATGTGCCCCGAACCGAGGTCGGGCAATCGCCCACTTTTCGCCCACTAGTTGTCGTGCTGAGTGGACGTGTGTAGTTTGCTGCTCGTAGTTTATTAATGTAATTAAATTGTTTAGTTTTATTAAAGTTTAGAGTTTGTGTCTGTTGTGTGGGGCCTTGGTCTTCAAACTCGGGCCCTCTCGTTTCTGCTTGGGTCTACGGCCATTTAGCTTCGCGGACATTTTGAAAAGTATCGGATCTCTCGCTTTAGGATTGATGCTTTTGTTGGCTGACTGTGAATTTGGAACAAACTGTGAGTGTGTTGGACTTATTCTTCGTCCTAATTCTTACACAAAAAGTGCGCGGCGTGTAGTGTTCGAACTCTGGAGCCTGCGCGTGGCGATTGTGTGATCCGCTCGACGGACTGCGGTGCATTGACGTACAGTAACTAAAATTATGCATCTTACTGCTTATTTATTTGTGGTACTTGCTTAAACATTTTGCATCAATTGCTTATTGAGCTATATTTGGGAAACATTTAACAATGCATTGCACTTGCACTTGGGTTGCACTACAAAATTATGCAAGGAAAAATTTAAGTGCAATAAATGTGCTTCAGAATACTGCTTTGATTGCCTGAATATTGCTCCCGCTTCAAGGAAACAATTAAGCGCTAAGCAAATTGCGTCTTTAAGCTGTCCTTCTTGTCAAAACGTTACGAAACGTAAAACTAACTGCAATACATAGGCTGCACTAAAAGTATCGGGAATGGAATATTTCCACTGTTCCTGTCATATTAAAATCTTTTTAATTGAAAACTCCTTGGTTTTAAAAATCGAATACCATTTATTTATTTAAAAAAAGATTCTCGGTCTTGTCACGAGGTTTTGTCAAACTTGTTTATTCGTTGAGAAAATGGAATTGACTCGAGAAAATTCAAGAGCGATGATTTATTATGACTTTCGAAGTGGTTTAACACAAAAACAGTGTGTTGACCGGATGATTTCTGCATTTGGTGATGAAGCCCCATCCAAAACCACAATTTATCGTTGGTTTGCTGAGTTTCAACATGGACGTATCAAGCTCAGTGATGATCCCCGTTAAGGTCGTCCAAAAACTGCAGTCACCCAAGAAAACGTTGATGCTGTGCGTAAGCTGATTGAGGAAGATCGACATGTGACATACCGCGAAATTCAGGCAACTTTAGACATTGGCATGAGTTAAATACAAATAATCTTGTATGAACAATTAGGTGTAAAAAAGTTGTTTTCCCGATGGATACCGCATTCGCTCTGTGAAGAGCAAAAAGCGGCTCGCGTTACTTGGTGCGTCAGAACTCTCGAAAGATTCCACGCAGGATCCTCAAATGCTGTATACAACATTGTATCAGGTGACGAATCCTGGATATACGCGTACGAACCCGAAACAAAAAAACAATCACGAGTTTGGGTGTTCGAAAATGAGTTAAAGCCAACAAAAATTGTTCGTTCACGGAGTGTTGCAAAAAAAATGGTGGCCACGTTTGTCTCCAAAACCGGCCATGTTACGACTATTCCTCTTGAGGGGCAAAGAACGGTTAATGCAGAATGGTATGCTAGCATTTGTTTGCCACAGGTCGTTTCTGAACTCCGTAAAGAGAACTGCAACCGCCGCATCATCCTCCATCACGAAAATGCGAGTTCTCACACCGCGCACAGAACAAAAGAGTTTTTAGAGCAAGAAAACATAGAATTATTAGACCATCCACCATACAGCCCCGACTTAAGCCCTAATGATTTCTATACTTTCCCTAAAATAAAGAATAAATTGCGTGGACAGAGATTTTCATCACCTGAAGAAGCTGTGGACGCCTACAAAACGGCCATTTTGGAGACCCCAACTTCCGAATGGAATGGTTGCTTCAATGATTGGTTCCATCGTATGGAAAAATTTCGCGGAGAATACTTCGAAAAGCAATAAATACATTTTTAAATAGTAATGTTGTGTCACTTCGTTAATTCCCGAAATTTTCAGTGCCACCCTCGTACTCCGATCCACAAGCGTCCTGATTTGAATGACACTGTCAATGTTTCTTTCTCTTTTACTTCCTACGACTCGACTGCAGTTGCTTCCTCGGACATGGAATCGATCAGCGGACAAGTGACCTTGGAGAGCATAGGGCGGCTTCTCGATATGAAACTAGCGCCTGGCTCTTCGTTCATGACTCATTTGCGATCCTCGCTTAGGAAGGATATCACAGAAATGGTGTCTCAGGAGGTTGATCGTGCTGTTGAGGGCTTGAGAGTGGATTTCTCGCAAATGACGGATTTCATGTCTGCTGAGCAGAAAAGTATCCGATCCAAAATTTCTGATAAGGAAAAAGAAATCGAGTTACTCACACTACAAATTAATAAAACCGGGGAATCTTTACACAGGCTTCAGAATCGAGTTTCTATGGTGGAGAAAATTTCTCGAGACCTCAATATTGAGATTCACGAAGTTCCGGAGAATAATCATGAGAACCTTAATCACTTATTTAAAAAACTTTGTAAGTGTTTGAGTGTCAACATATCTGATGCAGATATCAAATCTTGTCGTCGAGTTGCTAAAATGAATCCTGACTCGAGAAGGCCAAGAAATATATGTCGTGGATAACGACTTTTAGTAATACTAAGACGGTGGTTTTGATTATTATTTTAAATGATGAAATGTTGTTTTGATAAATATCACAAAATGAAGGGTAGACTCCGTAACGCCACAGTATAAAATGGCGGTACGTGGACAGAGTCGTGGCATTCCGTGTCAGACAGTCATTCCGTCCGTCTCAGTCAGTGAATCTCTGACAGTCAGTCCGACTGTCCCTACGTATAATATCGAAATTGAAAAACGGTACTTTACAGGAGAGCACTTTGAAGTTAATTTTGTGTACCAAATTGTCATTTATTGGCCTATCTGCAAATAATTTCAGATATATGGGAAACTTTTACTGGCAATTAAATGTATATCTCATTTTATCCCAAATTCTTCATAGTTTTTGAGAAATGTTAGTTTCGATACTTTACTACGTTAATCAATTTGTGTGAACAATCGAAACGGCCCGTTTCGATTATTTACTTGGGAACTATTTTATTAAAATTATCGAATGTGACTCTTTCGATATTTTACGTTGTACATTTAAATTAAGAAAGTATCGGAAGTGTCACTTTCGATACAGTACGTCAGAGTATTTTATACGTTTCGATCATTCCGATAGAGGCACCCGTCACGTGCGGACGTGCTCATCGACCACTCGATCGCCCGGTCTTTGTTCGCCTGGCTTTTGTTAGCCCGGCCATTGTTCGCGCGGCCTATGTTCGTGGTACATCTGCCGACTAAGTGCTCTACCTGGAAGTTTTTATTTGTTTTGTTTCTTTTTGTTGTTTCTGTGTTCGTGGTACATCTGCCGACAAACTGTTTTCCTGGAAGTGTTTAATTGTTCTGTTTCTTTTTGTTATTTCCGTTTTGTTGTGTTTTTTCTTTGTCCTGTAGTAATCGTGCCGCATCGCCACCTGTGTTCAATAGAACCGCTCAGGTTCGAGAAGTTGGGGCCTCGCCGCAAGGCGAGTGTTTTCAAGACCCGGGGCCGCCCCACCTGGGCACTCAGCGATCATGGACGCTGTATTCACGGAATTCCTCCGACTTCGCCACCCACAGCTCGCCTCAGAGTTTCTGGCCTTCAAGGCCGATCACACCGCGAGCCCTCTCGTGGACTCCGCCGAGCTCGCTGCTCCTGCGTCGCCTGTACCTGCGTGCAAAGCTTCTGCATCGAGCACCGCAGCCTCCGTCGTGCCTGCCGTTCCCGCGTCGCCTATACTGGCGAGTAAAACTGCTGCGTCGTCCGCCGTGGCCACCGTTCCAGCAGCGCGATCATCCGCAGCCTCCGTCGTGCCCTCCAAAACACCTGCTCGTAGGTCACCTGCGCCCGTCTCCTCGTCCTCCGACTCTGACTCGGAGATGGAGGTCGACCTCGCTCCCGCCTCATCGACGGATGGATTCACCCTGGTACAAAAGGGTAAGAAGCGTGCCGCGGAGTCTCGAGCTCCCGCGGCCGCTAAAATTAGCAAAGCCGCGAACGCGTCGCGCCCCCGCCCTCAGACTCCCGTTGCGCCTCCAGCCCGTGCCACTCCGTCGCCGCGTCCGGTGGCACAAAATAAAACCCAGACCCCTCCCCCGGTAATCCTCCAAGAGAAGGCAGCTTGGGATCGAGTTTCCCTGGCCCTTAAGGCCAAAAATATCAACTTCACGAATGCCCGTAACCTCGCGAACGGCATTTGTTCGGTAGCTCAGTAAAATAAAGGTTTTGTTCTTGAGGTTTTATTGTTAGGTGGACTGTATATAAAGTATTTGCAATATTAGCCGCGAGTCGCGCGTGCGATTCTATATCGTTCCAGTAGTGTTCTGTGTCGCTGTGTGTGTTCGGTCATCGCCGCTCGAGTCGTCGATGCCGTGGTGGTGGTTGGACCCCCCCGCAGACCTCGTAGTCCCCGCTCGTATGTGACGTACTGGCGCAGACATCCTCCCCGGCGTTGAAGAGTCGTCTTCTTCAATATGGATCTCCGAGGAGTCCACAGGAAGCGGGCATATGTTATTGTATGCCCGGCGTAGTATGCCTTTCGTGGTTGCAATGTCAGCAACCCTCGCGATGCCGTCGTTGCCATGTACGAGACGAACTATTCGTCCCAAAAGCCACATCATTGGCGGCAATGTCTTGTCCTTGATAATGACCATTGCACCGATCCGCAGTTGACCTGAAGATTTTTTCCATTTGTATCTCTGTTGTAAGAGAGAAACATATTCATTAGAGTATCGCCTCCAAAAATGTTGCTTTAGGCTTTCAACTCGTTGGAAACGTTGAAGACGAGTGATGTTGGCTTCCGTGATGTCGGGATATGGTACCGAAGTGAGTGGCCGACCAATAAGGAAATGGGCGGGCGTAAGGAAGGTTAAGTCAGATGGATCTGATGACATCGGTGTAAGAGGTCTAGAATTTAAAATAGACTCAATCTGTGCCAGACAAGTTGTCATCTCTTCATAAGTTAAGTGTGATTGACCCAATATTCTTACCAAATGAAATTTAACAGACTTAACGGCAGCTTCCCACAGTCCACCGAAATGAGGTGAGTAAACGGGAATAAATTTAAACCTTATACCTAGACTGTTGATGTCATGAACACAATTATGAATTAAATAGTTGGAGGCTCCAACGAACGAAATTCCATTATCGCAGTAAATATTCTGCGGTTTCCCTCGACGGGCAATGAAGCGATCGAGTGCGCTAAGGAAGCCCTCCTTGGTAAGATCCGAGACGATCTCCAAATGCAACGCTTTCACTGCAAAGCAAATAAAAACACAAATATATGATTTTATCAGTTTACCACCACGCCCCTTTCGATTGAGAATCATCACCGGCCCGGCGTAATCAATTCCAGTATTCAGAAACGGAAATTCTAATTGCAGCCTATCGCTCGGTAAGTCGCTCATAACGGGCTGTGTAGTTTTAGCCTTCTGCCTAACACAGCGAATACATAGGCCTACTATACACTTCGCTAAATTTCTCCCACCAAGCGGCCAGTATTTCTGTCTTATTTGTGAAAGTAGAAGTAAAGGGCTAGCGTGAAGGGAATCTTTGTGTTGTTTAACAAAAATAAGTTTTGTAAGAATGTGTTTACTGCACAAGAGTATTGGGTGTTTAACATCGTAACTGTAGAAAGAATTATTGAGTCGACCTCCAACTCGAATAATGTCGTCAGAGTCGAGAAAAGGAGAAAGAGATAGAAGTCTATTTTTCGAGGGCAAAATTTGGTTTGATTTGAGAATATGATATTCCTCCGGAAACGTATCCTGCTGTGCAAGACGAATTAAGGTATTGTGAGCTGAAGATATTTCCGTAAATAATAAATTCCGTACACGGCGTGAATACATTGACAAGTCGAAAATGCATACTTTTCAGGGCAGCCATTTTCAAGTTTACATATTATTGGTAAATCTATTTTCTTATCCTTTTATAAAATTTTTATGCGTATTTAAGTAATTTCATCGGAATTTTCACACAGTGTAAGTATAATAATCAATTAACGTTTTAATCAAGAAAAAAATGACATATCAAGTTGCTCACCGACGACTTGTCAATTTATTCACCTAAGCAATTTATTAAAATCCGAGAAAAGTAATAAGATTGTTAACATAAGAGATTTAAAAAAAATACATAAATACGTAATAGCCATTTGATGGTGGTTGGATGGTGAGATGGGATGGGATGTGATGGGATGGTATGGACATGTGAGACCTTAGAACTTATATCTCATGGTGGGTGGCGCATTTACGATGTAGATGTCTATGGGCTCCAGTAACCACTTAACACCAGGTGGGCTGTGAGCTCGTCCACCCATCTACGCAATAAAAAAAATGTGCTGAGACGAAATGATAATGAGGTTGGTAAGAGAGTGTTAACTATAAATGTGGAAGGATATAGAGGAAGAGGTAGACCTAAGATGAAATGGATGGATTGCGTGAAAGACAATATGTGTAAGAGTGAGCGAAGAAATGCTATATGATAGAGGAGTATGGAAGGAGAAAACAAGTTGCGCCGACCCCAGGTAACTGGGAGAAGGGCAGGAGAATAATTATGTAATAATAAGTCATTTGAATTGATCAATCTCAAACTAAAACCCAAAACTTGTACTTAATTTTATTTTTTATTAATTAAAAGAAACTGAAATTATTCTGCTTCTGGAATTACTATTATATTATTCTTTACTGTTCTTCTCCGTTTCCCTCTAAATCAGGGTCTTCAGTATCTAAGTCGTGGCATTTTTTGGTGGGTTGTCAGTCTTTATGTTTTTATAAAAATCGTGAAATGCTGTGTCTATTAAAGGTAATAAATCCACCAAATTCTTCTCTTTTCTGTACTTATTGGCAAGATGTCTTTGGAGACAACTTCTATCTGGACGTTATATACGTTACGTCTATATTATATTTGCCCCTTTTCTGAAAGTTGATTACTTTAAAAGAGCTTTCACTGTCAAATCTATCTTGAAACGTATTTCTCCAATAGGTTTTTTGTATTGCAGCCATTTTACAGTTTGCCGCAAGAATTTATCTTCAGAACTGTCTTTTTTAAATCGTGAATGGCTCTTTTTCGAACTTAATTTAGGAAATTTTCGCACTTAATTGGTTCAACGGCATATGCGTTATTAATCTTACAAGATATTATGAGTTGCACCCAGTCATTAAAATAGACAGTAAATTTTAAGTCGCCTTTTCTGTTTGGTTCTCTCAATCAAGGCATTATCCGAATCACACATCATGTGATTCACAATCCAAGAAACTTGTGATTAATAGTTTCTAGCGTTGGATACACATGAAGTAAATACATGAACATCATTACACCCGTATTATTTTTGTTTTGGCCTCCACATGTATCTGAATAAAATGTGACCTGTTTATCTTTTGAAGGCAAATTCTGAAGAAAATGCCACAGACACGACGCGATTTCACGAGCACCGATGGTTTCGTCCTACATGTAACATGTAGCCTTATTAGTTGCTAAATCATGGATTGTGAGATTGTAGGACCATAGCGGTCGTTTATAAAAAGAAACAGAAGTTTTAAGATAGGGGGTGGGTAAGCACCGCTGAAGATCATATGTTTTTGCTTCTTTTGCACTTTGCTTCATCTTTATCCTTTCTTTTTTCTGAATATTATTATGCTTTTTCATGCCGGTAATAACTTGACAACCGGATATGTATAGTCGCGAACACAATTATGGGCTATGTGAATAATTGATCATCTAAAGGTATTCTGTTAGTTCATTTAATTATGTGACGTAAATAACTTAACGTGTTGAGTTAATTAAATAAATAACACTAATATGTTTAGACATATCTAAATGTCATTATGTTCTCGTTGGAAACAGAGTTGTTTAGTAATTCACAAGTGCGATATCCCAAAAATACGTGAGAGAATCGAGTTACTCATTTATTCCCCATATAAAACAAGTAATCTGGACGACAATTCTGCTATAACTTAAAATTTGATATTAGTCGACTTGTCAAGTTATTCACGCCGTGTACGGAATTATTATCTGTATTCCGTGAGTTTTTATTTTTTAAATTATAAATAAATCTTTTGATGTATGCTGTAATTCTTAATAATTTCGAAAAGTCTGATATTTTATTCATTAACATGACAATTGAATTTTCTGTAGTGTTAACAACAAAAGACATCTCCGGAAGGTTTTTTAGTGTTTGTGCGTTAGGATTGACTGGAAATTGTGTATGTGTTGAATGTAAAAAAGATGGACCAATCCACCACAGACTGGATGCGCTGAGTACATCAGCCCTCGCCCCCCGAGAAACCAGGTCTGCTGGGTTCTCTTTAGACGGTACGTAGCTCCAGTTGTGGCCATTCGTACTTTCATGTATTTCATTAATTCTATTTCGAACGAACGATTTTAAGCGATTAGAAGGTGCGGTTAGCCATCCTAGCACAATAGTAGAATCTGTCCAGAAGAAAGAACGATCAAACTGAACAGTGAGTGACTTGATAATTTTTATATATAGTCTAGTACCTAATAAGGCCGCGCATAATTCAAGACGAGGTATTGTACTTGACTTAATGGGTGCAATCTTATTCTTAGAAGCTAAAAGGCGAACGCGAATATTGCCATTACTTGTAATAGTTTTAATATAACAACTCGCTCCGTAAGCGCGTTCTGATGCGTCTGAGAACGTATGAATTTCGATGGTAACAGTGTCGTCGTTAAAGGACCATCGAGGAATATTTATATTATTAAGTGATGGAAGTGATTGCATTAAGCTCAAATATGATGTTTTTAAGTTGATTGGAACTTCTTCATCCCAGTCGGACTTGGTTTTCCATAACTGTTGTATTATTAATTTGACTTCAACAATGCATGGTCCGACGAGCCCCAAAGGATCGAAAACCTGACTAATTTCTGACAAGATTGTGCGTTTAGTGACTTTAAAGGTCTGATGTGAATTTAACAAAAAGAAGAAGTTATCTGATTCAGAGTTCCAGTGAAGACCAAGAGTTTTGCTCGGCGCAGAGTTATTTAAATTTAACGTCTTATCTTTATCTGCCTTAATTTCAGAAATAGTTTGCAATATTTTTGTACTATTAGATCGCCATTTACGTAAGTTAAATTTTGCTGAGTCTAGTGTATTGATAATATTACGACAAAGTTTTGTTACCATCTCAATTGAATTACCCCCTCCCAAATAGTCATCCATATAAAAGTCATGTGCTATTGCCCGTTTAGTCTCTGGATCTGTGCATTGCTCAGCAAGAGCAATTAAACATCGAGTAGCTAAGAAGGGAGCGGATGCCGTTCCGTATGTTACAGTGTTCAGAATGTAAGTATGCAACGGTTCTGACGGATCAAATCTAAATAATATTTGCTGTAAACTACGTTGAGAAGGTTCTACTTGTATAGCCCGATACATTTTCTCCACGTCGCTGGTAACCACATATTTGTGTTGCCTGAATCGCAGCAGGATGGAAAGAAGATCGTCCTGTACTGTAGGGCCGATGTGCTGTATGTCATTAAACGACTTACCGGAGGACGTTGCTGCTGATGCATCAAACACTACTCGTAGTTTAGTGGTTGTGCTGGATTCCCGTATCACTCCATGATGAGGTAAGTAATTATTTATGTTTTTATTAAATGCGTGCAAATTCTCAGATGTAGATTTCTGTATTATGTTTGAAGTGTTGTATGCTTCGGATTGTTGTATGGATGTGTTTAATGTTGTGTTATGTGATTGTATGTTTGACGTAATGCTAGAAGGATTGTTATTTGATGTGTTGTCCGATGAATGAACGTTTTTTGTTATGTACGATGAATGAGTGTCCGATGTTATGTTAGAAGAGTGATTGTTTGATGTTGATTTATGTGTATGAGGTGTATTTTGTATCATATGCCCAAGATTTATATACTCACGCATAAAATTATGATAATCATTCTTCAGTTTCTCATCGCGCTGTAATTTTCTCTCTACAGAAAGAAATCTTAATTTTGCTTTTGTGTATGAATATCCCAGAACGTCAGGAGACTGTTTAAGAGGAATAGTAACTATAAACTCACCTTTTTTATTTCGTCTTGTTGTCTCTCTGAAGATTGTCTCGCATTCTCGTTCTTCCTTAGACAAAGAATGACTAGAAGAGACTGAGTCTAACTCCCAGAACCGACTAAGCTGAGATTCAAGAGATTGAGTGAAGTGGCAATGCGTGTGAGTATTTTTGAAAGAGGAATGTTGAAGAACACTGCCAGACACAATCCATCCTAGTTTGGATTCACGTAAAGTGGGTTGATGTTTACCTAGGCTTATTGTGTTTGATCCTAAAATGCTCCAAAAGATGCTAGCCCCGACTAGTATATCAATAGCCGAAGGAACGTTAAAAGAGGGGTCGGCTAGTTCGATTCCGGTAGGTATGGGTATGTGTTCTTTGTATATAAATGTTGAAGGCAATGATGTAGTGATATTTGGCAATATATAGCAATCGACGCTCGCCTTATAGCTGCCATTAGAAGCTTGGAGTGACAATGTACACATTTTAGTACTAGATGAAAGTTTACTGTTGATTCCGATGACAGTTGAGTTTGTGTTATGACGCGGCAGACCTAGTTTCTCGCAGAGGTCGGAGGTCACGAAGTTAGAAGTACTGCCGTTGTCCAGCAGAGCCCGGGCGTTGTGACAACGTCCATTCTTGTCCATCACTTTAACCATCGCTGTGGAAAGTAATACATTGGTTTGATGATTGGGTGCAATAGATGAATGAATGTTTGATGACGAATTTGTGTGTACAGACAATACTATGTTTTCTGTGTTTATGTTCGAAGTTGTATTTTTGTCGACTTCTCGGTGAAGGAGAGTGTTGTGACGTGAGTTACAATACTTACAGTGGGTAAGTCTACAATTTTTGTCTTGATGACCTGTGCGTAAACAATTTTTACAAAGATTATGGTAGGTGGAAACTTTATTAATACGTGAGTTAACGTCTAAAGCTCTAAATGCATCGCAACTGAATAGATAATGATTTTGTTTACACAGTGGACAGATAGGATGTTTTATTTGATTTGTATTGTTTGTAACTATAGCGAATGATTTTGATTTATGAACTTGTGTGTCAGTTTGAGGATTTTTGTGTAGCTGTTTGTTGCTACTAAGTGTTTCTAATAATTCTGCTCTGTTATTTAAAAATGTGATAAATTGTTTTAAAGTTGGTTGCTCACTTAATGAACTTTTAAACTCTTCCCACTGCCTGTTTGAAATAAAATCTAGTTTTTTACTCATCATGAATATAATCAAGACATCCCATTGGTCTGTGGGCTGATCCAAGATGTTTAGTGATCTTAAATTTTTATTTATAATATCTATTAAAAATCTTAATGATTTTGATGAATCTTTTTGCACTTGTTCAACGTTGAATAAAGCCTGAATATGATTATTAATAAGAATTTTTTTATTGTTGTATCTTTCCGTTAATAATTCCCATGCAATTTTGTAATTATTAGCTGTAAATTCTAGGCTTTGAATCACTGATGACGCATTTCCCTTCAGGGACGTTCGTAAATAATGGAATTTACTAATTTCATTAATACGTGTGTTGTCGTGTATAAGAGAAATATACATATCTCGGAACTCGAGCCAGTGATGCAAGTCTCCATCGAAAGAGGGTAGGTTGATGTCCGGAAGACGAAAAAAATCTTTCTTTTCATTTGAGATCGTCCCGGATCCACCGTAACTGGTTTGCCCACAACTGGATGTTGGTTCCAACATGCTATGCGCAAGCGCAGTGACTGTAAAATAAACAGTCTCGAACTGCTCCCGTTCTGCGTACTCTTTCTCTTCATCTTCTGAAATAGTTTCGATTTCAGTCTGTAATTTATTAAAATCTATGTAAGCTTCGTCGATAGCCTTAAGTCTATTTTGTAGTTCTATTCGGTGCGGATTGCTTAATGATGAATATGACTTCGCGATGTTTATATAATTTGAAAAATGCGTTAACTTCGCTTTCTGACTGCTACGTAGTTTTAACAGCTTTTTAATTCTTTCGTCGGACATTTTGTTTTCAAGCAAGCCAATAAGATAATAAGCAATAAGCTAAAGGAAATAAATTTAAAAAATAGAAGTAAGCAGGTAGAAATCAAAAAAATAAGTTAAGCAAAAAAGCAATTAATTTAATAATATCAACGTAGCAATAGGTATAAGGAAATAGATATTCAGGAATGCGGTCCGGTCGGGTGACCGATCTAGAACAATGGGACGCTGCAGGTCATGTGAAGGTCAAGCGAAAAAAAAAATCACACAAGTTAGCAGAAAAAAATTACGTGAATGGCACAAAATAAGTCTATATAAATTTCTAGGGAATAAGAGGACAAATAAAGATGGGATATGGAACGGACTCACTCGGTTTTAATCTCGATCCTTGAAGACGACACTTTTTTAGGTTGTAATGTCGGGCGGGTCGGGTAGAAAGTCCGAATGATTGAATCTTGTTGGTAAAATTCTTCACGGCGACTTATAAGACGGCTCTTCTTCCACTTGGGACCATTATGTTCGATAGCTCAGTAAAATAAAGGTTTTGTTCTTGAGGTTTTATTGTTAAGTGGACTGTATATAAAGTTTTAATGCAATATTAGCCGCGAGTCGCGCGTGCGATTCTATATCGTTCCAGTAGTGTTCTGTGTCGCTGTGTGTGTTCGGTCATCGCCGCTCGAGTCGTCGATGCCGTGGTGGTGGTTGGACCCCCCCGCAGACCTCGTAGTCCCCGCTCGTATGTGACGTACTGGCGCAGACAGCATTCAAATTAAGGTTCGAGCACCCGACGACCATAGGGCCCTCTCTTCTTACCTCCGTAAGGAGCGTATAAGTTTCCACACGTATACGCTCCAGGAGGAGCGCGAACTCCGTGCCGTCATACGTGGCATCCCTAAAGAGTTGGATGCCGAGCTAGTCAAGGCCGACCTTCTCGAACAAGGCCTACCGGTTAACTCCGTACACCGCATGCACACAGGTCGCGGAAGGGAGCCATATAACATGGTTCTCGTCGCCCTCCAGCCTACCCCCGAGGGTAAGCAAATATTCAACATCCGAACGGTCTGTAGCCTTTCCGGAATCGTCGTCGAAACCCCACACAAGAAAGGCACACCTAGCCAGTGCCATAACTGCCAATTATACGGGCATTCTTCCCGTAACTGTCACGCGCGCCCCCGATGCGTCAAGTGTTTAGGAGATCACGCCACGGCCCTCTGCACTCGCGATCAAAAAACCGCGACGGAACCGCCTAGCTGCGTCCTGTGTCGTACACAGGGTCACCCCGCAAATTACCGCGGATGCCCCCGAGCCCCGAAAATAAATCGCCGCGTCGCCCGCCAAAACCGCCTCCGAGCTTCCGGCCCAGACATCAAAGCCTCGGCACCCTCTGTGTCGCAGGCTAAGCCAGCGTTCGTTCCGGCGCCGGTGCCCAGTGTCTCGGCTTGGGCGAAACCGCTGCCGTACACGAACACGGTTACAACTCCCTCCTCCGCGATTCGTCCCGCCCCCGCAACTCGTCCCTCTCCCGCGACTTGCCTTCCGACCGCGTCCGACAATCTCGCTTTAGCGATCGATTTCTTTCAGTCGATCAACTTTGAGCGCGTTAACGCTTTGGGCGACGCCATTCGCGCTGCCTCCACCGCACAACACTTTATCGCCGTTGTGCAAGAATACGCCGACGTATACGCGTCATTAAATACGTACGTCCTCCCCTCACTCCGCCGGTAATCAATGGCGTATTTAAGTAGAATAAAGCCCCTATCCGTAACGATAGGATTTTTTAACGCTTACGGTCTCGCAAATCAACGTGATCAGGTTTCTGACTTTTTGCGTGACTATCAAATTGATGTATTTTTAGTGCAGGAGACCCTACTTAAGCCCGCGCGCCGCGACCCTAAGATCGCGAACTATAACATGGTCAGGAACAACAGGCTCTCTGCTCGTGGTGGTGGTACCGTCATTTACTATAGAAGAGCCCTGCATTGCGTCCCGCTCGATCCTCCCGCGCTCGCTAATATCGAAGCATCAGTGTGCCGAATCTCACTGACGGGACACGCGCTGATCGTTATCGCGTCCGTTTATCTTCCACCGGATAAGATCGTTCTAAGCAGTGATATCGAGGCGCTGCTCGGCATGGGGAGCTCTGTCATTCTGGCGGGCGACCTAAATTGTAAACACATCAGGTGGAACTCACACACCACAACCCCGAATGGCAGGCGGCTTGACGCGTTAGTCGATGATCTCGCCTTCGATATCGTCGCTCCGCTAACACCGACTCACTACCCGCTAAATATCGCGCATCGCCCGGATATACTCGACATAGCGTTATTAAAAAACGTAACTCTGAGCTTACACTCGATCGAAGTAGTTTCAGAGTTAGATTCAGACCACCGTCCCGTTGTTATGAAGCTCGGTCACGCTCCCGACTCCGTTCCCGTCACGAGGACTGGTGGATTGGCACACGCTGGGCATCAGCCTGGCTGAATCTGATCCACCATCGCTCCCGTTTAACCCGGACTCTACCCCGTCTCCTCAGGATACCGCTGAAGCCATAGACATCTTAACGTCACACATCACCTCAACATTAGATAGATCATCGAAACAAGTTGTAGCGGAGGACTTCCTTCACCGCTTCAAATTGTCCGATGATATTAGGGAACTCCTTAGAGCTAAGAACGCCTCGATACGCGCCTACGACAGGTACCCTACCGCGGAAAATCGTATTCGAATGCGTGCCCTACAACGCGACGTAAAGTCTCGCATCGCCGAAGTCCGAGATGCCAGATGGTCTGATTTCTTAGAAGGACTCGCGCCCTCCCAAAGATCTTACTACCGCTTAGCTCGTACTCTCAAATCGGATACGGTAGTAACTATGCCCCCCCTCGTAGGCCTCTCAGGCCGACTCGCGGCGTTTGATGATGACGAAAAAGCAGAGTTGCTGGCCGATACATTGCAAACCCAGTGCACGCCCAGCACTCAATCCGTGGACCCTGTTCATGTAGAATTAGTAGACAGTGAGGTAGAACGCAGAGTCTCCTTGCCACCCTCGGATGCGTTACCACCCGTCACCCCGATGGAAGTTAAAGACTTGATCAAAGACCTACGTCCTCGCAAGGCTCCCGGTTCCGACGGTATATCTAACCGCGTTATTAAACTTCTACCCGTCCAACTCATCGTGATGTTGGCATCTATTTTCAATGCCGCTATGGCGAACTGTATCTTTCCCGCGGTGTGGAAAGAAGCGGACGTTATCGGCATACATAAACCCGGTAAACCAAAAAATCATCCGATGAGCTACCGCCCGATTAGCCTCCTCATGTCTCTAGGCAAACTGTATGAGCGTCTGCTCTACAAACGCCTCAGAGACTTTGTCTCATCCAAGGGCATTCTCATCGATGAACAATTCGGATTCCGTACAAATCACTCATGCGTTCAACAGGTGCACCGCCTCACGGAGCACATTCTTATGGGGCTTAATCGACCAAAACCGTTATACACGGGAGCTCTCTTCTTCGACGTCGCAAAAGCGTTCGACAAAGTCTGGCACAACGGTTTGATTTTCAAACTATTCAACATGGGTGTGCCGGATAGTCTCGTGCTCATCATACGAGACTTCTTGTCGAACCGCTCTTTTCGATATCGAGTCGAGGGAACTCGCTCCTCCCCACGACCTCTCACAGCTGGAGTCCCGCAAGGCTCTGTCCTTTCACCCCTTCTATTTAGCTTATTCGTTAACGATATTCCCCGGTCGCCGCCGACCCATTTAGCTTTATTCGCCGACGACACGACTGTTTAGTATTCCAGTAGAAACAAGTCCCTAATCGCGAAGAAGCTTCAGAGCGCAGCCCTAGCCCTAGGACAGTGGTTCCGAAAATGGCGCATAGACATCAACCCAGCGAAAAGTACTGCGGTGCTATTTCAGAGGGGAAGCTCCACACGGATTTCCTCCCGTATTAGGAGGAGGAATCTCACACCCCCGATTACTCTCTTTAGTCAATCCATACCCTGGGCCAGGAAGGTCAAGTACCTGGGCGTTACCCTGGATGCATCGATGACATTCCGCCCGCATATAAAATCAGTCCGTGACCGTGCCGCGTTTATTCTCGGTAGACTCTACCCCATGATCTGTAAGCCGAGTAAAATGTCCCTTCGGAACAAGGTGACACTTTACAAAACTTGCATAAGGCCCGTCATGACTTACGCGAGTGTGGTGTTCGCTCACGCGGCCCGCACACACATAGACACCCTTCAATCTCTACAATCCCGCTTTTGCAGGTTAGCCGTCGGAGCTCCGTGGTTCGTGAGGAACGTTGACCTACACGACGACCTGGGCCTCGAATCTATACAGAAATACATGAAGTCAGCGTCGGAACGGTACTTCGATAAGGCTATGCGTCATGATAATCGCCTTATCGTTGCCGCCGCTGACTACTCACCGAATCCTGATCATGCAGGAGCCAGTCACCGTCGACGCCCTAGACACGTCCTTACGGATCCATCAGATCCAATAACCTTTGCATTAGATGCCTTCAGCTCTAATACTAGGAGCAGGCTTAGGGACCCCAGTAACCGTACTCGTCGAACTCGACAAAGAGCTCGACGTGCAGCCTAACCCATGCATCAGCCCGCTGAGTTTCTCGCCGGATCTTCTCAGTGGGTCGCGATTCCGATCCGGTAGTAGATTCATTCGCGAAGCACCTGCTCTTGAGTTGTTAGGTCTCCTTCGGAGGCGCTCGGGCAGTTGTTAGCAAATCCCACCCCTCTTGGCTGAGCCTTTGCTCGCCCACCTGTCCTGGTGAAACTGGAAAGGCCTTCGGGCCACCAGTAAACTTTCAATCATAAAAAAAAAAAAAAAAAAACGTTTCGATACTTGGCCTGTAAAACGATTTTAATTAAAACAAAGACAAATTTAGTTTACTAAGGTTTTAATTGATTTCATTTTAATTTATAAAATGAAATGATAATAACATGTCATTTTAATTTATAAAATGAAATCAATAAAATTCATAACTATTATTGCAATCACAGATTTACGTTTAATATAATGATATCAAATGAAACACACTTTTATTCTTCAGTTAGCTAAAAATAAAATATAGAAATAACAAACTTCTTTGAATAAAATATGAACATACTTAATTCTACAAAGTAAAAACTAAACAAAATAAAAGCTTTAAATTAACTTAAAATCCAATAACATTCGCATTTCTTAGAGTAATACTAATAATGATTTAGTATTCTTATTAAAATAAACATTTCTTATAATTTCTTCTATAAATAATCATAAAAAATTTAAATACTGAACAAAGGGAAGTTTTAAAAAGGGACGTCTTAAAAATTAAACTAAAGCAGGTAACAAAACAGATTCAGGTAAGTACAGACTGTAGGATAACTGTCTTCTTCAAATGTGTTCCTGCTATATTTCAAATTCTTATAATAACTATGGTATTCTTTGGGTATGACTCCAGTGTTACTTAAATGAATTAAATCCTTATATGTATTATTTGGCTTCAGGTAATGGTAATGTTTGACTATACAATTTATTTAATTCGATATTAATTACTTGCCTTCTTCCATGACTTCTTGTTTCTATTTTGGTGTTTAAGCATGAAGGATTATCTTTAAGGTTGTATTTAAAATATAAACAATTTGGATCATCTTTACGCATACTAATTTCTTTAATAAAAATAAATTCCACTTCATATTTTGTTTCTAATATCTTTTTTCCACTTGCGATCATCCAATTTAGCTTTAAAATGAAAAAGGTCATCTTGAGTCATTTCCACTACATTATATGGTGTTTTATTAGTTTTAGACCAACGCACTAACGCAAACCATTGATCTGAGGTGTATGTGTATCAGTTCATTTAGACTCTTGCTCTTTATGAGCGTGTACGCTATCTCCTTCGTTCTGCGTGTGGCCTTGCTCTAAAAAGCGATGAGTAATATTGATTTTATATTCTTTTGCCAGATACATATATAAAGAGTATATTATTCGGTTACGGTTTTGGCCCGCGCAATTATCGGACCAAAAGAGAAATTCCTAGGCACCTTACTTTACTTTTCTGTTAACAAAATGAAGTAAGCCACTGCTTACTTCAGTTGCTCCCCTTTTGCCTGTGCACTGTAGTCGTCGTGGCCTAACGGATAAGACGTCCGGTGTATTCGTGTTGAGCGATGCACCGGTGTTCGAATCCCGCAGGCGGGTACCAATTTTTCAAATGAAATACGTACTCAACAAATGTTCACGATTGACTTCCACGGTGAAGGAATAACATCGTGTAATAAAAATGAAACCCGCAAAATTATAATTTGCGTAATTACTGGTGGTAGGACCTCTTGTGAGTCCGCGCGGGTGGGTACCACCACCCTGCCTATTTCTGCCGTGAAGCAGTAATGCGTTTCGGTTTGAAGGGTGGGGCAGCCGTCGTTACTATACTTGAGACCTTAGAACTTGTATCTCAAGGTGGGTGGCGCATTTACGTTGTGGATGTCTATGGGCTCCAGTAACCACTTAACATCAGGTGGGCTGTGAGCTCGTCCACCCATCTAAGCAATATAAAAAAAAAAAAAAAAAAAAAAAAAACTCTGTCTACATATAGCACGTCTCTTCCTTCTTTCCAGTATCAAATAAAGTAAAATTGTACACACAGAGCTTCCGTTTATAATAAAATAATCCCACGTCACCATGAGGATAATTCAAAATTTTCTGGAAATCCAATGTGGCACAACTGTTTCAGACCACTTTTGAGCAATAACTTTATCATTATTTTTAAATTCTCTAGGAACAGTTTTAGTCTCAATAATTATGTTTGTCATAGGCGCTAATTTGCTCTTCAGTTGGAGAGTTTTGGTTAGAAAAACTGTGGCATTGGTCACATATATCCTATTCATATTTTAATTAATTATTTTTATATACTGGCGTAAGGTTTGCGCTTTGTTATTATAAAGATGAAGATTGTCCCACCCATTATTTAAGTTTAATTTTTTTCATTGATAAGTTCTTATCTAAATAAAGCTTGCTACTATGTTCTCGGGCGTAATGGGATTCAACTGGTTAAAAAGTGGCTACATGATCAGATACACTTTGAATAATATTAGAATCTATCTTAACTATATGGTTGCTTTCATCTGTTATCTGGTAAAGTGATACCTTCCTGATTTAGTTTTTGATGAGCAGTACAGACGAATTGATCCGTAATCGACAAGGTGTTCAAAAAAGTTTTAATACAAACACGTCTATATTCGCAGGGATAGTTATGATTTTCGACTGGATCTGGTAAGAAATACTGAGTAGTAAACTGTCTTCTAGATGTACTTTCAGTGGTAAAACGGTGCTTGTTTAACTTTTTGGTAAATTTGTTAATAAAATTCAATTTTTTAGCATGGTCAGCCAATTGCTAAAAACTTGTATAAATTTTCTGACGAGTTGTTTCATTAAAATGTTCGCAGCAGTTTAGTTTACAAGTTGCTTTACAAATCGGTCCCATTCCTTTTTTGTTATGTACCTTTTCATTCCTGTAAATATGTTGTTGACCAGTATTCACTACAATTTTTATTTTAACATCTATCCAGTTGTCTTTGCACCTTTTCCTTTCCTCCTTTTCTTTTTTTGCTTGGGTTAACTTTAAAAGTAGATTTTCTTTTTTTAACTGTAGATGACGAGTCACCTTCCAACAAGGTTATAAGTGGAGACTCACATTCAGTTCAGTTCGATTCAGTTATAAGTGACGTGGCACTAGGTATGGCCACATTAGGAGAAACTATAATAGTGTCCATGTATCAAATAAGTTAATAAAACAGAAATTGATTTGTAAAAAATATAGTTCTGTTGATATGTTATAACATAAATTAATAACACATACAAATTGATTTTAAGAAAAGTAATATTCTATGGTAGATATATCGAATATAAAAATAAAAAAAATATAATTCCGAATGAAATCATCGAAAGTGGTATTTTCGATAGGCTCGTTGACTAATGTACCCGCGTATAATAATGAATGTACCAGATTCGATTACACAAGGAAATTAAACATCAGCGAATAATATCGAAACTGTCACTTTCGATACTCCAAAAAAAATATTAATCGACGTACAAAATCGAATTTGGGACTTTCGATAGTATACTTCGGGTGAATGACATTTACTTTAAAATACATTGTTTTTGAGGTAAACTTAATTAATCACAGAATATTGTTAAGGAAATCAGATTAAAAAACAAGGAGAAAATAAACATCATGCACTCGGAATTAATAAATTTGTTAATATACTTATCAGTTTTCCGTTAGAACCACATTACTTCAAAATTGCGTCGGAACTTGCGGGCGCGCGGGGCACCGCATATAGCAACGAAAGCGGTAGTTTCGTCCTGCACGCACGCTTCTTGTATCGGCGTATAGTACCGAAATTAAACATTCGATTTTTTACGCTGATTGATTTGTTAAGTATCGATATTATACTCATTGAAAACATGGTTTAATATGTATTTTATAGCTTTTTCTCTTTTTTGTGTGAAAACATACATAAAAAGAAATATTTTAGTGGCATAAAAAAAAATCGCAAATTTTCAGTTTCGATACTGTACGTAGGGACAGTCGAGTCAGTCAGTCAGTCAGTCGGTCTGTCGGTATGTGCAACGAAACTGTCGGTTTATCCTGTCATTGTGAAAGTTGTGTGTGTTGAGTTTCAATAATTATTATTCAAAAGGTTTTATTGACTTTTTATAAACTGAGTTCAACCAAATACGAGTGATGACGGAAACTACCGCTTAGCCATCCCTGGCGCCGCCTACGACATATATTAATCTCACTGTCATCCCAGCGTCTTTATGATGAGGTTCTATCTGCGGTTACTAGGTATAACAAGTCTATTTCAAAAGATAAGCTTGGAACCGCTCACGTCGGCTTAACATGCGCGGTTTCAAGGATTTATGTATCTGAGCATCTCTCTCCTGAGGCTAAGGAACTTCATAGCATGGCTAGAAAACTGAGCAAAGAGAAAAATTATAAATTTGTTTGGGTTCGTTTTGGTCAAATTTATATTCGGAAGGACGATAAATGTCCCGCAGTTCATATTAAAAATAATGAAATCTATATCTATACTTCTATACTAATATTATAAAGAGGGAAGATTTGTTTGTTTGTTTGTTTCGAATAGGCTCCGAAACTACTGGACCGATTTGAAAAATTCTTTTTCCATTAGAAGCCGACATTGTCCCTGATGAACATAGGCTACTTTTTAAAAAAAAAAAAATATTTTATTTTTTTGGTTTCATGTGTGTTTTAATGTTTCCGAAGCGAAGCGAGGGCGGGTCGCTAGTTATTAATAAACTGAGAAACGAGTAATTGCAAATAATTGTGCTATTGTATTTAATTTTTTTTTCTTTCTTTAAAAACCTCTGTTATTTTGGTTATTAAGTATTTAGTTAAGTAGTTATGTCTAGGTACCCGTGCGGTCGATGGCACTATACGGAGCACCCGTCTGGTGCGACGTCCTTACCCACGAGAAAGTCGCCGCGCTGCGACGCCGGCAGCGCGCGATCGCAGTCAGAGTCATTCAAGGATACCTCACAGTCTCCTACGAGGTGGCGCGCCCTAGCGCAAGTGTAGCCGGAGCGCGGGGGCCCCAATCTCGGCAGTCCGTGCTAGAGGCGTGGTCTCGTCGTTTGGCGGACCCGTCGGCCGGCCTCCGTACCGTCGAAGCGATCTGCCTGGTTCTCGCGGACTGGGTAGGCCGCGACCGCGGAAGACTCACCTCCGGTTACCTGTGCAGACTCACAAGACATTTTACCACCACGCAAACTTTTTACCACAGCAAATCTTACCAGCCACCACGCAAACTACAATTTGGCGGGTTCCACCTCTCCTACACGATGTTACTCCCACACTGCGGAAGCCAACCGCAAACACTTGTCAAGCACGCACAAGCACGCACTTCACCGGAAAAACCTGCATCCGCCAGCGGGACCCGAACACCGCCGCGTCGCCAGACACGAACGCACCGGACGTCTTATCTTACAGGTCACGAGGACTTCAAATGTGTCAATTTTCTTTTGCTTGTTTGCTTGCTTGCTGGAGCCCGAAGTCATCGAACGTGTAGTGTTATTGGTATTAAATCCAGCAGATTCTAAAGTTTCAGCGACAATTCACCGTCTCATGTCTTGGTTTACTGCACTAGTGGCATGTAATTTTAGCAGTAGTCATTGGCTTAAAAACGATTCGTGTCGGAACTACCCACTCGTCATGACAGATCCATTATTGCGATCGAAGTTTCACTTGAGACTTGCACTTGCCTTAATTTCTTGCAATAGCTTGTTACGTGTCGTATTTCCGCTAGTAAATGCCATGTGATAAGTCGAGAGTCAACTGGGCAACATGAGCCAGGACGTAAGATGTGACGATTTCTTCGTGGCTCAGATCTTCCATCGAGGTAGCAGACGTTATTACACGACTTGCGTATGCTGCATTCACGCTTTTGTGGCTTACCATTGCTTAAATTGATAAGCGTCGCAACAAGAATTTTGCATAACGAGCGAGAAATAAGTCGCAAATGCCTCCATGTAACATGATAAGGCACCGCCTTTCAGGGCCCCACTGAAGACTACAATGAGCTATACACCATCCAGTAGACGTTCATCGAGGTACATATCAACCGTAGCGCACCAAGCACATGGATCGGCATCTGTCTGTTCCCGATGAATTTTCGACCCGTGATCTCAGATACCGTTACTGGTATTCTGATTTCTGATCTGCATCATGTTTTTTCGCTCTACTTCGAACATGTTCAAACACGTCACGCCAGTGAGAGTAGAGTCCTGATCTCACTTCTGATGTCGGAGGCAGGACGCCAGGGATGGCTAAGCGGTAGTATCCGTCATCACTCGTATTTGGTTGAACTCAGTTTATAAAAAGTCAATAAAACCTTTTGAATAATAATTATTGAAACTCAACACACACAACTTTCACAATGACAGGATAAACCGACAGGTTTGTTGCACATACCGACAGACCGACCGACTAACTGACTGACTGACAGAGAGACTCACTGACTGAGACGGACGGAATGACTGTCTGACACGGAATGCCACGACTCTTTTTTTTTTTTTTTTTTTTATGTTTGAAGGATTACTGGTGGCCCGGAGGCCTTTCCAGTTTCACCAGGACAGGTGGGCGAGCAAAGGCTCAGCCAGGAGGGGTGGGATTTGCCAACAGCCGCCCGAGCGCCTCCGAAGGAGACCCAACAACTCAACAGTAGCTGCTTCGCGAATGAATCTACTACCGGATCGGAATCGCGACCCGCTGAGAAGATCCGGCGAGAAACTCAGCGAGCTGATTCATGGGTTAGGTTGCACGGCGAACTCTTTGTCGAGTTCAACGAGTACGGTTACCGAGGTCCCTAAGCCTGCTCCTAGAGCTGTAGGCTTAGTGCGAGTTTCAAAAATCGAATCGAATGACTCGCATCGAGTGTACGCTCTTCACGGTGAAACGTGCGGAGCTCTGAGTGCGAGTTACTCGATTTGCAGGACGTTTATTCATCTTTAGAAGCAATAATTTTTTCTTTTATGTTGGTAGCATGCAAGTTTTTTTTTTTAGGCGTTTAATTGAAATGCCAAGCTTTCTAACGATATTTATAATTAGTCGGGTAATGGGTAATGTACCTGTGCTTAGTGCGAGTTTTTTTAATTACTCAGTCGATGTTAATGTTATGTTTAATTTGTGTGAGTTTGTATCAGTGCCACCTAGTGGTAAGCTTATGAATCTCATTTTGTGGGAGAGAGAAGGTTTGTTTATGTTGCTGTCTCATGTATCGAATAGCTTTACCGAAGTGAGCCTCTCGATTATTGTATGTGCGAGTGCGAGTTACAAATTAATGGATTTTGAGAGTATTTCTTCACTTTCAAGCAAGTTAAGTAGTCACTAAAAATTTTGCCGTGAAACCAATACAATATCAAGATTTTTTCTTTCGTTTTTAATAATAATGTTGTTTTTTAAGGTTTTATCTATTCTAATGGTTTATACACATATATTTTTTCGGTTACAAAATTTTATAGACGTCTAGCTAGTTGTAAATACATATTAATTCTTTGCTTTTTCATTTAATTCTTATTAAATCATTGCTTTTTTTTAAAGAGTTGTTTGATGAGAAAGAGAGAGCGAGATAGAGTTTTTTTTTTTATTCCTTAGATGGATGGACGAGCTCACAGCCCACCTGATGTTAAGTGGTTACTGGAGCCCATAGACATCTACAACGTAAATGCGCCACCCACCTCGAGATATAAGTTCTAAGGTCTCAGTATAGTTACAACGGCTACCCCACCCTTCGAACCGAAACGCATTATTGCTTCACGGCGGAAATAGGCGGCGTGGTGGTACCTACCCGTGTGGACTCCCAAGAGGTCCTACCACCAGTGAAAGAGTATTCTTTATTGTACACAAAATGAATAAATATTGTGAAACATTTTTTCTTGGTCTTATCGCTAAAAGTGATCTCTTCCAGACAACCATTAGATGGGCAAGAATAATTTCGAAATGAATTGCACACTGTGTATCTATCTATTATAGAAATATATACACACACGCACATACACACGCGTACACACACACACACACGCGCGCGCGCAATATACATATTTACAGGTACATACGTACAGATTTATATTTATAAATTATATAGAAATTTGAACAATGTAATAATAATTTTGCTTCTTTACACATTTATAAATAAGGATGGATGCTCGTAATAATTTTAGTATATTTGGGCCACCTAATGAAGATCATCAACACTATTACCGTAAATACAATCATTTTATAAACGTTCAACGGGTAAAAGATTAAACCTATGTAAAACATAATTTCTTTAATTAAAAAAAGCTGAAATAATTACCTATTCCAAGATTAATTATGTTAAGTATGTCTAAATATGTAATTACAATTAAATAAATTCAATAATAAACTTCTAATTCTAATACTTCTATTAAAGTTACTAAAAAAATATGTTTATGCTGGGCAGTTTTCGTGTATTTTAAAGGTTACGCCATTACGGCAAAGTTTGTTTACGAAATTGCACCCTTAGAATGGAAGTGGTATAACTAAAAAATTTAAGATTAGTTTTATATTTCAAAACACTTATGTATTATTATTAAGAACCTACATTTTAAGTAGGTAATACGTGCAGCAAAAATGTTGGACTCCTTTTCACGAAAATTGCGCGGACGGAGAAGTATGAAATTTCCCACACTCATAGAGAATATAGAGAAGTAGTGCAGATTGCTATTTTTTTTTTAATTGTGCATAAACAATATAAAAATAAACTAAATGAATAAAAAAACCTTACACACATTACCATGTATTTGACACGCACACACACATGCATTTATACTTTTTTTGTTTATTGATTTATCAATCTGTGGTCAAATTGAGAATAGATTAATATTTTTTGTCTTTAATATTATTTTTCTATAATGTAGCCTTGGCGACATAGAGCAATGATTATTATAGAAATGATGATAATAGAAAGGTGACAATAGAACTATAATAATGTTCAAACTTAAAAATTTTAATAAATTATGGTCAAATTTCGACCACTGGACTACCATTAGTAGATAATAATAAAATCATTTATTGCCTTTCACACAGATTTAGATTATTACAGGCAGCCTACAAGGAAACAACAAAAAAACAAAACACTATTATATCATTTCTGGCAAGCAGCTCAACATTTGCACTTGTATATTATTAATAGGAATTTTATTAAGAATATTGACAATTTATGAGGAATTTGACAAGTACGGATTAGTTATAGATATATGTAGTTACATATTGTAAATTAAATTAGTTTTATAAGTGCAATAAAAAATAATTTAAATGATAAAATGATAAAGCCATACCTTTTTCCAATGTGACGATTAGAGGGTATCCTATTATTCTTTTCTATATTATTCTATCAGCTTATAAAATTAAACAGTCTCTTTTAGTCTAGAAAAGGACAAAGTACTCTTTCTGTCTTTTTCAAATAAAATGGCATGCCTTAAAGTGTTTAAACCGATAAACTAAAAAAATACAATTATTGTATTACAATATTGAAGTTTACCAGAAACTAAGAATTTTTGGTTGAGCCACTTTAATTCTAAACGTACAAAATAGTATTGAACACGTGACATTACCCGAATAATTTTGAAAGTAGTAGGTTCCCATTAAAATGCTGTTAAAATGCGTTGTATTTCATTTAGACGGTCTAATGCCAAAACATCACGTGCTACCAATATACGAGAAATAATATTATTGCTGCTCTCGGTGAATAAACGCCCTGCGAAGCGAGTAGCATATCTCAACTCACACTCACAATTCTTCATTTTTCACCGTATAGAACGTAAACTCGATTTGATTTTGATTTATTCATTACAATTGAACAACTAGGAAAAAAAGATGAAAAGACATTTTGGAGGGACCGCGAGGAGCTAAATTGTGTGAATTGTTTTATTTTGTCTATTTAATGTTTCTTAGTTAATACGTATTTAATATTTCTTCGTGTATAAGTGTAATTTTGAGACCGTCCTGGCCTAAAGGTTAAGGCGTCCGGTGTATTCGTATCTTGCAATGCACCGGTGTTCTAATCCCGCCGGCGGGTATCAATTTTTCTAATGAAATACGTACTTATCAAATGTTTACGATTGACTTTCACTGTAAAGGAATAGCATCATGTAATAAAAATCAAACCCGCAAAATTAATTTTTGTAATTACTGGTGGTAGGACCTCTTGTGAGTCCGCACGGGTAGGTACCACCGCCCTGCCTATTTCTGCCGTGAAGCAGTAATGCGTTTCGGTTTGAAGGGTGGGGCAGCCGTTGTAACTATACTGAGACCTTACAACTTATATCTCAAGGTGGGTGGCGCATTTACGTTGTAGATGTCTATGGGCTCCAGTAACCACTTAACAACAGGTGGGCTGTGAGCTCGTCCACCCATCTAAGCAAAAAAAAAAAAAAAAAGTGTGTGTGTCCGCTCCGACGCACGACTGGAGTTTACTGGATATAAAAAATTAAACGAAACAATACGAGAAATAGTTCTATATTACGACAACACGATACACTACAGATTATTAACAAATTAACGAGACACAAAACAAACGACTAACAAATATATGAAAATACAATAATGAGAGAAACGCGCGATCAGTACGAGGCTTTGTGGCGGACTGCCGGCGCATGTACTAGCATGTCACACGAAATGCGCATAACGCATTTCGTGTGACATGCTAGTACGATTTTGGTCCCCATAATTTTCATACCCCGGGCCTATATATGTAAATCGATTCTAAAGGAGTAAACTCCAAAAAAAAAAAAATTTGCGTTGTAGATGTCTATGGGCTCCGGTAACCACTTAAGATTAGGTGGGCCGGGAGCTCGTCCACCCATCTGTGCAATAACAAAGTAACGTGGGTTTATTAACTGTTTAGTATCTGTGAAAGTGCGAAAATTTAAAAAAAAAAAGTGTGTGTGTCCGCTCCGACGCACGACTGGAGTTTACTGGATATAAAAAATTAAACGAAACAATACGAGAAATAGTTCTATATTACGACAACACGATACACTACAGATTATTAACAAATTAACGAGACACAAAACAAACGACTAACAAATATATGAAAATACAAAATGAGAGAAACGCGCGATCAGTACGAGGCTTTGTGGCGGACTGCCGGCGCAGCAGCCCGGCGCGCATTTCGTGTGACATGCGCATAACGCATTTCGTGTGACATGCTAGTACGATTTTGGTCCCCATAATTTTCATACCCCGGGCCTATATATGTAAATCGATTCTAAAGGAGTAAACTCCAATTAAACAAAACCGCTGGACGTAGCTTCTCGAAGTCTTCGAAAAGGTCCACTGAAAAAAATCTCAGTATATAATCAGCATTTTGCAGAGATTATATTTTATCCCATATTATCTGATCTCATTTCATTTCATTCCATGCCAATTGATTAATGCTTCAAATTAATCAAATCCATTTCACTCCATATTATCATTTTTCATAAAAAAAGATTAGGCTCTATGGCATGATATTTTTGCCTCTCTAGTTGGAAAAATAAAACTACTAAAGAAATACTCGATCGAAACGTTAAAATCCACTAATTTGTAACACGCACTCGCACAAATGTCATTCGTAGTACTCATTTCGGTAAAATTACTCGGTTACGAGATCACAACGTTAATATGAACTCGCACTCACAAAATAACACCGAGTACGTTTGCCGCTAGGGGCGCTGTTCCAATTGCATACAAATTTGAGCAAACTGGCTCGCTAGTGAGAACGTTACAAAACTCGCACTAAGCACACTGAAGGCGTCTAGTGCAAAGGTTATTGGATCTGATGGATCCGTAAGGACGTGTCTATTGCGTCGACGGTGACTGGCTCCTGCATGATCAGGATTCGGGGAGTAGTCAGCGGCGGCTACGATAAGGCGATTATCATGACGCATAGCCTTATCGAAGTACCGTTCCGACGCTGACTTCATGTATTTCTGTATAGATTCGAGGCCCAGGTCGTCGTGTAGGTCAACGTTCCTCACGAACCACGGAGCTCCGACGGCTAACCTGCAAAAGCGGGATTGTAGAGATTGAAGGGTGTCTATGTGTGTGCGGGCCGCGTGAGCGAACACCACACTCGCGTAAGTCATGACGGGCCTTATGCAAGTTTTGTAAAGTGTCACCTTGTTCCGAAGGGACATTTTACTCCGCTTACAGATCATGGGGTAGAGTCTACCGAGAATAAACGCGGCACGGTCACGGACTGATTTTATATGCGGGCGGAATGTCATCGATGCATCCAGGGTAACGCCCAGGTACTTGACCTTCCTGGCCCAGGGTATGGATTGACTAAAGAGAGTAATCGGGGGTGTGAGATTCCTCTTCCTAATACGGGAGGAAATCCGTGTGGAGCTTCCCCTCTGAAATAGCACCGCAGTACTTTTCGCTGGGTTGATGTCTATGCGCCATTTTCGGAACCACTGTCCTAGGGCTAGGGCTGCGCTCTGAAGCTTCTTCGCGATTAGGGACTTGTTTCTACTGGAATAGTAAACAGTCGTGTCGTCGGCGAATAAAGCTAAATGGGTCGGCGGCGACCGGGGAATATCGTTAACGAATAAGCTAAATAGGAGGGGTGAAAGGACAGAGCCTTGCGGGACTCCAGCTGTGAGAGGTCGTGGGGAGGAGCGGGTTCCCTCGACTCGATATCGAAAAGAGCGGTTCGACAAGAAGTCCCGTATGATGAGCACGAGACTATCCGGCACACCCATGTTGAATAGTTTGAAAATCAAACCGTTGTGCCAGACTTTGTCGAACGCTTTTGCGACGTCGAAGAAGAGAGCCCCCATGTATAACGGTTTTGGTCGATTAAGCCCCACAAGAATGTGCTCCGTGAGGCGGTGCACCTGTTGAACGCATGAGTGATTTGTACGGAATCCGAATTGTTCATCGATGAGAATGCCCTTGGATGAGACGAAGTCTCTGAGGCGTTTGTAGAGCAGACGCTCATACAGTTTGCCTAGAGACATGAGGAGGCTAATCGGGCGGTAGCTCGTCGGATGATTTTTTGGTTTACCGGGTTTATGTATGCCGATAACGTCCGCTTCTTTCCACACCGCGGGAAAGATACAGTTCGCCATAGCGGCATTGAAAATAGATGCCAACATCACGATGAGTTGGACGGGTAGAAGTTTAATAACGCGGTTGGATATACCGTCGGAACCGGGAGCCTTGCGAGGACGTAGGTCTTTGATCAAGTCTTTAACTTCCATCGGGGTGACGGGTGGTAACGCATCCGAGGGTGGCAAGGAGACTCTGCGTTCTACCTCACTGTCTACTAATTCTACATGAACAGGGTCCACGGATTGAGTGCTGGGCGTGCACTGGGTTTGCAATGTATCGGCCAGCAACTCTGCTTTTTCGTCATCATCAAACGCCGCGAGTCGGCCTGAGGGGCCTACGAGGGGGGGCATAGTTACTACCGTATCCGATTTGAGAGTACGAGCTAAGCGGTAGTAAGACCTTTGGGAGGGCGCGAGTCCTTCTAAGAAATTAGACCATCTGGCATCTCGGACTTCGGCGATGCGAGACTTTACGTCGCGTTGTAGGGCACGCATTCGAATACGATTTTCCGCGGTAGGATACCTGTCGTAGGCGCGTATCGAGGCGTTCTTAGCTCTAAGGAGTTCCCTAATATCGTCGGACAATTTGAAGCGGTGAAGGAAGTCCTCCGCTACAACTTGTTTCGATGACCTATCTAATGTCGAGGTGATGTGTGATGTTAAGATGTCTATGGCTTCAGCGGTATTTTTTTTTTTTTTTTTTTTTGGAGTTTACTCCTTTAGAATCGATTTACATATATAGGCCCGGGGTATGAAAATTATGGGGACCAAAATCGTACTAGCATGTCACACGAAATGCGTTATGCGCATGTCACACGAAATGCGCGCCGGGCTGCTGCGCCGGCAGTCCGCCACAAAGCCTCGTACTGATCGCGCGTTTCTCTCATTTTGTATTTTCATATATTTGTTAGTCGTTTGTTTTGTGTCTCGTTAATTTGTTAATAATCTGTAGTGTATCGTGTTGTCGTAATATAGAACTATTTCTCGTATTGTTTCGTTTAATTTTTTATATCCAGTAAACTCCAGTCGTGCGTCGGAGCGGACACACACACTTTTTTTTTTTATTGCTTAGATGTGTGGACGAGCTCACAGCCCACCTGGTGTTAAGTGGTTACTGGAGCCCATAGACATCTACAACGTAAATGCGCCACCCACCTTGAGATATAAGTTGTAAGGTCTCAGTATAGTTACAACGGCTGCCCCACCCTTCAAACCGAAACGCATTACTGCTTCACGGCAGAAATAGACAGGGCGGTGGTACCTACCCGTGCGGACTCACAAGAGGTCCTACCACCAGTAATTACGCAAATTATAATTTTGCGGGTTTTTATTTTTATTGCACGATGTTATTCCTTCACCGTGGAAGTCAATGGTGAACATTTGTTGAGTACGTATTTCATTAGAAAAATTGGTACCCGCCTGCGGGATTCGAACACCGTTGCATCGCTATATACGAATGCACCGGACGTCTTATCCTTTAGGCCACGACGACTTTCCGGTATCCTGAGGAGACGGGGTAGAGTCCGGGTTAAACGGGAGCGATGGTGGATCAGATTCAGCCAGGCTGATGCCCAGCGTGTGCCAATCCACCACAGTCCTCGTGACGGGAACGGAATCGGGAGCGCGACCGAGCTTCATAACGACGGGACGGTGGTCTGAATCTAACTCTGAAACTACTTCGATCGAGTGTAAGCGCAGAGTTACGTTTTTTAATAACGCTATGTCGAGTATATCCGGGCGATGCGCGATATTTAGCGGGTAGTGAGTCGGTGTTAGCGGAGCGACGATATCGAAGGCGAGATCATCGACTAACGCGTCAAGCCGCCTGCCATTCGGGGTTGTGGTGTGTGAGTTCCACCTGATGTGTTTACAATTTAGGTCGCCCGCCAGAATGACAGAGCTTGCCACGACTCTGTCCACGTACCGCCATTTTATACTGTGGCGTTACGGAGTCTACCCTTCATTTTGTGATATTTATCAAAACAACATTTCATCATTTAAAATAATAATCAAAACCACCGTCTTAATATTACTAAAAGTCGTTATCCACGACAACTAAAAGTCGTTATACACGACATGTCTTTATTAATAATTAGTGTATAACTTTAATATTAACATAATTTTAATTATGCTTTCAATATGTTTGGGCTTGGTTCTTTTGTATTTATATTTTTGAGCGCAATCGATATATACTTGGTAGTAGGTAATTTTGTTAAGAACTCACCGAAAGTCTGTGTCTTTGTAGTTATAATATTTGTAGCACTATCTTCATGGAGTGGCCACTCCTGTCTTCTTTCTTTGTATCTTGATGAAAAGCTTTCAGTTTTTTTTAAGTACTTTAATTAGCTGCACTCAATATTCACTACCTTTTCGCGATCGCACAATTTTGATGCGCACGATTCAAACTCGAATTTAAAAGTGTCATTGATATAGGAGGGGAAAGGGCCGGGACTACATCGATGCGCTCTCAGTTACGTTCAAAAACATCAATGCTAATTATCCATTGCAGATAGCGTAAACATGCCCCCCAGTTTGAGAGAGTAAAGCTCTTTCAAAGTTAAACACTATAATAATATGTGAAACCTACATTATAAATTATCTTATTATCTTAGACTTATTACTTCTATTATTCAATTAGACTATTAAATCACTACTTAATTATATTTAATTAGATTTTGTGGACTGTATGTATGTAGAATTATATCGAACCAGTACTGTGTTGGTAAAGGATAAACCTTAACAACAGGTCTACGATAAGTACCAGTTTTCGTTCTAACGTTAACCACCCTTACAACTCCATCACGACCCGGAAAAGTTTCCTCTATTATACCCGCATTACCGCAATAAAGTACAGTTGTGTTTTAATGTAGCTCCAAATATTAATTCAAATTCTGTTCCTAAAGTGTCTGAGCTCATCAATTATGCACATATTATAGTTAACTTGCTGTGTAGTGATACAAATACAGTGTATATATGACATCGAGTGCCGGGAATTACATCTATAAAAGGAAATTATTTGAGTGATTTTAAACAATTGGCAAAATTGAGGAATCTATCTACCCTCACCTTACTTAACGAGGGCCTTTCTTAGTGTGCTAATTTTAGTGTGCTAATGATAAATTTGCCTGTTTTTGTTGTATGAGGGCCATTATTAGTGTGCAGGGCCTATTACTTATGAGACAATATTTAAGAGAGAAAAAAGAAGTGGGAGCTGTAATCATTTTGTAGGTTGAATTTATTGAGCACTCAGGATGGTTCACTGCTCGGAGTGTAAACTGAACATTTTAGTCACCCAGAGGCGAATCAAATGCACTAATCCGGACTGCCAACACAATTACCATCAGGACTGTGTCAAGTACAATGATACTACCACCGCTCGCTCTAAATGGATTTGCCCCGATTGTACAATACCGCGCCCAAAAAGTGGAAATACACCTCTTTCCATGTCGAAGAATAAAGACATTTCGGATGCTTCTGCACCCTTATTGGGAAGTCAAGAATTAATTGTATTAGAAATACGTAATCTACGCCAAGAAATGTTGGAAAAATTTGAGTGCCAGAAATCGGCGTTCGAGAGATTTAATGCAATTTTGTGCAAGGTTCAAATGGTTATGAGTGAGTTGCACTCCAAATGCTCGGGTCTGCGAGAGGATCTCAATGGTGCTATAAATACATTGCAATTTCTATCTGCATGTCACGACGATCAGCAAAAACTGAATGAAAAAACAAAAAGTGACTTTTTGGAATTCACTAAGTGCAGCAACAGCCTCCAACCAAAACTATCAGAATTGAACCGTAAAATCGCGTATATGGAGCAGTTTGCAAGACAGTCAAACGTTGAAATTCAGGGGATTCCAGAAAGACGCAATGAAAACTTAATGTCTATAGTTAAAAAAATTGGAAATACGGTTTCCTGTAATTTACAAGAAACTGACATTCTGGAATTCCACAGAGTTGCTAAGCAAAATACCAATTCGAATCGTCCGAAAAATATTGTAGTGAAGTTAAACTGCCCACGTACTCGAGACAATCTCCTTGCTTCAGTTAAAATCTTTAATAAAAACAAGCACAGTGATAACAAACTTAACACTTCCCATATTGAACTTCCTGGTGAACAGCGGCCTGTGTATGTTACTGAACACTTGTCACCTGAAAATAAAAAACTTCATACCGCTACTAGAATAGCTGCCAAGGAGAAGAATTACAAGTTTGTTTGGATACGAAATGGTCGCATCTTCGTACGTAAGGATATTTCTGCCGGCCACATTAATATTAAGACTGTAGAATGCTTGCATAAGCTGTGACTTAACCGTTATTTTATTTATTTATTTATTTATTTGTAATTTGTTCTTTGTTTTGTATGCTTTCTAAGCATTTACAAATAAAATTCACAGTTAAAATATTTTATCAAAATGTAAGAGGTTTGAGAACTAAGGCAGATTTCTTTTATGTATCGGTGTTACAAAATGACTATGATATTATTATTATAACGGAGTCCTGGCTTAATGATAGTGTATTTGACTACGAGCTGTTTGACCATCGTTATAACGTATTTCGCAGAGATAGATCCTCTACTTGCTCTTATAGAACCAAAAAGGATGGTGGAGGGGTTTTAATCGCAGTCAAGAAATCATTTGACGTCGTACGAAAAACTGATTGCGAATCACAATGTGAGGATTTATGGCTGACTTTGAAAATAGGCAAAATGGTGTTAAATATTTGTGCTGTGTACATTCCATCTCCTTTGAATGTTGATTATGTCGACATTTTTACCAAAAATACTGTGCAGGTTATTCACAACAACATGACAAAAGGTATTACTGAACCATTATTTCTTTTAGTAGGAGACTTTAATATGGGGGATATTGAGTGGTGTAAAGATAATTCTTCTGCATATATGACCCCATCAACATCAGGGAATAATGTCTATACAGAATTTTTAGACGCCATGTCTTACTGCGACCTTTATCAGTTTAATGAAATGGTCAACGCTAATATTCGAATCCTTGACTTGGTATTTAGTGGTGCGTCAAGTCATATCTCAATTGAATCTGCCAAGGGCTTTTCGACTGCACCTGACCCATACCATCCGCCACTGGACATTGCATTTCAAGAAACATCTGTGCATGTTGTGAAACCTGACTCTGCCCCAGCATTAAACTACTTCAAATCCAATTATGAGGCTCTGAATAAAGACTTAAAGCAGGTTGATTGGACCAACTTACTACAAGAATCATATTCTGTGGATACAATGGTTGACCATTTTTATCAGACGATCAGACCGTTAATCAATCAGCATACTCCACTCCGCTTCCAACTTAACGATCATTACCCAATATGGTTTAGTAATTCCTTAATAAAAGCTCTTAAACATAAACGTAAATTTCACTCCAGATACAAAAAATACGGAAATTTAATGGATAAGCTGCAATTCGATATAACAAGAAAGCGATGCGTTGTAATGATAACTGAATGTTATTCCAATTTTAAATAGAATGCTCCCAATCATCTCAAAAACCGTCCGAAATACTTCTGGAAAATTTTTAAGGATAAAACAGCTAATAGTCGTTCTTTGCCTAACGAAATGAAGCTTGGTCGGGTAGAGGCTAAGGGAGGACAGGAGATCTCTGAATTATTCTCTCAACATTTCCAAAGTGTGTATGATTCCAACATTAATCATGAAACAAGTTGCTCTTCTCATTATTGTAATGTGTCCGGCAATGCATCATATAATATCGTTGAAGTTAATGAAACCGAAGTTTTAAATCAGCTAAAGCTTTTAAATGCGGACAAAGGACCTGGCCCTGATTTGATACCTCCTATATTCATAAAAAAATGTGCTCTAAGTTTATATAAACCTCTAGCCAAAATTTATACCAAATCTCTCCAAAGTGGTGCTTACTCCACTCAGTGGAAATTAGCGCATTTAACACCGATCCACAAGGATGGGAGGCTGGATGATATAGCCCAATATCGACCTGTCTCCATACTGTCTGGGTTTGGCAAGGTATTGGAAGCCATAGTTAATAAAAAACTGATAACTCATTTCAAGCAATCTATAGACACAAATCAACACGGCTTTCTGCCATCCAAATCGACAAATACTAACTTAGTTAGTTATGTTTCTGATATAATTGATACTATGGACGGAGGTGGCGAGGTGCACTCTATCTACACCGATTTCAGAAAGGCGTTTGACCTAGTTAACCATAACTGCCTATTACACAAGCTTGCAGAACTGGGCATCCATGGATCGTTACTGAGATGGTGCGAGTCGTACATACGCAACCGCTCGCAATTGGTAAACATTCAAGGGTTTAAATCTAGAGTGCACATGGTCCCATCAGGGGTCCCTCAAGGGTCTCATCTCGGTCCTTTCTTTTTCCTAGTCTACATCAATAACGTTAAGCATGTCATCCAATCTAAATTTAAATTATATGCTGATGACTTAAAAGTGTATCGTGCTGTTGAAGACCATTCGGATATAGTGGCTCTTCAGTCAGACATTAATGCGATTTACAAATGGAGTACGCGGAATTACATGCACTTAAATTTGCAAAAGTGTAATTTTATTAAATTTACAAGAAAGAGGGTTCCGTTTCAAGCCACATACTACATAAACAACACACCCCTTCAAGAAGTCAATACTGTTCGGGACTTGGGCATCATCTTGGATAGCGCATTGAGCTTCAGATCCCATATTGATAACATAATTAGCAGGACCTCTCGGCTTTCTGGTTTTATAAATAGGCAAATGAAAATATTCAGGCAACCTAGCTTAACTATTCTTATTTATAATACGATTGTACGAAGCATTTTAGAATATTGTTGTACAGTCTGGAGCCCTGGCTATCAAGTACATGCAAACAGGATAGAAAGAATCCAAAAACGGTTCCTTTATCATCTCGCTTTTAATGATAATAAGTGTCACCAACTGAAATCATATAAGGAACGCCTTTCGTTCTATCGGATCCAGTCATTAAGCACACGACGTAAAGCAGCTGATATTGTGTTCCTTTACAAGCTTATACACAGCATAATAGACTCACCAGAAATACTTGAACGTATTCACTTAAGTGTACCGCGCTTGGGCAGCCGCTTATGTAATCGGAAAACTTTCCACCTACCAAAAATCAAAAGTAATCTTGGCCAGCACTCTCCTGTCTATCGTATGACTTCCCTGGCAAATAGTATACGTGATCATTCCGATAGAGGCACCCGTCACGTGCGGACGTGCTCATCGACCACTCGATCGCCCGGTCTTTGTTCGCCCGGCTTTTGTTAGCCCGGCCATTGTTCGCGCGGCCTGTGTTCGTGGTACATCTGCCGACTAAGTGCTCTTCCTGGAAGTTTTTATTTGTTCTGTTTCTTTTTGTTATTTCCGTTTTGTTGTGTTTTTTCTTTGTCCTGTAGTAATCGTGCCGCATCGCCACCTGTGTTCAATAGAACCGCTCAGGTCCGAGAAGTTGGGGCCTCGCCGCAAGGCGAGTATTTTCAAGACCCGGGGCCGCCCCACCTGGGCACTCAGCGATCATGGACGCTGTATTCGCGGAATTCCTCCGACTTCGCCACCCACAGCTCGCCTCAGAGTTTCTATCCTTCAAGGCCGATCACACCGCGAGCCCTCTCGTGGACTCCGCCGAGCTCGCTGCTCCTGCGTCGCCTGTACCTGCGTGCAAAGCTTCTGCATCGAGCACCGCAGCCTCCGTCGTGCCTGCCGTTCCCGTGTCGCCTATACTGGCGAGTAAAACTGCTGCGTCGTCCGCCGTGGCCACCGTTCCAGCAGCGCGATCATCCGCAGCCTCCGTCGTGCCCTCCAAAACACCTGCTCGTAGGTCACCTGCGCCCGCCTCCTCGTCCTCCGACTCTGACTCGGAGATGGAGGTCGACCTCGCTCCCGCCTCATCGACGGATGGATTCACCCTAGTACAAAAGGGTAAGAAGCGTGCCGCGGAGTCTCAAGCTCCTGCGGCCGCTAAAATTAGCAAAGCTGCGAACGCGTCGCGCCCCCGCCCTCAGACTTCCGTTGCGCCTCCAGCCCGTGCCACTCCGTCGCCGCGTCCGGTGGCACAAAATAAAACCCAGACCCCTCCCCCGGTAATCCTCCAAGAGAAGGCAGCTTGGGATCGAGTTTCCCTGGCCCTTAAGGCCAAAAATATCAACTTCACGAATGCCCGTAACCTCGCGAACGGCATTCAAATTAAGGTTCGAACACCCGACGACCATAGGGCCCTCTCTTCTTACCTCCGTAAGGAGCGTATAAGTTTCCACACGTATACGCTCCAGGAGGAGCGCGAACTACGTGCCGTCATGCGTGGCATCCCTAAAGAGTTGGATGCCGAGCTAGTCAAGGCCGACCTTCTCGAACAAGGCCACCGGTTAACTCCGTACACCGCATGCACACAGGTCGCGGAAGGGAGCCATATAACATGGTTCTCGTCGCCCTCCAGCCTACCCCCGAGGGTAAGCAAATATTCAACATCCGAACGGTCTGTAGCCTTTCCGGAATCGCCGTCGAAACCCCACATAAGAAAGGCACACCTAGCCAGTGCCATAACTGCCAATTATACGGGCATTCTTCCCGTAACTGTCACGCGCGCCCCCGATGCGTCAAGTGTTTAGGAGATCACGCCACGGCCCTCTGCACTCGCGATCAAAAAACCGCGACGGAACCGCGTCATTAAATACGTACGTCCTCCCCTCACTCCGCCGGTAATCAATGGCGTATATAAGTAGAATAAAGCCCCTATCCGTAACGATAGGATTTTTTAACGCTTACGGTCTCGCAAATCAACGTGATCAGATTTCTGACTTTTTGCGTGACCATCAAATTGATATCTTTTTATTGCAGGAGACCCTACTTAAGCCCGCGCGCCGTGACCCTAAAATCGCGAACTATAACATGGTCAGGAACGACAGGCTCTCTGCTCGTGGTGGTGGTACCGTCATTTACTATAGAAGAGCCCTGCATTGCGTCCCGCTCGATCCTCCCGCGCTCGCTAATATCGAAGCATCAGTGTGCCGAATCTCTTTTTTTTTTTTTTTTTTTTATGATTGAGAGATTACTGGTGGCCCGAAGGCCTTTCCAGTTTCACCAGGACAGGTGGGCGAGCAAAGGCTCAGCCAGGAGGGGTGGGATTTGCTAACAGCTGCCCGAGCGCCTCCGAAGGAGACCTAACAACTCAAGAGCAATTGCTTCGCGAATGAATCTACTACCGGATCGGAATCGCGACCCGCTGAGAAGATCCGGCGAGAAACTCAGCGGGCTGATGCATGGGCTAGGTTGCACGTCGACCTCTTTGTCGAGTTCGACGAGTACGGTTACTGGGGTCCCTAAGCCTGCTCCTAGTATTAGAGCTGAAGGCATCTAATGCAAAGGTTATTGGATCTGATGGATCCGTAAGGACGTGTCTAGGGCGTCGACGGTGACTGGCTCCTGCATGATCAGGATTCGGTGAGTAGTCAGCGGCGGCAACGATAAGGCGATTATCATGACGCATAGCCTTATCGAAGTACCGTTCCGACGCTGACTTCATGTACTTCTGGATTGATTCAAGGCCCAGGTCGTCGTGTAGGTCAACGTTCCTCACGAACCACGGAGCCCCGACGGCTAACCTGCAAAAGCGGGATTGTAGGGATTGGAGGGTGTCTATGTGTGTGCGGGCCGCGTGAGCGAACACCACACTCGCGTAAGTCATGATGGGCCTTATGCAAGTTTTGTAAAGTGTCACCTTGTTCCGAAGGGACATTTTACTCCGCTTACAGATCATGGGATAGAGTCTGCCGAGAATGAATGCGGCACGGTCGCGGACTGTTTTTATGTGTGGGCGGAATGTCATGGATGCATCCAGGGTGACTCCCAGGTACTTAACCATGAGTGATTTGCACGGAATCCGAATTGTTCATCGATGAGAATGCCCTTGGATGAGACGAAGTCTCTGAGGCGTTTGTAGAGCAGACGCTCATACAGTTTGCCTAAAGACATGAGGAGGCTAATCGGGCGATAACTCTTCGGATTATTTTTTGGTTTACCGGGTTTGTGTATGCCGATAACGTCCGCTTCTTTCCACACCGTGGGAAAGATACAGTTAGCCTTAGCGGCATTGAAAATAGATGCCAACATCACGATGAGTTGGACGGGTAAAAGTTTAATAACGCGGTTAGATATACCGTCGGAACCGGGAGCCTTGCGAGGACGTAGGTCTTTGATCAGGTCTTTAACTTCCATTGAGGTGACGGGCGGTAACGCGTCCAAGGGTGGCAAGGAGGCTCTGCGTTCTACCTCACTGTCTACTAATTCTACATGAACAGGGTCCGCGGATTGAATGCTGGGCATGCACTGGGCTTGCAATGTATCGGCCAGCAGCTCTGCTTTTTCGTCATCATCGAACGCCGCGAGTCGGCCTGAGGGGCCTACGAGAGGGGGCATAGTTACTACCTTATCCGATTTGAGAGTACGAGCTAAGCGGTAGTAAGACCTTTGAGAGGGCGCGAGTCCTTCTACGAAATCAGACCATCTGGCATCTCGGACTTCGGTGATGCGAGACTTTACGTCGCGTTGTAGGGCACGCATTCGAATACGATTTTCCGCGGTAGGATACCTATCGTACGTACGGATCGAGGCGTTCTTAGCTCTAAGGAGTTCCCTAATATCATCGGGCAATTTGAAGCGGTGAAGGAAGTCCTCCGCTACAACTTGCTTCGATGACCTATCTAATGTCGAGGTGATGTGTGACGTTACGATGTCTATGGCTTGAGCGGTGTCCTGAGGAGACGGGATAGAGTCCGGACTAAACGGAAGCGATGGTGGATCAGATTCAGCAAGGCTGATGCCCAGCGTGTGCCAATCCACCACAGTCCTCGTGACGGGAACGGAATCGGGAGCGCGACCGAGCTTCATAATGACGGGACGATGGTCTGAATCTAACTCTGAAACTACTTCGATCGAGTGTAAGCGCAGAGTTACGTTTTTTAATAACGCTATGTCGAGTATATCCGGGCGATGCGCGATATTTAGCGGGTAGTGAGTCGGGGTCAGCGGAGCGACGATATCGAAGGCGAGATCATCGACTAACGCGTCGAGGCGCCTGCCATTAGGGGTTGAGGTGTGTGAGTTCCACCTGATGTGTTTACAATTTAGGTCACCCGCCAGAATGACAGAGCTTCCCATGCCGAGCAGCGCCTCAATATCACTACTTAGAACAATTTTATCCGGTGGAAGATAAACGGACGCGATAACGATCGGCGCGTGTCCAGTCAGTGAGATTCGGCATACTGATGCTTCGATGTTAGAAAGCGCGGGGGGGTCGAGTGGGACGCAATGCAGGGCTCTTCTATAGTAAATGACGGTACCACCACCACGAGCAGTGAGCCTGTCGTTCCTAACCATGTTGTAGTTCGCGATTTTAGGTTCGCGGCGCGCGGGTTTAAGCAGGGTCTCCTGCACCAAAAAGATGTCAATTTGATGGTCACGCAAAAAATCACAAACCTGATCACGTTGATTTGCGAGACCGTAAGCGTTAAAAAATCCTATCGTTACGGATAGGGGCTTGATTCTACTTATGTACGCCATTGATTACCGGCGGAGTGAGGGGAGGACGTACGTATTTAACGACGCGTATACGTCAGCGTATTCTTGCACAACGGCGATGAAGTGTTGTGCAGTGGAGGCGGCGCGAATGGCGTCGCCCAAAGCATTAACGCGATCAAAGTTGATCGACTGAAAAAAGTCGATAGCTAGAGCGAGATTGTCGGACGCGGTCGGAGGGCAGGTCGCGGGGGAGGGACGTATCGCGGGGGTGGGACGAGTCGCGGGGGAGAGAGTTGTAGCCGTGTTCGTGAACGGCAACGGTTTAGCCCAGGCCGAGACGCTGGGCACCGACGCCGGCACGAAAGCAGGCTTAGCCTTCGGCACAGAGGGTGCCGTGGCTTTGATGTCTGGGCCGAAAGCTCGGAGGCGGTTTTGGCGGGCGACGCGGCGATTTATTTTAGGGGCTCGGGGGCAACCACGGTAATTCGCGGGGTGACCTTGTGTTCGGCACAGGACGCAGCTAGGCGGTTCCGTAGCGGTTTTTTGATCGCGAGTGCAAAGGCTCGTGGCGTGATCGCCCAAACACTTGACGCATCGGGAGCGCGCGTGGCAATTACGGGAAGAGTGCCCGTACAACTGACAGTTATGGCACTGGCTCGGAGTGCCTTTTTTATGGGGGGTTTCGACGGTTATTCCGGAAAGCCTACAGACTGTTCGTACGTTGAAAATTTGCTTGCCCTCGGGGGTAGGCTGGAGAGCGACGAGAACCATATTGTATGGCTCCCTCCCGCGTCCTGTGTGCATGCGGTGCACGGAATTGACCGGCAGACCTTGTTCTAGAAGGTCGGCCTTCACGAGATTGGCATCTAATTCCTTTGGGATGCCGCGTATGACCGCGCGAAGTTCACGCTCCTCCTGAAGCGTATAAGTGTGGAAACTTATACGCTCCTTTCGGAGGTAGCTTGAGAGGGCCCATGGTCATCGGGTGTCGTTAACTTAATTTGAATCCCGTTCGCGAGGTTACGGGCGCTGATAAAATTAATTTTTTTGGCCTGAAGGGCCAGGGAAACTCGGTCCCAAGCTGCCTTCTCTTGAAGGATTACCGGGGGAGGGGTCTGAGTTTTATTTTGTGCCACTGGACGCGGCGACGGTGTGGCACGGGCAGGGGGAGCGACGGGAGTCGGAGGGTGAGGGCGCGACGCGTTCGCGGCTTTACTAATTTTAGCGGCCGCGGGAGCTCGGGACTCCGCAGCGCGCTTCTTACCCTTTTGTACCAGGGTGAATCCATCCGTCGATGAGGCGGGGGCGAGGTCGACCTCCATGTCTGAGTCAGAGTCGGAGGACGAGGAGGCAGCAGGCTCGGGAGCAGGCGACCTACGGGTAGATGCAGGACGTCCGTCGGACCCTACGGAACCCGCGGATGATCGCGACAGGGGAGCAGCGGCCACGGCGGACGACGCAGCAGTTTTACCCACTAGTATAGGCGACGCGTGCGCGGCAGGCATGGCGGACGCTGCGGTTTACGACGCGGGAGCGACGAGCACGGCGGAATCCGCGAGAGGGCTCACGGCGTGATCGGCCTTGAAAGCCAGAAACTCAGAAGTGAGCTTTGGGTGGCGAAGTCGGAGGAATTCTGAAAATAAAGCTTCCATGATGTCTGACCCAGGTGGGGCTGTCCCGGGTCTTAAACACACTCGCCTTGCGGCGAGGCCCCAACTTCTCGGTACTTAGCGGTTCGATTGAACACAGGTGGCGATGCGGCACAATTACTGCAGGAAAAAGAAAGAACAACAAAAAAAGGAAACAACAAAAATAAACCAAAACAAAACAAACACTTCCAGGAACACACTTTGTCGGCAGATGTGCCACGAACAAAAGCCGGGTGAACAAAGGCCGGGCTAACAATAAAACCAGGCGAACAATGGCCGGGCGATTGAGTGGTCGGTGAGCACGTCCGCAGGCGGCGGGTGCTTCTGTCGGACTGTGCCGAATCTCACTGACGGGACACGCGCCGATCGTTATCGCGTCCGTTTATCTTCCACCGGATAAGATCGTTCTAAGCAGTGATATCGAGGCGCTGCTCGGCATGGGGAGCTCTGTCATTCTGGCGGGCGACCTAAATTGTAAACACATCAGGTGGAACTCACACACCACAACCCCGAATGGCAGGCGGCTTCACGCGTTAGTCGATGATCTCGCCTTCGATATCGTCGCTCCGCTAACCCCGACTCACTACCCGCTTAATATCGCGCATCGCCCGGATATACTCGACATAGCGTTATTAAAAAACGTAACTCTGAGCTTACACTCGATCGAAGTAGTTTCAGAGTTAGATTCAGACCACCGTCCCGTCGTTATGAAGCTCGGTCGCGCTCCCGACTCCGTTCCCGTCACGAGGACTGTGGTGGATTGGCACACGTTGGGCATCAGCCTGGCTGAATCTGATCCACCATCGCTCCCGTTTAACCCGGACTCTACCCCGTCTCCTCAGGATACCGCTGAAGCCATAGACATCTTAACGTCACACATCACCTCGACATTAGATCGATCATCGAAAAAAGTTATAGCGGAGGACTTCCTTCACCGCTTTAAATTGCCCGACGATATTAGGGAACTCCTTAGAGCTAAGAACGCTTCGATCCGTGCGTACGATTGGTATCCTACCGCAGAAAATCGTATTCGAATGCGTGCCCTACAACGCGACGTAAAGTCTCGCATCACTGAAGTCCGAGATGCCAGATGGTCTGATTTCTTAGAAGGACTCGCGCCCTCTCAAAGGTCTTACTACCGCTTAGCTCGTACTCTCAAATCGGATACGGTAGTAACTATGCCCCCCCTCGTAGGCCCCTCAGGCCGACTCGCAGCGTTTGATGATGACGAAAAAGCAGAGCTGCTGGCCGATACATTGCAAACCCAGTGCACGCCCAGCACTCAATCCGCGGACCCTGTTCATGTAGAATTAGTAGACAGTGAGGTAGAACGCAGAGTCTCCTTGCCACCCTCGGATGCGTTACCACCCGTCACCCCGATGGAAGTTAAAGACTTGATCAAAGACCTACGTCCTCGCAAGGCTCCCGGTTCCGACGGTATATCCAACCGCGTTATTAAACTTCTACCCGTCCAACTCATCGTGATGTTGGCATCTATTTTCAATGCCGCTATGGCGAACTGTATCTTTCCCGCTGTGTGGAAAGAAGCGGACGTTATCGGCATACATAAACCCGGTAAACCAAAAAATCATCCGACGAGCTACCGCCCGATTAGCCTCCTCATGTCTCTAGGCAAACTGTATGAGCGTCTGCTCTACAAACGCCTCAGAGACTTCGTCTCATCCAAGGGCATTCTCATCGATGAACAATTCGGATTCCGTACAAATCACTCATGTGTTCAACAGGTGCACCGCCTCACGGAGCACATTCTTGTGGGGCTCAATCGACCAAAACCGTTATACACGGAAGCTCTCTTCTTCGACGTCGCAAAAGCGTTCGACAAAGTCTGGCACAACGGTTTGATTTTCAAACTATTCAACATGGGCGTGCCGGATAGTCTCGTGCTCATCATACGGGACTTCTTGTCGAACCGCTCTTTTCGATAACGAGTCGAGGGAACCCGCTCCTCCCCACGACCTCTCACAGCTGGAGTCCCGCAAGGCTCTGTCCTCTCACCCCTCCTATTTAGCTTATTCGTTAACGATATTCCCCGGTCGCCGCCGACCCATTTAGCTTTATTCGCCGACGACACGACTGTTTACTATTCCAGTAGAAACAAGTCCCTAATCGCGAAGAAGCTTCAGAGCGCAGCCCTAGCCCTAGGACAGTGGTTCCGAAAATGGCGCATAGACATCAACCCAGCGAAAAGTACTGCGGTGCTATTTCAGAGGGGAAGCTCCACACGGATTTCCTCCCGGATTAGGAGGAGGAATCTCACACCCCCGATCACTCTCTTTAGACAACCCATACCCTGGGCCAGGAAGGTCAAGTACCTGGGCGTTACCCTGGATGCATCGATGACATTCCGCCCGCATATAAAATCAGTCCGTGACCGTGCCGCGTTTATTCTCGGTAGACTCTACCCCATGATCTGTAAGCGGAGTAAAATGTCCCTTCGGAACAAGGTGACACTTTACAAAACTTGCATAAGGCCCGTCATGACTTACGCCAGTGTGGTGTTCGCTCACGCGGCCCGCACACACATTGACACCCTCCAATCTCTACAATCCCGCTTTTGCAGGTTAGCCGTCGGAGCTCCGTGGTTCGTGAGGAACGTTCACCGACACGACGACCTGGGCCTCGAATCTATCCATAAATACATGAAGTCAGCGTCGGAACGGTACTTCGATAAGTCTATGCGTCATGATAATCGCCTTATCGTTGCCGCCGCTGACTACTCCCCGAATCCTGATCACGCAGGAGCCAGTCACCGTCGACGCCCTAGACACGTCCTTACGGATCCATCAGATCCAATAACCTTTGCATTAGACGCCTTCAGCTCTAACACTAGGAGAAGGCTTAGGGACCTCGGTAACCGTACTCATCGAACTCGACAAAGAGTTCGCCGTGCAACGTAACCCATGAATCAGCTCGCTGAGTTTCTCGCCGGATCTTCTCAGCGGGTCGCGATTCCGATCCGGTAGTAGATCCATTCGCGAAGCAGCTACTCTTGAGCTGTTAGGTCTCCTTCGGAGGCGCTCGGGCGGCTGTTGGCAAATCCCACCCCTCCTGGCTGAGCCTTTGCTCGCCCACCTGTCCTGGTGAAACTGGAAAGGCCTCCGGGCCACCAGTAATCCTTCAAACATAAAAAAAAAAAAAAAAAAAAGAGTCGTGGCATTCCGTGTCAGACAGTCATTCCGTCCGTCTCAGTCAGTGAGTCTCTCTGTCAGTCAGTCAGTTAGTCGGTCGGTCTGTCGGTATGTGCAACAAACCTGTCGGTTTATCCTGTCATTGTGAAAGTTGTGTGTGTTGAGTTTCAATAATTATTATTCAAAAGGTTTTATTGACTTTTTATAAACTGAGTTCAACCAAATACGAGTGATGACGGATACTACCGCTTAGCCATCCCTGGCGCCCTGCCTCCGACATCAGAAGTGAGATCAGGACTCTACTCTCACTGGCGTGACGTGTTTGAACATGTTCGAAGTAGAGCGAAAAAACATGATGCAGATCAGAAATCAGAATACCAGTAACGGTATCTGAGATCACGGGTCGAAAATTCATCGGGAACAGACAGATGCCGATCCATGTGCTTGGTGCGCTACGGTTGATATGTACCTCGATGAACGTCTACTGGATGGTGTATAGCTCATTGTAGTCTTCAGTGGGGCCCTGAAAGGCGGTGCCTTATCATGTTACATGGAGGCATTTGCGACTTATTTCTCGCTCGTTATGCAAAATTCTTGTTGCGACGCTTATCAATTTAAGCAATGGTAAGCCACAAAAGCGTGAATGCAGCATACGCAAGTCGTGTAATAACGTCTGCTACCTCGATGGAAGATCTGAGCCACGAAGAAATCGTCACATCTTACGTCCTGGCTCATGTTGCCCAGTTGACTCTCGACTTATCACATGGCATTTACTAGCGGAAATACGACACGTAACAAGCTATTGCAAGAAATTAAGGCAAGTGCAAGTCTCAAGTGAAACTTCGATCGCAATAATGGATCTGTCATGACGAGTGGGTAGTTCCGACACGAATCGTTTTTAAGCCAATGACTACTGCTAAAATTACATGCCACTAGTGCAGTAAACCAAGACATGAGACGGTGAATTGTCGCTGAAACTTTAGAATCTGCTGGATTTAATACCAATAACACTACACGTTCGATGACTTCGGGCTCCAGCAAGCAAGCAAACAAGCAAAAGAAAATTGACACATTTGAAGTCCTCGTGACCTGTAAGATAAGACGTCCGGTGCGTTCGTGTCTGGCGACGCGGCGGTGTTCGGGTCCCGCTGGCGGATGCAGGTTTTTCCGGTGAAGTGCGTGCTTGTGCGTGCTTGACAAGTGTTTGCGGTTGGCTTCCGCAGTGTGGGAGTAACATCGTGTAGGAGAGGTGGAACCCGCCAAATTGTAGTTTGCGTGGTGGCTGGTAAGATTTGCTGTGGTAAAAAGTTTGCGTGGTGGTAAAATGTCTTGTGAGTCTGCACAGGTAACCGGAGGTGAGTCTTCCGCGGTCGCGGCCTACCCAGTCCGCGAGAACCAGGCAGATCGCTTCGACGGTACGGAGGCCGGCCGACGGGTCCGCCAAACGACGAGACCACGCCTCTAGCACGGACTGCCGAGATTGGGGCCCCCGCGCTCCGGCTACACTTGCGCTAGGGCGCGCCACCTCGTAGGAGACTGTGAGGTATCCTTGAATGACTCTGACTGCGATCGCGCGCTGCCGGCGTCGCAGCGCGGCGACTTTCTCGTGGGTAAGGACGTCGCACCAGACGGGTGCTCCGTATAGTGCCATCGACCGCACGGGTACCTAGACATAACTACTTAACTAAATACTTAATAACCAAAATAACAGAGGTTTTTAAAGAAAGAAAAAAAAATTAAATACAATAGCACAATTATTTGCAATTACTCGTTTCTCAGTTTATTAATAACTAGCGACCCGCCCTCGCTTCGCTTCGGAAACATTAAAACACACATGAAACCAAAAAAATAAAATATTTTTTTTTTTTTAAAAAGTAGCCTATGTTCATCAGGGACAATGTCGGCTTCTAATGGAAAAAGAATTTTTCAAATCGGTCCAGTAGTTTCGGAGCCTATTCGAAACAAACAAACAAACAAATCTTCCCTCTTTATAATATTAGTATAGAAGTATAGATATAGATTTCATTATTTTTAATATGAACTGCGGGACATTTATCGTCCTTCCGAATATAAATTTGACCAAAACGAACCCAAACAAATTTATAATTTTTCTCTTTGCTCAGTTTTCTAGCCATGCTATGAAGTTCCTTAGCCTCAGGAGAGAGATGCTCAGATACATAAATCCTTGAAACCGCGCATGTTAAGCCGACGTGAGCGGTTCCAAGCTTATCTTTTGAAATAGACTTGTTATACCTAGTAACCGCAGATAGAACCTCATCATAAAGACGCTGGGATGACAGTGAGATTAATATATGTCGTAGGCGGCGCCAGGGATGGCTAAGCGGTAGTTTCCGTCATCACTCGTATTTGGTTGAACTCAGTTTATAAAAAGTCAATAAAACCTTTTGAATAATAATTATTGAAACTCAACACACACAACTTTCACAATGACAGGATAAACCGACAGTTTCGTTGCACATACCGACAGACCGACTGACTGACTGACTGACTCGACTGTCCCTACGTACAGTATCGAAACTGAAAATTTGCGATTTTTTTTTATGCCACTAAAATATTTCTTTTTATGTATGTTTTCACACAAAAAAGAGAAAAAGCTATAAAATACATATTAAACCATGTTTTCAATGAGTATAATATCGATACTTAACAAATCAATCAGCGTAAAAAATCGAATGTTTAATTTCGGTACTATACGCCGATACAAGAAGCGTGCGTGCAGGACGAAACTACCGCTTTCGTTGCTATATGCGGTGCCCCGCGCGCCCGCAAGTTCCGACGCAATTTTGAAGTAATGTGGTTCTAACGGAAAACTGATAAGTATATTAACAAATTTATTAATTCCGAGTGCATGATGTTTATTTTCTCCTTGTTTTTTAATCTGATTTCCTTAACAATATTCTGTGATTAATTAAGTTTACCTCAAAAACAATGTATTTTAAAGTAAATGTCATTCACCCGAAGTATACTATCGAAAGTCCCAAATTCGATTTTGTACGTCGATTAATATTTTTTTTGGAGTATCGAAAGTGACAGTTTCGATATTATTCGCTGATGTTTAATTTCCTTGTGTAATCGAATCTGGTACATTCATTATTATACGCGGGTACATTAGTCAACGAGCCTATCGAAAATACCACTTTCGATGATTTCATTCGGAATTATATTTTTTTTATTTTTATATTCGATATATCTACCATAGAATATTACTTTTCTTAAAATCAATTTGTATGTGTTATTAATTTATGTTATAACATATCAACAGAACTATATTTTTTACAAATCAATTTCTGTTTTATTAACTTATTTGATACATGGACACTATTATAGTTTCTCCTAATGTGGCCATACCTAGTGCCACGTCACTTATAACTGAATCGAACTGAACTGAATGTGAGTCTCCACTTATAACCTTGTTGGAAGGTGACTCGTCATCTACAGTTAAAAAAAGAAAATCTACTTTTAAAGTTAACCCAAGCAAAAAAAGAAAAGGAGGAAAGGAAAAGGTGCAAAGACAACTGGATAGATGTTAAAATAAAAATTGTAGTGAATACTGGTCAACAACATATTTACAGGAATGAAAAGGTACATAACAAAAAAGGAATGGGACCGATTTGTAAAGCAACTTGTAAACTAAACTGCTGCGAACATTTTAATGAAACAACTCGTCAGAAAATTTATACAAGTTTTTAGCAATTGGCTGACCATGCTAAAAAATTGAATTTTATTAACAAATTTACCAAAAAGTTAAACAAGCACCGTTTTACCACTGAAAGTACATCTAGAAGACAGTTTACTACTCAGTATTTCTTACCAGATCCAGTCGAAAATCATAACTATCCCTGCGAATATAGACGTGTTTGTATTAAAACTTTTTTGAACACCTTGTCGATTACGGATCAATTCGTCTGTACTGCTCATCAAAAACTAAATCAGGAAGGTATCACTTTACCAGATAACAGATGAAAGCAACCATATAGTTAAGATAGATTCTAATATTATTCAAAGTGTATCTGATCATGTAGCCACTTTTTAACCAGTTGAATCCCATTACGCCCGAGAACATAGTAGCAAGCTTTATTTAGATAAGAACTTATCAATGAAAAAAATTAAACTTAAATAATGGGTGGGACAATCTTCATCTTTATAATAACAAAGCGCAAACCTTACGCCAGTATATAAAAATAATTAATTAAAATATGAATAGGATATATGTGACCAATGCCACAGTTTTTCTAACCAAAACTCTCCAACTGAAGAGCAAATTAGCGCCTATGACAAACATAATTATTGAGACTAAAACTGTTCCTAGAGAATTTAAAAATAATGATAAAGTTATTGCTCAAAAGTGGTCTGAAACAGTTGTGCCACATTGGATTTCCAGAAAATTTTGAATTATCCTCATGGTGACGTGGGATTATTTTATTATAAACGGAAGCTCTGTGTGTACAATTTTACTTTATTTGATACTGGAAAGAAGGAAGAGACGTGCTATATGTAGACAGAGTTTTTTTTTTTTTTTTTTTTTTTTTTTTTTTATATTGCTTAGATGGGTGGACGAGCTCACAGCCCACCTGATGTTAAGTGGTTACTGGAGCCCATAGACATCCACAACGTAAATGCGCCACCCACCTTGAGATACAAGTTCTAAGGTCTCAAGTATAGTAACGACGGCTGCCCCACCCTTCAAACCGAAACGCATTACTGCTTCACGGCAGAAATAGGCAGGGTGGTGGTACCCACCCGCGCGGACTCACAAGAGGTCCTACCACCAGTAATTACGCAAATTATAATTTTGCGGGTTTCATTTTTATTACACGATGTTATTCCTTCACCGTGGAAGTCAATCGTGAACATTTGTTGAGTACGTATTTCATTTGAAAAATTGGTACCCGCCTGCGGGATTCGAACACCGGTGCATCGCTCAACACGAATACACCGGACGTCTTATCCGTTAGGCCACGACGACTACAGTGCACAGGCAAAAGGGGAGCAACTGAAGTAAGCAGTGGCTTACTTCATTTTGTTAACAGAAAAGTAAAGTAAGGTGCCTAGGAATTTCTCTTTTGGTCCGATAATTGCGCGGGCCAAAACCGTAACCGAATAATATACTCTTTATATATGTATCTGGCAAAAGAATATAAAATCAATATTACTCATCGCTTTTTAGAGCAAGGCCACACGCAGAACGAAGGAGATAGCGTACACGCTCATAAAGAGCAAGAGTCTAAATGAACTGATACACATACACCTCAGATCAATGGTTTGCGTTAGTGCGTTGGTCTAAAACTAATAAAACACCATATAATGTAGTGGAAATGACTCAAGATGACCTTTTTCATTTTAAAGCTAAATTGGATGATCGCAAGTGGAAAAAAGATATTAGAAACAAAATATGAAGTGGAATTTATTTTTATTAAAGAAATTAGTATGCGTAAAGATGATCCAAATTGTTTATATTTTAAATACAACCTTAAAGATAATCCTTCATGCTTAAACACCAAAATAGAAACAAGAAGTCATGGAAGAAGGCAAGTAATTAATATCGAATTAAATAAATTGTATAGTCAAACATTACCATTACCTGAAGCCAAATAATACATATAAGGATTTAATTCATTTAAGTAACACTGGAGTCATACCCAAAGAATACCATAGTTATTATAAGAATTTGAAATATAGCAGGAACACATTTGAAGAAGACAGTTATCCTACAGTCTGTACTTACCTGAATCTGTTTTGTTACCTGCTTTAGTTTAATTTTTAAGACGTCCCTTTTTAAAACTTCCCTTTGTTCAGTATTTAAATTTTTTATGATTATTTATAGAAGAAATTATAAGAAATGTTTATTTTAATAAGAATACTAAATCATTATTAGTATTACTCTAAGAAATGCGAATGTTATTGGATTTTAAGTTAATTTAAAGCTTTTATTTTGTTTAGTTTTTACTTTGTAGAATTAAGTATGTTCATATTTTATTCAAAGAAGTTTGTTATTTCTATATTTTATTTTTAGCTAACTGAAGAATAAAAGTGTGTTTCATTTGATATCATTATATTAAACGTAAATCTGTGATTGCAATAATAGTTATGAATTTTATTGATTTCATTTTATAAATTAAAATGACATGTTATTATCATTTCATTTTATAAATTAAAATGAAATCAATTAAAACCTTAGTAAACTAAATTTGTCTTTGTTTTAATTAAAATCGTTTTACAGGCCAAGTATCGAAACGTTTTTTTTTTTTTTTTTTTTATGATTGAAAGTTTACTGGTGGCCCGAAGGCCTTTCCAGTTTCACCAGGACAGGTGGGCGAGCAAAGGCTCAGCCAAGAGGGGTGGGATTTGCTAACAACTGCCCGAGCGCCTCCGAAGGAGACCTAACAACTCAAGAGCAGGTGCTTCGCGAATGAATCTACTACCGGATCGGAATCGCGACCCACTGAGAAGATCCGGCGAGAAACTCAGCGGGCTGATGCATGGGTTAGGCTGCACGTCGAGCTCTTTGTCGAGTTCGACGAGTACGGTTACCGAGGTCCCTAAGCCTGCTCTGATGGATCCGTAAGGACGTGTCTAGGGCGTCGACGGTGACTGGCTCCTGCATGATCAGGATTCGGGGAGTAGTCAGCGGCGGCTACGATAAGGCGATTATCATGACGCATAGCCTTATCGAAGTACCGTTCCGACGCTGACTTCATGTATTTCTGTATAGATTCGAGGCCCAGGTCGTCGTGTAGGTCAACGTTCCTCACGAACCACGGAGCTCCGACGGCTAACCTGCAAAAGCGGGATTGTAGAGATTGAAGGGTGTCTATGTGTGTGCGGGCCGCGTGAGCGAACACCACACTCGCGTAAGTCATGACGGGCCTTATGCAAGTTTTGTAAAGTGTCACCTTGTTCCGAAGGGACATTTTACTCGGCTTACAGATCATGGGGTAGAGTCTACCGAGAATAAACGCGGCACGGTCACGGACTGATTTTATATGCGGGCGGAATGTCATCGATGCATCCAGGGTAACGCCCAGGTACTTGACCTTCCTGGCCCAGGGTATGGATTGACTAAAGAGAGTAATCGGGGGTGTGAGATTCCTCCTCCTAATACGGGAGGAAATCCGTGTGGAGCTTCCCCTCTGAAATAGCACCGCAGTACTTTTCGCTGGGTTGATGTCTATGCGCCATTTTCGGAACCACTGTCCTAGGGCTAGGGCTGCGCTCTGAAGCTTCTTCGCGATTAGGGACTTGTTTCTACTGGAATACTAAACAGTCGTGTCGTCGGCGAATAAAGCTAAATGGGTCGGCGGCGACCGGGGAATATCGTTAACGAATAAGCTAAATAGAAGGGGTGAAAGGACAGAGCCTTGCGGGACTCCAGCTGTGAGAGGTCGTGGGGAGGAGCGAGTTCCCTCGACTCGATATCGAAAAGAGCGGTTCGACAAGAAGTCTCGTATGATGAGCACGAGACTATCCGGCACACCCATGTTGAATAGTTTGAAAATCAAACCGTTGTGCCAGACTTTGTCGAACGCTTTTGCGACGTCGAAGAAGAGAGCTCCCGTGTATAACGGTTTTGGTCGATTAAGCCCCATAAGAATGTGCTCCGTGAGGCGGTGCACCTGTTGAACGCATGAGTGATTTGTACGGAATCCGAATTGTTCATCGATGAGAATGCCCTTGGATGAGACAAAGTCTCTGAGGCGTTTGTAGAGCAGACGCTCATACAGTTTGCCTAGAGACATGAGGAGGCTAATCGGGCGGTAGCTCATCGGATGATTTTTTGGTTTACCGGGTTTATGTATGCCGATAACGTCCGCTTCTTTCCACACCGCGGGAAAGATACAGTTCGCCATAGCGGCATTGAAAATAGATGCCAACATCACGATGAGTTGGACGGGTAGAAGTTTAATAACGCGGTTAGATATACCGTCGGAACCGGGAGCCTTGCGAGGACGTAGGTCTTTGATCAAGTCTTTAACTTCCATCGGGGTGACGGGTGGTAACGCATCCGAGGGTGGCAAGGAGACTCTGCGTTCTACCTCACTGTCTACTAATTCTACATGAACAGGGTCCACGGATTGAGTGCTGGGCGTGCACTGGGTTTGCAATGTATCGGCCAGCAACTCTGCTTTTTCGTCATCATCAAACGCCGCGAGTCGGCCTGAGAGGCCTACGAGGGGGGGCATAGTTACTACCGTATCCGATTTGAGAGTACGAGCTAAGCGGTAGTAAGATCTTTGGGAGGGCGCGAGTCCTTCTAAGAAATCAGACCATCTGGCATCTCGGACTTCGGCGATGCGAGACTTTACGTCGCGTTGTAGGGCACGCATTCGAATACGATTTTCCGCGGTAGGGTACCTGTCGTAGGCGCGTATCGAGGCGTTCTTAGCTCTAAGGAGTTCCCTAATATCATCGGACAATTTGAAGCGGTGAAGGAAGTCCTCCGCTACAACTTGTTTCGATGATCTATCTAATGTTGAGGTGATGTGTGACGTTAAGATGTCTATGGCTTCAGCGGTATCCTGAGGAGACGGGGTAGAGTCCGGGTTAAACGGGAGCGATGGTGGATCAGATTCAGCCAGGCTGATGCCCAGCGTGTGCCAATCCACCAGTCCTCGTGACGGGAACGGAGTCGGGAGCGTGACCGAGCTTCATAACAACGGGACGGTGGTCTGAATCTAACTCTGAAACTACTTCGATCGAGTGTAAGCTCAGAGTTACGTTTTTTAATAACGCTATGTCGAGTATATCCGGGCGATGCGCGATATTTAGCGGGTAGTGAGTCGGTGTTAGCGGAGCGACGATATCGAAGGCGAGATCATCGACTAACGCGTCAAGCCGCCTGCCATTCGGGGTTGTGGTGTGTGAGTTCCACCTGATGTGTTTACAATTTAGGTCGCCCGCCAGAATGACAGAGCTCCCCATGCCGAGCAGCGCCTCGATATCACTGCTTAGAACGATCTTATCCGGTGGAAGATAAACGGACGCGATAACGATCAGCGCGTGTCCCGTCAGTGAGATTCGGCACACTGATGCTTCGATATTAGCGAGCGCGGGAGGATCGAGCGGGACGCAATGCAGGGCTCTTCTATAGTAAATGACGGTACCACCACCACGAGCAGAGAGCCTGTTGTTCCTGACCATGTTATAGTTCGCGATCTTAGGGTCGCGGCGCGCGGGCTTAAGTAGGGTCTCCTGCACTAAAAATACATCAATTTGATAGTCACGCAAAAAGTCAGAAACCTGATCACGTTGATTTGCGAGACCGTAAGCGTTAAAAAATCCTATCGTTACGGATAGGGGCTTTATTCTACTTAAATACGCCATTGATTACCGGCGGAGTGAGGGGAGGACGTACGTATTTAATGACGCGTATACGTCGGCGTATTCTTGCACAACGGCGATAAAGTGTTGTGCGGTGGAGGCAGCGCGAATGGCGTCGCCCAAAGCGTTAACGCGCTCAAAGTTGATCGACTGAAAGAAATCGATCGCTAAAGCGAGATTGTCGGACGCGGTCGGAAGGCAAGTCGCGGGAGAGGGACGAGTTGCGGGGGCGGGACGAATCGCGGAGGAGGGAGTTGTAACCGTGTTCGTGTACGGCAGCGGTTTCGCCCAAGCCGAGACACTGGGCACCGGCGCCGGAACGAACGCTGGCTTAGCCTGCGACACAGAGGGTGCCGAGGCTTTGATGTCTGGGCCGGAAGCTCGGAGGCGGTTTTGGCGGGCGACGCGGCGATTTATTTTCGGGGCTCGGGGGCATCCGCGGTAATTTGCGGGGTGACCCTGTGTACGACACAGGACGCAGCTAGGCGGTTCCGTCGCGGTTTTTTGATCGCGAGTGCAGAGGGCCGTGGCGTGATCTCCTAAACACTTGACGCATCGGGGGCGCGCGTGACAGTTACGGGAAGAATGCCCGTATAATTGGCAGTTATGGCACTGGCTAGGTGTGCCTTTCTTGTGTGGGGTTTCGACGACGATTCCGGAAAGGCTACAGACCGTTCGGATGTTGAATATTTGCTTACCCTCGGGGGTAGGCTGGAGGGCGACGAGAACCATGTTATATGGCTCCCTTCCGCGACCTGTGTGCATGCGGTGTACGGAGTTAACCGGTAGGCCTTGTTCGAGAAGGTCGGCCTTGACTAGCTCGGCATCCAACTCTTTAGGGATGCCACGTATGACGGCACGGAGTTCGCGCTCCTCCTGGAGCGTATACGTGTGGAAACTTATACGCTCCTTACGGAGGTAAGAAGAGAGGGCCCTATGGTCGTCGGGTGCTCGAACCTTAATTTGAATGCTGTCTGCGCCAGTACGTCACATACGAGCGGGGACTACGAGGTCTGCGGGGGGGTCCAACCACCACCACGGCATCGACGACTCGAGCGGCGATGACCGAACACACACAGCGACACAGAACACTACTGGAACGATATAGAATCGCACGCGCGACTCGCGGCTAATATTGCATTAAAACTTTATATACAGTCCACTTAACAATAAAACCTCAAGAACAAAACCTTTATTTTACTGAGCTATCGAACATAATGGTCCCAAGTGGAAGAAGAGCCGTCTTATAAGTCGCCGTGAAGAATTTTACCAACAAGATTCAATCATTCGGACTTTCTACCCGACCCGCCCGACATTACAACCTAAAAAAGTGTCGTCTTCAAGGATCGAGATTAAAACCGAGTGAGTCCGTTCCATATCCCATCTTTATTTGTCCTCTTATTCCCTAGAAATTTATATAGACTTATTTTGTGCCATTCACGTAATTTTTTTCTGCTAACTTGTGTGATTTTTTTTTTCGCTTGACCTTCACATGACCTGCAGCGTCCCATTGTTCTAGATCGGTCACCCGACCGGACCGCATTCCTGAATATCTATTTCCTTATACCTATTGCTACGTTGATATTATTAAATTAATTGCTTTTTTGCTTAACTTATTTTTTTGATTTCTACCTGCTTACTTCTATTTTTTAAATTTATTTCCTTTAGCTTATTGCTTATTATCTTATTGGCTTGCTTGAAAACAAAATGTCCGACGAAAGAATTAAAAAGCTGTTAAAACTACGTAGCAGTCAGAAAGCGAAGTTAACGCATTTTTCAAATTATATAAACATCGCGAAGTCATATTCATCATTAAGCAATCCGCACCGAATAGAACTACAAAATAGACTTAAGGCTATCGACGAAGCTTACATAGATTTTAATAAATTACAGACTGAAATCGAAACTATTTCAGAAGATGAAGAGAAAGAGTACGCAGAACGGGAGCAGTTCGAGACTGTTTATTTTACAGTCACTGCGCTTGCGCATAGCATGTTGGAACCAACATCCAGTTGTGGGCAAACCAGTTACGGTGGATCCGGGACGATCTCAAATGAAAAGAAAGATTTTTTTCGTCTTCCGGACATCAACCTACCCTCTTTCGATGGAGACTTGCATCACTGGCTCGAGTTCCGAGATATGTATATTTCTCTTATACACGACAACACACGTATTAATGAAATTAGTAAATTCCATTATTTACGAACGTCCCTGAAGGGAAATGCGTCATCAGTGATTCAAAGCCTAGAATTTACAGCTAATAATTACAAAATTGCATGGGAATTATTAACGGAAAGATACAACAATAAAAAAATTCTTATTAATAATCATATTCAGGCTTTATTCAACGTTGAACAAGTGCAAAAAGATTCATCAAAATCATTAAGATTTTTAATAGATATTATAAATAAAAATTTAAGATCACTAAACATCTTGGATCAGCCCACAGACCAATGGGATGTCTTGATTATATTCATGATGAGTAAAAAACTAGATTTTATTTCAAACAGGCAGTGGGAAGAGTTTAAAAGTTCATTAAGTGAGCAACCAACTTTAAAACAATTTATCACATTTTTAAATAACAGAGCAGAATTATTAGAAACACTTAGTAGCAACAAACAGCTACACAAAAATCCTCAAACTGACACACAAGTTCATAAATCAAAATCATTCGCTATAGTTACAAACAATACAAATCAAATAAAACATCCTATCTGTCCACTGTGTAAACAAAATCATTATCTATTCAGTTGCGATGCATTTAGAGCTTTAGACGTTAACTCACGTATTAATAAAGTTTCCACCTACCATAATCTTTGTAAAAATTGTTTACGCACAGGTCATCAAGACAAAAATTGTAGACTTACCCACTGTAAGTATTGTAACTCACGTCACAACACTCTCCTTCACCGAGAAGTCGACAAAAATACAACTTCGAACATAAACACAGAAAACATAGTATTGTCTGTACACACAAATTCGTCATCAAACATTCATTCATCTATTGCACCCAATCATCAAACCAATGTATTACTTTCCACAGCGATGGTTAAAGTGATGGACAAGAATGGACGTTGTCACAACGCCCGGGCTCTGCTGGACAACGGCAGTACTTCTAACTTCGTGACCTCCGACCTCTGCGAGAAACTAGGTCTGCCGCGTCATAACACAAACTCAACTGTCATCGGAATCAACAGTAAACTTTCATCTAGTACTAAAATGTGTACATTGTCACTCCAAGCTTCTAATGGCAGCTATAAGGCGAGCGTCGATTGCTATATATTGCCAAATATCACTACATCATTGCCTTCAACATTTATATACAAAGAACACATACCCATACCTACCGGAATCGAACTAGCCGACCCCTCTTTTAACGTTCCTTCGGCTATTGATATACTAGTCGGGGCTAGCATCTTTTGGAGCATTTTAGGATCAAACACAATAAGCCTAGGTAAACATCAACCCACTTTACGTGAATCCAAACTAGGATGGATTGTGTCTGGCAGTGTTCTTCAACATTCCTCTTTCAAAAATACTCACACGCATTGCCACTTCACTCAATCTCTTGAATCTCAGCTTAGTCGGTTCTGGGAGTTAGACTCAGTCTCTTCTAGTCATTCTTTGTCTAAGGAAGAACGAGAATGCGAGACAATCTTCAGAGAGACAACAAGACGAAATAAAAAAGGTGAGTTTATAGTTACTATTCCTCTTAAACAGTCTCCTGACGTTCTGGGATATTCATACACAAAAGCAAAATTAAGATTTCTTTCTGTAGAGAGAAAATTACAGCGCGATGAGAAACTGAAGAATGATTATCATAATTTTATGCGTGAGTATATAAATCTTGGGCATATGATACAAAATACACCTCATACACATAAATCAACATCAAACAATCACTCTTCTAACATAACATCGGACACTCATTCATCGTACATAACAAAAAACGTTCATTCATCGGACAACACATCAAATAACAATCCTTCTAGCATTACGTCAAACATACAATCACATAACACAACATTAAACACATCCATACAACAATCCGAAGCATACAACACTTCAAACATAATACAGAAATCTACATCTGAGAATTTGCACGCATTTAATAAAAACATAAATAATTACTTACCTCATCATGGAGTGATACGGGAATCCAGCACAACCACTAAACTACGAGTAGTGTTTGATGCATCAGCAGCAACGTCCTCCGGTAAGTCGTTTAATGACATACAGCACATCGGCCCTACAGTACAGGACGATCTTCTTTCCATCCTGCTGCGATTCAGGCAACACAAATATGTGGTTACCAGCGACGTGGAGAAAATGTATCGGGCTATACAAGTAGAACCTTCTCAACGTAGTTTACAGCAAATATTATTTAGATTTGATCCGTCAGAACCGTTGCATACTTACATTCTGAACACTGTAACATACGGAACGGCATCCGCTCCCTTCTTAGCTACTCGATGTTTAATTGCTCTTGCTGAGCAATGCACAGATCCAGAGACTAAACGGGCAATAGCACATGACTTTTATATGGATGACTATTTGGGAGGGGGTAATTCAATTGAGATGGTAACAAAACTTTGTCGTAATATTATCAATACACTAGACTCAGCAAAATTTAACTTACGTAAATGGCGATCTAATAGTACAAAAATATTGCAAACTATTTCTGAAATTAAGGCAGATAAAGATAAGACGTTAAATTTAAATAACTCTGCGCCGAGCAAAACTCTTGGTCTTCACTGGAACTCTGAATCAGATAACTTCTTCTTTTTGTTAAATTCACATCAGACCTTTAAAGTCACTAAACGCACAATCTTGTCAGAAATTAGTCAGGTTTTCGATCCTTTGGGGCTCGTCGGACCATGCATTGTTGAAGTCAAATTAATAATACAACAGTTATGGAAAACCAAGTCCGACTGGGATGAAGAAGTTCCAATCAACTTAAAAACATCATATTTGAGCTTAATGCAATCACTTCCATCACTTAATAATATAAATATTCCTCGATGGTCCTTTAACGACGACACTGTTACCATCGAAATTCATACGTTCTCAGACGCATCAGAACGCGCTTACGGAGCGAGTTGTTATATTAAAACTATTACAAGTAATGGCAATATTCGCGTTCGCCTTTTAGCTTCTAAGAATAAGATTGCACCCATTAAGTCAAGTACAATACCTCGTCTTGAATTATGCGCGGCCTTATTAGGTACTAGACTATATATAAAAATTATCAAGTCACTCACTGTTCAGTTTGATCGTTCTTTCTTCTGGACAGATTCTACTATTGTGCTAGGATGGCTAACCGCACCTTCTAATCGCTTAAAATCGTTCGTTCGAAATAGAATTAATGAAATACATGAAAGTACGAATGGCCACAACTGGAGCTACGTACCGTCTAAAGAGAACCCAGCAGACCTGGTTTCTCGGGGGGCGAGGGCTGATGTACTCAGCGCATCCAGTCTGTGGTGGATTGGTCCATCTTTTTTACATTCAACACATACACAATTTCCAGTCAATCCTAACGCACAAACACTAAAAAACCTTCCGGAGATGTCTTTTGTTGTTAACACTACAGAAAATTCAATTGTCATGTTAATGAATAAAATATCAGACTTTTCGAAATTATTAAGAATTACAGCATACATCAAAAGATTTATTTATAATTTAAAAAATAAAAACTCACGGAATACAGATAATAATTTATTATTTACGGAAATATCTTCAGCTCACAATACCTTAATTCGTCTTGCACAGCAGGATACGTTTCCGGAGGAATATCATATTCTCAAATCAAACCAAATTTTGCCCTCGAAAAATAGACTTCTATCTCTTTCTCCTTTTCTCGACTCTGACGACATTATTCGAGTTGGAGGTCGACTCAATAATTCTTTCTACAGTTACGATGTTAAACACCCAATACTCTTGTGCAGTAAACACATTCTTACAAAACTTATTTTTGTTAAACAACACAAAGATTCCCTTCACGCTAGCCCTTTACTTCTACTTTCACAAATAAGACAGAAATACTGGCCGCTTGGTGGGAGAAATTTAGCGAAGTGTATAGTAGGCCTATGTATTCGCTGTGTTAGGCAGAAGGCTAAAACTACACAGCCCGTTATGAGCGACTTACCGAGCGATAGGCTGCAATTAGAATTTCCGTTTCTGAATACTGGAATTGATTACGCCGGGCCGGTGATGATTCTCAATCGAAAGGGGCGTGGTGGTAAACTGATAAAATCATATATTTGTGTTTTTATTTGCTTTGCAGTGAAAGCGTTGCATTTGGAGATCGTCTCGGATCTTACCAAGGAGGGCTTCCTTAGCGCACTCGATCGCTTCATTGCCCGTCGAGGGAAACCGCAGAATATTTACTGCGATAATGGAATTTCGTTCGTTGGAGCCTCCAACTATTTAATTCATAATTGTGTTCATGACATCAACAGTCTAGGTATAAGGTTTAAATTTATTCCCGTTTACTCACCTCATTTCGGTGGACTGTGGGAAGCTGCCGTTAAGTCTGTTAAATTTCATTTGGTAAGAATATTGGGTCAATCACACTTAACTTATGAAGAGATGACAACTTGTCTGGCACAGATTGAGTCTATTTTAAATTCTAGACCTCTTACACCGATGTCATCAGATCCATCTGACTTAACCTTCCTTACGCCCGCCCATTTCCTTATTGGTCGGCCACTCACTTCGGTACCATATCCCGACATCACGGAAGCCAACATCACTCGTCTTCAACGTTTCCAACGAGTTGAAAGCCTAAAGCAACATTTTTGGAGGCGATACTCTAATGAATATGTTTCTCTCTTACAACAGAGATACAAATGGAAAAAATCTTCAGGTCAACTGCGGATCGGTGCAATGGTCATTATCAAGGACAAGACATTGCCGCCAATGATGTGGCTTTTGGGACGAATAGTTCGTCTCGTACATGGCAACGACGGCATCGCGAGGGTTGCTGACATTGCAACCACGAAAGGCATACTACGCCGGGCATACAATAACATATGCCCGCTTCCTGTGGACTCCTCGGAGATCCATATTGAAGAAGACGACTCTTCAACGCCGGGGAGGATGTCTGCGCCAGTACGTCACATACGAGCGGGGACTACGAGGTCTGCGGGGGGGTCCAACCACCACCACGGCATCGACGACTCGAGCGGCGATGACCGAACACACACAGCGACACAGAACACTACTGGAACGATATAGAATCGCACGCGCGACTCGCGGCTAATATTGCAAATACTTTATATACAGTCCACCTAACAATAAAACCTCAAGAACAAAACCTTTATTTTACTGAGCTACCGAACAAATGCCGTTCGCGAGGTTACGGGCATTCGTGAAGTTGATATTTTTGGCCTTAAGGGCCAGGGAAACTCGATCCCAAGCTGCCTTCTCTTGGAGGATTACCGGGGGAGGGGTCTGGGTTTTATTTTGTGCCACCGGACGCGGCGACGGAGTGGCACGGGCTGGAGGCGCAACGGGAGTCTGAGGGCGGGGGCGCGACGCGTTCGCGGCTTTGCTAATTTTAGCGGCCGCGGGAGCTCGAGACTCCGCGGCACGCTTCTTACCCTTTTGTACCAGGGTGAATCCATCCGTCGATGAGGCGGGAGCGAGGTCGACCTCCATCTCCGAGTCAGAGTCGGAGGACGAGGAGACGGGCGCAGGTGACCTACGAGCAGGTGTTTTGGAGGGCACGACGGAGGCTGCGGATGATCGCGCTGCTGGAACGGTGGCCACGGCGGACGACGCAGCAGTTTTACTCGCCAGTATAGGCGACGCGGGAACGGCAGGCACGACGGAGGCTGCGGTGCTCGATGCAGAAGCTTTGCACGCAGGTACAGGCGACGCAGGAGCAGCGAGCTCGGCGGAGTCCACGAGAGGGCTCGCGGTGTGATCGGCCTTGAAGGCCAGAAACTCTGAGGCGAGCTGTGGGTGGCGAAGTCGGAGGAATTCCGTGAATACAGCGTCCATGATCGCTGAGTGCCCAGGTGGGGCGGCCCCGGGTCTTGAAAACACTCGCCTTGCGGCGAGGCCCCAACTTCTCGAACCTGAGCGGTTCTATTGAACACAGGTGGCGATGCGGCACGATTACTACAGGACAAAGAAAAAACACAACAAAACGGAAATAACAAAAAGAAACAGAACAATTAAACACTTCCAGGAAAACAGTTTGTCGGCAGATGTACCACGAACACAGAAACAACAAAAAGAAACAAAACAAATAAAAACTTCCAGGTAGAGCACTTAGTCGGCAGATGTACCACGAACATAGGCCGCGCGAACAATGGCCGGGCTAACAAAAGCCAGGCGAACAAAGACCGGGCGATCGAGTGGTCGATGAGCACGTCCGCACGTGACGGGTGCCTCTATCGGAATGATCGAAACGTATAAAATACTCTGACGTACTGTATCGAAAGTGACACTTCCGATACTTTCTTAATTTAAATGTACAACGTAAAATATCGAAAGAGTCACATTCGATAATTTTAATAAAATAGTTCCCAAGTAAATAATCGAAACGGGCCGTTTCGATTGTTCACACAAATTGATTAACGTAGTAAAGTATCGAAACTAACATTTCTCAAAAACTATGAAGAATTTGGGATAAAATGAGATATACATTTAATTGCCAGTAAAAGTTTCCCATATATCTGAAATTATTTGCAGATAGGCCAATAAATGACAATTTGGTACACAAAATTAACTTCAAAGTGCTCTCCTGTAAAGTACCGTTTTTCAATTTCGATATTATACGTAGGGACAGTCGGACTGACTGTCAGAGATTCACTGACTGAGACGGACGGAATGACTGTCTGACACGGAATGCCACGACTCTGTCCACGTACCGCCATTTTATACTGTGGCGTTACGGAGTCTACCCTTCATTTTGTGATATTTATCAAAACAACATTTCATCATTTAAAATAATAATCAAAACCACCGTCTTAGTATTACTAAAAGTCGTTATCCACGACATATATTTCTTGGCCTTCTCGAGTCAGGATTCATTTTAGCAACTCGACGACAAGATTTGATATCTGCATCAGATATGTTGACACTCAAACACTTACAAAGTTTTTTAAATAAGTGATTAAGGTTCTCATGATTATTCTCCGGAACTTCGTGAATCTCAATATTGAGGTCTCGAGAAATTTTCTCCACCATAGAAACTCGATTCTGAAGCCTGTGTAAAGATTCCCCGGTTTTATTAATTTGTAGTGTGAGTAACTCGATTTCTTTTTCCTTATCAGAAATTTTGGATCGGATACTTTTCTGCTCAGCAGACATGAAATCCGTCATTTGCGAGAAATCCACTCTCAAGCCCTCAACAGCACGATCAACCTCCTGAGACACCATTTCTGTGATATCCTTCCTAAGCGAGGATCGCAAATGAGTCATGAACGAAGAGCCAGGCGCTAGTTTCATATCGAGAAGCCGCCCTATGCTCTCCAAGGTCACTTGTCCGCTGATCGATTCCATGTCCGAGGAAGCAACTGCAGTCGAGTCGTAGGAAGTAAAAGAGAAAGAAACATTGACAGTGTCATTCAAATCAGGACGCTTGTGGATCGGAGTACGAGGGTGGCACTGAAAATTTCGGGAATTAACGAAGTGACACAACATTACTATTTAAAAATGTATTTATTGCTTTTCGAAGTATTCTCCGCGAAATTTTTCCATACGATGGAACCAATCATTGAAGCAACCATTCCATTCGGAAGTTGGGGTCTCCAAAATGGCCGTTTTGTAGGCGTCCACAGCTTCTTCAGGTGATGAAAATCTCTGTCCACGCAATTTATTCTTTATTTTAGGGAAAGTATAGAAATCATTAGGGCTTAAGTCGGGGCTGTATGGTGGATGGTCTAATAATTCTATGTTTTCTTGCTCTAAAAACTCTTTTGTTCTGTGCGCGGTGTGAGAACTCGCATTTTCGTGATGGAGGATGATGCGGCGGTTGCAGTTCTCTTTACGGAGTTCAGAAACGACCTGTGGCAAACAAATGCTAGCATACCATTCTGCATTAACCGTTCTTTGCCCCTCAAGAGGAATAGTCGTAACATGGCCGGTTTTGGAGACAAACGTGGCCACCATTTTTTTTGCAACACTCCGTGAACGAACAATTTTTGTTGGCTTTAACTCATTTTCGAACACCCAAACTCGTGATTGTTTTTTTGTTTCGGGTTCGTACGCGTATATCCAGGATTCGTCACCTGATACAATGTTGTATACAGCATTTGAGGATCCTGCGTGGAATCTTTCGAGAGTTCTGACGCACCAAGTAACGCGAGCCGCTTTTTGCTCTTCACAGAGCGAATGCGGTATCCATCGGGAAAACAACTTTTTTACACCTAATTGTTCATACAAGATTATTTGTATTTAACTCATGCCAATGTCTAAAGTTGCCTGAATTTCGCGGTATGTCACATGTCGATCTTCCTCAATCAGCTTACGCACAGCATCAACGTTTTCTTGGGTGACTGCAGTTTTTGGACGACCTTAACGGGGATCATCACTGAGCTTGATACGTCCATGTTGAAACTCAGCAAACCAACGATAAATTGTGGTTTTGGATGGGGCTTCATCACCAAATGCAGAAATCATCCGGTCAACACACTGTTTTTGTGTTAAACCACTTCGAAAGTCATAATAAATCATCGCTCTTGAATTTTCTCGAGTCAATTCCATTTTCTCAACGAATAAACAAGTTTGACAAAACCTCGTGACAAGACCGAGAATCTTTTTTTAAATAAATAAATGGTATTCGATTTTTAAAACCAAGGAGTTTTCAATTAAAAAGATTTTAATATGACAGGAACAGTGGAAATATTCCATTCCCGATACTTTTAGTGCAGCCTATGTATTGCAGTTAGTTTTACGTTTCGTAACGTTTTGACAAGAAGGACAGCTTAAAGACGCAATTTGCTTAGCGCTTAATTGTTTCCTTGAAGCGGGAGCAATATTCAGGCAATCAAAGCAGTATTCTGAAGCACATTTATTGCACTTAAATTTTTCCTTGCATAATTTTGTAGTGCAACCCAAGTGCAAGTGCAATGCATTGTTAAATGTTTCCCAAATATAGCTCAATAAGCAATTGATGCAAAATGTTTAAGCAAGTACCACAAATAAATAAGCAGTAAGATGCATAATTTTAGTTACTGTACGTCAATGCACCGCAGTCCGTCGAGCGGATCACACAATCGCCACGCGCAGGCTCCAGAGTTCGAACACTACACGCCGCGCACTTTTTGTGTAAGAATTAGGACGAAGAATAAGTCCAACACACTCACAGTTTGTTCCAAATTCACAGTCAGCCAACAAAAGCATCAATCCTAAAGCGAGAGATCCGATACTTTTCAAAATGTCCGCGAAGCTAAATGGCCGTAGACCCAAGCAGAAACGAGAGGGCCCGAGTTTGAAGACCAAGGCCCCACACAACAGACACAAACTCTAAACTTTAATAAAACTAAACAATTTAATTACATTAATAAACTACGAGCAGCAAACTACACACGTCCACTCAGCACGACAACTAGTGGGCGAAAAGTGGGCGATTGCCCGACCTCGGTTCGGGGCACATCTGGCGTCCAAGTGTTTTTCTCGGAAGTGACTACCTGTGCTAATTGCGTCGCATCGCCATCTGTGAGCGGGCGGACCCTTAAATTCCAGGAATTCGTTCGGTAACTTAGTGGCCCGTTTGCAAGCGGACGGCTGTGTGCCGTAATTAATTGCGATTATTACAACTTTTGGGGCCTCGCCGTAAGGCGAGTGTGTTTTTAAAGTCCCGGGGCAGCCCCCCCTGGGCACTCGTCCATTATAATGGCGTCCACGGTCGACCTGTTTGCAGAATTTCTTCGCCTTAGGTACCCAACGCTGTCGGCAGAATTTTTAGAATTCAAGACCCATCACGCAGCAAACTCGCCGGCGGTCTCCGTTGCCCCCGTCGCTCCTGCGTCATCCATCGCGGCCTCCGTCACGCCCGCCGATCTCGTGACCCCGATACTCGCGCCCAAAACTTCTGCGTCGACCGTTGCAGCTTCCGCCCCAACCGTGCGTTCGTCGGCGACCTACGTTGCATCCGTGCGTTCGTCCACGGCCTCCGTCGTGCCTGCGTCGTCCACTGCGCCGGCTAAAACACCCACCGGCAGGTCGCCCGCGCCCTCCTCATCCGATTCAGAGTCGGACATGGAGGTCGACCCTTCCCCCGCCGCCGCGACTGATGGATTCACAGTAGTCCAAAAAGGTAAAAAGCGCGCTGCGGAAGCCCGAGCTCCCGCGGCCGCTAAAGTAAGCAAAGCCGCGAACGCGTCGCGTCCCCGCCCTCCAACCCCCGTCGCTCCCGCTGTCCGTGCCACACCGTCGCCGCGTCCAGTGGCACAATCTAAAACTCAGACCCCTCCCCCGGTAATCCTTCAAGAGAAGGCAGCTTGGGACCGAGTTTCCCTGGCCCTTAAGGCCAAAAATATTGATTTTGTCAGCGCCCGTAATCTCGCCAACGGGATTCAAATAAAAGTAACGACACCCGACGACCATAGGGCCCTCTCAAGTTACCTCCGAAAGGAGCGTATAAGTTTCCACACTTATACGCTCCAGGAGGAGCGCGAACTCCGCGTTGTCATACGTGGAATCCCGAAGGAGCTAGATGCCGATCTCGTCAAGGCTGATCTGATAGAACAAGGTCTACCAGTAAATTCCGTGCACCGCATACACACCGGCCGCGGTAGGGAGCCATACAATATGGTTCTAGTCGTCCTCCAGCCTACCCCCGAGGGTAAGCACATTTTTAACATACAGACCGTCTGTAAGCTCTCCGGTATCGCCGTCGAAGTCCCACATAAAAAGGCACTCCTAGTCAGTGCCATAACTGCCAACTGTACGGGCACTCTTCCCGTAACTGTCACGCGCGCCCCCGATGTGTTAAGTGTTTGGGCGATCACGCCACGGCCCTTTGTACTCGCGACCTGAAAACCGCCACCGAACCGTCACCCCGCGAACTACCGTGGATGCCCCCGAGCTCCAAAAATAAATCGCCGCGTCGCCCGCCAAAACCGCCTCCGAGCTTCCCGCCCAGACATCAAAGCCTCAGCACCCTCTGTGCCGAAGGCTAAGCCTGCCTTCGTGCCGGCGCCGGTGCCCAGCGGCTCGGCCTGGGCTAAACCGTTGCCGTACACGAACACGGCTGCAGCTCCTCCCTCCGCGATTCGTCCCGCCCCCACGATACGTCCCTCCCCCGCGATTCGTTCCTCCCCCGCGACCAGCACTCAGACCGCGTCCGATAATCTCGCTCTAGCGATCGACTAGCGATTTTCAGTCGATCAACTTTGAGCGTGTTAACGCCTTGGGTGACGCCATTCGCGCCGCCTCCACTGCACAACACTTCATCGCCGTTGTGCAGGAATACGCTGACGTATACGCGTCGTTAAATACGTACGTCCTCCCCTCACTCCGCCGGTAATCAATGGCGTACATTAGTAGAATAAAGCCCTTATCCGTAACGATAGGATTTTTTAACGCTTACGGTCTCGCAAATCAACGTCAGGTTTGTGATTTTTTGCGTGACCATCAAATTGACATTTTCTTAGTGCAGGAGACTCTACTCAAGCCCGTGCGTCGCGACCCTAAAATCGCGAACTATTGTTATAGTTATCGTTCCTAACCATGTTTGGTTAGGAACGACAGGCTCACTGCTCGTGGTGGTGGTACCGTCATTTACTATAGAAGAGCCCTACATTGCGTCCCGCTCAATCCTCCCGCGCTCGCTAACATCGAAGCATCAGTGTGCCGAATCTCACTGACGGGTCACGCGCCGATCGTTATCGCGTCCGTTTATCTTCCTCCGGATAAGATCGTTCTAAGCAGTGATATCGAGGCGCTACTCGCCATGGGAAGCTCTGTCATTCTGGCGGACGACCTAAATTGTAAACACATCAGGTGGAACTCACACACCACAACCCCTAATGGCAGGCGGCTCGACGCGTTAGTCGATGATCTCGCCTTCGATATCGCCGCGAGTCGGCCTGAGGGGCCTACGAGGGGGGACATAGCTACTACCGTATCCGATTTGAGAGTACGAGCTAAGCGGTAGTAAGACCTTCGAGAGGGCGCGAGTTCTTCTAAGAAATCAGACCATCTGGCATCTCGGACTTCGGCGATGCGAGACTTTACGTCGCGTTGCAGGGCACGCATTTGAGTAGGATTTTCCACGGTATGATACCTATCGTAGGCGCGGATCGAGGCGTTCTTAGCTCGAAGGAGTTCCCTAATATCGTCGGGCAATTTGAAGCGGTGAAGGAAGTCCTCCGCCACAACTTGCTTCGATGACCTATTTAATGTCGAGGTGATGTGTGACGTTACGATGTCTATGGCTTCAACGGAGACGGAGACGGAGACGGAGAGGAGACGGAGAGGAGTCCGGGCTAAACGGGAGCGATGGTGGATCAGATTCAGCCAGGCTAATGCCCAGCGTGTGCCAATCCACCACAGTCCTCGTGACGGGAACGGAATCGGGAGCGCGACCGAGCTTCATAGGAGTGGGTAATATCGGTTTTGCCGCGTATCGAATCGTATCTATATATCGAGTATCAATATCGGATATTGAATCTATATATTGATGGATGCTAGTAGATTTTCTCGATTCATGATATTTGAGATTTTAAACGATACGCTGATATAATATCGTAATAGATATAGATTTAAGTCAACGTTATACGGTTGGTTTTCTGATATCAATTTATAATATGACTAGCTGACCCGGCAAACATTGTTTTGCCATATATAAGATTTCTAGGGAATTTCTAGTGTAGAAAAAAAAACTAACTTATTGTAAGTGTGTAAGGATGTGGTAAATGAGTGAAAGAGGTATGTAGTGCTGTGAACGATGAGGGAATATATAATAAAAATAACAAAACCTCATTCAACCACATAATACCTCATTATAACAAAAAAAAAAGTCCAAATAAAAATATATGTTGAGTTTTGCTGGACTTCCACCGGGCGCGTCCGTAGGTGGCGGATAACGGGATCCTCTGGGAACAGTCCCACTCCCAGGGGTATCGTCCGATCTTTTTCGTTGCAAGGATTTCTAGGTGTTAGGTAGGTAGGCTAGGTGTAGGAGTAGGGTAGCCTAGTTAGGCTTTGCAACGAAAGAGATCGGATGACGCGGACCAAAACCAGCAGGGGGAGTTGCGGGCTCTCCACGCCCTTCACTCGCTGAAGGGTGTTCCTCCTGGAGACGCTCGGGCTCCCTCTCTCTTCCCCTTCTTCCCCTTTTTGTTTTTTTTTTCGGGTGACGTCCGACCCGTTTCGGACCTAACCCATGGGTGATGGTGGGCCACTTTTGGCCTGCCCTTCGATGGAGAAGTGAGCCGGCGTTGCTTACGCATCTTCCGGCCGCTGGTCGCCATGTCCCCGGCTTCGGCTACAGGGGCACGCCCTCCAGAGGGGGGTACCGGTATACCGGCGTGGCTTCGTCGTAGTTGCTCTCTTGAGCGTCGGGCGGTGGTCTGTCGTGTTGCTCGTTGCACTCGGCGGGCCGCCGGCCAACCCGTAATCCTCACCGCGTGGGGGACGGGGGCCGCTGCCGCGAGGCACGGGGCCGCGAGGACGTAAACCTCTTTAAAAAATGCCCCAATCCTAAGCTCTGGTGCCCGGCGATGGGATGAATGGCTGGAGGGAGTCCAGTCCCAAGGGTACCAACCAGATCCCAGGGGACCGACCCCTGGTTAATCAAAAAGGAAAAATGAAAATGGCAACAGTTAAAGAATTATTACCCCAGGAGGGTACCTCCCGCTCTGCGGGGGGAGAATCCCTCCGTGCGGTCGAGCGATCGGCCGCACGCTGCCCCACCGTTTCTGGGGGGGGCAAACTTTGTCAAGACGAAGGGGGCGACGGCACGGGTCGCGTAAGGGACCGAGTTCCCACCGTGTTACTGGAGCGCTGTGACAGCCTGATTTCCCTGCACTCGGCGCGAAGCTCCGCGAGGGGCGACGCGTCCAGTGGGAGGGAGACTCCGGCTCTGTTCGCCGATAATGTTCGGCAACGGACTCGGCGGAAGCGGAAGTCGGCTCGACGGCCGGCGTCCTCCGCTCCGTCTGACTCCTCGGAGGGTGAGCCTGCCAGCGCCAAATATATGGCGTTGGCGGAAGGGCCGGCGACTGCTGCGGCGTCGCGCGCCACTAATTGTGACGTTTCTTCCCGCGGACTGGATGCTGCCTCCTTGGCGCAGTCCAGGGCCGCCTGCCGAAAGGCACCGAATGGGACAGAGGTGGGAGAGGTCGAGCGACTAGAGCGCTCCCTGACGGAGGTGGGTCCCTATGACCCTCTCCGTAGATTAAACATTATTAAAAAACTTGTGTCCGCGGTGGCGACGAAGTCGAGCACGGGCTTAAGGGGTGACTGCCTACGGGCCCTCAAATCTTCAGCCACCTCGATGGAGGAGATATTGGTGGAGGTGGTGGAGCGCACGACGGACAAGGAGAACGCGGACCTGCGGCGGGAGCTGGACCTTATGCACGCCCGCTTTGCGCAGGTGAGCGAAGAGAACGGCCACCTGCGAGCTGAAAACGGTCAAATCAAGGTTGACATGGCAGAGCTGCGCACGCTGGTCAATGACCTGATAGAGCAGCAGCGCAGCTCGGCCCCCGTTCCCCCTCCGCCCGAAGTGGAAGATGAAAGCGAGGCCGAAGAGCTGAGGCGGCGCCTCTTAATCTTGGAGGCACGCCGCTCCAAGGTGGAGCGTGCGAGGCCGCCCCTCGCTCACGAGGCGAAAGGCGCTGCCCCCATACCGGCACCCCGAAAGAAAATGGCCGCAAAAACATCTGGCGGTCCCAAAAAGGATGCGACACCAGCGGCACGTTCGGCCGCTTCGGCTGCTGCTCCGGCCAAACCCGGATCATCGGCAAAGGATATGGGGGCACCAAAACCCGCCCCCTCAAGGGCACCTATCACCGGCCAGCCCAAGACCCAGAAGGCCGCTCCTGCCCCGTCCCAGCCTGCGAAGGTGGGGCCCGGCAGGAGTCGGAATAAAAAGAAGGGGGGCGTCAACGCCGCCAAACCGGCACCAACTCCCCAGCCCCGCCCACTGCCCCCGGCCCCAGCAAACATGGATGAGGCCTGGACGACGGTAGTGCGGCGTGGGCCTAAGAAAGTGGCGGCGCCTCCTGCGCCGCGCCCCAAGCCCGCCCCTGCGGCCACCGCTCCCCGCCAAGAGGGTCGAGCGGAGCCGAGGGGCCGAAATGGACGAAGGAGGCCGCGCGCCCCGCGGTCGGCTGCAGTGGTAGTGGAGCTGCTGCCGGCCGGCAAAGAAAAGGGCATCACCTACCATGAGGTGATGACCCAGGCGCGCGGCGGCGTAAATGTGGACGCCCTCGGCGTGGAGGGGGGCATCAAGGTCCGGCAGACGGCCAACGGGGCCCGTCTCATAGAATGCCCCGGCCCAAACACTAACGCCGCGGCCGAAAAATTGGCGGCCCGGCTGAGGGAGATCCTGCCGGACCCCGAGGTGGTGCGCATCGCGCGGCCCGTAAAAATGGCGGAGGTGAAGATTACGGGCCTCGACGAGTGCGCCACGAAGGAGGAGGTCGCCGCGGCCATCGCGTCGCAAGGCAACTGCGCCCTCGCCGACGTCAAAGTCGGGGAGCTCCGGGCGACGTACTCCGGAACCCGGACGGCGTGGGCGCGTTGCCCCATCGCAACGGCGAACCTCCTGGCCACCCCTCCACAGGGTCGGCCTTCGGACAGCCCAGGATGGCTGCGCGTGGGCTGGGTAGTGGCCCACGTGCAACTGCAGGAGAGCAGGCCGTGGCGTTGTCTTCGGTGCTTCGGCACCGGCCACGGCCTCGCCAAGTGTCCCTCGACCGTGGACCGCAGCGGCTTGTGTTTCCGCTGCGGCCAACCGGGGCACAAGGCAGCCTCCTGCACCACAGCCGCGCCGCACTGCGTCTTGTGCGACGCGGCTAAAAGGAAGGCCGACCACCGGGCCGGGGGCCCGGCGTGTAAATCCGCCCCCTCCTCTACCAAAATGAGGAGGGGCGGAAAGAAAAAGAAGAAGGAGAGGCCGGCTGCAACAAGGGCAGCCGGCGAGTCAGTTCCCGCCGCGGCTATTGTCGAGCCGCAGGGCGGGACAGACGAGGGAGCGATGGACGTAGCCTCGTAATGGGTTGCGTCCACCGCTTCCTCCAGTGCAATTTGAACCACTCCGCCAGGGCACAGGATCTCCTCGTCCACACCATGGCGGAGTGGTCAATCGATGTCGCTGTCGCCGCGGAGCCGTACTTCGTCCCCACCGACCAGGACTGCTGGATGGGGGACGTCGACGGCTCCGTGGCCATCGTACTAAGACAGTCCGCGGCGTTACCCCCCTTGGATATGGTGGCCAGGGGACCCGGGTACGTCGCGGCTAGGATCGACGGGACCGTCGTGATCGGGGCGTACTTTTCTCCGAACAGGAGCCTCGCTGAATTCGAACGGTTTCTGGGCGGGCTCGAGGCGCTTTTACACCGCCTCGGGTCCCGCCCAGTCATCGTCGCGGGGGACCTCAATGCCAAGTGTACGGCTTGGGGCTCCCCCCGCACGGATTCGCGAGGCGAGGCCCTTTCGGAGTGGGCGATCGCGACCGGCCTCTGTCTCCTAAACAGAGGCACGGTCGCGACTTGCGTGCGGTGGAACGGGCAATCTCACGTGGACGTGACGTTCGCGTCCCCGTCCGCCGTGCGCCGCACCCGCGGCTGGCGCGTACTGGAGGGGGCGGAGACGCTCTCGGACCACAGATACGTCCGATTTGAGCTCTCTGCCTCCTCCTTGTCGTCGTCGTCAGCCGCGGGCGCCCGCGGCGAGGAGGAGCTCCCGCAAGGTGCGCCCCGTTCGTTCCCCAGGTGGGCCTTGAAAAGAATGAATAAGGAGTTGCTGATGGAGGCGGCCGCTGTTGCTGCGTGGGCACCAAAACCCGCGCAGCTCGCGGACGTGGATGCGGAGGTCGACTGGTTCCGGGGCACCAATGCAAATATTTGTGATGCCGCCATGCCCCGGGTCGGCCCCCGAGCACCACGTGGGGGTGCGTTCTGGTGGTCGCCCGAGATCGCAAGACTCCGAGAGGAGTGCGTGAGGGCGCGCCGCCGGAGCGCACGCCACCGCCGCCGCCGTCGTCGCGACGCTGCGTTCGCGGAGACGGCGGCCCAGCTGCACGCTGACTGTCGTCAAAAGCAGACGGCGCTGCAGCTGGCCATCGGCGAGGCCAAGAAGCAGAGCATGAAGACTCTCCTGGAGTCGCTCGATGAAGATCCCTGGGGGCGCCCATACAAGATGGTTCGCAGGAAACTGCAGCCGTGGGCGCTCCCGGTGACCGAGCGGCTCCAGCCTCGGCAGCTGCGGGAAATAGTTTCAGCGCTTTTCCCGCCGGCAGCGGGGGGGGACTTTGAGCCCCCCCAGATGGACGCCACGTGGGGCACGCCTCCGCGTCGCCCCAGCGTTCCCGCTGCCGAGGAGCCCCCGCCCCCTATCACGGGGGCGGAGATCCATGCGGCCGTGTCCAGAATGAGAGCGAAGGACGCGGCCCCCGGCCCTGACGGCGTTCACGGCCGGGTCTGGAGCTTGGCCTTCGAGGCCCTAGGGGACCGGCTCGGGGGGCTTTTCGAAGCGTGCCTCGAGTCGGGACGGTTCCCGTCGAAATGGAAGACGGGCAGACTGGTCCTTCTGCGGAAGGACGGGCGCCCCGCGGACTCACCTGCGGGATATCGCCCCATCGTGTTGCTGGACGAAGCGGGCAAGATGCTCGAGAGGATTGTCGCGGCCCGCATCGTCCGGCACCTGACCGAGACGGGTCCCGATCTTTCGGCGGAGCAATACGGCTTCAGAGAGGGCCGCTCGACGATCGACGCGATTTTGCGCGTGCGTGCCCTCTCCGACGAAGCCGTATCCCGGGGCGGGGTGGCGATGGCGTTATCCTTAGATGTAAGGAACGCCTTCAACACCCTGCCCTGGTCGGTGATCGCGGGGGCGCTGGAGTATCACGGCGTCCCCGCATACCTCCGTCGACTGATCGGCTCCTACCTCGAGGGCAGGTCGATCCAGTGCATCGGACACGGTGGGGCGATGTACCGCTTTCCGGTCGAGCGCGGTGTTCCGCAGGGGTCTGTCCTGGGCCCCCTGCTGTGGAACATCGGCTACGACTGGGTCCTGCGGGGCGTCATTCGGGGTCCCCTCCCCGGGCTGAGCGTAATTTGTTACGCCGACGACACGTTGGTCGTGGCTCCGGGGAGGGACTACCGGGAGTCTGCCCGTCTGGCGTGCGCAGGCGTGGCACACGTCGTCACTAGGATCCGACGGTTGGGGCTCGAGGTGGCGCTCGACAAAACCCAGGCCCTGTTATTTCACGGGCCGGGACGAGCGCCGCCTCTGGGTGCCCACCTCGTGATCGGAGGCGTCCGCGTCGGGGTCGGGGTGACCGGTCTTCGGTACCTCGGCCTCGAACTGGACGGTCGGTGGAACTTCCGCGCTCACTTTGAGAAGTTGGGCCCTCGACTGATGGCGACGGCCGGCTCTTTGAGCCGGCTGCTTCCAAACGTCGGGGGTCCCGATCAGGTGGCGCGCCGCCTCTACATGGGGGTGGTGCGGTCGATGGCACTATACGGGGCTCCCGTATGGTGCCACGCCCTGACCCGCAAGAACGTAGCGGCGCTGCGACGTCCGCAGCGCGCGATTGCGGTCAGGGCGATCCGAGGATACCGCACCGTCTCATTCGAGGCGGCGTGCTTGCTCGCCGGGACCCCACCCTGGGAGCTGGAGGCGGAGGCGCTCGCTGCCGATTACCGGTGGCGTAGCGACCTTCGCTCTAGGGGGGAAGGGCGCCCCGGCGAAGGAGTAGTTCGAGCGCGGAGGCTCCAATCTCGGCGGTCCGTGCTGGAGGCGTGGTCTCGCCGCTTGGCGGACCCGTCGGCCGGCCTCCGAACCGTCGAGGCGGTCCGCCCGGTTCTCGCGGACTGGGTGGGCCGCGACCGCGGATGCCTCACCTTCCGGCTAACGCAGATGCTTACCGGCCATGGTTGTTTCGGCCGGTACTTGCACAAGATAGCCGGAAGGGAACCGACGGCGCAGTGCCACCACTGCGCGGACCGCGACGAGGAAGATACAGCGGAACACACGCTGGCGCGTTGCTCTGGATTCGACGAGCAACGCGCCGCCCTCGTCGCGGTCATTGGAGAGGACCTCTCGCTGCCGCGCGTCGTGGCTACGATGCTCGGCAGCGACGCGTCCTGGAAGGCGATGCTCGACTTCTGCGAGTCCACCATCTCGCAGAAGGAGGCGGCGGAGCGAGAGAGGGAGAGCTCTTCCCTTTCCGCACCGATCCGTCGCCGTCGAGCCGGGGGCCGGAGGCGGGAATATGCCCGTACGTCCCGGCCCCTGTAGGTGGCGGCCTCCCCCCGGTGAAGGTCAAGGGGCGACCTGAGGGGGTGAGGCCGCGCGGCGCGCTACCAGCACTCTAGCGCGCTGCCGTGGAGTGAATAGAGCGACCGGTCGACGGTGTATCGCGTCCCGACCCGGCAGGCTGGTTCTGGTCCAGCGGGGTATTCCGGGACACCAGCGGCACCGTCTGGGCGGCCCGACGGGCTGCCGTACCGAGACGGCCGACGTTTCAGAGCCTTCGATTCGCCTCGAAGGCTCCGTCGGCTGGGCGTCCTTGGGGTGAGCCGCGCCGTCTGGTTGTAGTGTTGACCGCGGTAGCCCCCCTACCTCATCCGGGTTCTGACCTCGGAGGGGATCGGACGTCGGGTGTAAGAGTGCAGGGGAGTCGTTTAGTGGGTGGGTCCTAAAATCCTTGGGCCCGCGGTCTGCTCACAACACCATGCAGATCGTTGAGTCTCACATACCCCGCGCGCCCCTTTTGCGCGGGGACCTCGTAGGAGGTTCGGCCCTCTACCCGAAAAAAAAAAAAAAAAAAAAAGGGGTGGACAACCCTCGCCCGAGATCGCAAGACTCCGCGAGGAGTGCGTGAGGGCGCGCCGCCGGAGCGCACGCCACCGCCGCCGCCGTCGTCGCGACGCTGCGTTCGCGGAGACGGCGGCCCAGCTGCACGCTGACTGTCGTCAAAAGCAGACGGCGCTGCAGCTGGCCATCGGCGAGGCCAAGAAGCAGAGCATGAAGACTCTCCTGGAGTCGCTCGACGAAGATCCCTGGGGGCGCCCATACAAGATGGTTCGCAGGAAACTGCAGCCGTGGGCGCTCCCGGTGACCGAGCGGCTCCAGCCTCGGCAGCTGCGGGAAATTGTTGCGGCACTCTTCCCGCCGGCAGCGGGGGGGGACTTTGAGCCCCCCCAGATGGACACCACGTGGGGCACGCCTCCGCGTCGCCCCAGCGTTCCCGCTGCCGAGGAGCCCCCTCCCCCTATCACGGGGGCGGAGATCCATGCGGCCGTGTCCAGAATGAGAGCGAAGGACGCGGCCCCCGGCCCTGACGGCGTTCACGGCCGGGTCTGGAGCTTGGCCTTCGAGGCCCTAGGGGACCGGCTCGGGGGGCTTTTCGAAGCGTGCCTCGAGTCGGGACGGTTCCCGTCGAAATGGAAGACGGGCAGACTGGTCCTTCTGCGGAAGGACGGGCGCCCCGCGGACTCACCCACGGGCTATCGCCCCATCGTGTTGCTGGACGAAGCGGGCAAGATGCTCGAGAGGATCGTCGCGGCCCGCATCGTCCGGCACCTGACCGAGACGGGTCCCGATCTTTCGGCGGAACAGTACGGCTTCAGAGAGGGCCGCTCGACGATAGACGCAATTCTGCGCGTGCGTGCCCTCTCCGACGAAGCCGTATCCCGGGGCGGGGTGGCGATGGCGTTATCCTTAGATGTAAGGAACGCCTTCAACACCCTGCCCTAGTTGGTGATCGCGGGGGCGCTGGAGTATCACGGCGTCCCCGCATACCTCCGCCGACTGATCGGCTCCTACCTCGAGGGCAGGTCGATCCAGTGCATCGGACACGGTGGGGCGATGTACCGCTTTCCGGTCGAGCGCGGTGTTCCGCAGGGGTCTGTCCTGGGCCCCCTGCTGTGGAACATCGGCTACGACTGGGTCCTGCGGGGCGTCATTCGGGGTCCCCTCCCCGGGCTGAGCGTAATTTGTTACGCCGACGACACGTTGGTCGTGGCTCCGGGGAGGGACTACCGGGAGTCTACCCGTCTGGCGTGCGCAGGCGTGGCACACGTCGTCACAAGGATCCGACGGTTGGGGCTCGAGGTGGCGCTCGACAAAACCCAGGCCCTGTTGTTTCACGGGCCGGGACGAGCGCCACCTCTGGGTGCCCACCTCGTGATCGGAGGCGTCCGCGTCGGGGTCGGGGTGACCGGTCTTCGGTACCTCGGCCTCGAACTGGATGGTCGGTGGAACTTCCGCGCTCACTTTGAGAAGTTGGGCCCTCGACTGATGGCAACGGCCGGCTCTCTGAGCCGGCTTCTTCCAAACGTCGGGGGTCCCGATCAGGTGGCGCGCCGCCTCTACATGGGGGTGGTGCGGTCAATGGCACTATACGGGGCTCCCGTATGGTGCCACGCCCTGACCCGCAAGAACGTCGCGGCGCTGCGACGTCCGCAGCGCGCGATCGCGGTCAGGGCGATCCCAGGATACCGCACCGTCTCCTTCGAGGCGGCGTGCTTGCTCGCCGGGACGCCACCCTGGGACCTGGAGGCGGAGGCGCTCGCTGCCGATTACCGGTGGCGTAGCGACCTTCGCTCTAGGGGGGAAGGGCGCCCCGGCGAAGGAGTAGTTCGAGCGCGGAGGCTCCAATCTCGGCGGTCCGTGCTGGAGGCGTGGTCTCGCCGCTTGGCGGACCCGTCGGCCAGCCTCCGTACCGTCGAGGCGGTCCGCCCGGTTCTCGCGGACTGGGTGGGCCGCGACCGCGGATGCCTCACCTTCCGGCTGACGCAAATGTTGACCGGCCATGGTTGTTTTGGCCGGTACCTTTTCAAAATAGCCGGAAGGGAACCGACGGCGCAGTGCCACCACTGCGCTGACCGCGACGAGGATGACACAGCGGAACATACATTGGCGCGTTGCTCTGGATTCGACAAGCAACGCGCCGCCCTCGTCGCGGTCATAGGAGAGGACCTCTCGCTGCCGCGCGTCGTGGCTACGATGCTCGGCAGCGACGCGTCCTGGAAGGCGATGCTCGACTTCTGCGAGTCCACCATCTCGCAGAAGGAGGCGGCGGAGCGAGAGAGGGAGAGCTCTTCCCTTTCCGCACCGATCCGTCGCCGTCGAGCCGGGGGCCGGAGGCGGGAATACGCCCGTACGTCCCGGCCCCTGTAGGTGGCGGCCTCCCCCCGGTGAAGGTCAAGGGGCGACCTGAGGGGTGAGGCCGCGCGGCGCGCTACCAGCACTCTAGCGCGCTGCCGTGGAGTGATTAGAGCGACCGGTCGACGGTGTATCGCGTCCCGACCCGGCAGGCTGGTTCTGGTCCAGCGGGGTATTCCGGGACACCAGCGGCACCGTCTGGGCGGCCCGACGGGCTGCCGTACCGAGACGGCCGACGTTTCAGAGCCTTCGATTCGCCTCGAAGGCTCCGTCGGCTGGGCGTCCTTGGGGTGAGCCGCGCCGTCTGGTTGTAGTGTTGACCGCGGTAGCCCCCCTACCTCATCCGGGTTCTGACCTCGGAGGGGATCGGACGTCGGGTGTAAGAGTGCAGGGGAGTCGTTTAGTGGGTGGGTCCTAAAATCCTTGGGCTCGCGGTCTGCTCAACCCTAATCACTTAGGGGTATGAAAAATAGATAGTAGCCGATTCTCAGGCTTACTGAACATGCATAAAAAATTTCATGAGAATCGGTCAAGCGGTTTCGGAGGAGTACGGGAACGAACTCGCATGAGACAAAACTCATGAAAAGGCAAAGGGGGGAAAGTGACGCGTTTAGTGCGGAGCACATCTCTCCCATCACCCTCCCCCTCGGGACGCCGGACTGGCGGTCGTCGGCGCCACGACCACCAACCCTCTCGGTCGGCAGGCTATCCGAAGCCCGCCTAGATGGCGCCGGTTAGAATGGTCTATCCTACGGAATACCCCGCTGGGTCAGAACCAGCGTGGGTTGAGGATAGCCGGCCTTCCATCACCCGGATGCTCATGCATAAAACGCGTGCAGAGCAGCTTGCACGTCGTCTTCTTAGTCCCCCTTCGCCGGTCCCCAGGCCGACGTGTGAGGGAGAACCGAAACACTTAGAGGGCCAGGGCTTGGGCGAGATCCGCCTCCCTGGCCCCCGCTCGACGGCGGCGGGCCTGTGCGCCCTCACGCGCCCCGCCGCCTCCTTCTGCGAGATGGTGCACTCGCAGAAGTCGAGCATCGCCTTCCACGACTCGTCGTCACCGAGCATCGATGCCACAACACTCGGCAACGACAAGTCGTTTCCTATTTTTGCGACGAGGACACGGCGCCACCCCTCCCATGCGGGGCAGGCGACGAGCGTGTGCTCCGCCGTGTCCAAGTCGCAACCACAATGGTGGCACTCTGCCGTCGGCTCGGCTCCGATCCGGTGCAGGAACTCACCGAAGCAACCATGCCCAGTGAGCACCTGCGTGAGCCGGAAAGTGAGGCGTCCTCTGTCACGATTCACCCAGTTCACAAGAACCGGGCGAATCGCCTCGACGGTCCTACGACCAGCCGAAGGATCGGTCAGCCGTCTGGACCATGCCTCCAGCACGGACCGCCGAGATTGGGCCCTCCGCGCTCTGACCACACTGGGGCTGGGACGCGCCACGCCCCGGGCACGAAGGTCAGCCCGCCACTGATAGTCAGCGGCGAGCGCCTCCGCCTCCAGGACCCAAGGCGGCGTCCCAGCCAGTACACACGCCGCCTCGAAGGAGATGGTGCGATAGCCACGGATGACCCTGACCGCGATGGTGCGTTGCGGCCGTTGCAGCAGCTTCGCTACCCCCACGGCCAGGGACTGGCCTCACACGGGCGCCCCGTATAGGGCCATTGATCGCACTACCCCCGTATAGAGACGGCGCGTCACCTGGTCAGGGCCCCCCACGTTGGGCAGAAGCCGGCTTAACGCGCCAGCCACCCCCAACAAACGAGGGACCAGGTTCTGAAAGTGAGCACGGAAGGTCCAACGACTGTCCAGAATGAGGCCGAGGTACTTCAACTGCACCCCGACCTCGATACGGACGCCTCCAACCATGATATGGGCATCGACAGGTGGCACTCTCCGGGGCCTGTGGAACCACATGGCCTCGGATTTACTGAGCGCCACGTCGAGGCCCAATCTCCTGATTTTACCGAAGACATGCGCCACCCAAGCGGTGGCAAGACGAGCAGACTCAGCAAAACTCCCCCCCCGGGCCACGACCAGCGTGTCGTCTGCGTAACAGATTACGCTTAGGCCCGGGAGGAGGGCACCCCTCAGTACCCAGTCATACCCGATATTCCACAAAAGGGGGCCGAGCACCGACCCCTGTGGAACACCGCGCACGACCGGGAACCTGTGCACGATCCCACCGTGTCCGGTACACGTGACCGATCTGTCCTCCAAGTAGGAACCCACCAGTCGGCGAAGGTAGAGAGGCACTCCGTGTCTTTCCAGTGCCCCCCCTATCACGGACCAGGGCAGGGTGTTAAACGCATTGATCCCCTTGAAGCTACAGTTTATGTAGGAATAATGACTTTTTGGCGGGAACGCGAGGTGTGAAGTTGTGTGATTTGTTTTATTTTGTCTATTTAGTGTTTCTTCAGGTTTAAATGTGTAATAATTGAGTCGACTATTATCAAAGCCGGCAATCTGACTTTTGGACAATTATTGGTAAATCAGAAAAACGAATTATTGACTTTGTATTCCATTGGCAGTCACAAAACTCTTCGGAACGACATCTTAGATAAATAACAAGTTAACTATTAACCTTTATTTAATGCAGGTTTTGAACCGTATTCTTTGAAGGAGACGATTATATTCAAATCAATCTGTATTGACATATCAATAACATTTTTTTGTGCAAATGCACAGATTGCCACCTTTGATAATAGACGACTCAAATTTTGTGGTCGTCGTGGCCTAACGGATAAGATGTCCGGTGCATTCGTGTTGAAGCGATGCACCGGTGTTCGAATCCCGCAGGCGGGTACCAATTTTTCTAATGAAATACGTACTCAACAAATGTTCACGATTGACTTCCACGGTGAAGGAATAACATCGTGTAATAAAAATGAAACCCGCAAAATTATAATTTGCGTAATTACTGGTGGTAGGACCTCTTGTGAGTCCGCACGGGTAGGTACCACCGCCCCGCCTATTTCTGCCGTGAAGCAGTAATGCGTTTCGGTTTGAAGGGTGGGGCAGCCGTTGTGACTATATGAGACCTTAGAACTATATCTCAAGGTGTGTGGCGCATTTACGTTGTAGATGTCTATGGGCTCCAGTAACCACTTAACATCAGGTGGGCTGTGAGCTCGTCCACACAGCAGCGCTAAAAAAAAAAAAAAAAATTGTGGTTTATTAGCTGTTTAATATCTGTGAAAGTGCACAAATGTGCCGCTGTACGTAACTTCTCGGTATCCTCCCACCTGTCGATGCCCATATCGTGGTTGGAGGCGTCCGTATAGGGGTCGGGGTGCAGTTGAAGTACCTCGGTCTCATCCTGGACAGTCGTTGGACCTTCCGTGCTCACTTTCAGAACCTGGTCCCACGTTTGTTGGGGGTGGCCGGCGCGTTAAGCCGGCTTCTGCCCAACGTGGGGGGCCCTGACCAGGTGACGCGCCGTCTCTATACGGGGGTGGTGCGATCAATGGCCCTATACGGGGCGCCCGTGTGAGGCCAGTCCCTGGCCGTGGGGGTAGCGAAGCTGCTGCAACGGCCGCAACGCACCATCGCGGTCAGGGTCATCCGTGGCTATCGCACCATCTCCTTCGAGGCGGCGTGTGTACTGGCTGGGACGCCGCCTTGGGTCCTGGAGGCGGAGGCGCTCGCCGCTGACTATCAGTGGCGGGCTGACCTTCGTGCCCGGGGCGTGGCGCGTCCCAGCCCCAGTGTGGTCAGAGCGCGGAGGGCCCAATCTCGGCGGTCCGTGCTGGAGGCATGGTCCAGACGGCTGACCGATCCTTCGGCTGGTCGTAGGACCGTCGAGGCGATTCGCCCGGTTCTTGTGAACTGGGTGAATCGTGACAGAGGACGCCTCACTTTCCGGCTCACGCAGGTGCTCACTGGGCATGGTTGCTTCGGTGAGTTCCTGCACCGGATCGGAGCCGAGCCGACGGCAGAGTGCCACCATTGTGGTTGCGACTTGGACACGGCGGAGCACACGCTCGTCGCCTGCCCCGCATGGGAGGGGTGGCGCCGTGTCCTCGTCGCAAAAATAGGAAACGACTTGTCGTTGCCGATTGTTGTGGCATCGATGCTCGGCGACGATGAGTCGTGGAAGGCGATGTTCGACTTCTGCGTGTGCACCATCTCGCAGAAGGAGGCAGCGGGGCACGTGAGAGACGCGCAAGCCCGCCGCCGTCGAGCGGGGGCCAGGGAGGCGGATCTCGCCCAAGTCCTGGCCCTCTAAGTGTTTCGGGTCCCCCTCACATGTCGGTCTGGGGACCGGCGAGGGGGGCCTAAGAAGACGACGTGCAAGCTGCTCTGCACGCGTTTTACGCAAGAGCATCCGGGTGATGGAAGACCGGCTATCCTCGACCCACGCTGGTTGTGGTTCAGCGGGGTATTACGAAGGATAGCTCACTCTAACCGGCGCCATCTAGGCGGGCTTCGGATAGCCTGCCGACCGAGAGGGCTGGTGGTCGTAGCGCTGACGACCGCCGGTCCGGTGTCCCGAGGGGGAGGGTGATGGGAGAGATGTGCTCCGCACTAAACGCTTCACTTTCCCCCCTCTGCCTCTTCATGAGTTCTGTCTCATGCGAGGTTTGGACGTTGGTTGTTGAGCGACAGGAGGTTTTAGTCAGTTCGACTCTGACATGCCCCGCCCTCCATCCCCAGTGGAGGGCGGAAGTCCGGAGATTTCCTCCTGACCAAAAAAAAAAAAATCCTCCAAAAAGTCCACTGAGATCTTAATAAATGACCACCATTTTACTGAGATTATATTTCATCCCATATCATCTCATTTCATTTCACCCCAGTTGATTAATGTCTCAAATTAATCATCTTCATTTCATTTCATTCCATAATATCATTTTTCATAAAAATATGAATATAATTTAAAATAAGATATGACTTAAAGGTCTCAGTTACCAGGTCATAAAATCCATTACAAATGTAGGAATAGTTCCAGCGCACCCTGGCGGCCGTAGATTAACATGTATTCTCGAATATTTATAGTCTGTGGCATGTCACCTTTTACATTGAAAAAAGTCAGGATCGAAATTTTTGAGCGAGCTATAGTTTGTGGTGATAAAATTAATAATTTCAAGTAGATTAATTGTTGTAATTGATATAACTAGTCAATATCAGTAAAATAAAGTTGTGAGTGATTGATATAATGTACAATTTAGGAACCAGAAGTACCGTAAAATTAAATAAAATTTCGCAACCTCAAAAAACCGTTCTGCTTACAGTAAGCACAGTGGGTAGTCTGGCGCTCCGTTTACAACGGGATTTTTTAACGGAACTTGGCGCCAGATTCTACCGAATCTGTGGATCAAATTAATCATCTTCATTTCATTTCACTCCATAATATATTTTTCATAAAAATATGAATATAAATTAAAATAAGACATGACTTAAAGGTCTCAGTTACCAGGTCATAAAATCCATTACAAATTTAGGAATAATTCCAGCGCACCCTGGCGGCCGTAGATTACCATGTATTCTCGAATATTTATAGTCTGTGGCATGTCACTTTTTACATTGAAAAAAGTCAGGATCGAAATTTTTGAGCGAGCTATAGTTTGTGGTGATAAAATTAATAATTTCAAGTAGATTAATTGTTATAATTGATATAACTAGTTAATATCAGTAAAATAAAGTTGTGAGTGATTGATATAATGTACAATTTAGGAACCAGAAGTACCGTAGAATTAAATAAAATTTCGCAACCTCAAAAAACCGTTCTGCTTACAGTAAACACAGTGGGTAGTCTGGCGCTCCGTTTACAACGGGATTTTTTAACGAAACTTGGCGCCAGATTCTACCGAGCTATAGTTTGTGGTGATAAAATTAATAATTTCAAGTAGATTAATTGTTATAATTGATATAACTAGTTAATATCAGTAAAATAAAGTTGTGAGTGATTGATATAATGTACAATTTAGGAACCAGAAGTACCGTAGAATTAAATAAAATTTCGCAACCTCAAAAAACCGTTCTGCTTACAGTAAACACAGTGGGTAGTCTGGCGCTCCGTTTACAACGGGATTTTTTAACGAAACTTGGCGCCAGATTCTACCGAATTTGTGGATAGAGCGACCGGTCGACGGTGTATCGCGTCCCGACCCGGCAGGCTGGTTCTGGTCCAGCGGGGTATTCCGGGACACCAGCGGCACCGTCCGGGCGGACGGCCGACGTTTCAGAGCATTCGATTCGCCTCGAAGGCTCCGTCGGCTGGGCGTCCTTGGGGTGAGCCGCGCCGTCTGGTTGTAGTGTTGACCGCGGTAGCCCCCCTACCTCATCCGGGTTCTGACCTTGGAGGGGATCGGACGTCGGGTGTAAGAGTGCAGGGGAGTCGTTTAGTGGGTGGGCCCTAAAATCTTTGGGCCCGCGGTCTGCTCACAACACCATGCAGATCGTAGAGTCTACATACCTCGCGCGCCCCTTTTCGGCCCTCTACCCGAAAAAAAAAAAAAAAAGGCCTATGAATAATTCTGATAATTTATTTCCATATTCGCTGATAGACATATTATTTTGACTTAAGTTATTTATTTGAGAAAGCATTGAATTTGCAGATTTTTTTGTAAGCAAATAAGATTTGATGTCCTTTACTGGTTTTTAACACGAAAGATATTAGTAACTTTATTTGATTTTTATTTTTTAAGCAATCACTATATAATTCCGTAGTGAGTTAGGCAATCGCCCGATGCCCGTATTTGCTGAATCCACATCGGATGACCCCGTGCGTCATAACAGAAACTGCACCATTGCAGATTTAGCAATAAGTTTACTTTAATAAATATATTGTAATTATAAATTAGTCTTGTAGTACATTCAAACGAATAAACATCGTTTTAATTAAATAAATTCTTTTTTTTATAATTAACTCGTTCGCCGTAACTTAACTGGCGCAGTCGGTAGGATCGCGACACTCGCCTTGAATAGAACTCTTCAGGCTTGAGTGAACGGTATCAACCGTTATTTTCGCGAGCTCATACAACGAATCTACGAACGGCGACTATCATCTAGCGGGAGTTCCGGAGAATTGGGAGTCCTGCTGTACTACAAGGCCCGGTTGGAGATGCAAAGGACATTGGGGTGAGTGCAAGTTGTATTCCCAGTTTCCTGTGCTATATTTCCTGCCGTTATATCCTGAATGTTATGTGTGTTTGTGTATAGACTAAAATCGTTATAAACAAAGCACTACATACACTAGAGTAGGTGAATCTGATAGGTATTTTTTTTTTATATGCATATGTCAATGACACGGTTGCAGCACGGTAGCAATATTATAAATCATCGGTACGTTTTATTGTTTGCTAAAATCGCGGATCATATAACGTTGCTGATAATTCATTTTCACGCTTTTATCGTACAGAATAAGCAAAGTACTAGCTAATAATCTTACGTAAAACATTATTATAAAGTTATTTAATTGTGAGTTTTATAGTTTTGTGTTGTATAGCTTATAAAGATGGCAATGGCAAACATCGAACTAGCAACTTTTAAGTTCGTTTCTGAACTGTTACCTAAGTACGATGGTAACCCTAAAACATTGAACTATTTTATTAAAGAAGTAGAAAATGTTATATCATTATTGGATCAACCAGTTAGGGTACACCCCGCTCTTATTAGCTTAATTAAGAGTAAACTGAGCGATACTGCAATTTGTGCAATAGCTTCAGAGGGAAACGTGGATAGTTGGCAATCAATTAAAACAGCGCTAACGCGTAGATTAGGCGAACCACGCAACGAAATACAATTGATGCAAGAATTAATAAGGTTGCGTCGTAATAAGAACGAAGACGCAGAGTCTTTTGGTAAACGTTTACGAGAAATATTAGACACATTAAACGTGGTAGGTAGACACACAGATAAGTCATACTACGAAAATATGGTAATAGATCAGTATGTAAGTCACTTAGACTTTCACGTATCTATTGGGGTGAGGATTTCAAAACCCTCGACTCTGGAAGCAGCTATAGTAACGGCTAGACAAGAGGAGGCGCGATTAGTGTTTAATAGATTTAATAATAGTTTTAGTTCATTAAATATACAGCATAAGCAAAAGGAAATAACTAAGTCTAACCAAATCTCTTACCCGGTAAGTAACCTTCCCCCGCGCAATAGTTGGAACCCGGAGTTAAAACCACAACGAGGGCCAACCATGCCGTCTTGGAGGAGTGGTCCGGCGTCAGGTAAGGTGAGACCTAGCGGATCAGGTACCTTTAGGAATACAGGCAACTTTAGACCACAACTAAATGTACCTCGACAGCAAATAAACCCACCACAAAGAGTATCAGACGTCACTATGAGGTCAGTAAACAAGCCCGAAAAACTGCGCTTTGCACCGGAAGAAATGTTCTACACACAGCATAGCCAGGAGCAGTATTACCCTGACAATTACGACCCATATTACAGTGGTGAGTACTATAACCATAACATGCAATACAGCGACCAAAACTACGAGTATACGCCAGATATGTCGGGAGAAGAATCAAATCAACAGGATTTTCTTCAGGACGAGGACCAATCGAACCTCAGCTGATAAAGACTGTTAACCTCAACCACCACGGCAAAGACCACCTCCCTTACATCGAATTACCGGAGTTTCAAGGTAAATTTCTATTAGATACTGGTGCCTCACGTTGTATGATATCACCGGATGTAATAGCCGGTACTAGCCTCGAACAATGCATCGAACGTGAGCCATTTACAGTAAAAACCGCACATGCTACTACTCGTCACGAGCACGTTGCAATTTTACCTTTACCGTGCCTGTTCAACACCGATATACACCATAAATTTTTATTGTTTGATTTTGACCCAAAATATAAGGGCCTTATTGGGATGGACTTGTTTAAAAAATTAGGCTGTAATATAGATTTCAAAAACAAAGTGTTGCGAACATTTAATACCGAAATACCAATCTATTTCGACTATCCGGTAAAGCAAGTTAAAATAGAACCGAACTGCGAGAGGTTTATAACGGTTAAAACAAATTACACCGACGGTTATTATATTTGTGACGATTTCACTTGGTCTAAAGGATTAAAGTCACCAGCCGCGATAGTGACAGTAAAAAACGGGACTTTCAGGACATCTATAATCAATTATAATGATACACAGCAAATAGTGAGTAACAATCGTATGTTAGCCCTAAGCCCACTACCGTCACAGTTGATAGAAAGCAGTCAGAAGTACGAAATTAATAAAATTGAGACGGAAACTGACATAGATAAAGAACTTTGTGAAAATTTAAAGAAAATTCGTACCAGCCACATGAACGAGGAAGAAAAACGGGAAATTACTAAAATCTGCTATCAGTACCGTGACATATTCTACTCGGAAAACATTCCTTTATCGTTTACCCATACAGTAAAACACGAATTAAGACTAACCGACGACACCCCCATCTTTGTACGAAGTTATAGACAGGCTCCCCAACAACGAACAGAGATACAAAAACAGGTAGATAGTCTATTAAAACAAGGAATCATTAGGGAAAGTATCTCCCCTTGGTCGTGCCCGGTACACATTGTTCCAAAAAAACCGGATGCATCAGGAAAAGTTAAATGGAGACTTGTTATTGACTATAGAAGACTTAATGACAGAATTATAGAAGACAAGTACCCCTTACCAAACATTAACGACATCCTTGACAGATTAGGGCGCGCACAATATTTCACGACCATAGATTTAGCAAGCGGCTACCATCAATTAGAAATGCACCCTAAAGACGTAGAGAAAACAGCGTTTACTACTGAAAGAGGCCATTATGAGTTCCTAAGAATGCCTTTCGGACTAAAAAATGCCCCGAGCACTTTCCAGCGTCTTATGGACCATATACTCCGAGGTATAGACAACGTATTTACGTACTTAGATGACGTCATAATAGCCGCGACGTCCCTACAAAACCACAATGAAAAACTGAAATTAGTATTTCAGCGATTCAAAATGCATAATCTGAAAGTTCAGTTAGACAAATCAGAATTTCTACAGAAGCACGTTAACTTTCTAGGACATGAATTGACTGACCAAGGACTAAATCCTAACAAGGACAAAATTAAAGCAGTATTAAATTTCCCTATACCACAAACGCAAAAAGACATAAAAGCTTTCTTAGGACTAGTCGGGTACTATAGGAAGTTTATTAAGGACTTTGCGAAGTTGACGAAACCTTTAACAGCATGTCTAAAAAAGAACGCAAAGGTTGAACATACAAACGAATTTTTAGACGCAGTTGATAAATGCAAACAAATCCTAACAAACGCCCCAATCCTGCAATACCCTGACTTCGACAAACCGTTTATTTTAACGACAGACGCATCTGACTTTGCTTTAGGAGCAGTACTTTCCCAAGGCAATGTGGGCTCAGATAAACCAGTAGCCTATGCCTCAAGGACATTATCAGATACTGAGATCCGTTACTCTACCATAGAGAAAGAACTGTTAGGGATAGTATGGGCAATTAAGTATTTTAGACCTTACTTATATGGCCGTAAATTTACAATTTATACGGACCATAGACCCCTTACATGGTTAATGAGTCTAAAGGACCCTAACTCTAAATTAACACGATGGAAACTAAAGTTAGCAGAGTATGATTACAAAGTTGTTTATAAAAAGGGCAAACAAAACACTAACGCAGATGCACTATCCCGAGCAAAAATTTTTCATAATAGTATAGATTCTCTAGCTGTTAATGTTGATGACAATAGTGACGACAACATAATAAATAGAATATTCGAAAACGCCCGTAGACAGGCAGAGATAGAAACTAATGACCCGAATAACCAAGACAATGAACGTAACAATACTGACAATAACGACCAACCTTATAACAACAATGACGTAGAAATGACCAGTATCTATCCCTCTCAAATTGACGAAGAGACAGACACAAGGAGTGCAACAACAGTCGACCCCGATCAATTAGTTTCTACAAATCATACCCAACCTGATAATGAAAATAACGGTATCCCTATAATATCCGACGCTATTGATAGACAGTTGAAACAATTTTACGTTAGGTCCACACCAGGTTCTACATACAGAGTAGAGGACAGGTCAACAAACTCTAGGACAGTTATTAAGGATGTTTTCATCCCAGTAAATAACACTGAATCAGAAATTATCAAATTTTTAAAGGAACACACAATAGCTGACCGTGTTTTTCATTGTTATTTTTACGACGAAAATCTATACTTAGCCTTTTCAAGAGTGTATACTACGATCTTTAATGACAGAGGACCTAAATTAATAAGATGTACTTCGCGGGTCACACTTGTTGAAAATAAAACTGAACAACAAGAACTCATTAAGCGATATCACGAAGGTAAATTATCGCATCGCGGTATCCAAGAGACCTTTAAGCATCTGCATAGGAATTATCACTGGCCTAATATGTTATTGACAGTTCAAAGGTTCATTAATCAATGCGACCTTTGCCTAAAGGCCAAATATGAAAGAAATCCCTTAAAACCTTCATTGATTATAACAGAGACACCTACGAAGCCATTTCAACACTTGTTCATGGATCTCTATAGTACTGGAGGTGCAACGTTTTTAACAATTATCGACAATTTCTCTAAATTTGCCCAGGCGGTGCCTCTGAATGCTTCTAGTAGTGTTCACATCGCAGAAGCTCTATTACAAGTATTTTCTGTACTAGGACTACCTCTTAGAATCACCACAGACTCAGATACAAAGTTCGATAATGACGTCATAAAAGAGATATGTGCTTCGCATGATATCCACATTCACTTCACGACGCCTTACAACCCAAACTCTAACTCACCCATTGAACGATTTCATTCAACCATCGCAGAAATAATAAGAATTCAAAGAATGACAAATAAAGATGACCCCATACAATTGATCATGAAATACGCTATAATCGCCTATAACAACGCTATTCATTCTACTACAGGCTATACACCACGTGAGCTTTTATTCGGTCATACGGCATCCCGAAATCCATTAGAGCTATATTATCCTAAAGAATTTTATCAAGATTATGTCCTCAATCACCGCAAGAATGCAGAAGCAGTACAGGAATGTATAGCAGCCCACGTGTCTAAGAACAAAGAGCAGGTAATAGAAAAAAGAAACCAGGCAGCGGAAACAATCACGTTTAAGGTAGGTGAAACCGTTTACAAACAGGTCGCCAAAACCACCAGGAGCGACAAGACAAAACCAGTATTTAAAGGTCCGTATAAAATCATTCATTTACACCCTAATAATGTCGCAGAAATTATAGGGCACCACCCAAATTCTAAATCGATTCGAGTTCATTTCAAACTCTTACGTAGACCACATCTTGTTCCAGGGCCCTCATCGCAGGAGCCTTCGTGCTCTACACAGCCGCCGACTTGACCCTTAATCCTATAGACAATACTAATGGCATCCTTTTGTTAAAACAAGGACAAATTTTGAAGCAGATAGACACTTTTAGTCTGGCCTGCGTATATAACGTATCGTATTTACATGAAACAACCTTAAAGCTTATGTCTTTATATGTCAGTACTAAAGCTGCTGAAGGTAACGAAGAGTTGCATAGAGCATATAAGGATCAAATAGAAAATAGTTTACATTTAATAGGGAAGAAGTTAGCATTTATTGCACCGCACCATAGATTTAGACGTGGCTTAATTAACGGTTTAGGTTCAGTAGTTAAAACTATTACAGGTAATCTGGATTATGAAGACGCTATTAAAGTTTGAAAATGAATTATCTAATCTACGTAATTCAGTCCATAATATTAACACATCTCAAAAACAAACTTTATTCATAGCAAAGCACGCAGTTGAAGAATTTAGTAAACAGATCAAGTTATTAGACGAAAATCAGAAAAAGATAGGTTCAATGCTAAAAAACGCCACTTTAAGTAATAATGTAGTAATAAGCAGATTGCACTTTTTAGATTTATATATCCAAATATATTTTAGTTTGCAATTACTCTTAGATAAATTAGTTATATTAGAAGACGCCATGACCTTTGCACAACTAGAAGTAATGCATCCTAGCATTATAGCTCCACACAGTCTTATAAGTGAAATAACAGCTATTCAAAAACTTTACCAATTTAGACCCGTTGATAGAATAAGTATTAAAAATATTCATAGTATAGAGAGCTCTATTAGCGTAAAAGCGTATAGCACAAACGACGCACTAACATTCATACTAGATATCCCTTCCATAGATGAAAACCTTTATGACCTTATCCATCTATACTCCATACCAGATAAACAAAACCTCACCATTATTCCTAAATCCAAATACCTAACACTGGGAACCAACGAGTACTCATACCTGGAGGAAGATTGCAAGAAGATCACACAAGACGTCCAACTTTGCACATCGCTGAACACCCAATCTGTGGAGAACTCTGAAGACTGCATAGTAACTCTTATAAAACACGAGAGCACAAACTGCACCCGTGCCAGGATGAATCTGAAACAAGGCAAGGTCCAGAGACTAGAAGACAACAAATGGCTTATCATCTTGAAAGACGAACAAATCCTGAAATCTCGCTGCGGAAGGAAATCTGACTATAAAAAGATGTCAGGAATATACATCGCCAGCATTACAAGCGATTGTCAAGTGGAAATATTCAACCGAACACTGAAGACAAACACGGACACTATTACAGCTGATGAAATCGTACCCATTCCCAGCGAAACCACTATTCTAGAAGGGAATATTCGCTATAACCTACAACTGAAAGATATATCTCTGGATAGCATCCACGAACTGATGGACCGGGTCGAAAACATTCAACAACCTATCATCGACTGGCAGACTATGATGACTACCCCAAGTTGGTCAACACTGGGACTCTACCTCATTCTGATAGCAATAATCATCTGGAAGCTGTGGCAGTGGAGACAGCGACGACTACAATCAAAGAACGAGAGCCCCGAGAACACTAGCACCGAGGACGCTGCTGGAAGCTGCGGGACGCGCTTCTATCTTAAGGAGGGAGGAGTTAGGCAATCGCCCGATGCCCGTATTTGCTGAATCCACATCGGATGACCCCGTGCGTCATAACAGAAACTGCACCATTGCAGATTTAGCAATAAGTTTACTTTAATAAATATATTGTAATTATAAATTAGTCTTGTAGTACATTCAAACGAATAAACATCGTTTTAATTAAATAAATTCTTTTTTTTATAATTAACTCGTTCGCCGTAACTTAACTAGTGTCAATAATTTTTTCTGTTGTTTCTTCAGAACCATCCATTATAGGAATTAATGATGTTGCCGTTCTTATCTCAAAGGTTTCCATTTTGTCAAAATTATTATATTTCAAGTTAGATTCAGTACTATAAGTAAGAATTTTTGAGTAAGCTAATTCAATTTTTTCCTTTAATACTTCAAGTATCAGTTCATCTAATTCTAACGAAATTTTATGCTCGGAAATTGTTGGGTACGCAGCACGTCACCCGTGTCGATAAGGCGAGTGACGCCAACCCAGGTTGGACGGGTTTATGAATCTTATAAGATTTCTTGAAATCCTATAAGACGCCGGATGCCCGTCTTGTGGCGATTATTCGTGTCGATCTGAAGCAGTCAATGTGAGGGTCCTGAGGTGTACGATATCGTACAAGCTCACTCGAAATTAAAACTCAAAACTTTGCAAATTAACGTAAGCCGAGCCGACCGATCTGTCAATACAACCGAATTTCTTCTATGTTCAATAACCGACGATCTTTTCAACAGTCTTTAAGTCTTCAATAAAAATCTTTAATATTTCAATAAATTCTTCGAGGCGCAGATGTCTTTACTCGTGCGTTTTTTATTTTTTTTTTATTGCTTAGATGGGTGGACGAGCTCACAGCCCACCTGTTGTTAAGTGGTTACTGGAGCCCATAGACATCTACAACGTAAATGCGCCACCCACCTTGAGATATAAGTTGTAAGGTCTCAGTATAGTTACAACGGCTACCCCACCCTTCAAACCGAAACGCATTACTGCTTCACGGCAGAAATAGGCAGGGCGGTGGTACCTACCCGTGCGGACTCACAAGAGGTCCTACCACCAGTAATTACGCAAATTATAATTTTGCGGGTTTCAATTTTATTACACGATGTTATTCCTTCACCGTGGAAGTCAATCGTGAACATTTGCCGAGTACATATTTCATTAGAAAAATTGGTACCCGCCTGAGATTCGAACACCGGCGCATCGCTCAACACGAATGCACCGGACGTCTTATCCCTTAGGCCACGACGACTTCAAAACTTCGACTTCGCGTTTTTTGGTGATCTTCGTTCGGAGGGTCGGCGGCCGGCGGTTGGCAGGTATTCGGTCGAGGGTCGGTCGGTAGGTCGGCAGGCACCTGACAACGTCGCAGGGTCGCTTAACTACCTCGGAATGTTACCCTACAGAGATCTCGTGTAAAATACGGCTCTCGTCGAGATCATTTTCACTATGATCGGCTCGGTTTATTCGATATATCTATTTATTCGCTAAATCTATATACAAGAGTCTTATACTTAACTATTCTATGTCGTATTCCCTATCGATACATGTAACTTATTCTATGCTAAATCTATATGACGCGCCCGTATAAACAAAATACCCGGTCCTGAACACAGATAAATGCTGTTTCTTACATGGTTTCGGGACGCGGGCCGGGCGGCGTGTCCATTTAAGTTAATGTGCTAATCTTAAAACTATCGGGAATAATAAACCAAAAGTGTATACTATTTATTACAAAGCAACTTACGTTCTATTCTTAGTAAAATCTATGTGCACGTTGTCTATATCCTTATCTATCTATATGCACTCCATATAATTTATCTATTTGTTATTTATCTATTTCTTATAACTCTATGTCTATATACGTATCTATATAAATCTATTATAAATTCTATTCAACTTATTCTATAATTGTGGGGCGACGCCGCTGTCGCCAACATCCTCCCCCTCGTGCGTAGCACCGACTCCTTGTAGTGGCGACTCTACGGGCGTGGGCTCGTCGCTCGTTGTAGGCACCAGCAGGATCATCTTGGAAGCAGGTCTCTTAAGCAGACCGCCGCTCGTTCTGACGTCGACGGTTCGTACACGGTTGTCGGGGCCTGGGTAGGTGTGGACAACTTGCCCGCGCGGCCATGTGTTGCGTGGCAGCGTGGAGTCCACTATGAGGACGGTATCCCCACACTGCAAGTCCTCGCCAGCTGCTCTCCCGTCGATCTTCCTGGGCAGCAGCGTAGGCAGGTATTCCTTGACCCACCTACTCCAGAAGTGGTCTGCCATACGCTGCGCCACTCTCCATGTCCTTTTGCCGGTCAGGTCTTCGTCTCTGTAGTCGCCGATGCTCGGAGCTCCGCAGGACCTCCCTATGAGAAAGTGGTTCGGCGTGAGTGCTTCTGACTCCCAACTCTCTTCCCTAGCGACGAGCGGTCTCGAATTGACGACGTGCTCCGCCTCCAACAGAAGAGTGTGCAGAACTTCTTCCCTCGGGTGTCTTTCCTTCAGTGTGACCGCCAGCGCGGTCTTCACGGACCGCACCAAGCGTTCCCACGCGCCTCCCATATTCGGCGCTCCTGGCGGGATGAACTTCCATTTTATGTTCATCTGAGCGGCCCGTGACACGACGTCTGTTTCCCTCGCGTTCTCGATCACCTGCTTGAGCTCCTTGTTAGCGCCGACGAAGTTAGTCCCATTGTCGCTGTAAATGACTTTGGGCATTCCTCGTCGGGCGGCCATCCTGCGCAGCGCTAACAGCATTGAGTCTGCCGTCAGTGACGCTGCTAGCTCCATGTGGACTGCTCTAGTGGTGAGGCATGTGAACAGCACACCCCACCTCTTCTCGTGACGTCGTCCTTCAGTCACCGTCATGGGCCCGAAGTAATCGACAGCAGCACAGGTAAACGGCGGCTCTCCATATCGTAGCCGCTCTATCGGCAGGTCTCCGGTGGGCGTTAGTCGTGGTGTATTCCGATAGACCTTGCACCACTGGCATCGGACGGCCGTCGCTCGAATGATCGATCTTAGACCTAGGATCCAGTAGCGCTGCCGCACCTCGTTCATCACCGTTGCGTGGTTACCGTGCTGGAACGCCTCGTGATAGTGTTTGATCAATAATCTCGCTATCACGTGCTTCCCGTCCAGCACGATAGGTCGCTTGCAGCCTGCATCTATGTATTGCGCTGCGTCGATACGTCCGCGCAGGCGCAACAGGCCATCTTCCATCACGACGTCGAGCCGTCGCAACTTGGGGTGACGTTCGGGATCTTTTTCACCGAAGCTCTCTCCTTGGCTGCTTCTCAGTAGGATCTTCTCCGCCTTCTTCAAGTGGGGCGGATCAAGCGGCAGCCATGCTTCTGTATGTGCTTCCGGGGTCCTTAACTTCCATGTGGATCGGGGTTGCTTCGTTCGTGTCGTCCTCCACGTGGGATCTTGCTGCTTCGATTGTCTGGACACGCAGGCGCTCTCCTTCCGGGGTCGACACAGCTCGATAAATTGGAGGACCCTGGCTGTTGCTCTCAATAACCTGACCCAGCTCGAGAATCTGTGCGGATCGGGCGTGGGTTGAGCGTCAGCGGTCCTCGCCGTAGCGACCAGGTAGGCCTCTTTCTCTTCTCCAGACGGTTCTTGCTTGAATGTTCGCGGCTTGGGCCAGCGCGATTCATCCCACGTCAGGAACTCGGGTCCATTAAACCACCGATGCGTGTGGTCGAAATCCGCCGGCCCCTCTCTAGTTGCGTCGTCTGCTGGGTTCTGCGAGCCAGGCACCCATCGCCATTCTTGGGGCTTCGTTGACTCTTCTATCTCGGCGAGTCGGTGCGCGAAGAAAGGTTTGAACGTGCGTGGGTCGGTCTTTATCCATGTCAGTACTGTGCTGGAGTCAGTCCAGTACGTCCTTCCACCGACCACGATGTCCAATTCGTCCGCTATCGCCTGTGCCATCCTTGTCCCCAGCAGCGCAGCTTGCAGCTCCAGCCTTGGGATGGAGATTGGTCTCAGTGGGGTCACCCTGGCTTTCCCTGCTAGAAGCGTGACGCGGTAGGTGCTCTCGTCTGTCTTCTGACGCCAATAGACTGCACACGCGTAGGCCTTCTCGCTGGCGTCGGTGAACGTGTGCAGCTCCCCCTCATTGCTGCAGCACGAGAAGCATCTTGCTATTCGGAGGCCTTGCAACATGCGGAGGTTCTCCATGTAGCGTTTCCACGCCACCTCGTCCTTTTCCAGGATGACGTCGTCCCAGTCGATCCCACTCCGCCAAATGCTCTGAATGAGCGCTTTCCCTTCTATTAGCACGGGTGATGCCAGCCCCATAGGGTCGCAGGTTGACATTACCGCACTAGTCACTTCTCGTTTGGTCGGGGTCCGTGCTTCTATATCCTTTGGGTCTCGTAGATGTGTCCGGAATCCCATCTCGTCCGACTCGTAGAACCACCGCAGGCCCAGGGTCTTTTCTTCCTTCGACCCCAGCTCTATGTCTCCTGGGGTCACACCACCTGCGAGGCTCGCCAGAATGCAGCGCCTTCTATTGCCGCGGCTTCTGGATATCGATGTCTGTAATCCTTGGCATTCTTATTTGTAACGAACGACGCCGCGCTCGGTGAACAGGCCGCTCCGCATATGACCGACGTCATTCTATACTCTTTGGAGCGGCCTCGCGTCGGTCTTCTCTATAGAGGAATCTTGGGCTGTCGCGGTCCACGTCCCTGATCCTTGTCTGCAGGAACCTCTCCTTGATGTCCGTGACAACCACGACGAGCCTTTGCCGGAACCGCAACAACGCTTCGAACAGGGATTGTAGGTCCGAGCTTCGAAGCGGCCTTCATCGCGTCTCCAACCTCTGTCGTCCTCCTTCTCCAAGATGTCGAACGCCTTCGCCTCCATATCCTTGCTCGGACGCTTGGGTTCGACTCTGTCGTGATGTGCTCCTTCACCAGTCTGTCCAAGGCCTTTTCGCGCGTTGATACATGGGCGCAGGTGAGGAAGTTGACCTCTTTCGCGTTGTTGCCATCGAGGCCATGTAGCACCCATCCCAATTGGGTGAATGAGGCTACCGGCTGGTTCCTTCTGCCCCTGCGCGTCTTCTTGGCGGCGATGAGTCCCCAGTTGTCCTGCCCGATCAATAGTTGGGGGGATTGTTCAACGTAACATAACTGGTCCGCCAGGCTCTTCAGGTGCGCGTAGCCTTCGATAGTCTCCCTCTTCAGTCGCTGGGGTGCAAGGCTCATGTCATCCATTGTGCGTGCTCCGAAGATCGTCCTCTTCTGCCGCTGGTGAAGCCCTCGAACTCGGATGTTAAGCTTCATCGAGTCCTTCTTCGTTAGGGTCTTCCCGCCCACGGTCTCGAGGCGGAGCGTCTCCTTGGGTCCCTTCAGGCCGATCTGCTTCGCCACGCTCGAGTCCAGGAGAGTTACCGTGGAGCCTTCGTCCAGCAGGGCCAGCACCGTCGTCGATCCCGACGGCCCGTACACTTCAACGGGCACCATCTTCAAGTACGCCCTGCTGATCCGCGTGCAGTTGATGGGAAGTCGCACGTTGTTCGCGACTTCCCTGTTCTCTGCTGGCTCTGTCTCCGGCTTCTCGTTGTCGCTACACAGTAGTGGTGCCAGCGCTTGCACGTGCGGCATGGCGGTCGTTGACACAATTGCTTCCGGTGCTTACCATCGAGGCACTTGTAACATAGGCGCGACTCCTTTGCCATTCTCCATCGTTCCTGCACCGCAGCTCCCTTGTACCTCGGACAATCGTACAGCGGGTGCCCTTCCTTGCACTGCGGGCACGCCGGCTTGTCTATTATTACTCTGTCCGAAGTTGCGCGCTCGGTGCAGTCGGTTGTGGCGTGCGTCGCCTGTCGCCTCGATGGTTGTCTTTTTGTTGCCACCTCGGCCACGGCGTGTGGCCCGCACCGGTCCGCCATCTTGTTCAGGAAACCGCACATCGTGTTGAGGTCCGGGTCTCCTTCAGTTTTTTCGATGATGTGGTCGTACCACCGGAACCTCAAGATGGTCGGCATTTTGTCGACGATGCTTTTCAACAGCTCGGGCGACATCAAATATTGGGGTTTCCGCAGTCCCCTGATCGCTGCGACGGTATTGTTAACATTGCTCGCCAGTGAGCAAATGTCGTAGGCGGAGTCGCTTATCGTCGGAAGCCTTCGTATGCGGTCTAGCTCCGCTAAGACTAAAGCGTCCGCCCTTCCATAGCACCGCCGCAGTGATTCCATTACTTCCTCCGGTGTGCTCTCGGAGTACAGCTGGCTACGGACTCCTTCCCTGGCTTGTCCTTTCAGCGCTCTTCTCAGCCGCGCCATGTTTTGAGCGCTCGAGAAGAGTGGAGCGGTATCCTCGTAGACAGCCTTGAAGGCCACCCACTCCCTGCAGTCGCCTTCGAACGTCGGCAACTGGTGCATGTAGTCGGGTTGTGGCGGCAGCTCCTTGGTCGTTGCGCTCCTTACTACTTCCACTATCGCCTTAGCCAGGTCCCTGTTGCCGCACTCTTCCATGTTGGCCTTGCTGACGGGACGGTTCTCAATGTGCTCGCCTACGGGCTCCTTGTCCATACTGCCCGCCGACTTCTGGACCCAGGCCCTGATCTGATCATCCCGGTCCTTTGGCTCTTCTATAATGGAATCATCGTCATCTTCATTTTCGGCTTGGATCAATTCCAGGCGGAGTCTGGCGGCTATAGTGGCTGCCTGTGCTTCTATCAATTCTTTTTCCGCCAGCTCCGCTCTCGCTGCCAGTTCCTTACGTCGTAGCGATTTCTTCGACGCGGGTCTATTTTCACCACGTATCCGCGTCGTTGTCTCTTCAAGTTTTGTGTTCTGGGTCGTACCGGTCGCGGAGCTCTCGTATGTTTCGTACGAAGTCGCTTCTGTTGCCTCCGGACTGGTTTCTTGAACCGCAGGTTCGAGTGGCTGTTCCCTCGATGATCCCTTGTTGCTCCTGGTAATCGGCATCGTTGAATAATCGCTGAATCCGGCTCGAAGGACCAGCTGTTGGGTACGCAGCACGTCACCCGTGTCGATAAGGCGAGTGACGCCAACCCAGGTTGGACGGGTTTATGAATCTTATAAGATTTCTTGAAATCCTATAAGACGCCGGATGCCCGTCTCGTGGCGATTATTCGTGTCGATCTGAAGCAGTCAATGTGAGGGTCCTGAGGTGTACGATATCGTACAAGCTCACTCGAAATTAAAACTCAAAACTTTGCAAATTAACGTAAGCCGAGCCGACCGATCTGTCAATACAACCGAATTTCTTCTATGTTCAATAACCGACGATCTTTTCAACAGTCTTCAAGTCTTCAATAAAAATCTTTAATATTTCAATAAATTCTTCGAGGCGCAGATGTCTTTACTCGTGCGTTTTTTGGTGATCTTCGTTCGGAGGGTCGGCGGCCGGCGGTTGGCAGGTAGTCGGTCGAGGGTCGGTCGGTAGGTCGGCAGGTACCTGACAACGTCGCAGGGTCGCTTAACTACCTCGGAATGTTACCCTACAGAGATCTCGTGTAAAATACGGCTCTCGTCGAGATCATTTTCACTATGATCGGCTCGGTTTATTCGATATATCTATTTATTCGTTAAATCTATATACAAGAGTCTTATACTTAACTATTCTATGTCGTATTCCCTATCGATACATGTAACTTATTCTATGCTAAATCTATATGACGCGCCCGTATCCACAGATTCGGTAGAATCTGGCGCCAAGTTCCGTTCAAAAATCCCGTTGTAAACGGAGCGCCAGACTACCGACTGTGTTTACTGTGAGCAGAACAGTTTTTTGAGGTTGCGAAATTTTATTTAATTCTACGGTACTTCTGGTTCCTAAATTGTATATTATATCAATCACTCACAACTTTATTTTACTGATATTAACTAGTTATATCAATTACAACAATTAATCTACTTGAAATTATTAATTTTATCACCACAAACTATGGCTCGCTCAAAAATTTCGATCCTGACTTTTTTCGATGTAAAAAGTGACATGCCACAGACTATAAATATTCGAGAATGGTAATCTAAGGCCGCCAGGGTGCGCTGGAATTATTCCTATTTGTAATGGATTTTATGACCTGGTAACTGAGACCTTTAAGTCATGTCTTATTTTAATTTATATTCATATTTTTATGAAAAATGATATTATGGAGTGAAATGAAATGTGATATTATGGAGTGAAATGAAATGAAGATGATTAATTTGAGACATTAATCAAATGGGATGAAATGAAATGAGATGAGATGATATGGAATGAAATATAATCTCAGTAAAATGGTGGTGGTCATTTACTAAGATCTCAGTGGACTTTTTGGAGGAAACCGAGAAGTTACGTACAGCGGCTTTGTTTAATTTTCCCACATTTGTGCACTTTCACAGATATTAAACACTATTATTACACATTTAAACCCGAAGAAACACTAAATAGACAAATTAAAACAAATCACACAACTTCACACCTCGCGTTCCCGCCAAAAAGTCATTATTTCTACATAAACTGTAGCTTCAAGGGGATAGTTTGCAGTTCTTATTGAACGGTTTATACATTAAATAACGTTAATGTTGTTACTGTTAGTATTTTAGTTTAAGTACTGCCGAAGCAAGTACTGTTGTTACTGTTGGAGAAACAATTTTGTTTTGTAATGTAATACCGAAATACTTTACGAGATGGCGTTACAAAAAATCCCTTCCCAAAACTATAAAACCGTTGTGATTGTCTACGAATAATAAATAATATAATAACTAATATTTATTCGTAGGTGATTGTTTAAGATGCTATGAATATTTCGGTTTTGATTTCATCAAAATAACTTGAACTTTACTATTGAATTCCGAAGAAAATTCTAATTAAGGCTGAGTTAAGTTCAGCTTTTTATTTAAGCCTCTTACTGTAGTTTTTAAATTACATTTATGCGGATTGATGTTTCAAGGCTTTCAGATTTTAATTTTAAATTCTGAAATAATTAAGAACAGCGTCATCTACCCTTCAGATTTGAAACAAAATTTAATTCGGTTTAAATTTGTAAAAGTTGATGTTGATTATTATTACACTGTAACGCAGCGTTCCGTTTCGCGGGGCAACAGCAGCCAAAGGGAATGTGACTCAGGTCCGTGCCGCGACGACCCACCCCGCGCTACCCGCGCCCGCGCATCTGTTGCATCATTCGCACCCCCCCCAATTAGTGCGCGCCAGACTTTGAAGCGGAATACACGCGTCCCCGGTCAATACCGGAACTGACAACCCGAGAGTCTCATGCCAGTCGGGCACCTAACATTAAACTGGCAGCCCAAGCGCGGGCCCTTTAACTAGTATTTCGGAGTGAATCTACGTAATTACGACACGTACTCGTCGTCAGTCACGGCGTCAATCCGATTTTCAAGACGTTGAAGAAGAAATTGGTTCAACCGCGGGACCGACGCCAACATTTACCGCAAACAACATGGCGTCATTACAAGAAAGTCAAATGGCAGCATTCGAACGCCTACTCGACCGTGAGCATAAAACTCAACTCGAATCATCAGCAACACCGACGTCGGAGCCGACATCGCCGCCTTCCTCGACGCCCGCTCACCATTCTGGGAACTTCGCGTCATGCACGGCGCGGTTCAGCGGAGCGCCCGGCGACTCACTCGACGGTTTCCTTGACGCGGTCGAATCATACAAAGATTGTGCTGACGTAGGACACGCCATCGCGTTACGAGGACTCTCAATGTTACTAACCGGAAATGCAGCCGTGTGGTGGCAAGGCGTTAAAGCTAGCATCACTTCCTGGGACGACGCTTTATCATCGTTACGAAGCGCTTTCGGTGATTGCAGACCGCCCCATCGAGTCTACTTAGAGCTCTTCAAAATGTCGCAAGGACAAAGAGAGAAGACGGAGATCTTCGTTGCCAGAGCACGAGCCCTACTAGCTCGACTCCCACCTGGTGACCTTAGTGAGAAAGTTCAAATTGATATGCTTTACGGCCTTCTACACCGTCGTGTTCGTAAAAGATTAAGAAGAGACGAAATAACTTCATACGACACGTTATTAAAGAAAACGCGCCATATCGAGGACTCCATCTACGAGACCAGTCCGCCTGAATTTATTCATCATCCTCAGCGAGCGACGCCACGTTCATCGGGTAGTACCGTAGGCGAAGTTCCCGCCGGTGCTTCGACTTCGCAGCATACATACGCGCGGATGACGCCGCGGAAAATATTCAACTCGGGCGCCGCTGGCGGCCCGCCACGCGACGACAGCGCTGCGCCGAGCACCGTTCGAGTCCCCGCGCCTCGCTACACGAACACTGATAATGTATCATCTACGTCGATTGTTAAAAGACTGTTCTGTGTTTATTGCAAAAAGTACGGACATATTCGTGATGAGTGTTTAAAATTAGCGTCAAAAACGAAATTCGACAACGAAAATACGCAAGCTGTATCCTCGTGTTACGGGTGTGGTACCAAAGGTGTTACTCGGTCTCAGTGTACAAAGTGTAACGCAAGTTATTACGCCGTCGACGCTGCACGGACCCGATCAGTCACATCCGATTTACCTATTGGTAAAGTAAATACACAGCTGTCAAGTTCAGTGAACTCTATTCATCGCGACAGCTCGTTGCATACAGCTTGCACTTCAAACACCGTAAAGTCGTCCATTTATATTAATAATCGTAAACAATGTTTTGTTGATAATGAAAATAATTATTATCCTACCGATTTTAAGGCGATTCTTCCTCCGCGCTTTTTCGGTACTGATAACAAGGTTAGACTTCAAAATTATTCTAGACTTAATCATAATATAAACAATAATATTAGTTCTAGGAATAGGCCCCTGATGCGTTACTCGAGTGGTACCGAACCAAAACATAGTTATTCCGAGGTACCAAGTGGCCGCGATAGGGTGACCATGATGAACGAAAATAGCGTGACCATGGAAAACGTCGGACATTTTTCGACGATTAATTCTAATGTGAAAAGTGTTGCCCAGAGTAACTCTACTGAGCACCAGGTTAGGTTAAGACCAATTTTAAGTGTTCAAATTTTAGGTATACGAGGTAGTGCTTTGTTGGATACGGGAGCTAAGAGTAGCGTTGCCGGTGCGTTGCTTTATGAATTGCTGTTAAAGCATAACCATCCGTGTGAGGAAACCAGGCGTCGGGTGAGGCTTGCAGACGGTTCCGCGCGCACCCGCCGAGTTTTGCTCACTACTCTAGAAGTAAGGATAAGTCCCGAAAGGTCAGTAACCCTTGAATTTACTGTTGCTCCAGATGCTCAAAATAATGAAACTTTGCTTGGCATGGATTTTTTGGTGGCGGCAGGTATTGTGCTTGACTTTGCTTCATCCACTTGGCATTTTTCGGGAAAACGGGTTACATATCCAATTGAATATGAGTGCCCTAAGCCATGCATGTTTGCTTCTACTGCTGACTTCCTGCGTGATGATAAGGGTTCTATGCTTGGCTCCGATGAACGGCAGCAGCTATCACATTTATTGCAGCAGAATGGAGACATATTTAGGGTGGGGGGAGCCCCAACCCTTTACGCCGAGCACCACATTGATACCGGTGATCATCCGCCTATATCGGTACCGCCGTATAGGCTCACTCCTGTGCTTCAACAGCGAGGAGAGGTTCTCGCAATCGATTTGTTCGGGCCACTGCCAGAAGGAGAGCAGGGGGGGCGATGGGTACTCCTGGTAGAGGATGTAGCTACAAGATGGGTAGAACTCTACGCACTTGTTGATGCCACCGCCGTGGCTTGCTCCCGAGTCCTACTGGAAGAGTATTTCCTTCGTTATGGCTTGCTTATGCGTCTAGGGGTGTAACACGTAAGTTCATGCCACGACGGGATGGCCCGTATCGCGTAGTAAAAATAGTTAGTCCTACAACGTACTTCATAGCAGACTTGTCAAACAATGTCATCGGCAAGTATCACACCGCGGATTTAACCCACTCTCCGTCAAATTCAAGTACGGATCCAATTATGCCAAAGAGGCAGAGAGGAAGGCCGCGTCTTCAGACTAACAGTCCCAAGTTGGACTCGGGACGCGTTCCCAACTTGGAGGGGGAGTATGTAACGCAACGTTCCGTTTCGCGGGGCAACAGCAGCCAAAGAGAATGTGACTCAGGTCCGTGCCGCGACGACCCACCCCGCGCTACCCGCGCCCGCGCATCTGTTGCATCATTCGCACCCCCAATTAGTGCGCGCCAGACTTTGAAGCGGAATACACGCGTCCCCGGTCGATACCGGAACTGACAACCCGAGAGTCTCATGCCAGTCGGGCACCTAACATTAAAACACTAATTAATTGAGCGTTTCATTAGCTTTTAAGCTGAGTGACTATAATTAATTTATTTTTATTAAGTAATAAATGAGCAAAAAATAATACTTAACAAAAAGATATGAAATCCGAACAAAAACAGTTTCACTGTAAAAAATTGCGCCAAGTCCACGTTTATAAAACTCATCTCAATAACATTTGCACTTTACAAAAAAAGAAGACTTCAATAGCTTTCATTCTCTCCAAAAATATGTGAAATACAAAAAAATACCAAGAAACCGTCATAAAGATGAAAAAATTAAAAAAAAATTGTTGAAAATTTAAAAATAAAAAAATAAAATTTTTATCGTACTTGGCGCGCGTCATTGAGTACCCCAAAATTTTTCGGAAGAATTTCAACCCGAGAAAAAAACCATTTTGCTTTAATATACAGTGAAAGCTGAAAAAGTTACCCAGGTTGTCTTTTTCGCTCTTGTTAGCGTTTTATGAGAAATTGAGACAGAACTACGGTAATTTTCAACAGCTCTCACTATATACCTATGGGCTATTATATGCCAAATCGACCACTTTTGCGTTCGACCCCTTTAGATTCAGCTGAAACTTTATTATTCTTTTCTACCCTTTGAAAAACATCTTTGAGAATTTTTTCAAATGTTTTGAAGCCAACTTATACATACGTATCGACTCGTAAGTAGCTTGTATTTGTATAAGCGAACACGAGAGGGTGTTTAGTTCAAATCATAAAAGATGAGTGGGAAATGAAAAAAATTCAAATAACATACGTATGAGATGTCGATTTTACTTAACTTTTGTAAAACTTATTATGAAATAATAATTCATTAATTACATTTATGCATTTCATAGGTTGACCTACTTATAAATTTCTAAACATTGAAAGGATGTTCATTTATCCTGAAAAATTTGGGGTACTCAATGACGCGCGCCAAGTACGATAAAATTTTTATTTTTTTATTTTTTAATTTTCAACAATTTTTTTTTTATTTTTTCATCTTTATGACGGTTTCTTGGTATTTTTTTGTATTTCACATATTTTTGTAGAGAATGAAAGCTATTGAAGTCTTCTTTTTTTTGTAAAGTGCAAATGTTATTGAGATGAGTTTTATAAACGTGGACTTGGCGCAATTTTTTACAGTGAAACTGTTTTTGTTCGGTTATTATAACCGGGCTGGACAATAAAGATAAATTAATACAATTATGTGATAAAACACAAAAGACACTTCAGGGTGGCTGTTTTCCACTGCGGAAGTGGATATTTAATTTTGCACGCAATGATAACAGCCAATCACCCAATCAGTCAAAACTGTTAACTGTAGAGGGCCGAACCTCCTACGAGGTCCCCGCGCAAAAGGGGCGCGCGGGGTATGTGAGACTCAACGATCTGCATGGTGTTGTGAGCAGACCGCGGGCCCAAGGATTTTAGGACCCACCCACTAAACGACTCCCCTGCACTCTTACACCCGACGTCCGATCCCCTCCGAGGTCAGAACCCGGATGAGGTAGGGGGCTACCGCGGTCAACACTACAACCAGACGGCGCGGCTCACCCCAAGGACGCCCAGCCGACGGAGCCTTCGAGGCGAATCGAAGGCTCTGAAACGTCGGCCGTCTCGGTACGGCAGCCCGTCGGGCCGCCCAGACGGTGCCGCTGGTGTCCCGGAATACACCGCTGGACCAGAACCAGCCTGCCGGGTCGGGACGCGATACACCGTCGACCGGTCGCTCTATTCACTCCACGGCAGCGCGCTAGAGTGCTGGTAGCGCGCCGCGCAGCCTCACCCCCTCAGGTCGCCCCTTGACCTTCACCGGGGGGAGGCCGCCACCTACAGGGGCCGGGACGTACGGGCGTATTCCCGCCTCCGGCCCCCGGCTCGACGGCGACGGATCGGTGCGGAAAGGGAAGAGCTCTCCCTCTCTCGCTCCGCCGCCTCCTTCTGCGAGATGGTGGACTCGCAGAAGTCGAGCATCGCCTTCCAGGACGCGTCGCTGCCGAGCATCGTAGTCACGACGCGCGGCAGCGAGAGGTCCTCTCCTATGACCGCGACGAGGGCGGCGCGTTGCTCGTCGAATCCAGAGCAACGCGCCAGCGTGTGTTCCGCTGTGTCATCCTCGTCGCGGTCCGCGCAATGGTGGCACTGCGCCGTCGGTTCCCTTCCGGCTATCTTGTGCAAGTACCGGCCGAAACATCCGTGGCAGGTAAGCATCTGCGTCAGCCGGAAGGTGAGGCATCCGCGGTCGCGGCCCACCCAGTCCGCGAGAACCGGGCGGACCGCCTCGACGGTACGGATGCCGGCCGACGGGTCCGCCAAGCGGCGAGACCACGCCTCCAGCACGGACCGCCGAGATTGGAGCCTCCGCGCTCGAACTACTCCTTCGCCGGGGCGCCCTTCCCCCCTAGAGCGGAGGTCGCTACGCCACCTATAATCGGCAGCGAGCGCCTCCGCCTCCAGGTCCCAGGGTGGCGTCCCGGCGAGCAAGCACGCCGCCTCGAATGAGACGGTGCGGTATCCTCGGATCGCCCTGACCGCAATCGCGCGCTGCGGACGTCGCAGCGCCGCGACGTTCTTGCGGGTCAGGGCGTGGCACCATGCGGGAGCCCCGTATAGTGCCATCGACCACACCACCCCCATGTAGAGGCGGCGCGCCACCTGATCGGGACCCCCGACGTTTGGAAGCAGACGGCTCAAAGAGCCGGCCGTCGCCATCAGTCGGGGGCCCAACTTCTCAAAGTGAGCGCGGAAGTTCCACCGATCGTCCAGTTCGAGGCCGAGGTACCGAAGACCGGTCACCCCGACCCCGACGCGGACGCCTCCGATCACGAGGTGGGCACCCACAGGCGGCGCTCGTCCCGGCCCGTGAAACATCAGGGCCTGGGTTTTGTCGAGCGCCACCTCGAGCCCCAACCGTCGGATCCTAGTGACGACGTGTGCCACGCCTGCGCACGCCAGACGGGCAGACTCCCGGTAGTCCCTCCCTACGCTACGACCTGGAGCTACGACCAACGTGTCGTCAGCGTAACAAATTACGCTGAGCCCGGGGAGGGGTCCCCGAATGACGCCCCGCAGGACCCAGTCGTAGCCGATGTTCCACAGCAGGGGGCCCAGGACGGACCCCTGCGGAACACCGCGCTCGACGGGGAAGCGGTACATCGCCCCACTGTGTCCGATGCACTGGATCGACCTGCCCTCGAGATAGGAGCCGATCAGTCGGTGGAAGTATGCGGGGACGCCGTGATACTCCAGCGCCCCCGCGGTCACCGACCAGGGCAGGGTGTTGAAGGCGTTCCTGACATCTAAGGATAACGCCATCGCCACCCCGCCCCGGGATACGGCTTCGTCGGAGAGGGCCCTCACGCGCAGAATCGCGTCGATCGTCGAGCGGCCCTCCCTGAAGCCGTATTGCTCCGCCGAAAGATCGGGACCCGTCTCGGTCAGGTGCCGGACGATGCGGGCCACGACGATTCTCTCGAGCATCTTGCCCGCTTCGTCCAGCAACACGATGGGGCGATAGCCCGCGGGTGAGTCCGCGGGGCGCCCGTCCTTCCGCAGAAGGACCAGTCTGTCCGTCTTCCATTTCGACGGGAACCGTCCCGACTCGAGGCACGCTTCGAAAAGCCCCCCGAGCCGGTCCCCTAGGGCCTCGAAGGCCAAGCTCCAGACCCGGCCGTGAACGCCGTCAGGGCCGGGGGCCGTGTCCTTCGCTCTCATTCTGGACACGGCCGCATGGATCTCCGCCCCCGTGATAGGGGGAGGGGGCTCCTCGGCAGCGGGAACGCTGGGGCGACGCGGAGGCGTGCCCCACGTGGCGTCCATCTGGGGGGGCTCAAAGTCCCCCCCCGCTGCCGGCGGGAAGAGTGTCGCAACAATTTCCCGCAGCTCCGAGGCTGGAGCCGCTCGGTCACCGGGAGCGCCCATGGCTGCAGTTTCCTGTGAACCATCTTGTATGGGCGCCCCCAGGGATCTTCGTCGAGCGACTCCAGGAGAGTCTTCATGCTCTGCTTCTTGGCCTCGCCGATGGCCAGCTGCAGCGCCGTCTGCTTTTGACGACAGTCAGCGTGCAGCTGGGCCGCCGTCTCCGCGAACGCAGCGTCGCGACGACGGCGGCGGCGGTGGCGTGCGCTCCGGCGGCGCGCCCTCACGCACTCCTCGCGGAGTCTTGCGATCTCGGGCGACCACCAGAACGCACCCCCACGTGGTGCTCGGGGGCCGACCCGGGGCATGGCGGCATCACAAATATTTGCATTGGTGCCCCGGAACCAGTCGACCTCCGCATCCACGTCCGCGAGCTGCGCGGGTTTTGGTGCCCACGCAGCAACAGCGGCCGCCTCCATCAGCAACTCCTTATTCATTCTTTTCAAGGCCCACCTGGGGAACGAACGGGGCGCACCTTGCGGGAGCTCCTCCTCACCGCGGGCTCCCGCGGCTGACGACGACGACAAGGAGGAGGCGGAGAGCTCAAATCGGACGTATCTGTGGTCTGAGAGCGTCTCCGCCCCCTCGAGTACGCGCCAGCCGCGGGTGCGGCGCACGGCGGACGGGGACGCGGACGTCACGTCCACGTGAGATTCCCCGTTCCACCGCACGCAAGTCGCGACCGTGCCTCTGTTTAGGAGACAGAGGCCGGTCGCGATCGCCCACTCCGAAAGGGCCTCGCCTCTCGCATCCGTGCGGGGGGAACCCCAAGCCGTGCACTTGGCATTGAAGTCCCCCGCGACGATGACAGGGCGGGACCCGAGGCGGTGCAAAAGCGCCTCGAGCCCGCCCAGAAACCGCTCGAACTCGGCGAGGCTCCTGTTCGGAGAAAAGTACGCCCCGATCACGACGGTCCCGTCGATCCTAGCCGCGACGTACCCGGGTCCCCTGGCCACCATTTCCAAGGGGGGTAACGCCACGGACTGTCTCAACACAATGGCCACGGAGCCGTCGACGTCCCCCATCCAGCAGTCCTGGTCGGTGGGGTCGAAGTATGGCTCCGCAGCGACAGCGACGTCGATTGACCACTCCGCCATGGTGTGGACGAGGAGATCCTGTGCCCTGGCGGAGTGGTTCAAATTACTTTGGAGGAAGTGATGGACGCAACCCATTACGGGGCTACGTCCATCGTTCCCTCGTCTGTCCCGCCTTGCGGCTGTTCTGGTCAAGCACCCCAACCTTTTTTTTTTTTTTTTTTCGGGTAGAGGGCCGAACCTCCTACGAGGTCCCCGCGCAAAAGGGGCGCGCGGGGTATGTGAGACTGAACGATCTGCATAACATAGCCTTTTTTTTTCTTTTTTTTTTCGGGGGGAAATCCTCATGGACTACCTCCGCCTGGGGAAAAGCGGAGGGGTGTGCCGGACTCCTACCGGCTAAAACCACCCCGGTGTCCACCCACACGTGCGCGCAGGGCCGCGGGAATCCAAATTCTTCCGCAGCCCCACACCAGTGCTGGCCCGGTCTGTCCAGGCCTCGTCTCCTGTACGGAGTAGTGAGGCGTTCAGCTACTCCGTGCATCGCCTCAGAGGCACGCGCCGACACCCGCATACGCCTCCGTCTCAGGTCCATCGAATAGGGGGCGAGGGCTTTCCCAAGTCCCTCGCCCCTGGACCCATTCATGGGGGGCGGAAAAGGGCGTTGTCCGCCCTTGTCCTGCGCCCGGTGCGCCTTCTGCGGCCGGGGAAGGGAGTCGAGATCTCCCTCTCCCGTTCTGCAGTTTCCTTCTGCGACATCACGTCCTCAACCTAACATAGCCTAATCTAACCTAATATGGGGGAGAGAGCAAGCCGCGCTCCTCGCTAGAGTCCTCCCCCCCTCTCCCCATTGTTACAATTTTTGATGGGAAGGAGGACTGTAGCGGGTGTGAATACCCCATCCCAAAAGGGGGTGGGGGGTGGGGTCAAAGCCCCTAATGGAAATGAGGCTGCACCTACGGGGTGCAGCCGCGGTCCCCATAGCTAGAGGCTGATGAAACTCACCTCCGAGAGGGGCGCTCATAGGTCCTCCCCGGCCTCACAGCCGGCGAGGAGCTTTATCTCCGAACGATCGTCGGGGGTACCAATAGCTCCCGCGGCAACGCCGTACCATCCGGTAGTCTGGCGTGCAGCGGGGCTATGTTGTGGAGATGCTCATGGGGCCCGTTTTCGGCTCGCTTGTACATATTACGGGCAAGCCTAGTCACAAACTCCACGAGCGACTACCACCACGAACCACACCTAGGTCCCGGGCAATAACGGAATTTCTGACGTACTGCCCGGCCCCGACGATAATGCGGAGGGAAAGACTCTGCTGGGCCTGCAACCTAGATCGCTGGGACGGCGACAACAGGTGATACCAGGCCTCAGCAGCGTATGTGAGGCGGGAACGGACGTATGTCTTGTAAATGGCGAGTTTGGTCCTGGTCGGAAGCTCGGACGCAAGTACCGGCCGCAACAAGAACCCGGCCGCGCGAGTCTGACCGATGACTCGATTGACGTGCGCGACCATGCTCAAGGAGCGGTCGATGTCGCATCCGAGATACCGGACCGTGGTCCTGAACTCGACATTCACACCTCGGAGACTGAGTTTCTTCGGGACGACTCTGATACGGACCGGACCGTAGAGTAAGGCCGCGGTCTTTCCCACATTGACCGCGACTCTCCAATAGTCCAGCCACTGGGGCAGTAACTCCAAAAGCCTCTGCATCCTCATAATGGCTGCAGAGGGGAACGGAGAGGACGAGAAGTAGGCCGAATCGTCAGCGAACAAGGCCAACCTCACGTCCTCCTCCCACGCCCGAAGGTGACCCTCCAGTGTGGGGATGTCATTAGTGTAAAGGGCGTATAGGATAGGTGATAGGACACTACCCTGGGGAACCCCGGCCGTAATGGGACGCACGGAAGACCGTGCGCCTTCGACCGCGACAAAGAAGGTTCTGCCCTCCAGATACGACCCGAGCAGTCGCACGTGAGCGTGCGGTAGGCCCGCGTCCCGCAGCTTGTGGACCAGCCCCTCGTGCCACACACGGTCGAAGGCCTTCTCGATATCGAGAAGGACCGCGACCGTGTATTGGCCCGAGTTTCGCCGGTCCGCCAAGTGTTGCAGGACACGGGTCAGTTGCAGAGTCGTCGAGTGGCCGCTTCTAAACCCGAATTGCTCCGGCCTGAGCAGAATATACGGCGATATTCTCCTCAGGAGCAGCCGCTCGAACAACTTGCCCACGTGCGAGAGCAAGGTAATCGGTCGGTAACTGGAGGGCTTTCTCCTGTCCTTGCCGGGTTTGGGCAAGACGATGATCTTGCCCAGTTTCCAAGATCCAGGGAAGTGTCCTACCCGGAGAATGGAATTAAACAATCGTGTCATTGCTGACACGATTGAGGGAGGGAGGTTTTGCAGGGCGAAGGGAGGAATACCGTCCTCGCCGGGGGCTTTGCGCCTCTTCATCAGCTTGATGAGGAGGCGCATCTCGCTGGGAGTGACTAAGTCGTCATCTCCCAGCTCGACTCCCGGCGATTCCGGTTTGAGGAATTGGATTACGCCCTCTGACACCTCGCGTAGGAATGCAACCATCGAGGGTGCAGAGACATTTGGAGTGAACTGCCGCTCCAGCGAGTTGGCCAGGACTTCAGCACGAGCTAACGGTGTAAAACACCGTCTTCCCCCCTCGTCCTCCAAGGGGCAAGTGGGGGAAGGCTTGTTTGTGAGCCGGCGACAGATGCGGTGAAGGAGGGCCATCGTACGGTCGTCGGACGCGTCCAACAGTCCCGCCTCCCCGAAGTCACCCCGGTAAGTCCGCATCTTAGTCGCCAGCTCATCCTCAAGTCGGTTTAGCTCGCGCTTAATCCTGGGACACCTAGATGTCGCCCAGAGCCTCCTCAGTGCCCTCTTCCGACGAATTAACGTCTTGAGGTGCACCGGGAGTTCCGCTCTGGGCCCCCCGCTGGGTACCAGAGTCGTCGCTTGGTCCAGGGCTCCCCTGATGGTGTCAATGAGACGGGAAGCCGCGGTGTCGACCTCATCAGGGGTAGACGGGTCTTGAAACAAGGATTGGTCGGCCAGCAGTCCCGTAAAGGACTGCCAGTCGACCCTAGGCCTGAGAGGGGATGTCGCGACCCGAGTGAGCCCCAAACCCACCGAGACCAAGATCGGTAGGTGAGGGGTACTCAGGTCGTACAGTGCCTCTATCGCTAGAGGGCACCGTAGCCCCTTGTGAACACACACGTCCAAGACGTCCGGTTCGTACCGGGCCAACGTTGGAACGTGGGTGGGTTCGTTGGGGCCGACCACGCAGTAGTCCCCCCTTTCGGCATCCTCGTACAATCGCCTTCCGGGCGCCGTGATGATTCGGGAGCCCCAAGCGACATGTTTCGCATTAAGGTCCTCGACCACCAAATCCGGATGGCGATCATGGTTCAAGGCCCGTCTAATGTCGTCCTCGACAAAATCAGGACCCGGGGGGGGATACGCGGCATAAATCCGCAATTCGGCTCCCGGTACGTGGACCCTCACCCCGACCGTTCTGGTAGAGGCAAAGGTCAGTAGCTCAAGCTCCTCGTGCACCACGTTACTCCTGACGAGCGCCGCAGTGCCCCTGAACGGGCGCCCGTTGGAGGTCAGTTCGTCCCGTCGGCACACGAAGTAGTTGGGCATCCTAAAATCTTGTCGAGGTTTGAGCTTGGTCTCGCCCAGGAGGATAACCTGCGGGTCATACTCCTGGGCGAGTCGGATTAGCTCCGACCTTCGGGACCCTATCCCGTCGGGGTTCCAATAGATGATGCGCAGCTCCTGGCTAGCCATTGAGCTGCGCAATCATCCGGTAGAACCCCGCGAGCAAGGCCCCGAAGGGACTGGCTCCCGAGGCGATCTCTCAGATCACTCCGGAGATCACCTCGGACAGTTTCTCCCACAGGGAGAGGAGCCAGGCAGCAAAGCCGGCAGGCTGCTTGTCCTGTCGGCCACTGCGCCGCTCTCTCTGCGGGCGGGGTGGTAGTGGGGGCTGTGAGTCGCCCAGAGTGATGTTTGCGTTCTGGGGCGGGTCGATGGCTGTCGTCTCCATTGGACATGGAGGTTCGGTAGCTTGCGCAACTTGGCCTTCTCTCAGGGCAGCTGCTTCTTCCACTAATTTTTTTTTCTTTTCCTTGGCCTTTATTTTTTTTTCTTGTTTTTTTTTTTGAGTTTTAGTTAGGGCAGCTTGTAGATTGGATACTGCCTTATTGCTGGAACGAGGGGCAGGTCGCGGCTTTATAGCCTGTCGCTGCGGGTTTGCTTCTGCCATCAGGGTGGCCGCTGTTGGGTTGGCCTCCACAGTGGCAGGTTGCTCTGTAACCGGAGGGAGAGTGGGGGGTTGAGAAGTCTTCCCCTTGCCCTTACCCTTCAGAGATGGGCGTGGACCGAGACGTGGAGCGGGGGTAGGGGCTTGGCCGGCACGCGTCGCTGCTTGCGGTACGGGGGGAGGAATAGCGACCCCCATCATCCGCGCCCTCCTGCGGTAGATCACACACCGTTTGTCAACAGCGGCGTGGCCCTTCGCGCAGTTGGCGCAGGTGAGGGGTCCCTCCCGAAAACCCCTGCTTCGATAGGTGGGGAGTTATATGCCCGGGCAGAGGGGTTACCCCGAGGCCCGCTCCATGCCCCCGCAAGGGGGTACGACGACCCCACGACTCTCGAGCTCAGAAGCGAGCGAGTCGCCGTGTCGGACGGAGCGCTCTTGCGTAATATACGCTCTGAGTTCATTTCTGGTTTTATTGACTTACGAAGACCGCTTACCATGTTTGTATTACCTTTGGTAGGCAGCGGCTTGGCTCTGCCCCTGGCATTGCTGAAGTCCATGGGCGACGGTAACCACTCACCATCAGGTGGGCCGTATGCCCGTCTGCCTACAAAGGCAATAAAAAAATAAATAAAAAATATGTCGCTACCCGAAAGTGGAAATACTCCAACATGTATACAGCCTTATTTAAAGTGCTTCTTCAGCACTACTGTCTTACTGTCTTGTTACTAAATACATATTTTACACAATAAACCGAACCTTCAAACTGAATGGACGTATTATTTACTCTCTGCTAATCCATCGTGACCAGACCACACCACACAATTGTTGTCCCATATTACCATAAAACAACACATATGCTGGTCAATAGTCCTAGCATGGCTAAACACACCTCCTCATAGACTTCAGGTCTTTGAAGCTAACAGGGTTGTCAAGATAACATCCACTCCAATCACCTCCACATGGAAACATGTTCCTACAAACCTGAACCCTGCAGACTGTGCGAGCAGGGGAATGTCTGCCCGGTCACTATCAGCTCATGATCTTTGGTGGTCTCCTAGCTGGCTGAAGGAGCCTCCTTCCACCTGGCCCAAGATGCCTCCTGCTCTAGGCCACCATGCATTACCAGGTCTGAAGCCTGTGGCGGGTAGCCATCATACAACGCAAGATAATTGCCAGATGCCTGAATCTCGCTTACGACATATTCAAGATAAAGCGCATATATACAAGTTCCGAACAACATTTGGACCGTCGGTCTACCGAGCAATATCACCCGCTCGGTGGAAGATCTTCCCTTTGTCGTTGAACTTCCTCAAACTGGGTCAATTATCTTGCGTTGTATGATGGCTTGTATCTGGGCAGCGTTAGGTAGGAATCGGCGATAAAAATTTATCATGCCCAAAAATCGCCGGAGTTCTCTGACGGTTTTTGGGACAGGAAATTTGCGATTGGCTCGACCTTGCTTACAGAGGCTTGGTGCCCTTTTCGGAAATTTGGTAACCCAAAAACGTGACTTCTGGAACGCCGAAGACACATTTGGTAGTATTGACCAAAACGCCATACTCTTTCATGCATTCCGATTTGAGCACCCTATAGTGTGTAAGTCAGTTCAGTATAATTAAAGTCGTCGCACAGACAATACGTGTTTTAATCAACAACATTTAGGCCCCACACCTCATGGCGACCCTGCCTTGCGCAATCACCTAGGTATCGGGTTTCGCGCCAGGTACCGGGCGACGGCGCGACGGACAAATACGCGAGATCAGCGAATTCCTGTGTGCCTCAGTGCACGAAGTTATTATTTTTGAATTATAAAAGTTATAAAACAAAGGAGAATGACGCCAACCACTGCACCGACAACGTCGTTTGAAGACGATCAACAGAAATTTTATATTAAAATTATATTCAATGGGCAACGGAAACAATAAGCAAGAGATAAAGGAGGTGATTATTGGAGAAAATACTATGATAGAGTCTCATATCGAGAGGAACAACATCATATTGCTGTCGGCCTTGGGAATAATAATACTTGTGATTTTCGCTGTACTTATGAAAAAAGTACTGGACAAACAGAAGAAATGGATAGATAAAAGAATTAATACTGAGTTTATAAGAAGAATGCGTATACGGCTGTCCAAAAGGATCCATGGCGAAGGAGAAGGAGTTGGGGATGTGTAGTGCTTTAATTTTTATTTTTTTTATTATCTTTTTTTTCTGTGAGCTATAAAGCTAAAAGTGCTGGTTGTGTTTTGTAATAAAACACGCTCGGAGGTTGTTCACAGACTAACTATATTTCATTCTTAAAATAGACAATTATGAGGTGTGCCAAATATTTGCTAACAAATGTCGCCACCAGCACTCCACAGAACATTATTTTGATACTAACTTTAACACCTCAACTTATCAAAATAATCTAAACCTTAAATAACAATTCAAAAGCATACTGTCACAAACAATCCAGTAAATGCATACTTAGCTACTTAAAATATATTTATTTTTTTTATAAATTACACAATAATATGCATGCCTAGCTTCTTAACAAAATAGCTATGTTTGACACTACTCAAGCCCTTTGTTAACAGGTCTGCAGGCATTTCAGATGTTGGCAGATAAACTATTTTTACATGTTTGTTAGCAACTGCTTCTCTAACAAAATGGTGACGCACGTCAATGTGCTTAGTTCTTTTATGGAACATTAGATTCTCTGTCAACTTCTGAGCCCCTTGATTGTCGTTGTACAAGGTTATTGTATAATTACAAAAATCTACAATCTCATTCAACAAGTTCTTTAAATATATAGCCTCTTTACAAGCCTCAGTTATAGCCATGTATTCAGCTTCTGTACTAGATAGGGCTGTAGTCTGCTGTTTTTTACATTCATATGAGATAACAGATCCTGAAAACTTAAAGTAAAAACCTGTATAAGATTTTCTATCTACAGTATTTGAGGCCCAGTCTGCATCAACAAAACCCTCTAAGTTACAATCATCTTTAGTAAACATAAGCCCATAAGATTTAGTTTTGCTTAAATATCTTAAAATTCGTTTTGCATGCTTCCAATGTATAAGTGAATAACTATTATTAAATTGGCTCAAAAAACTTACGCTATAAGATATGTCTGGGCGAGTTAAGACACTTAAATACATTAAGCTTCCTATTAATTGTTGAAATGGGTATTGTTTACAAACATCAACACTTTTCTCTAGCTTTAAATTATTCTCAATTGGTGTATCAACACCATTACAATTTGTCATATTAAATTTATTTAATATGTAATCCACAAAATGTTTTTGATCTAGTGAAATGGAACCATTTTTATACATTTGAATTCTAATGCCTAAACATTGTTTTAACTGTCCTAAGTCTTTAATCTTAAATTTTTTTATTAGTACACTCTTAATCTCATTTACCATATCTTGACAATTAGAAAATATAAAAAAATCATCTACAAAAACTGCTATTATGATCAGTTCTTTTTCACTCCTTTTAATATATAAACATGGTTCTAATTTTAACCTAACAAAGTTGGAGTTTAATAAACAATCATTTATTCTTTCATTCCAAGCTCTGGCCGATTGTTTCAAACCATAAATTGCGCGTTTTAATTTAAGTATACAATTTTCTTTACAATCTAAATTAGGAGGAACATGCATGTATACATTTTCATTTAGATAACCATTTAGGAATGCTGTAGTGACATCCAAATGAGTAATTTTTAAGTTAAGTTTCACACTTAATGCGAATAAAAGTCTCAAAGTAGAGTAACGAAGCACTGGTGAGTATGTCTCGGTATAGTCCAAACCTTCTTTTTGAGTAAAACCTTTTGCTACCAGTCTAGCCCTATAACGCACTTTACCATCACATTCAAACTTTTTCTTAAAAACCCATTTACATTGCACTATCCTATCAGCTTCTTTTCTGTCAACAAATTCCCATGCTTGGTTTTCTTCAAATGCCTTCAGTTCTTCTGCCATCGCCTGTTCCCACAGTTCCTTCTCTGGTCCATTTATTGCTGTTTCATAGCTCAGTTCTTCACCACAGGATTCCAGCTCATCCACAATGCAGAGATTGGAATAGCCATATCTTTCTACTGGCTTTCTCTTGCGCTTACCAAGCTCCTGTAAGTTTTGAATATTTTCTTCTAAAATGGATTCTAAGGTTGACTCATTTTCACTTTCATACACCGATTGGTATGAATCTTCGTGGGAGCTCGATGAGTCATAAATATATGTAGGATCGTTAGCATCTATAGTTGAATTTTCTGATATGCTTCTCTCTTTCTCTGAATTTTCAACTTTCTCCAACACTTTTTCATTATTTACTACTACCTGAGCTGTGTCCGAGTGTTCTTTCTCTATTATAATGACGTCCCTGCTCGTAGTAATCTTCCTGGTTTTGGGGTTATATAATCTGTAACCTTTCACGTTATCCGGATAACCAACTAGAATTAATTTGTCAGCCTTCTTATCCCATTTTTGTCTTTGCACTTTGGGAACATGCGCCATTACTTTACTTCCAAATATCCTGACATAGCTCAAATCTGGCTTCTTGCCTGTCCACTTCTCAAATGGTGTCATCATGCCTAGACTGACAGCTGGGATTCTATTCATTAGGTATACTGCAGTATTTACTGCTTCACCCCAAAAACTTTTGTCGAGATCTGATTCAAACAGTAAACATCTAGCCCGTTCAACTACAGTTCTGTTGAACCTTTCTGAGAGTACATTCTGTTGTGGAGTGTGAGGATTAGTCTTCTGATGGATGATTCCAGTTTGTTTTAAGAAGCCTTCCATCTCTTGTGAACAAAACTCACCTCCGTTATCTGTTCTCAGTATTTTGATCTTGTTTCCTGTTTGATTCTCCACCAAAACATGAAATTCTTCGAAATGCTGGAATACTCCTTCAAGAAATAGACATAAGTCATTCTGCTGGCATCATCTATGAACAGAAGAAAGTACTTTGCTTGACCAATTGATTTGGTCTCCATCGGCCCACATAAATCTGAGTGTATTACTTCTAGTAGTATATCACTTCTATGATTAGCAGATGGGAAAGGAAAACGAGCCTGTTTGCCCTCACAGCACACTTCACAGTTCTTGATCTGAATATCAGCTTTCTTATCAAAAGTAACCCCTTTCACAGCACCTTCTTTCATCATTTCTAAAGATTTACTGTTTACATGTCCTAGTCTTCTATGCCACATTGTCATGGCCAATAATGCACTCTCTGGTCTTTGTATTTGTAGTTTGTACACACCATTAGTTAAGTTTGCAATTCCTATAAGCTCATTTACTGGATTATATATTAAACAAACATCCTTCTTAAATGACACTTTGTTGCCATTTACTATCAGTTGACTTTTGGAGTCGTCGTGGCCTAAAGGATAAGACGTCCGGTGCATTCGTGTTGAAACGATGCACCGGTGTTCGAATCCCGCAGGCGGGTACCAATTTTTCTAATGAAATATGTACTCAACAAATGTTCACGATTGACTTCCACGGTGAAGGAATAACATCGTGTAATAAAAATCAAACCCGCAAAATTATAATTTGCGTAATTACTGGTGGTAGGACCTCTTGTGAGTCCGCGCGGATAGGTACCACCGCCCTGCTTATTTCTGCCGTGAAGCAGTAATGCGTTTCGGTTTGAAGGGTGGGGCAGCCGTTGTAACTATACTGAGACTTTAGAACTTGTATCTCACAAGGTGGGTGGCGCGTCTACGTTGTAGATGTCTATGGGCTCCAGTAACCACTTAACATAAGGTGGGCTGTGAGCTCGTCCACCCATCTAAGCAATAAAAAAAAAAAAAAAAAACTTACCGATAATAAGTTTGTCGTGAGCTTCGGTATGTATAAAACATTCTTTACAATGACATCATACTGAGAACCATTTACAATCGTGGTTATCTGTGTTTCACCAACACTCACAACAGGCACAGTCATTTGATTTGCAACTACTATTTCTTTGTTTTCATGCACGGGTCTATTTAACTGTAAACAATCTCGACTTGCCGTCATGTGTGCACTTGCACCCGAATCGACGTACCAGTCTTTTGTACTAAAATTTCCGTTAAAAAATGCAGCACTAAAAGCGTTTAAGGTTTTCTTTGTTTTTAGTTCGGGACATTTATTTTTAAAATGCCCTATTTTCTTACAATTATAACATTTTATTTGTTTACCGCCATTTGAACTTGCACTGTCATTTCTGTCACTATTTGACGTTGACGTTTGCGATTTCACACCACGGTTAGTGTTTCCACTTTTCCACCGCTGTTGTTTTGACCAAAATGCAGAATCTTTTTCAGTAGTACCCACCTCCTCACACATATCGAGCAATTTTGTCTTAATGACGTCAGCGCTAATGGCGATTCCTGAATGTTCGATCGCCATTATCATAGGTGAAAACTTATCTGAGAGTCCCGCCAAAAGTAATGACCCAATCCACTCATCTGTGATTTCGAATCCTGTGCCCTTCAATATCTGCGCAGTTTCAACTATTTGAGATACGTAGCTTGTCATCGAATCACAGTTTTCGAGGCGAACTGAAATTAACGTTCGAAGCAAACTGATTTTTCGTTGATACCCGGTGTCATCGAACAATTGTTTCAATTTATTCCATACACCGATTACTGTAGTCTCACTCTTGATATGCGCGTATAATGAAGAGTCAATAGTCATGACGAGTTTGGCTTTGGCTTTTTTCATCTCAGCTTCACTCATTTCTGCGGGAAGGTTCTCCAAGTCAATGCCTTCGAGCAGCAAAAAATTACTTGTTGCGAACGCCCAATCATCGTAATTTTCGCGACCTTTGAGTTTCGGCACATTAACTAGGTAACCCGACGTCGACATAATTCACTTTTAGGAAACTATTGCACTGAATAACTTCTAATAATTTGTTAAAAGTGGGACTGGGCCCATAACCTAATAAAACGCGCTCGGAGGTTGTTCACAGACTAACTATATTTCATTCTTAAAATAGACAATTATGAGGTGTGCCAAATATTTGCTAACAGATGTCGCCACCAGCACTCCACAGAACATTATTTTGATACTAACTTTAACATTTTGTGTGCCATTTACTACGATTCCAGAACAAGGTTCCGTCACGGTTTTTTTTTTTTAATGAACTTTAAGTTTAGTTTATAATTAGTGCGTATATTTTAATCTCAATTAAAATTTATGAAAGAAAATGTAGAACAAATCTTATGTGGGTTAACTGAAATACAAATTTATTTAAGAAAATTGGGCTCTAAGAGAAAACAATATAAAAATGTTGTAAATGAAAAAATATTAAAGGCTAAAAAGCTATATTCTTCTTATAAAAATATTGTAAGTACTATTTCTGTTGGCGACAGCGGCGTCGCCCCACAATTATAGAATAAGTTGAATAGAATTTATAATAGATTTATATAGATACGTATATAGACATAGAGTTATAAGAAATAGATAAATAACAAATAGATAAATTATATGGAGTGCATATAGATAGATAAGGATATAGACAACGTGCACATAGATTTTACTAAGAATAGAACGTAAGTTGCTTTGTAATAAATAGTATACACTTTTGGTTTATTATTCCCGATAGTTTTAAGATTAGCACATTAACTTAAATGGACACGCCGCCCGGCCCGCGTCCCGAAACCATGTAAGAAACAGCATTTATCTGTGTTCAGGACCGGGTATTTTGTTTATCCGAACAAAAACAGTTTCACTGTAAAAAATTGCGCCAAGTCCACGTTTATAAAACTCATCTCAATAACATTTGCACTTTACAAAAAAAAGAAGACTTCAATAGCTTTCATTCTCTACAAAAATATGTGAAATACAAAAAAATACCAAGAAACCGTCATAAAGATGAAAAAATAAAAAAAAAATTGTTGAAAATTAAAAAATAAAAAAATAAAAATTTTATCGTACTTGGCGCGCGTCATTGAGTACCCCAAATTTTTCAGGATAAATGAACATCCTTTCAATGTTTAGAAATTTATAAGTAGGTCAACCTATGAAATGCATAAATGTAATTAATGAATTATTATTTCATAATAAGTTTTACAAAAGTTAAGTAAAATCGACATCTCATACGTATGTTATTTGAATTTTTTTCATTTCCCACTCATCTTTTATGATTTGAACTAAACACCCTCTCGTGTTCGCTTATACAAATACAAGCTACTTACGAGTCGATACGTATGTATAAGTTGGCTTCAAAACATTTGAAAAAATTCTCAAAGATGTTTTTCAAAGGGTAGAAAAGAATAATAAAGTTTCAGCTGAATCTAAAGGGGTCGAACGCAAAAGTGGTCGATTTGGCATATAATAGCCCATAGGTATATAGTGAGAGCTGTTGAAAATTACCGTAGTTCTGTCTCAATTTCTCATAAAACGCTAACAAGAGCGAAAAAGACAACCTGGGTAACTTTTTCAGCTTTCACTGTATATTAAAGCAAAATGGTTTTTTTCTCGGGTTGAAATTCTTCCGAAAATTTTTGGGGTACTCAATGACGCGCGCCAAGTACGATAAAAATTTTATTTTTTTATTTTTAAATTTTCAACAATTTTTTTTTAATTTTTTCATCTTTATGACGGTTTCTTGGTATTTTTTTGTATTTCACATATTTTTGTAGAGAATGAAAGCTATTGAAGTCTTCTTTTTTTTGTAAAGTGCAAATGTTATTGAGATGAGTTTTATAAACGTGGACTTGGCGCAATTTTTTACAGTGAAACTGTTTTTGTTCGGATTTCATATCTTTTTGTTAAGTATTATTTTTTGCTCATTTATTACTTAATAAAAATAAATTAATTATAGTCACTCAGCTTAAAAGCTAATGAAACGCTCAATTAATTAGTGTTTTAATGTTAGGTGCCCGACTGGCATGAGACTCTCGGGTTGTCAGTTCCGGTATCGACCGGGGACGCGTGTATTCCGCTTCAAAGTCTGGCGCGCACTAATTGGGGGTGCGAATGATGCAACAGATGCGCGGGCGCGGGTAGCGCGGGGTGGGTCGTCGCGGCACGGACCTGAGTCACATTCTCTTTGGCTGCTGTTGCCCCGCGAAACGGAACGTTGCGTTACATACTCCCCCTCCAAGTTGGGAACGCGTCCCGAGTCCAACTTGGGACTGTTAGTCTGAAGACGCGGCCTTCCTCTCTGCCTCTTTGGCATAATTGGATCCGTACTTGAATTTGACGAAGAGTGGGTTAAATCCGCGGTGTGATACTTGCCGATGACATTGTTTGACAAGTCTGCTATGAAGTACGTTGTAGGACTAACTATTTTTACTACGCGATACGGGCCATCCCGTCGTGGCATGAACTTACGTGTTACACCCCTAGACGCATAAGCAAGCCATAACGAAGGAAATACTCTTCCAGTAGGACTCGGGAGCAAGCCACGGCGGTGGCATCAACAAGTGCGTAGAGTTCTACCCATCTTGTAGCTACATCCTCTACCAGGAGTACCCATCGCCCCCCCTGCTCTCCTTCTGGCAGTGGCCCGAACAAATCGATTGCGAGAACCTCTCCTCGCTGTTGAAGCACAGGAGTGAGCCTATACGGCGGTACCGATATAGGCGGATGATCACCGGTATCAATGTGGTGCTCGGCGTAAAGGGTTGGGGCTCCCCCCACCCTAAATATGTCTCCATTCTGCTGCAATAAATGTGATAGCTGCTGCCGTTCATCGGAGCCAAGCATAGAACCCTTATCATCACGCAGGAAGTCAGCAGTAGAAGCAAACATGCATGGCTTAGGGCACTCATATTCAATTGGATATGTAACCCGTTTTCCCGAAAAATGCCAAGTGGATGAAGCAAAGTCAAGCACAATACCTGCCGCCACCAAAAAATCCATGCCAAGCAAAGTTTCATTATTTTGAGCATCTGGAGCAACAGTAAATTCAAGGGTTACTGACCTTTCGGGACTTATCCTTACTTCTAGAGTAGTGAGCAAAACTCGGCGGGTGCGCGCGGAACCGTCTGCAAGCCTCACCCGACGCCTGGTTTCCTCACACGGATGGTTATGCTTTAACAGCAATTCATAAAGCAACGCACCGGCAACGCTACTCTTAGCTCCCGTATCCAACAAAGCACTACCTCGTATACCTAAAATTTGAACACTTAAAATTGGTCTTAACCTAACCTGGTGCTCAGTAGAGTTACTCTGGGCAACACTTTTCACATTAGAATTAATCGTCGAAAAATGTCCGACGTTTTCCATGGTCACGCTATTTTCGTTCATCATGGTCACCCTATCGCGGCCACTTGGTACCTCGGAATAACTATGTTTTGGTTCGGTACCACTCGAGTAACGCATCAGGGGCCTATTCCTAGAACTAATATTATTGTTTATATTATGATTAAGTCTAGAATAATTTTGAAGTCTAACCTTGTTATCAGTACCGAAAAAGCGCGGAGGAAGAATCGCCTTAAAATCGGTAGGATAATAATTATTTTCATTATCAACAAAACATTGTTTACGATTATTAATATAAATGGACGACTTTACGGTGTTTGAAGTGCAAGCTGTATGCAACGAGCTGTCGCGATGAATAGAGTTCACTGAACTTGACAGCTGTGTATTTACTTTACCAATAGGTAAATCGGATGTGACTGATCGGGTCCGTGCAGCGTCGACGGCGTAATAACTTGCGTTACACTTTGTACACTGAGACCGAGTAACACCTTTGGTACCACACCCGTAACACGAGGATACAGCTTGCGTATTTTCGTTGTCGAATTTCGTTTTTGACGCTAATTTTAAACACTCATCACGAATATGTCCGTACTTTTTGCAATAAACACAGAACAGTCTTTTAACAATCGACGTAGATGATACATTATCAGTGTTCGTGTAGCGAGGCGCGGGGACTCGAACGGTGCTCGGCGCAGCGCTGTCGTCGCGTGGCGGGCCGCCAGCGGCGCCCGAGTTGAATATTTTCCGCGGCGTCATCCGCGCGTATGTATGCTGCGAAGTCGAAGCACCGGCGGGAACTTCGCCTACGGTACTACCCGATGAACGTGGCGTCGCTCGCTGAGGATGATGAATAAATTCAGGCGGACTGGTCTCGTAGATGGAGTCCTCGATATGGCGCGTTTTCTTTAATAACGTGTCGTATGAAGTTATTTCGTCTCTTCTTAATCTTTTACGAACACGACGGTGTAGAAGGCCGTAAAGCATATCAATTTGAACTTTCTCACTAAGGTCACCAGGTGGGAGTCGAGCTAGTAGGGCTCGTGCTCTGGCAACGAAGATCTCCGTCTTCTCTCTTTGTCCTTGCGACATTTTGAAGAGCTCTAAGTAGACTCGATGGGGCGGTCTGCAATCACCGAAAGCGCTTCGTAACGATGATAAAGCGTCGTCCCAGGAAGTGATGCTAGCTTTAACGCCTTGCCACCACACGGCTGCATTTCCGGTTAGTAACATTGAGAGTCCTCGTAACGCGATGGCGTGTCCTACGTCAGCACAATCTTTGTATGATTCGACCGCGTCAAGGAAACCGTCGAGTGAGTCGCCGGGCGCTCCGCTGAACCGCGCCGTGCATGACGCGAAGTTCCCAGAATGGTGAGCGGGCGTCGAGGAAGGCGGCGATGTCGGCTCCGACGTCGGTGTTGCTGATGATTCGAGTTGAGTTTTATGCTTGTGGCAGGTAGCCATCATACAACGCAAGATAATTGACAGATGCCTGAATCTCGCTTACGACATTTTCAAGATAAAACGCATATATACAAGTTCCGAACAACAACATTAGGACCGTCGGTCTACCGAGCAATATCACCCGCTCGGTGGAAGATCTTCTCTTTGTCGTATATTCCTACAACTGGTGACCCGTCACCGCGCTTCCTGGTCCTACGGCACGCAACTTCACTGCCTCATCACGCCGCTACAGTTCATCGCAGCCCACGACCGGATCATCAACGCTTGGGGTCACACATCTCCGGTGTGGCAGCTCTGCATCACATGGACTACGCACGACACGCACGCAACATTCAAGCTCAGTCTCGACTCACCGCAGACTTCGAGCAGCACTGGCGACAATCACGCAGCATTCAGCTCAGTTTCGACTCACTGCAAACTTCGAGCAGCACTGGCGACACGCACGCAGCATTCAAGCTCAGCCTCGACTCACCGCAGGCTTCGAGCAGCACTGGCCCTTGCAAGCTAATCTCAGCACGGACAACGCTAACTAAAAAATGACACGACCTCCAGTCTCGGAGGGGAGTGATGTGGCAGGTAGCCATCATACAACGCAAGATAATTGACAGATGCCTGAATCTCGCTTACGACATTTTCAAGATAAAACGCATATATACAAGTTCCGAACAACAACATTCGGACCGTCGGTCTACCGAGCAATGTCACCGCTCGGTGGAAGATCTTCCCTTTGTCGTATATATCTCCCCAAAATGCTCACGGTCGAGTAGGCGTTCGAATGCTGCCATTTGACTTTCTTGTAATGACGCCATGTTGTTTGCGGTAAATGTTGGCGTCGGTCCCGCGGTTGAACCAATTTCTTCTTCAACGTCTTGAAAATCGGATTGACGCCGTGACTGACGACGAGTACGTGTCGTAATTACGTAGATTCACTCCGAAATACTAGTTAAAGGGCCCGCGCTTGGGCTGCCAGTTTAATGTTAGGTGCCCGACTGGCATGAGACTCTCGGGTTGTCAGTTCCGGTATTGACCGGGGACGCGTGTATTCCGCTTCAAAGTCTGGCGCGCACTAATTGGGGGGGGTGCGAATGATGCAACAGATGCGCGGGCGCGGGTAGCGCGGGGTGGGTCGTCGCGGCACGGACCTGAGTCACATTCCCTTTGGCTGCTGTTGCCCCGCGAAACGGAACGCTGCGTTACAGTGTAATAATAATCAACATCAACTTTTACAAATTTAAACCGAATTAAATTTTGTTTCAAATCTGAAGGGTAGATGACGCTGTTCTTAATTATTTCAGAATTTAAAATTAAAATCTGAAAGCCTTGAAACATCAATCCGCATAAATGTAATTTAAAAACTACAGTAAGAGGCTTAAATAAAAAGCTGAACTTAACTCAGCCTTAATTAGAATTTTCTTCGGAATTCAATAGTAAAGTTCAAGTTATTTTGATGAAATCAAAACCGAAATATTCATAGCATCTTAAACAATCACCTACGAATAAATATTAGTTATTATATTATTTATTATTCGTAGACAATCACAACGGTTTTATAGTTTTGGGAAGGGATTTTTTGTAACGCCATCTCGTAAAGTATTTCGGTATTACATTACAAAACAAAATTGTTTCTCCAACAGTAACAACAGTACTTGCTTCGGCAGTACTTAAACTAAAATACTAACAGTAACAACATTAACGTTATTTAATGTATAAACCGTTCAATAAGAACTGCAAACTATCCCCTTGAAGCTACAGTTTATGTAGAAATAATGACTTTTTGGCGGGAACGCGAGGTGTGAAGTTGTGTGATTTGTTTTAATTTGTCTATTTAGTGTTTCTTCGGGTTTAAATGTGTAATAATAGTGTTTAATATCTGTGAAAGTGCACAAATGTGGGAAAATTAAACAAAGCCGCTGTACGTAACTTCTCGGTTTCCTCCAAAAAGTCCACTGAGATCTTAGTAAATGACCACCACCATTTTACTGAGATTATATTTCATTCCATATCATCTCATCTCATTTCATTTCATCCCATTTGATTAATGTCTCAAATTAATCATCTTCATTTCATTTCACTCCATAATATCACATTTCATTTCACTCCATAATATCATTTTTCATAAAAATATGAATATAAATTAAAATAAGACATGACTTAAAGGTCTCAGTTACCAGGTCATAAAATCCATTACAAATAGGAATAATTCCAGCGCACCCTGGCGGCCTTAGATTACCATTCTCGAATATTTATAGTCTGTGGCATGTCACTTTTTACATCGAAAAAAGTCAGGATCGAAATTTTTGAGCGAGCCATAGTTTGTGGTGATAAAATTAATAATTTCAAGTAGATTAATTGTTGTAATTGATATAACTAGTTAATATCAGTAAAATAAAGTTGTGAGTGATTGATATAATATACAATTTAGGAACCAGAAGTACCGTAGAATTAAATAAAATTTCGCAACCTCAAAAAACTGTTCTGCTCACAGTAAACACAGTCGGTAGTCTGGCGCTCCGTTTACAACGGGATTTTTGAACGGAACTTGGCGCCAGATTCTACCGAATCTGTGGATATAATCATCGACATAAAAATCTTGTATGACTCTCGTGACGTCAGGGTCAGAAGATTCGACCGCTAATTGCTTTAAACATCTAACGCTTAAGAAAGGCACGGAGGAGGTTCCGTATGTCACCGTATTTAATTTAAATGTCCTTAATGAATTCGACGGTTCGTCACGCCACAAAATCATTTGCAAACTGCGTTGGTCCTCGTCTACTAAACATTGCCTATACATCTTCTCCACGTCGTCGCATGCAACGTACTTGTGCTGTCTAAAACGGAGAAGAATTGAAACAAGATCGCCCTGTATAGGAGGACCGACCAACTGCAAGTCATTAAGTGACTTACCGGAGCTGGATGGTGCGCTAGCATCAAACACCACTCGCAGCTTGGTGGTGGTGCTGAGCTCACGGAACACACCGTGATGTGGCATAAAATAACACGGGGATTCATAGGAATCTACCTGCGTCATGTGACCCAAACTCTGATATTCCTGCATAAACTTGGAATATAAACGTTTATACTCAGGTGAGGCTGCAGTCGTTTTTCTAACGCTAAAAACCGACGGTCTGCTTGCGTATACGAATCACCCAAAACTTCAGGTGACTGATTGAGCGGAATACGTACACAAAACCTCCCTTCGCTGTTGCGTGTAGTAGTGCGAATGAAGTGTTCCTCGCATGCACGTTCTTCCTCAGTCTGCGCGTCTCTGATCTTAGGTAATTCCTCGATCTCCCAGAACAATCGAAGTTGCGTATCTAAGGCGTTAGTTAAATTGCAATGTATTTGCGTATTTTTTTGCGTGTAACTATTGTTAATTGGACCAGAAATAATCCAACCTAAGCTGGTATTTTGTAAGTACGGACCATTAGGTAGTCGAATCTTTCCTTCTCCTAATAGATCCCAAAACAGGTCTGCGCCTATTAAGATGTCAATGGGTTTAGAACCTAAAAAATCAGGATCGGCCAACCGTATGTTGTCTGCAATACAGAACTGCGCGCCTAATTGACATACGATGGGCACCGAGGCTGTGATTTTCGATAGCACGTAACAATGAATGCGCGTAGTGAACGTATTATCGATGCAAACCTTAACAACGATGTTACAAGCTTGAGTAGAATGTATGACCGTATCACCTACGCCTCGTACTTCGTTTGTGGACTGTATTAATCGCGTATTTAATAATTGGCATAATGATTTTGAAATAAAGCACCGTTGGCTTCCGCTGTCGAGTAGTGCTCGCGCTTTATGATAGGTACCATGTACATCGGCTACTTCGACAACAGCCGTGGATAATAAAATAGACTGCACACTTACAGATTCATTGCATTGTGTTTGCATGTGTGATTTGTTTACCTGGATACGAAGCGAGTCAGTGCAGGCAGCGGGGGTCGCGGGCGCGGGCACACGAGGCGCTCGCACATCATCGGTTATTTTATCTCCTTCAGTACTCGTTGTAGTATGGAACGATATGTCACTAGCAGAGTTATCATTATGAATTAGCGAGTTTTGTTTTTTGTCGCATTTTCTACACGGGCCAAATCTGCAGTTATTTAGTGTGTGTCCCGAACGTAAACAATTCTTACATAAATTATGTACCCGTATAAGTTTTAACTTTGATTCTAAATCGCTTTCTATAAACTTATTGCAAGAATAAAGTGGATGATTCGCGTTGCATTTAACACACAGTGCTTTAGCACCGTAAACCGCGTAATTGACGATCGTACGACTTATTCGGACTGCTGGAAACATTGCAGTGTGTTGTATAGTTATATTTATGTTGTTTTTTGTTTTCAATGATTGTTGCTGTCGTATCTTTACTATGTGAAAGCTTCAATGTTTCCAACATGTCCGCGCGATGTTTGAGAAACCGAATTAACTCATCCAACTTTATCGTATTTTTAGAATTACTTTCGTTCGAGAATAAAGTGCACTTGTGGGTCTCCCATTCGCGTTCAGTGATCCTATCTAATTTTGACACGATAATATAATTGATCAGTGTATCCCAACTGTCTGTGGGTTCACCAAGTATTTTTAGTGCGCGTAAATTCTTTGAAATAGTGTCGATTAAATTTCTAATTAAAATAGGAGATTCTTTGGCTAGTGTGGGAAGAGTAAACAAAGCCTTTACGTGGTTGTGCACTAACAGCCTACAATTGTTATACCTATTTAATATCAACTCCCATGCAACCTCATAATTATCAGAAGAAAATTCGATAGAATGAATCACTAGTTCTGCATTACCCTTTAGACAAGATTTTAAGTAGTGAAATTTTTGTATGCTGGAAATATCTTTACAATTATGAACAAGCGACGTAAATGTATCTCTGAACTCAAGCCAGTGCTCATAGGCACCGTCGAAAGTAGGCATGGAAATAGTGGGTAGTTTTACTGGTGCTTCGCGATTAGAATTGTGACAAGACTTGGAACAGCTCATGACCTCATCATTATTTAGCATAGATTCTGCGTGAGCTAATGTGCTATAGTAACTGTTCTCAAAAAGTTCTCGTTGATCACACTGACCCGCTAATTCACTTTCAGAAACATTTTCTTCAATCTTTGTTTGAATGTCGTTAAATTCGGAAAACAAAGTAGCGGCACCTTGAATTCTCAACTTTAAATCTATGCGAATTTCATTATTAAAGACACGTTCGTCACTATTCTCTAGCGATGTTACATGGTTTGTAAATTTAGTCAGTCTGCATTTAATTATGCCACGTTTTTTAACAAGGGCGCGAACTAGATCATTACTTTCTGCACTTAGCAGGTTGGGGGATTTATCACGAGATTTAACGGAATCAGTTGGCATATTGGTGGTAAATGAAAAGAGATGTACTTACAGTTATTAGTCAGGCAGTCTAAAACCACGACACTGGTGCTAGCAACGTCACCAGCTTCGTGATTGACGGTAAACTGCGAAAACTCGAAACTTCTATGCGGCAATCGTACTGAAATCAGTTTAGACACAGTATCACACAAAGAGAACAGGAGGTGATGGAATGAAGGAATGATTGACCCCACCGGATTGCGTATGATATTCGATGAAAGCCAATAATACTTCGATACCGATGTGCGCTTGGCCTCCAGTTGTCCTTTGTGTAGGCCGTAGTCCAAAACTCATCCAAAGCAGCGCGTCTTCGTCTTCCAGCAAATAACTACCGCCACTTGCAATGATTCCAATGGTCGCTGAATCTTGAATTTGGCTCGATGGTCCAAAAAATGGTGCGGCTTGCGATTTTGTTTGCTGGTTGAGAGGCTTGGTGAATTTTGGTTTTCGAGAAATAAAACTGTTTTGTCTGTGGCGTATTTTTTCTACTGTTATAATTTTATGTGTTTATTGTTCAAATTTTTTTACATTACTAAAATTGTGTGTTACACGAATCGAGGATTGGGGGGTAAGGGGAACAATATGGACGACCAATCGCATTACTGCAAATTTGCATATCATCGTCCTCTACTCGTCCATCACTAATACGAGTATGATCTCGAACAAAATTAATTAATGGTTTAGAATTAGCAACTGCAAAATTAATGTTAAAGTCACCACCCAAAACGAGTGGTATTTTATTATTCTCATTACCAAGAATAGCAGCACCTCCATGGCTGTATGGAAGTAATTGGTGATGCAAGAAACTAATTATATCTTCAATTTTTTGATTAATCGATATGTATACAGCAGCGAAAATTATTTTTCTTCCATGAAGAGTTTAACATTCCATCATGCAAATGTCACCAATTGATGTTGATGCTAGTTGTTGTGACGATGAATTAATTGGTGTCATTTCAACGTTTGGCGTAACAATATTTGTCGTAATGTTTTTATTGAAATAAATGCCCACTAAACCGCTCGAACGTTCGGTCGTTTAAATTTAACTATACAGTCAAAAGGAGACGGAAAATCGTGGGCCAAAAATGTAATAACTTGGAATGTAGTCTAAAAAATTTGTCATATTTTTTTATATAAGAATATAAAAAATCCCCTCAATCCTCTTTCTGGGACCGGAGAAAAATGAGAAAGTTAGTTTTTGTCGGTATAACGGTGTAATCGATTTAATTAATCGATTACAGGATTATAAAAAGAAAAACATTGCACTAGGTAATTAATGCAAAGTAATTAAATGAGCGATTTATACTTGTTGTATACAAGTGCGGTATACGCCGGATTTAATTGCGATTATATACATAAATGAAGAAAAAGTCTATTATTACTTAGCAAATTAATATGATTATCGATTTCAAATCGATTAAAATCGATTGTATTTTTGATGACAGCTTTGACAGTAAGCTGACATGACGTTTGTTCATAGATTATACAATTATTTTTTGGCGCTTGTTGGTTTTTTCTGCTCTACTCGTTTTGTATCTTCGACGCATTTTGAGTATGTATCTATCGGGCTGTTTTTATATTTTCAACGATCACTGCTTTATTATTACGGATTCCAACTCTGCCAGCCTTGTACGACAATTGCTTCTACACTGGACACCGAAGATCGCTCACACGTTTGACTTGAAATTGTTGCATTAGATACTGTTGAAATTATGGATCGCTGTGTGAATTGTGGGATGGCAATTCCATATTCCATACCTGATATATATCATTGATATTCATTCTTATTGGTTGCGCGCGGATTAGTAATGGGATGCTAATGAATTATTGGGATGGCGCCACCTTTGGAGTTTGTCAGTTACTAATTACCGCGAGCGTAATTTAATCCAAAGCGTGGTGTTAGCTCCCGATCGATAACGCTTCACCGCTAGCTGCCTAGATGGCGGCACATGTACCGTAGTGCATGTAGTGCTTGTGCTTACGAAAAGCTACGTGAGCTTCACCCCCCCGCCGCCCGCGTGCTTCCATCGCCGACGCCCGCACGACAGTCACTGGCAAGGTCTACAGGTGAGTGCAAGTTCTTTTAATTTATTGCCATTTTATTGCTGCTTCCGTGTAATCATTCGCCCGCCCGCTCGCTTATGTGTATTTAATTTATATCTTTAGTTTGATTACTAGCTTTTGTTTACCGCTATATAGTTTTACCGCTCCGCTAATTATAAGTGACAAACATTTGTCACATACCGCTTAGGACGGCTATTTACACGCCTTTCTACAACCCCGCTTTATATGCTCCCGCCGCAGGAGGGCTATTTACACGCCCCCTTGCTACCCCATAGTTTGGTCCTGCGAGCCTGGATTAGATCCAGCTTAAATTTTAATTAGAATTAGAATTAATTTATGATTACCCCCATTCGCCATTTTGTTACAGTATTGTATTGTATGTAAAAGTTAATTACATTCATCGCTATTAATAATAACTCGTAACCGCATATTGAATTATATTTATTAACGTAGTTCATTTAGTGTTATTTTTTAGTCAGTTATTTCATAACTTCATTATGGAAAATAGACAACTAAAGAAACTTATCGCGAAGAATAATTTAGTATTTGCACAAATTAATGATTTATATAATAAATAAAAAAATATTTCGGAGTTTGATTCGGAATTAATCGAAACTTTTCTTGCCGAATCAGAATCGATTGATGACATGCGTGTTAGATTTGAAAGCAATTTGGATGATATCAATGATTTAAATTTAAAGCAAAACCCCGAAGTTGAGCCTGAATACGCAGCTTTATCGTCTTTTGACACGTTATATAATTACGTAAGACGCGCTCGTAACAAAATTAAAATTGGTAATTCGTCAAATGTAATGAGAATTACCGCCGCCATAAATGTAACATTGCCAACAATTTCACTTCCTTCCTTTGACGGACGCTCTCTTGAAGGATGGGAAACATTTTACCAGGCTTTTAAAGCTAACATTCACGATAACCCGCAACTGTCTGATGCGCAACGTGTGCAGTATTTAATGGGCAAATTAACACATAGTGCATTAAAGTTAACCGCTGGTATAATACCCACAGGTGAAACATATAATATTATTTGGTCGAATCTAATTAGTAAATATCAGGATAAACGAGCTTTAGGATGTCATTATCTGAATAATATATTAGATTTAAAAAATTGTTCACCTACCGCAAATAGTTTAAATATGTTCATTGAAAAAATTTCATCTTCGATTGCCGCTTTAAAACAATTAAATTTACTCGATTTAACTGATTTTATTTTATTACAATGCTCACTGAGAAGGTTGGATCCTCAAACGTTACATTCTTTTGAAGCATCGGTTCGTGGTATTGAAATACCCACAACTGAAATGTTTATTAAATTCATACAGGATCAGATTAAAATATTAGAACGCTCTGCACCGAAATGTAACATAGAGAAATCTAAAAATCATAAATCTTTTATTTCTAATAGTTATAATGACCCAGTCCGCACTGAAAGGGTTAACAAACCGGTTTCGTGCACAGGTAGATCCTTATCTACGTGCGATCTTTGCTCGAGCTCGCACCACACGCAGTTATATCGTTGTAATGAATTTAAAAATATGATTTCACCGCAAGCACGTTATGATTTTATTAAATCGAACAAGGGTTGCATAAATTGTTTAAGCTTATCGCATACATTAAAAGCATGTCAATCAAAGTTAACATGCAATAATTGTAAGAAATATCATCATACTTTATTGTGTTTTGGTAATAAACGGGCGAATCGAAATAGGAAAAGCGTACCCAGTCCATCGAATGACTACGCTGACATGGACAGGCAGGTCAGTCGGTCGCAGGTACATGGAATTCCGAGTGATGCCGCGCGGTCCGATTACGGTCGGTCCCAGGTTCAATTTCAACCTGTTGTTCAGTGTTACGATCATCATGATGCCGCTTCGAATACTTGTTCACACTCTAACAAAGCGATACAACAACAAAATAATACGACCGCTACCACGTTGACTCACAGTTCGGAAATAAAATCGAATAGTAATATTTTATTATCAACCGCTCAAATATACGCTCACTCGAATAAAGGGGAACGTAAAATAGTTAGATCTTTAATAGATAATGGTTCCCAAAATAATTTAATAACTGTCAATTGTTGTAAATTACTTAAATTACCGATTATACCTTTAAATAATTCTTATATTAGAGGTATTGGATTAACCGCTCGCCCGATTCACGGATATGTTTATTTAAATATTGAATCTAGATTTTCTCCTAATAAATATTATATTCACGCTTTAGTAGTAGACTGTATTACAGATAAATTACCCGCTTATTTTATAAATTCCTCAAATATGAATCATATACGTAATTTACCGCTTGCCGATTCAAATTGGAACGTTCCAGGTGTGATTGATATGGTGTTAGGTGCTCAGTTATTTCCATATATATACTTAGGTAATCGTATAGATACCGGCTCACTAGCGCCACCTGCCGTAGAAACAACCTTCGGTTATGTTCTTATGGGTGACGTACCTGAAGTGAGTTACACTGGCATTATGAAACTGCAACATGATAATTTTTCTGTTATAAATGATAATAATACCTCTTTGTGACTATCTAGTACAGTTTATATTGATAATCCACCCGCTTTCGAAAATACTAAAATTCATTCTGCATTCACTTTAAATAAAACTTTCTCATCTATAACGCATAAAGACCTTGAGTCATTTTTACATAAATTTTGGGAATTAGAGGAGATTCCTCATGAGCGTCATCTTAGCCCTGAGGAAGCCGAGTGTGAAAACAAATATATTTCTACAATTACCCGCGATAATGATGGCCGATATACGGTTGAGTTACCATTTAGTAGAAATCCCGCCGACCTGGGCAAGTCTTATACTGTTGCTCACCGCCGTTTTCTTTCGCTCGAACGTAAGTTTGTTCAATTACCCTCACTCCGCGATGATTACGATATCGTTATACAGGATTACATTAGTAAAGGTTATTTAACTGAAATTAACGACACCGCTAAGGAAACCGATAACGGTTATTATATACCGCACCATGCAGTTATCCGCCCAAGCAAGACTACCACTAAACTACGTGTAGTTCTTGATGCTAGTGCTAAAACATCTAGTGGACTGTCACTTAATGACGTCTTGCATACTGGTCCAAATTTACAGGCAGACTTATTTTTGCTTTTACTCCGCTTTCGTTTATTCCCTGTGGCATTGTGCGCTGATGTGGAACAAATGTACTTACGCATTAGGGTGACCACAGACCACCATAAATATTTAAAAATATTGTACCGCTTTAAAAATGATAAACTTCGCATTTTCGCTTTTAACTGTCTGCCCTTTGGTTTAAAATCATCACCTTATTTAGCAATGCGTACTATACGTCAATTAGCATCAGAAGAATGTTATCGTTATCCAGAAGCCGCTAGTGTAGCTGAGTCTCAATTATATATGTGTCGGCGGCAGCGCCAGGGATGGCTGAGCGGTAGTTTCGTCATCACTCGTATTCGATTGAACTCAGTTTAGTCAATAAAACTTTTCAATAATAATTATTGAAACTCAACACACACAACTTTCACAATGACAGGATAAACCGACAGTTTCGTTGCACATACCGATAGACCGACTGACTGACTGAGACGGACGGACTCACTGTCTGACACGAATGCTACGACTCTGTCCACGTACCGCCATTTTATAACTGGCGTTACGGAGTCTACCCTTCATTTTGTGATATTTATCAAAACAACATTTCATCATTTAAAATAATAATCAAAACCACCGTCTTAATATTACTAAAAGTCGTCATCCACGACAACTAAAAGTCGTTATCCACGACACGGCCATTCTGACACGTCACACGTCCTCGTGTGTTAATCTGAAACAAAAGCCAATACCGCACAGTATCATTCACGCTCGGCCATATCTGACCACTCTACTAAATAAAAGTCTTGTGTCATCACAAATTCTATAACGACATTGTAAGATTACACAAACGAAAATAAGTGATTTACTACTGCTGCAAGTTCTCCCCGTACAATTCATGTACACAGTAACTAAGTCATCCCTGTGACTACAAGTGTTCAATGATAGTCATCCCTGTGACAACAAGTGTTCAATGATAGTCATCCCTGTGACTACAAGTGTTCAATGATAGTCATCCCTGTGACTACAAGTGTTCAATGATAGTCATCCCTGTGACTACAAGTGTTCAATGATAGTCATCCCTGTGACTACAAGTGTTCAATGATAGTCATCCCTGTGACTACAAGTGTTCAATGATAGTCATCCCTGTGACTCACATATCAACAGTCATCCCTGTGACTCACATACCAACAGTCATCCCTGTGACTCACATACCAACAGTCATCCCTGTGACTCACATACCAACAGTCATCCCTGTGACTCACATACCAACAGTCATCCCTGTGACTCACATACCAACAGTCATCCCTGTGACTCACATACCAACAGTCATCCCTGTGACTCACATACCAACAGTCATCCCTGTGACTCACATACCAACAGTCCTTTTATGAGAACCGTCGCATAGATTTCTCGACAAGAGAACATTCGGCACCAAAATCCAAATAAAAATAATACGACTCACCAGATTGTTCTCATTTACCAAAAATACTCGATATTACACAGCTACCGGCATGTCGCTCCGCTCGGCCGGTGAATAGTTGACCCATCGAGTGCCGACAGACGGCGCTTGCGTCCCATATCTCGTATTGGCTGCAGCAATCACGTGTTGATTGCGACACGGTCTTCCTGACTGTACACGTCCTCGTGTGATGGTTAACCTACAATCAAAAACATCCACGAGAACACTTGTTCCGCTCGATCCCTCCTGACTACACTTTAAGACTTATCGGAAAATTTAAAGTCATCAAAGCTTTAAACTGCTTTAATACCATTTTAACCAAATAAAACAATAGGGTATACAAAGTTCACTATTCAGCAGCCAGAGCACGTACCACAGTCGTTCATCAAACCTCAAATTTACTCTGTACAAATCAGGCATAGCTTACAGGAACTCAGATCAAAGAAAACTTCCGAGTAAAAATATCTAACGCCACGGCTCTCCAGCCGACCAGCAATCGCAATTGCCCTCATGATGCGCATCCACAGCGTGGATCGCCCGTGTGCATCACCCGCTGACTACACACGATGGTCTTTACAGACCCCGACCTCCGCCAGAGCCAAACGCGCACCGCGCACCCACGGACTACTTGAGTTGCCTCAAGAGACAACCGATTTCTACCGGGCTACGACTACGTAATAGCTACTGGTACGGCCGAACACAATACGGCCAATAGACTATCTTTACTCGAGTTTTCACCACAATTTAAGCTTGCTCTTCATCATCATCATTTACATCAACCTCGACTGGTATGTGTCATGCTGGCATTTTTCTTAGCCTATCATGTGAGTATTTGTAAGTACGTTTTGAATTTAAAGCTTTCAATGTGTAACGGTCACCATCCAATACTTCAACTACTTTAAACGGCCCTTTAAACTTCGGATCTAATTTCGTTTGATTACGCTCTTCGTTTTAATGTGTGGACGAGCTCACAGCCCACCTGGTGTTAAGTGGTTACTGGAACCCATAGACATCCACAACGTAAACGCACCACATACCCTGAGATAGAAGTTCCAAGGTCTCAGCATAGTTACAACCGCTGCCCCACCCTTCAAACCGAAATACACCACTGCTTCACGGCAGAAATAGGCAGGGTGATGGTACCCGTGCGGTCAATGGCACTATACGGAGCACCCGTCTGGTGCCACGTCCTTACCCACGAGAACGTCGCCGCGCTGCGACGCCGGCAGCGCGCGATCGCAGTCAGAGTTATTCAAGGATACCTCACAGTCTCCTACGAGGCGGCGCGCCCTAGCTCAAGTGCAGCCGGAGCGCGGGGGCTCCAATCTCGGCAGTCCGTGCTGGAGGCGTAGTCTCGTCGTTGGCGGACCCGTCGGCCGGCCTCCGTACCGTTGAGTCGATCTGCCCGGTTCTCGCAGACTGGGTAGGCCGCGACCGCGGAAGACTCACCTCCGGTTACCTGTGCAGACTCACAAGACATTTTACCACCACGCAAACTTTTTACCACAGCAAATCTTACCAGCCACCACGCAAACTACAATTTGCGGGTTCCACCTCTCCTACACGATGTTACTCCCACACTGCGGAAGCCAACCGCAAACACTTGTCAAGCAGGCACAAGCACGCACTTCACCAGAAAAACTTGCATCCTCCAGCGGGACCCGAACACCGCCGCATCGCCAGACACGAACGCACCGGACGTCTTATCTTACAGGTCACGACGACTTCAGATGTGTCAATTTTTCTTCCCCACGGAAACTTGCTTGCTTTCTTGTTTGCTTGCTTGCTGGAGCCCAAGTCATCGAACGTGTAATGTTATTGGTATTGAATCTAGTAGATTCTAAAATTTCAGCGACAATTCACAGTCTCATATCCTGGTTTACTGCACTAGTGCCATGAAACTCTAGCAGAAGTCAGCCGCTTAAAATAATTCTTGTCGGAACTACCCACTCGTCATGACAGATCCATTATTGTGATCGAAGTTTCACTTGAGATTTGCACTTGCCTTAATTTCTTGCAATAGCTTGTTCGGTGTTGTATTTCCGCTAGTAAATGCCATGTGATGAAGTCGACAGTCAAACTGGGCAACATGAGCCAGAACGTAAGATGTGACGATTTCTTCGTGGCTCAGATCTTCCATCGAGGTAACACAGACGTTATTACACGACTTACGTATGCTGCATTCACGCTCTTGTGGCGTACCACTACTAGTATTCTGATCTGCATCATGTTTTTCTGCTGTACTTCGAACATGTTCAAACACGTCACGCCAGTGAGAGTAGAGTCCTGATCTCACTTCTGATGTCGGCGGCAGCGCCAGGGATGGCTGAGCGGTAGTTTCGTCATCACTCGTATTCGATTGAACTCAGTTTAGTCAATAAAACTTTTCAATAATAATTATTGAAACTCAACACACACAACTTTCACAATGACAGGATAAACCGACAGTTTCGTTGCACATACCGATAGACCGACTGACTGACTGAGACGGACGGACTCACTGTCTGACACGAATGCTACGACTCTGTCCACGTACCGCCATTTTATAACTGGCGTTACGGAGTCTACCCTTCATTTTGTGATATTTATCAAAACAACATTTCATCATTTAAAATAATAATCAAAACCACCGTCTTAATATTACTAAAAGTCGTCATCCACGACAACTAAAAGTCGTTATCCACGACATATGGATGATCTCGTCACATCCCTACACGAAGATATTTCAGCTATCAAACTATCGAAACAACTAATTTCACTCTTTAAATCAGGAGGTTTTAATTTAACAAAATGGGCAAGTAACTCCACTGCCTTTCTTAATAGCCTTCCAGAAACGCACCGCTCTTCTGTAAGCTTCTCTGATGATGCTAATAATACCATGAAAGTTTTAGGCCTTGCATGGCTTCCCGCTAATGACTCATTTTTTATGACGAGCTCAAACACTAATGAAAAGTGCACTAAAAGAACAATATTATCTTTAGTCGCACGCTTGTTCGACGTGCTTGGTTTAGTTGCTCCAGTTATACTGTTCGCTAAATTGCTTATTAAGGAACTCTGGAATTCTAAAATAGACTGGGATGATACACCTCCAGATACAATTATTTACCGCTACTCTTCACTTGTGAAAGAGCTTCCATTGCTTTCAACTATAGCAATACCGCGCCATATTGGAGTTTCCAAAGACTGTGAAGTAAATATTGTTGCATTTTGTGATGCAAGCTTGAACGCTTACGGTTGCGTTGTTTATTTACACATTACAGATCCCACAGGAAATATTACTTTAAGATTATTGTGCTCAAAATCAAAGGTTTCTCCGGTTAAAATAACTACATTAGCTCGCCTTGAGCTTTGTGCCGCTCTTGTTTTGTCAAAATTAGTTAAACTTATTTATAACGCTTATAATTCTTTACATCCTATCACCGCTATATACGCTTTCTCAGATTCTACAATTGCTCTTTCTTGGATTAAATCTTCCCCGCATAGATGGTCAATATTTGTAGGAAACCGCATCGCTCAAATTCAGGAGAATTTATCACCTGACCGCTTTTTTCATATTAATGGTAAGGAAAATCCTAGCGATTGTGTGTCACGAGGTCTTTTACCGTCACAAATTATTAATAACTCGCTTTGGTGGCAGGGTCCTTCTTGGGCCTGCTATCCTATTTCACAATGGCCTATTGAACCTTTTGTACCTTGTAAATCTGGAAGTGACATACCTGAAATGAAAAAATCTGTAACACTTACCGCTTTAACTGTTGTCGAAGATTCCCCAATATATCAACTTGGGTTGAGAATTTCGTCATGGTCAAAACTTCTTCGCTGTGTTGTTTATGTACTTCGATTTATAAGAAAATTACCGCGAAACAAGTTTGTAACCGCATTCGATTTAAATACTGCTGAGAAAGCTATTATTCGAGCTCTTCAAGCTAAATATTTTGGTCATGATATTGCCAGCATTAGAAAATTAGATTTACCTTCGAAAAATATTCGTAAACTTAGTCCATTTATTGACGAAGATGGAATTTTACGTATTCAGGGTAGACTTTCGAACTCTGATTTACCGTTTGAAACGCAACACCCCGCTTTATTGCCAAAACACGATCACATAATAAATATTATTGTTGATTATTTTCATAATACAAACTTGCACACTGGTCCGGACCTTTTGATGTCTATTATTCGTCAACGCTTTTGGATATTGTCCGCTAGAAACGTTATAAGAAAAAGAGTGCATATGTGTAAATCATGTTTTCGAGTATCACCTTCACACCCAACTCCCATGATGGCTGACCTTCCGTCAAGCCGTGTAATGGAGGCCAAAGCTTTCTGTCACACTGGAGTAGATTACGCGGGCCCATTTAAGATAACGCTTGTACGCAAACGTGGTCATCATTCACAAAAGGCTTACATTTGCCTGTTCGTATGCTTAACGACAAAGGCTGTACATATTGAGTTAGCCTCGGATTTGTCAACGGACTCATTTCTTGCCGCTTTCAAACGTTTTATATCTCGTCGAGGTCCAGTTTCTTTCATGTATTCAGATAATGGCACTAATTTTGTTGGCGCAAAGGCTCAGTTAGATGAAATGTACAAACTTCTAGTTTCAAATAATTTTATATCCGCATGGAATGATAAATTAACTAAGTACCGAATCATTTGGAAGATGATCCCACCTCGGGCTCCACATTTTGGAGGTTTATGGGAATCAAACATTAAATCCGTTAAAACCCATTTAAATAGAGTAATAGGCGCACAAATTCTCACTTACGAAGAGATGTTAACTGTGTTGAATCAAATAGAATGTCTTATGAATTCCAGACCTTTATGTCTTTTATCCGCAGATCCCAACCCCGAAATTCTCACACCCGCACATTTTTTGTTGTCCACTCCTTTGCAGTATTTACCCGCGACTGAATTGTCCGCAAATCAGATGAGTCTAACTAATCGCAAAGCGTTGTTAGATAGTTTGGTTAATTCCTATTGGAGGAAATGGAGATTAGAGTACCTGCATACGTTGCAAGTCAGACAGAAGTGGTGTACATCAGATAACCCCGTGAAGGTTGGGACAGTAGTTCTTATTCATCAAGATGACATTCCACCGCTCCGCTGGCCACTTGGCGTTATACAAGAGGTGTATCCAGGTGTCGATAACATTATACGCGTTGCTTTGGTAAAAACGAAATCTGGATTTCTTAAACGTCCAGTTGTAAAATTATATCCGCTACCGCTAGAATAAATTAGAGTACCGCATGTCATCAACCGCTTCAACTCTACTCGTAAACATTCATGATGGCTTATTATTAATTAAAATTTGTTTCTTTTCAAATAACTTCCCGCTATTTAAGCTTTATGCTTCCTATCTTAGTATCTTTATATATTTGTTGAAAGTCCTGCGAACTTTCAAGGCGGGCAGGATGGTTGCGCGCGGATTAGTAATGGGATGCTAATGAATTATTGGGATGGCGCCACCTTTGGAGTTTGTCAGTTACTAATTACCGCGAGCGTAATTTAATCCAAAGCGTGGTGTTAGCTCCCGATCGATAACGCTTCACCGCTAGCTGCCTAGATGGCGGCACATGTACCGTAGTGCATGTAGTGCTTGTGCTTACGAAAAGCTACGTGAGCTTCACCCCCCCGCCGCCCGCGTGCTTCCATCGCCGACGCCCGCACGACAGTCACTGGCAAGGTCTACAGGTGAGTGCAAGTTCTTTTAATTTATTGCCATTTTATTGCTACTTCCGTGTAATCATTCGCCCGCCCGCTCGCTTATGTGTATTTAATTTATATCTTTAGTTTGATTACTAGCTTTTGTTTACCGCTATATAGTTTTACCGCTCCGCTAATTATAAGTGACAAACATTTGTCACATACCGCTTAGGACGGCTATTTACACGCCTTTCTACAACCCCGCTTTATATGCTCCCGCCGCAGGAGGGCTATTTACACGCCCCCTTGCTACCCCACTTATTATGACATTTAAAAGATTATCCAATGGATATAATAAACATTTACTTATGCTTAAATAAGTTATTATTCAGGTCTTTTAAAGAGATTGTAACATAACCTAACTTTTACTAAATCTTGATTAACTCGGCTCTCAGATTGAGAAAACTTTTATAATTTTCAGCACGGTACTGATAAATCTGAATCTATTAATTCATATTAGTTTCATCACGTTACATTCGGGCCCAAAAATGTATGTAATCGTTTCAGTCTCCTTTATTAGACTTATTTCTTCGGAGTTACTTATCCAAATTTGCGATAAAAGTATGATGTTAGATTCTTGTATAATTTGATTTTTTAATAAGTCATGAGAATGACTTTTTTTTTTTATTGCTTAGATGTGTGGACGAGCTCACAGCCCACCTGGTGTTAAGTGGTTACTGGAGCCCATAGATACCTACAACGTAAATGCGCCACACACCTTGAGATATAAGTTCTAAGGTCTCAGTATAGTCACAACGGCTACCCCACCCTTCAAACCGAAACGCATTACTGCTTCACGGCAGAAATAGGCGGGGCGATGGTACCTACCCGTGCGGACTCACAAGAGGTCCTACCCCCAGTAAAAACTTCGAAGACTTTGACAATTAAGAGCATATACAGTTAATCCCTGTCCTTATCTTATGAAATATAGCATGTCACTATCAACCGTTTTTACACAATTTAATGAAAGTCTTCTAAATTCATCTTGTAAATTCTTGTTGATGGCCTTCGTCCATGGTAAAAGGTCAAGTCATTGTTGCTTGTAGTAATCCGTAGTCCTTCGATAGTAGTGACACGAGACAATGCAACATATACCAATGATTGTGACTTTTCTTATCATATTCGTAGACAACTTCGGAGTGTGTACTTCCTTGAGACTTGTGAATTGTTGTTGCACAAGCACAAACTAATGGCAAATGGGACCTTTTCACATTTATTGTTTTATTATTATTTAGTGGAATTGTTGATGATAGTCTTCTGATTGGCACGGCAGTTCGACTTATATTATTTGCCGCAACATGTCCAGCAACTTTTTTTCGAATTTTTTGACCAGTTTTTGGTGAATCTGAAAACTCAAGCCATGCAAAGTTAATTTGACCTTAATCATCTCGTTCAATATGAACTAATTTTCCAACGGCACCATTCGCCAAACCATCGGAGACGTCAATATTGGTTGTTATGAAATAATATATATCTTTTACAAAAACTGTTTCATATGGTAGACCTCCTGTATCAATTATCGACGTTTTGTGTAATTTTTGGCGTACAAACGCTTGTTGTTCTGTTGATGTGCATCCAATGTAAACATCTGTAGCTGTAGAGTTATATTTTTCTGTAACTCCATCTAAAATTTTCTTATTAAAAACATTGACAGCGTGATTTGTATTAAATAACCGTATTGCATGTGGACAATGAGTATCTGCTTCATGAACAGTACATAATCGTGATTCTGTTAGTTCTATTTCATGGCTTGCTAATTGTTCACCATTACCAATTTTTGTCAAAATCGAAGAAAATACTTGATTGGATTGCCTCATAACTTCTTCTAACTCGTAGAGTTTTAGACTTCTCTATAGAAGTGGACCGACTATTTTTTGATTTTGTTGTTTATATATCGGTGTCGCCCTACTGACGCAAATCACCAATTAAAATCATATCCAAACCTCCAAAATAAGTATTATAGTTTCCAGTGATTTGTTTTAATCATAAATCAATGTGTCCAAGTAATTCAGCACTAATCATGCTAACATCGTCCGTCGATGATTATAACTTTTATAAATTTAAAAAGTGCTCGATATTGATGAGCTACTTCAATACTTAAAGGAAGCAACCTCCCCCAGCCCGTGCCACTCCGTCGCCGCGTCCGGTGGCACAAAATAAAACCCAGACCCCTCCCCCGGTTATCCTTCAAGAGAAGGCAGCTTGGGATCGAGTTTGCCTGGCCCTTAAGGCCAAAAATATCAATTTCACGAATGCCCGTAACCTCGCGAACGGCATCCAAATTAAGGTTCAAACACCCGACGACCATAGGGCCCTCTCTTCTTACCTCCGTAAGGAGCGTATAAGTTTCTATACGTATACGCTCCAAGAGGAGCGCGAACTCCGCGTTGTAATACGCGGAATCCCTAAAGAGTTAGATGTAGAGCTCGTCAAGGCCGATCTGTTAGAACAGGGCTTACCAGTGAATTCTGTGCACTGTATGCACACCGGTCGCGGTAGGGAACCATATAATATGGTTCTAGTCGCCCTCCAGCCTACCCCCGAGGGTAAGAAAATCTTCAACACACAGACCGTCTGTAGGCTCTCCGGTATCGCTGTCGAAGCCCCCCATAAAAAAGGCACTCCTAGCCAGTGCCATAACTTTCAACTGTACGGGCACTCTTCCCGTAACTGTCACGCGCGCCCCCGATGTGTTAAGTGTTTGGGCGATCACGCCACGGCCCTCTACGCTCGCGACCAAAAAACCGCGACGGAACCGCCTAGCTGCGTCCTGTGTCGAACACAGGGTCACCCCGCGAATTACCGTGGTTGCCCCCGAGCCCCTAAAATAAATCGCCGCGTCGCCCGCCAAAACCGTCTCCGAGCTTCCCGCCCAGACATCAAAGCCTCGGCACCCTCTGTGTCGCAGGCTAAGCCAGCGTTCGTTCCGGCGCCGGTGCCCAGTGTCTCGGCCTGGGCGAAACCGCTGCCGTACACAAACACGGCTACAACTCCCTCCTCCGCGATTCGTCCCGCCCCCGCGACTCGTCCCGCCCCCGCGACTCGTCCCTCTCCCGCGAATTGCCCTCCGACCGCGTCCGACAATCTCGCTTTAGCGATCGACTTCTTTCAGTCGATCAACTTTGAGCGCGTTAACGCTTTGGGCGACGCCATTCGCGCTGCCTCCACTGCACAACACTTTATCGCCGTTGTGCAGGAATACGCTGACGTATACGCGTCACTAAATACGTACGTCCTCCCCTCACTCCGCCGGTAATCAATGGCGTATATAAGTAGAGTAAAGCCCCTATCCGTAACGATAGGATTTTTTAACGCTTACGGTCTCGCAAATCAACGTGATCAGGTTTCTGAATTTTTGCGTGACCATCAAATTGATATATTTTTAGTGCAGGAGACCCTACTTAAGCCCGCGCGCCGTGACCCTAAAATCGCGAACTATAACATGGTCAGGAACGACAGGCTCTGCTCGTGGTGGTGGTACCGTCATTTACTATAGAAGAGCCCTGCATTGCGTCCCGCTCGATCCTCCCGCGCTCGCTAATATCGAAGCATCAGTGTGCCGAATCTCACTGACGGGACACGCGCCGATCGTTATCGCGTCCGTTTATCTTCCACCGGATAAGATCGTTCTAAGCAGTGATATCGAGGCGCCGCTCGGCATGGGGAGCTCCGTCATTCTGGCGGGCGACCTAAATTGTAAACACATCAGGTGGAACTCACACACCACAACCCCGAATGGCAGGCGGCTTGACGCGTTAGTCGATGATCTCGCCTTCGATATCGTCGCTCCGCTAACCCCGACTCACTACCCGCTAAATATCGCGCATCGCCCGGATATACTCGACATAGCGTTATTAAAAAACGTAACTCTGCGCTTACACTCGATCGAAGTAGTTTCAGAGTTAGATTCAGACCACCGTCCCGTCGTTATGAAGCTCGGTCGCGCTCCCGACTCCGTTCCCGTCACGAGGACTGTGGTGGATTGGCACACGCTGGGCATCAGCCTGGCTGAATCTGATCCACCATCGCTCCCGTTTAACCCGGACTCTATCCCGTCTCCTCAGGATACCGCTGAAGCCATAGACATCTTAACGTCACACATCACCTCAACATTAGATAGATCATCGAAACAAGTTCAGCCGAATCAACTAAAACGTCCTGTCACTCAACATCCAGCATCAGAACCTCGCATGAGACAGAGCTCATGAAAAGACAAAGGGGGGAAAGTGAAGCGTTTAGTGCGGAGCACATCTCTCCCATCACCCTCCCCCTCGGGACGCCGGACCGGGGGTCGTCGGCGCCACGACCACCAGCCCTCTCGGTCGGCAGGCTGTCCGAAGTCCGCCTAGGTGGCGCCGGTTAGAATGGTCTATCCTACGGAATACCCCGCTGGGTCAGAACCAGCGTGGGTTGAGGATAGCCAGCCTTCCATAACCCGGATGCTCATGCGTAAAACGTGTGCAGAGCAGCTTGCACGTCGTCTTCTTAGGCCCCCTTCGTCGGTCCCCTGGCCAACATGTGAGGGAGACCCGAAACACTTAGAGGGCCAGGGCTTGGACGAGATCCGCCTCCCTGGACCCCGCTCGACCGGGGCGGACCTGTGCATCTTTCACGCGTCCCGCCGCCTCCTTTTGCGAGATGGTGCACTCGCAGAAGTCGAGCATCGCCTTCCACGACTCGTCGTCACCGAGCATCGATGCCACAACACTCGGAAACGACAAGTCGTTTCCTATTTTTGCGACGAGGACACGCCGCCACCCCTCCCATGCGGGGCAGGCGACGATCCTATGCTCTTCCGTGTCTAAGTCGCAACCATAATGGTGGCACTCTGCCGTCAGCTCGGCTCCGATCCGGTGCAGGAACTCACCGAAGCAACCAGGCAACCAGGCAACCAGGCACAGTGAGTACCTTTTTTTTTTTTTTTTCGGGTAGAGGGCCGAACCTCCTGCGAGGTCCCCGCGCAAAAGGGGCGCGCGGGGTATGTGAGACTCAACGATCTGCATGGTGTTGTGAGCAGACCGCGGGCCCAAGGATTTTAGGACCCACCCACTAAACGACTCCCCTGCACTCTTACACCCGACGTCCGATCCCCTCCGAGGTCAGAACCCGGATGAGGTAGGGGGGCTACCGCGGTCAACACTACAACCAGACGGCGCGGCTCACCCCAAGGACGCCCAGCCGACGGAGCCTTCGAGGCGAATCGAAGGCTCTGAAACGTCGGCGTCTCGGTACGGCAGCCCGTCGGGCCGCCCAGACGGTGCCGCTGGTGTCCCGGAATACCCCGCTGGACCAGAACCAGCCTGCCGGGTCGGGACGCGATACACCGTCGACCGGTCGCTCTAATCACTCCACGGCAGCGCGCTAGAGTGCTGGTAGCGCGCCGCGCGGCCTCACCCCCTCAGGTCGCCCCTTGACCTTCACCGGGGGGAGGCCGCCACCTACAGGGGCCGTGACGTACGGGCGTATTCCCGCCTCCGGCCCCCGGCTCGGCGGCGACGGATCGGTGCGGAAAGGGAAGAGCTCTCCCTCTCTCGCTCCGCCGCCTCCTTCTGCGAGATGGTGGACTCGCAGAAGTCGAGCATCGCCTTCCAGGACGCGTCGCTGCCGAGCATCGTAGCCACGACGCGCGGCAGCGAGAGGTCCTCTCCTATGACCGCGACGAGGGCGGCGCGTTGCTCGTCGAATCCAGAGCAACGCGCCAATGTATGTTCCGCTGTGTCATCCTCGTCGCGGTCAGCGCAGTGGTGGCACTGCGCCGTCGGTTCCCTTCCGGCTATTTTGAAAAGGTACCGGCCAAAACAACCATGGCCGGTCAACATTTGCGTCAGCCGGAAGGTGAGGCATCCGCGGTCGCGGCCCACACAGTCCGCGAGAACCGGGCGGACCGCCTCGACGGCGAATGTAACCCAAGGTGTAAGAAAATCACCTAAAATATTCTTTACATCGCGTGCCCTGCGAAAACTATTTACGATAGAATAAAGTAATCTATACTAATAATATGAAGAGGAAATATTTGTTTGTTTGTTTGTTTCGAATAGGCTTCCAAACTACTGAACCGATTTGAAAAATTCTTTCACTGTTTAGGAGCTCCAGTATTTCCGAGTGACATAGGCATTATTATTTTTTGAAAAAAGTTAGGGATCCTTACTAAAACTCCAATAATGTAACCCAAGGTGTAAGAAAATCACCCAAACTATTCTTTACATCGCGTGCCCTGCGAAAACTATTTACGATAGAATAAAGTAATCTATACTAATATTATGAAGAGGAAAGATTTGTTTGTTTGTTTGTTTCGAATAGGCTTTGAAACTACTGAACCGATTTGAAAAATTCTTTTACTGTTTAGGAGCTCCTATTTCCGAGTGACATATGCATTATTATTTTTTGAAAAAAGATAGGGATCTTTTCTAAAACTCCAATAATGTAACCCAAGGTGTAAGAAAATCACCTAAAATATTCTTTACATCGCGTGCCTTGCGAAAACTATTTACGATAGAATAAAGTAATCGATACTTCGATACTATATAATATTATAAAGAGGAAAGATTTGTTTGATTTGAATAGGCTTTGAAACTACTGAACCGATTTGAAAAAATCTTTCACTATTTAGGAGCTCCAGTATTTCCGAGTGACATAGGCTATAATATTTTTTGAAAAAAGGTAGGGATCTTTTCTAAAACTCCAATAATGTAACCCAAGGTGTAAAAAAATCACCTAAAATATTCTTTACATCGCTTGCCCTGCGAAAACTATTGATGAAAGAATAAAGTAATCTATACTTCTATACTAATATTATAAAGAGGAAAGATTTGTTTGTTTGTTTGTTTCGAATAGGCTTTGAAACTACTGAACCGATTTGAAAAAATCTTTCACTGTTTAGGAGCCACAGTATTTCCAAGTGACATAGGCTATAATATTTTTTGAAAAAAGTTAGGGATCCTTACTAAAACTCCAATAATGTAACCCAAGGTGTAAGAAAATCACCTAAAATATTCTTTACATCGCGTGCCCTGCGAAAACTATTTACGATAGAATAAAGTAATCTATACTAATATTATGAAGAGGAAATATTTGTTTGTTTGTTTGTTTCGAATAGGCTTCCAAACTACTGAACCGATTTGAAAAATTCTTTCACTGTTTAGGAGCCACAGTATTTCCAAGTGACATAGGCTATAATATTTTTTGAAAAAAGTTAGGGATCCTTACTAAAACTTCAATAATGTAACCCAAGGTGTAAGAAAATCACCTAAAATATTCTTTACATCGCGTGCCCTGCGAAAACTATTTACGATAGAATAAAGTAATCTATACTAATATTATAAAGAGAAAAGATTTGTTTGTTTGTTTGTTTCGAATAGGCTCCGAAACTACTGGACCGATTTGAAAAATTCTTTTTCCATTAGAAGCCGACATTGTCCCTGATGAACATAGGCTACTTTTTTTTAATTTTTTTTAATTTTATTTTTTTGGTTTCATGTGTGTTTTAATGTTTCCGAAGCGAAGCGAGGGCGGGTCGCTAGTCTATACTAATATTATGAAGAGGAAATATTTGTTTGTTTGTTTGTTTCGAATAGGCTTCCAAACTACTGAACCGGTTTGAAAAATTCTTTAACTGTTTAGGAGCCACAGTATTTCCAAGTGACATAGGCTATAATATTTTTTGAAAAAAGTTAGGGATCCTTACTAAAACTTCAATAATGTAACCCAAGGTGTAAGAAAATCACCTAAAATATTCTTTACATCGCGTGCCCTGCGAAAACTATTTACGATAGAATAAAGTAATCTATACTAATATTATAAAGAGAAAAGATTTGTTTGTTTGTTTGTTTCGAATAGGCTCCGAAACTACTGAACCGATTTGAAAAATTCTTTCACTGTTTAGGAGCTCCAGTATTTCCGAGTGACATAGGCATTATTATTTTTTGAAAAAAGTTAGGGATCCTTACTAAAACTCCAATAATGTAACCCAAGATGTAAGAAAATCACCTAAAATATTCTTTACATCGCGTGCCCTGCGAAAACTATTTACGATAGAATAAAGTAATCTATACTAATATTATGAAGAGGAAATATTTGTTTGTTTGTTTGTTTCGAATAGGCTTCCAAACTACTGAACCGATTTGAAAAATTCTTTCACTGTTTAGGAGCCACAGTATTTCCAAGTGACATAGGCTATAATATTTTTTGAAAAAAGTTAGGGATCCTTACTAAAATTTCAATAATGTAACCCAAGGTGTAAAAAAATCACCTAAAATATTCTTTACATCGCGTGCCCTGCGAAAACTATTGATGAAAGAATAAAGTAATCTATACTTCTATATCTATACTAATATTATAAAGAGGAAAGATTTGTTTGTTTGTTTGTTTCGAATAGGCTTTGAAACTACTGAACCGATTTGAAAAATTCTTTCACTATTTAGGAGCTCCAGTATTTCCGAGTGACATAGGCTATAATATTTTTTGAAAAAAGGTAGGGATCTTTTCTAAAACTTCAATAATGTAACCCAAGGTGTAAAAAAATCACCTAAAATATTCTTTACATCGCGTGCCTTGCAAAAACTATTTACGATAGAATAAAGTAATCGATACTTCGATACTATATAATATTATAAAGAGGAAAGATTTGTTTGTTTTGAATAGGCTTTCAAACTACTGAACCGATTTGAAAAAATATTTCACTATTTAGGAGCTCCAGTATTTCCGAGTGACATAGGCTATAATATTTTTTGAAAAAAGGTAGGGATCTTTTCTAAAACTTCAATAATGTAACCCAAGGTGTAAAAAAATCACCTAAAATATTCTTTACATCGCGTGCCTTGCGAAAACTATTTACTATAGAATAAAGTAATCTATACTAATATTATGAAGAGGAAAGATTTGTTTGTTTGTTTGTTTCGAATAGGCTTTGAAACTACTGAACCGATTTGAAAAATTCTTTCACTATTTAGGAGCTCCAGTATTTCCGAGTGACATAGGCTATAATATTTTTTGAAAAAAGTTAGGGATCCTTACTAAAATTTCAATAATGTAACCCAAGGTGTAAAAAAATCACCTAAAATATTCTTTACATCGCGTGCCCTGCGAAAACTATTGATGAAAGAATAAAGTAATCTATACTTCTATATCTATACTAATATTATAAAGAGGAAAGATTTGTTTGTTTGTTTGTTTCGAATAGGCTTTGAAACTACTGAACCGATTTGAAAAATTCTTTCACTATTTAGGAGCTCCAGTATTTCCGAGTGACATAGGCTATAATATTTTTTGAAAAAAGGTAGGGATATTTTCTAAAACTTCAATAATGTAACCCAAGGTGTAAAAAAATCACCTAAAATATTCTTTACATCGCGTGCCTTGCGAAAACTATTTACGATAGAATAAAGTAATCGATACTTCGATACTATATAATATTATAAAGAGGAAAGATTTGTTTGTTTTGAATAGGCTTTCAAAGTACTGAACCGATTTGAAAAAATCTTTCACTATTTAGGAGCTCCAGTATTTCCGAGTGACATAGGCTATAATATTTTTTGAAAAAAGGTAGGGATCTTTTCTAAAACTTCAATAATGTAACCCAAGGTGTAAAAAAATCACCTAAAATATTCTTTACATCGCGTGCCTTGCGAAAACTATTTACTATAGAATAAAGTAATCTATACTAATATTATGAAGAGGAAAGATTTGTTTGTTTGTTTGTTTCGAATAGGCTTTGAAACTACTGAACCGATTTGAAAATTCTTTCACTATTTAGGAGCTCCAGTATTTCCGAGTGACATAGGCTATAATATTTTTTGAAAAAAGGTAGGGATCTTTTCTAAAACTTCAATAATGTAACCCAAGGTGTAAAAAAATCACCTAAAATATTCTTTACATCGCGTGCCTTGCGAAAACTATTTACGATAGAATAAAGTAATCGATACTTCGATACTATATAATATTATAAAGAGGAAAGATTTGTTTGTTTTGAATAGGCTTTGAAACTACTGAACCGATTTGAAAAAAATTTTTCTCTTTAGGAGCTCCAGTATTTCCAAGTGACATAGGCATTATTATTTTTTGAAAAAAGTTAGGGATCCTTACTAAAACTCCAATAATGTAACCCAAGGTGTAAGAAAATCACCTAAAATATTCTTTACATCGCGTGCCCTGCGAAAACTATTTACGATAGAATAAAGTAATCGATACTTCGATACTATATAATATTATAAAGAGGAAAGATTTGTTTGTTTTGAATAGGCTTTGAAACTACTGAACCGATTTGAAAAAAATTTTTCTCTTTAGGAGCTCCAGTATTTCCGAGTGACATAGGCTATAATATTTTTTGAAAAAAGTTAGGGATCCTTACTAAAATTTCAATAATGTAACCCAAGGTGTAAAAAAATCACCTAAAATATTCTTTACATCGCGTGCCCTGCGAAAACTATTGATGAAAGAATAAAGTAATCTATACTTCTATACTAATATTATAAAGAGGAAAGATTTGTTTGTTTGTTTGTTTCGAATAGGCTTTGAAACTACTGAACCGATTTGAAAAAATCTTTCACTGTTTAGGAGCCACAGTATTTCCAAGTGACATAGGCTATAATATTTTTTGAAAAAAGTTAGGGATCCTTACTAAAACTCCAATAATGTAACCCAAGGTGTAAGAAAATCACCTAAAATATTCTTTACATCGCGTGCCCTGCGAAAACTATTTACGATAGAATAAAGAATCTATACTAATATTATGAAGAGGAAATATTTGTTTGTTTGTTTGTTTCGAATAGGCTTCCAAACTACTGAACCGATTTGAAAAATTCTTTCACTGTTTAGGAGCCACAGTATTTCCAAGTGACATAGGCTATAATATTTTTTGAAAAAAGTTAGGGATCCTTACTAAAACTTCAATAATGTAACCCAAGGTGTAAGAAAATCACCTAAAATATTCTTTACATCGCGTGCCCTGCGAAAACTATTTACGATAGAATAAAGTAATCTATACTAATATTATAAAGAGAAAAGATTTGTTTGTTTGTTTGTTTCGAATAGGCTCCGAAACTACTGGACCGATTTGAAAAATTCTTTTTCCATTAGAAGCCGACATTGTCCCTGATGAACATAGGCTACTTTTTTTTAATTTTTTTTAATTTTATTTTTTTGGTTTCATGTGTGTTTTAATATTTCCGAAGCGAAGCGAGGGCGGGTCGCTAGTCTATACTAATATTATGAAGAGAAAAGATTTGTTTGTTTGTTTGTTTCGAATAGGCTTTGAAACTACTGAACCGATTTGAAAAAATCTTTCACTATTTAGGAGCTCCAGTATTTCCGAGTGACATAGGCTATAATATTTTTTGAAAAAAGTTAGGGATCCTTACTAAAACTCCAATAATTTAACCCAAGGTGTAAAAAAATCACCTAAAATATTTTTTACATCGCGTGCCCTGCGAAAACTATTGATGAAAGAATAAAGTAATCTATACTTCTATATCTATACTAATATTATAAAGAGGAAAGATTTGTTTGTTTGTTTGTTTCGAATAGGCTTCCAAACTACTGAACCGATTTGAAAAAAAATTTTCTCTTTAGGAGCTCCAGTATTTCCGAGTGACATAGGCATTATTATTTTTTGAAAAAAGTTAGGGATCCTTACTAAAACTCCAATAATGTAACCCAAGGTGTAAAAAAATCACCTAAAATATTTTTTACATCGCGTGCCCTGCGAAAACTATTGATGAAAGAATAAAGTAATCTATACTTCTATATCTATACTAATATTATAAAGAGGAAAGATTTGTTTGTTTGTTTGTTTCGAATAGGCTTCCAAACTACTGAACCGATTTGAAAAAATTTTTTCTCTTTAGGAGCTCCAGTATTTCCGAGTGACATAGGCATTATTATTTTTTGAAAAAAGTTAGGGATCCTTACTAAAACTCCAATAATGTAACCCAAGGTGTAAGAAAATCACCTAAAATATTCTTTACATAGCGTGCCCTGCGAAAACTATTTACGATAGAATAAAGTAATCTATACTAATATTATGAAGAGGAAATATTTGTTTGTTTGTTTGTTTCGAATAGGCTTCCAAACTACTGAACCGATTTGAAAAATTCTTTCACTGTTTAGGAGCTCCAGTATTTCCGAGTGACATTGGCTATCTTATTTTCTGAAAAAAGTTAGGGATCCTTACTAAAATTTCAATAATGTAACCCAAGGTGTAAAAAAATCACCTAAAATATTCTTTACATCGCGTGCCCTGCGAAAACTATTGATGAAAGAATAAAGTAATCTATACTTCTATATCTATACTAATATTATAAAGAGGAAAGATTTGTTTGTTTGTTTGTTTCGAATAGGCTTTGAAACTACTGAACCGATTTGAAAAATTCTTTCACTATTTAGGAGCTCCAGTATTTCCGAGTGACATAGGCTATAATATTTTTTGAAAAAAGGTAGGGATATTTTCTAAAACTTCAATAATGTAACCCAAGGTGTAAAAAAATCACCTAAAATATTCTTTACATCGCGTGCCTTGCGAAAACTATTTACGATAGAATAAAGTAATCGATACTTCGATACTATATAATATTATAAAGAGGAAAGATTTGTTTGTTTTGAATAGGCTTTCAAAGTACTGAACCGATTTGAAAAAATCTTTCACTATTTAGGAGCTCCAGTATTTCCGAGTGACATAGGCTATAATATTTTTTGAAAAAAGGTAGGGATCTTTTCTAAAACTTCAATAATGTAACCCAAGGTGTAAAAAAATCACCTAAAATATTCTTTACATCGCGTGCCTTGCGAAAACTATTTACTATAGAATAAAGTAATCTATACTAATATTATGAAGAGGAAAGATTTGTTTGTTTGTTTGTTTCGAATAGGCTTTGAAACTACTGAACCGATTTGAAAATTCTTTCACTATTTAGGAGCTCCAGTATTTCCGAGTGACATAGGCTATAATATTTTTTGAAAAAAGGTAGGGATCTTTTCTAAAACTTCAATAATGTAACCCAAGGTGTAAAAAAATCACCTAAAATATTCTTTACATCGCGTGCCTTGCGAAAACTATTTACGATAGAATAAAGTAATCGATACTTCGATACTATATAATATTATAAAGAGGAAAGATTTGTTTGTTTTGAATAGGCTTTGAAACTACTGAACCGATTTGAAAAAAATTTTTCTCTTTAGGAGCTCCAGTATTTCCAAGTGACATAGGCATTATTATTTTTTGAAAAAAGTTAGGGATCCTTACTAAAACTCCAATAATGTAACCCAAGGTGTAAGAAAATCACCTAAAATATTCTTTACATCGCGTGCCCTGCGAAAACTATTTACGATAGAATAAAGTAATCGATACTTCGATACTATATAATATTATAAAGAGGAAAGATTTGTTTGTTTTGAATAGGCTTTGAAACTACTGAACCGATTTGAAAAAAATTTTTCTCTTTAGGAGCTCCAGTATTTCCGAGTGACATAGGCTATAATATTTTTTGAAAAAAGTTAGGGATCCTTACTAAAATTTCAATAATGTAACCCAAGGTGTAAAAAAATCACCTAAAATATTCTTTACATCGCGTGCCCTGCGAAAACTATTGATGAAAGAATAAAGTAATCTATACTTCTATACTAATATTATAAAGAGGAAAGATTTGTTTGTTTGTTTGTTTCGAATAGGCTTTGAAACTACTGAACCGATTTGAAAAAATCTTTCACTGTTTAGGAGCCACAGTATTTCCAAGTGACATAGGCTATAATATTTTTTGAAAAAAGTTAGGGATCCTTACTAAAACTCCAATAATGTAACCCAAGGTGTAAGAAAATCACCTAAAATATTCTTTACATCGCGTGCCCTGCGAAAACTATTTACGATAGAATAAAGAATCTATACTAATATTATGAAGAGGAAATATTTGTTTGTTTGTTTGTTTCGAATAGGCTTCCAAACTACTGAACCGATTTGAAAAATTCTTTCACTGTTTAGGAGCCACAGTATTTCCAAGTGACATAGGCTATAATATTTTTTGAAAAAAGTTAGGGATCCTTACTAAAACTTCAATAATGTAACCCAAGGTGTAAGAAAATCACCTAAAATATTCTTTACATCGCGTGCCCTGCGAAAACTATTTACGATAGAATAAAGTAATCTATACTAATATTATAAAGAGAAAAGATTTGTTTGTTTGTTTGTTTCGAATAGGCTCCGAAACTACTGGACCGATTTGAAAAATTCTTTTTCCATTAGAAGCCGACATTGTCCCTGATGAACATAGGCTACTTTTTTTTAATTTTTTTTAATTTTATTTTTTTGGTTTCATGTGTGTTTTAATATTTCCGAAGCGAAGCGAGGGCGGGTCGCTAGTCTATACTAATATTATGAAGAGAAAAGATTTGTTTGTTTGTTTGTTTCGAATAGGCTTTGAAACTACTGAACCGATTTGAAAAAATCTTTCACTATTTAGGAGCTCCAGTATTTCCGAGTGACATTTTTTTTTTTTTTTTTTTTTTTTTTTTTTTTTTTTTTTTCGGGTAGAGGGCCGAACCTCCTACGAGGTCCCCGCGCAAAAGGGGCGCGCGGGGTATGTGAGACTCAACGATCTGCATGGTGTTGTGAGCAGACCGCGGGCCCAAGGATTTTAGAGCCCACCCACTAAACGACTCCTCTGCACTCTTACACCCGACGTCCGATCCCCTCCGAGGTCAGAACCCGGATGAGGTAGGGGGGCTACCGCGGTCAACACTACAACCAGACGGCGCGGCTCACCCCAAGGACGCCCAGCCGACGGAGCCTTCGAGGCGAATCGAAGGCTCTGAAACGTCGGCCGTCTCGGTACGGCAGCCCGTCGGGCCGCCCAGACGGTGCCGCTGGTGTCCCGGAATACCCCGCTGGACCAGAACCAGCCTGCCGGGTCGGGACGCGATACACCGTCGACCGGTCGCTCTATTCACTCCACGGCAGCGCGCTAGAGTGCTGGTAGCGCGCCGCGCGGCCTCACCCCCTCAGGTCGCCCCTTGACCTTCACCGGGGGGAGGCCGCCACCTACAGGGGCCGGGACGTGCGGGCGTATTCCCGCCTCCGGCCCCCGGCTCGACGGCGACGGATCGGTGCGGAAAGGGAAGAGCTCTCCCTCTCTCGCTCCGCCGCCTCCTTCTGCGAGATGGTGGACTCGCAGAAGTCGAGCATCGCCTTCCAGGACGCGTCGCTGCCGAGCATCGTAGCCACGACGCGCGGCAGCGAGAGGTCCTCACCTATGATTTCCGAGTGACATAGGCTATAATATTTTTTGAAAAAAGTTAGGGATCCTTACTAAAACTCCAATAATTTAACCCAAGGTGTAAAAAAATCACCTAAAATATTTTTTACATCGCGTGCCCTGCGAAAACTATTGATGAAAGAATAAAGTAATCTATACTTCTATATCTATACTAATATTATAAAGAGGAAAGATTTGTTTGTTTGTTTGTTTCGAATAGGCTTCCAAACTACTGAACCGATTTGAAAAAAAATTTTCTCTTTAGGAGCTCCAGTATTTCCGAGTGACATAGGCATTATTATTTTTTGAAAAAAGTTAGGGATCCTTACTAAAACTCCAATAATGTAACCCAAGGTGTAAAAAAATCACCTAAAATATTCTTTACATCGCGTGCCCTGCGAAAACTATTGATGAAAGAATAAAGTAATCTATACTTCTATATCTATACTAATATTATAAAGAGGAAAGATTTGTTTGTTTGTTTGTTTCGAATAGGCTTCCAAACTACTGAACCGATTTGAAAAAATTTTTTCTCTTTAGGAGCTCCAGTATTTCCGAGTGACATAGGCATTATTATTTTTTGAAAAAAGTTAGGGATCCTTACTAAAACTCCAATAATGTAACCCAAGGTGTAAGAAAATCACCTAAAATATTCTTTACATAGCGTGCCCTGCGAAAACTATTTACGATAGAATAAAGTAATCTATACTAATATTATGAAGAGGAAATATTTGTTTGTTTGTTTGTTTCGAATAGGCTTCCAAACTACTGAACCGATTTGAAAAATTCTTTCACTGTTTAGGAGCTCCAGTATTTCCGAGTGACATTGGCTATCTTATTTTCTGAAAAAAGTTAGGGATCCTTACTAAAACTCCAATAATGTAACCCAAGGTGTAAAAAAATCACCTAAAATATTCTTTACATCGCATGCCTTGCGAAAACTATTTACGATAGAATAAAGTAATCTATACTAATATTGTAAAGAGGAAAGATTTGTTTGTTTGTTTTGAATAGGCTTCCAAACTACTGAACCGATTTGAAAAATTCTTTCACAGTTTAGGAGCTACAGTATTTCCGAGTGACATAGGCTCTAATATTTTTTGAAAAAAGTTAGGGATCTTTACTAAAACTCCAATAATGTAACCCAAGGTGTTGAAAAATCACCTAAAATATTCTTTACATCGCGTGCCCTGCGAAAACTATTGATGAAAGAATAAAGTAATCTATACTTCTATACTATTTTTTTTTTTTTTTTTGTCAGGAGGAAATCGCCGGACTTCCGCCCTTCACTGGGGATGGAGGGCGGGGCATGTCGGAATCGAACCGACTAAAACCTCCTGTCTCCCAACAACCAACGTCCAAACCTCGCATGAGACAAAACTCATGAAAAGGCAAAGGGGGGAAAGTGAAGCGTTTAGTGCGGAGCACATCTCTCCCATCACCCTCCCCCTCGGGACGCCAGACTGGCGGTCGTCGGCGCCACGACCACCAGCCTTTTATTTATTTATTTTTTATTGCTTAGCTGTGTGAACGAGCTCACAGCCCACCTGATGTTAAGTGGTTACTGGAGCCCATAGACATCTACAACGTAAATGCGCCACACACCTTGAGATATAGTTCTAAGGTCTCAGTATAGTCACACAACGGCTGCCCCACCCTTCAAACCGAAACGCATTACTGCTTCACGGCAGAAATAGGCGGGGCGGTGGTACCTACCCGTGCGGACTCACAAGAGGTCCTACCACCAGTATAAAGGAGTATAAACCAGTATAAACCTCTCGGTCGGCAGGCTATCCGAAGCCCGCCTAGATGGCGCCGGTTAGAATGGTCTATCCTACGGAATACCCCGCTGGGTCAGAACCAGCGTGGGTTGAGGATAGCCGGCCTTCCATCACCCGGATGCTCATGCGTAAAACGCGTGCAGAGCAGCTTGCACGACGTCTTCTTAGGTCCCCCTCGCCGATCCCCAGACCGACATATGAGGGGGACCCGAAACACTTAGAGGGCCAGGGCTTGGGCGAGATCCGCCTTCCTGGCCCCCGCTCGACGGCGGCGGGCCTGTGCGTCTCTCACGCGCCCCGCCGCCTCCTTCTGCGAGATGGTGCAATCGCAGAAGTCGAGCATCGCCTTCCACGACTCGTCGTCACCGAGCACCGATGCCACAACACTCGGCAACGACAAGTCGTTTCCTATTTTTGCGACGAGGACACGGCGCCACCCCTCCCATGCGGGGAGGCGACGAGCCTGTGCTCCGCTGTGTCCAAGGCGCAACCACAATGGTGGCACTCTGCCGTCGGCTCGGCTCCGATCCGGTGCAGGAACTCACCGAAGCAACCATGCCCAGTGAGCACCTGCGTGAGCCGGAAAGTGAGGCGTCCTCTGTCACGATTCACCCAGTTCACAAGAACCGGGCGAATCGCCTCGACGGTCCTACGATCAGCCGAAGGATCGGCCAGCCGTCTGGACCATGACTCCAGCACGGACTTTTTTTTATAAGGGGTTTCCACGGTGATTCCGGAAAGCGTACAGACCGTTCGGACGTTAAAGATTTGCTTACCCTCGGGGGTAGACTGGAGGGCGACGAGAACCATATTGTATGGCTCCCTCCCGCGTCCTGTGTGCATGCGGTGCACGGAGTTTACGGGTAGGCCTTGTTCGAGTAGGTCGGCCTTTACAAGCTCGGCATCTAACTCCTTGGGGATGCCACGTATGACTGCACGGAGCTCACGCTCCTCCTGGAGCGTATACGTATGATAACTTATACGCTCCTTTCGCAGGTAGCTTGAGAGGGCCCTATGGTCGTCGGGTGTTGCTATTTTTATCTGTATCCCGTTCGCGAGGTTACGGGCACTGACAAAATTTATGTTCTTGGCCTTAAGGGCCAGGGAGACACGGTCCCAAGCAGCCTTCTCTTGAAGAATCAACGGAGGAGGGGCCTGATTTCTCGTTTGTGCCACCGGGCGCGGCGACGGCGTGGCACGGGGACAGGGAGCGACGGGGGTCGGAGGGCGGGGGCGCGACGCGTTCGCGGCTTTGCTTATTTTAGCGGCCGCGGAAGCTCGGGACTCCGCGGCGCGCTTCTTACCCTTTTGCACGAGGGTGAATCCATCTGTCAATGAGGCGGGAACGAGGTCAACCTCCATGTCCGAGTCAGAGTCGGAGGACGAGGAGGAACGTGCAGGAGCGGCGGACGCAACGGAGGCCGCAAACGATCGCTGAGGTAGAATGGAAGCTGCCGCGGTAGACGCGGGAGTTTTTCGCGGGAGTATGGGGGACACGGGTGTGCTGGGCGCGACGGAGGCTGCGGTGTACGGCGCGGGAGTTTTGCGCGCGCTTGCAGGGGACGCGGGAACGGCAGGCGTGGCGGAAACGGCGGCCGCGGCGGGCACGGCAGAACAGTTCACGGCGCGTTTAGCTTTGTAAGCTAAAAATTCTGATTCGAGGGCCGGGTATTTCTCGCTTCAGAAATCCGCGAGCAGTGTGTTGGTTGGAGAGAACTCCATTTCTTCGGACTGCCCAGGGGGGGCTGCCCCGGGACTTAAACACGCGCTCGCCTTGCGGCGAGGCCCCTGCGTCGTTATCACTAAATTGGCCGAAGCGATTCTAGGAATTTTAGAAATTTTAGTGAATAGAATTAATAGAATAGAATTAGAGTAAATATAACCACTGCACAGTTCCCGGGCGGCAATGCCTTGCAATTAGGCGCAGGTACAAATTCAGGAGAAACACTTGGGCCACAGATGTGCCACGAACAATGATCTATTATCACCGGTAGTCACTTCCGACAAAACACTTGGACGCCAGATGTGCCACGAACCGAGGTCGGGCGATCGAACGAACAATGAGCACGTCCACGCGCGTCGGGTGCTCAAATCGGAATGATAATCAGTCAGTTGTATCGTGGTCATTTGATCCTACATCTTGTACCTCACTAGTGTCAACAAAATCGTATAGAACGCTCCTGGCCTGGCTGCCGGCGCAGCTAGTGACATTGCCACCCACATTATCATTAAAAGAAATGATAAAACCAATACACATCACTTCACAATATAGAGTCAAGGTCATTACTAGACCAACACAACAATAGTCTCCATTGAGACCCAGGTCTCCGCTGTACCAATCGATTGACATACTCTCACCCCACTGATCAGTCTCGTCAGTAGCACTACTTAGAGGCAACCTTATGTAATCATAGGTTCTATTACCAGTTAAAGCTATCTATCTTCATTTCAACAAAATTCAACATCAAATTTTACTAACTTTCCAATGTTCTGGTCTCGTCAAAGTTAATCTCTTACTTTCAGTATCATTTTAAGTAAAACCTTTAGGGATATGGCACGCGAACTATTAAGAATTCGAAGGGGCTCGCCTCTGTTATTCTTTGGGTAGAACAATTTAAAAAAAGATGTACGGCTTCTAGCACTTCTTGTCAAGAACAATTCCATGAGCTCATCGCGAGCTTGGTCATCAATAACGCAAGTCTGGGCTTTGAATAAGGACACTAGATTTAAGTGTTCTATTTCGCTGAATGCTCAATCTCACTGAACCGATTAAAACAACTATCAGGTAGTACATGACATACAATAGGTAAGCAATAAACCATCGCATAGGATTTGTTCCGTACAGTTTTGAGTCAAAACAACAGAAACCTTTTATGAGAACCATCGTATAAAATTGCTGAATTATGAAGCTACTACTAATAGATTTCTTGACAAGAGAGCATTCGGCACCAGAATCCAAATAAAAATATTACGACTCACCAGATTGTTCTTATCTACCAAAATTGCCCGATGTTACGCAGCTACCGGCACGTCGCTCCGCTCGGCCGGGGAATAGTTGACCCATCGAGCGCCGACAGACTGTGCTTGCGTCCCATATCTCGTATTGGCTGCAGCAATCACGTGTTGATTGCGACACGGTCTTCCTGACTGTACACGTCCTCGTGTGATGGTTAACCTACAATCAAAAACATCCACGAGAACACTTGTTCCGCTCGATCACTCCTGACTACACTTTAAGACTTATCGGAAAATTTAAAGTCATCAAAGCTTTAAACTGTTTTAATACCATTTTAACCAAATCAAACAATAGGGTATACAAAGTTCACTATTCAGCAGCCACAGCACGTACCACAGTCGTTCATCAAACTTCAAATTTACTCTGTACAAATCAGGCATAGCTTACAGGAACTCAGATCAAAGAAAACTTCCGAGTAAAAATATCTAACGCCACGGCTCTCCAGCCGACCAGCAATCGCAATTGCCCCATGATGCGCATCCACAGCGTGGACCGCCCGTGTCTATCACCCGCTGACTACACACGATGGTCTTTACAGACCCCGACCTCCGCCAGAGCCAAACGCGCACCGCGCACCCACGGATTACTTGAGTTGCCTCAAGAGACACCGATTTTTACCGGGCTACGACTACGTAATAGCTACTGGTACGGTCGAACACAATACGGCCGATAGACTATCCTTACTCGAGTTTTCACCACAATTTAAGCTTGCTTTTTTTATTTTATTTTTAATTTTTTTATGATTGAAAGATTACTGGTGACCCGGAGGCCTTTCCAGCTTCACCAGGACAGGTGGGCGAGCAAAGGCTCAGCCAGGAGGGGTGGGATTTGCTAACAACTGCCTGAGCGCCTCCGAAGGAGACCTAACAACTCAAGAGCAATTGCTTCGCGAATGAATCTACTACCGGATCGGAATCGCGACCCACTGAGAAGATCCGGCGAGAAACTCAGCGGGCCGATGCATGGGTTAGGTTGCACGTCGACCTCTTTGTCGAGTTCGACGAGTACGGTTACCGGGGTTCCTCAGCCTGTTCCTAGTGTTAGAGCTGAAGGTATCTAATGCAAGAGTTATTGGATCTGATGGATCCGTAAGGATGTGTCTAGGGCGACGACGGTGACTTGCTCCTGCGTGTTCAGGATTCGGGGAGTAATCAGCGGTGGCAACGATAAGGCGATTATCATGACGCATAGCCTTATCGAAGTAACGTTCCGACATTGACTTCATGTGTTTGCGGATCGATTCGAGGCCCAGGTCATCGTGTAAGTCGATGTTCCTCACGAACCACGGAGCCCCGACGGTTAACCTGCAAAAGCGGGATTGTAGGGATTGGAGGGTGTCTATGTGTGTGCGGGTCGCGTGAGCGAACACCACACTCGCGTAAGTCATGACGGGCCTTATGCAAGTTTTGTAAAGTGTCACCTTGTTCCGAAGGGACATTTTACTCCGCTTACAGATCATGGGATAGAGTCTGCCGAGAATAAATGCGGCACGGTCGCGGACTGTTTTTATATGCGGGCGGAATATCATGGATGCATCCAGGGTGACTCCCAGGTACTTGACCTTCCTGGCCCAGGGTATAGGTTGGCCGAAGAGGGTGATCGGGGGTGTGATATTTCTCCTCCTAATGCGGGAGGAAATAAGCGGTGAGTTTCCCCTTTGAAATAACACTGCTGTGCTTTTCACTGGGTTGATGTCTATGCGCCATTTTCGGAACCACTATCCGAGGGTTAACGCTGCACTCTGGAGCTTACTCGCGATTAGGGACTTGTTTCTACTTGAGTAGTAAACGGTTGTGTCGTCAGCGAATAAGGCTAGCTGGGTCGGCGGCGACCGGGGAATATCATTGACAAATAAACTAAATAGGAGCGGAGAGAGAACGGAGCCTTGCGGGACTCCAGCCGTGAGTGGTCGCGGGGAGGAGCGGGTTCCCTCGACTCGATATCGAAAAGAGCGGTTAGACAAGAAGTCCCGTATGATGAGCACGAGACTGTCCGGTACGCCCATGTTGAAAAGTTTGAAAATCAAACCGTTGTGCCAGACTTTGTCGAACGTTTTGCGACGTCGAAGAAGAGAGCTCCCGTGTAGATCGGTTTTGGTCGGTTAAGTCCTACGAGAATGTGCTCCGTGAGGCGGTGCACCTGTTGTACGCATGAGTGATTTGCACGGAATCCGAATTGTTCATCGATGAGAATGCCCTTGGATGAGACGAAGTCTCTGAGGCGTTTGTAGAGCAGACGATCATACAGTTTGCCTAGAGACATGAGGAGGCTAATCGGGCGGTAGCTCGTCGGATGATTTTTTGGTTTACCGGGTTTATGTATGCCGATAACGTCCGCTTCTTTCCACACCGCGGGAAAGATACAGTTCGCCATAGCGGCATTGAAAATAGATGCCAACATCACGATGAGTTGGACGGGTAGAAGCTTAATAACGCGGTTAGATATACCGTCGGAACCGGGAGCCTTGCGAGGACGTAGGTCTTTGATCAAGTCTTTAACTTCCATCGGGGTGACGGGTGGTAACGCATCCGAGGGTGGCAAGGTGGCTCTGCGTTCTACCTCACTGTCTACTAATTCTACATGAACAGGGTCCACAGATTGAGTGCTGGGCGTGCTCTGGGTTTGCAATGTATCGGCCAGCAGCTCTGCTTTTTCGTCATCATCGAACGCTGCGAGTCGGCCTGAGGGGCCTACGAGGGGGGGCATAGTTACTACCGTATCTGATTTGAGAGCACGAGCTAAGCGGTAGTAAGACCTTTGGGAGGGCGCGAGTCCTTCTAAGAAATCAGACCATCTGGCATCTCGGACTTCGGTGATGCGAGACTTTACGTCGCGTTGTAGGGCACGCATTCGAATACGATTTTCCGCGGTAGGATATCTATCGTAGGCACGGATCGAGGCGTTCTTAGCTCTAAGGAGCTCCCTAATATCGTCGGGCAATTCGAAGCGGTGAAGGAAGTCCTCCGCCACAACTTGCTTCGATGACCTATCTATTGTAGAGGTGATGTGTGACGTTACGATGTCTATGGCTTCAGCGGTATCCTGAGGAGACGGGGTAGAGTCCGGGCTAAACGGGAGCGATGGTGGATCAGATTCAGCCAGGCTGATGCTCAGCGTGTGCCAATCCACCACAGTCCTCGTGACGGGAACGGAATCGGGAGCGCGACCCAGCTTCGTAACGACAGGACGGTGGTCTGAATCTAACTCTGAAACTACTTCGATCGAGTGTAAGCGCAGAGTTACGTTTTTTAATAACGCTATGTCGAGTATATCCGGGCGATGCGCGATATTTAGCGGGTAGTGAGTCGGGGTTAGCGGAGCGACGATATCGAAGGCGAGATCGTCGACTAACGCGTCAAGCCGCCGGCCATTCGGAGTTGTGGTTAAGCTTGCTCTTCATCATCATCATTTACATCAACCTCGACTGGTATGTGACCTGTTGGCATTTTTCTTAGCCTATCGTTTTGAATTTAAAGCTTTCAATGTGTAACGGTCACAATCCAATACTTCAACTACTTTAAACGGCCCTTTAAACTTCGGATCTAATTTCGTTTGATTACGCTCTTCGTTTTAATGTGTGGACGAGCTCACAGCCCACCTTGTGTTAAGTGGTTACTGGAACCCATAGACATCCACAGCGTAAACGCACCACACACCTTGAGATAGAAGTTCTAAGGTCTCAGTATAGTTACAACCGCTGCCCTACCCTTCAAACCGAAATACACCACTGCTTCACGGCAGAAATAGGCAGGATGATGGTACCCGTGCGGTCGATGGCACTATACTGAGCACCCGTCTGGTGCCACGCCCTTACCCACGAGAACGTCGCCGCGCTGCGACGCCGGCAGAGTCATTCAAGGATACCTCACAGTCTCCTACGAGGCGGCGCGCCCTAGCGCAAGTGCAGCCGGAACGCGGGGGCTCCAATCTCGGCAGTCCGTGCTGGAGCCGTGGTCTCGTCGTTTGGCGGACCTGTCGGCCGGCCTCCGTACCGTCGAGGCGGTCCGCGATGTTTTTGATTGTAGGTTAACCATCACACGAGGACGTGTACAATCAGGAAGGCCGTGTCGCAATCGACACGTGATTGCTGCAGCCAATACGAGATATGGGACGCAAACGCCGTCTGTCAGCGCTCGACGGGTCAACTATTCACCGGCCGAGCGGAGCGACGTGCCGGTAGCTGCGTAATATCGGGCAATTTTGGTAAATAAGAACAATCTGGTGAGTCGTATTATTTTTATTTGGATTCGGGTGCCGAATGCTCTCTTGTCAAGAAATCTATTAGTAGTAGCTTCATAATTCAGCAATTTTATACGATGGTTCTCATAAAAGGTTTCTGTTGTTTTGACCCAAAACTGTACGGAACAAATCATATGCGATGGTTTATAGCTTACCTATTGTAAGTCATGTACTACCTGATAGTTGTTTTAATCGGTTCAGTGAGATTGAGCCTTCAGTGAAATAGAACACTTAAATTTAGTATCCTTATTCGAAGCCCAGACTTGCGTTATTGATGACCAAGCTCGCGATGAGCTCATGGAATTGTTCTTGACAAGAAGTGCTAGAAGCCGTACATCTTTTTTTAAATTGTTCTACCCAAAGAATGACAGAGGCGAGCCCCTTCGAATTCTTAATAGTTCGCGTGCCATATCCCTAAAGGTTTTTACTTAAAATGATACTGAAAGTTAGAGATTAACTTTGACGAGACCAGAACATTGGAAAGTTAGTAAAATTTGATGTTGAATTTTGTTGAAATGAAGATAGATGGCTTTAACTGGTAATAGAACCTATTACATTAGGTTACCTAGAACATTAGGTTGCCTCTAAGTAGTGCTACTGACGAGACTGATCAGTGAGGTGAGAGTATCTCCATCGATTGATACAGCGGAGACCTGGGTCTCAATGGAGACTATTGTTGTGTTGGTCTACTAATGACCTTGACTCTATATTGTGAAGTGATGTGTATTGGTTTTATCATTTGTTTTAATGATAATGTGGGTGGCAATGTCACTAGCTGCGCCGGCAGCCAGGCCAGGAGCGTTCTATACGATTTTGTTGACACTAGTGATGTAGAAGATGTAGGATCAAATGACCACGATACAACTGACTGATTAAAGAAAGGATTTTGTTGTCCTATTTTGTGTGATTAGTAAAGAACAGTATTCAGTGTTATTTATGACTGGTAATTGAGCACCTCGCTCGATTTAGGTGATGTGTGTTGGAATATTTGTTAAAGAATAGTTTGTAACACTAGTCTGTGGAATATGTATTTGTATAATCTACACTGCTCTATGGTAACTAAATAAAAAAGTACTCCGTGATGGCTGACTAAAACAATTCTATTTATTTCTCTGGTCGATCGCTATAACGCTGCATAAAACTCAACAGGTTATGGGCCCAGAGTACCCAAAGTGCCTAGAAATTTCGCAAGGTGAGAAAAGTAGTATAAGTTGGAATATAATGTAAAAATAATAGTGTCCATTGTTCGAAATATTTTGAAAAAACAAAAAACAAAAAAAATGGCGTCAACAGTTCCAGTAACAAACGCTATAAATTATTACCCACAACTTAACGTGGAAAATTACAATAGCTGGAAGTTTCGACTGAGATGTCTATTAGACGAAAAATCTTTGTTAGAGGTAGCGTCAAGTGGCGTTATAGAATTAAAACAAAAAACTGCTGATGCGGCTGCAAAAGCCTTAATAGTAAAATGTGTACCCGATAAGTACTTGGACATCATAAAAGATGCAACAACTAGCTACACAATGTTAGCCAGTCTGGATAAAGTTTTTGAGAGAAAATATATTTTCACTAAATTACACTTGCGAAGAAAGTTATTGTCTCTTAAGCTGAGGGATGATAAATTGGAAGACTATTTCATGAGATTTGAAAGTCTGATTAGAGAAATAGAAAATATTGATAAAAAGATGGATGAAGAAGATAAAATATGTTATTTGCTGACGGGTATGTCGGAAAAGTACAACACAGTGATAACTGCTATTGAAACAATGTCTGCAGATAAAATTTACATGGAGTTTGTCAAGGCTCGGTTATTGGACGAAGAACTCAAACTGAATAATAAAGGTGAAGAGTATAATGATACAAAGAATGATGTAAGTTTTACTGCCTCAAGTGTAGAATGTTATCGTTGCCACAAAAAGGGCCATTTTGCACGTGAATGTAGAAGCAGAGGTCGTGGCTATTCAAGGAGAAACATTAATAATAAAGGTATATGTGGTAAAAACAGAACTGGAGAACAAAATAATATGACAGAAAGCATCCCAGAGAATAAATATAATTTTCTAGCAATAACGGAGTGTAATCTAAGTAGAGAAGACAAATTTATAGAATTTATAATAGATTCAGGAGCTACAGAAAATCTTATCAAGGAAGAATCAGAGTAATACATGTATGAAATTAAAAAACTACCAGATAAAATAAAAATTAAGATTGCAAATGGAGAAATATTAGAGGCTGACAAGAAAGGAAAGATAACCATAAGAGATAAAAATAATAATACTATAAATATAGAAGCGTTAATGGTCCCAGGGATTTATCATAATATAATATCTGTAAGAAACTTAAATATGAAAGGAAATAAAGTTGTTTTTACAAAATTTGGAGCACAAATAATAAATGGAAGAAAAGTCTTAAAATGTTCAGATAGAAATGGTTTATATATAGTACAAGGCGAAATAATACTAATAGAAGAAGCGAACTCAAGTGTACAGCAAGACAAAAATATTTGGCACCAACGTCTCGGACACTTAAATAGGAAATCATTAAAAATTATGGGTTTACCTGTGTCTGATGAAACATGTGGTCCTTGCATGAAGGGAAAATCTACTCGTTTACCATTCTATCCAGTTGACAGGCCAAGAAGTAGAAAAATAGGAGAATTATTGCATACAGATATTGGAGGTCCTGTATCACCAATTTCTTATGATGAAAAACAATATTACCAGACCATAACTGATGATTTTTCTCATTTTGTGACTGTTTATCTATTAAAGAATAAATCTGAAGCCACAATAAATTTAATAAATCATATAAAGGAGTTAGAAAGACAAAAGGAAACTAAAGTTAAACGCATAAGATGTGATAATGGTGGAGAGTTCACCGCTGGCTGTTTGAAGCAATTTTGTATGGAAAATGGAATTATAATAGAGTATAGTCAACCTTACACACCACAACAAAATGGTGTGGCAGAGAGGCTAAACAGAACATTACTAGATAAGTCAAGAACTTTATTAAGTGAAACTGGATTACCTAAATATTTGTGGTCTGAGGCTATAATGTGTGCAGCATATCAATTGAATCGATGCCCATCAAGATCTATAAAGTATAAGATACCAGCTGAAATATACTACGGACTAGAAAATGTTAACTTGAACAAGTTAAAGGTATTTGGTTCTAAAGCATGGTATACGTGTGTCCCACAGAATAAGAAATTAGATAATAGAGCTGAAGAAGCCATTATGGTTGGCTATGGCAAACAAGGTTATAGATTATGGAATCCAAAAACAACAGAAATAATATTCTGCAGAGATGTCAAGTTTGATGAAAAGTACTATGAACATAAAAACAATATTAAGAATAACAACTATATTTATTTACCAGAAGAGGACACACAAAATGAAGTTATGTGCAATGATAAAAATAAAATTGAGGAAGAAAAAGTAATATAGAAAAATGAAGAGACAGACTCAAAAAGAACTAGATCAGGAAGGATAATAAAGCAACCTGATTATCTAAAGAATTTTGGGACGTACACAGCATATTGTTACTTAGTGTGTAATGACCCAGAAAGCTATGAAGAAGCGATAAAAGAAGTTTCATGGAAAGAAGCAATACATAAGGAATTAGCAGCACTTGAGAACTTGCAAAGCTGGGAAGAGACTAAACTACCGAAAGGAAAATTAGCTATAGACACTAAGTGGGTTTTTAGAACGAAAGACGATGGCACTAAGAAAGCCAGATTAGTCGCTCGAGGTTTTCAAATTAAAAATTATGAGAATGAAATATTGTACAGTCCTGTAGTAAGAATGTCTACAATAAGAGCATTTTTTGTAAAAGCTATCCAAGAAGGATACAAATTAAGGCAATTGGATATTCCTACAGCCTTTCTCAATGGATTTCTTGATAGTGAAGTTTATATAAAAATACCCAAAGGCAAAGAAAACAAAGATGGAATAGTTTTGAGGTTAAAGAGAGCATTGTATGGATTAAAAGAAAGCCCTAAATGCTGGAACATGAGATTTGATGAATTTGCAAGAAATAATGGATTGATACAGTCATTAAATGATTGTTGTCTATACACAGATAAAAATATATGGCTTATAATATTTGTAGATGATATTTTATTAATTGGAATGGAAAAGGATACAGAAAAAATTATTAATAAATTGAAGCAAGAATTTAAAGCTAAAGATTTAGGACAGATTGAGAAATATCTTGGTATGGAAATTAAACAGGAAGAAAGTAAATTAACGATTAAACAAGAAAAGATAATTGAGAAGATACTAGAAAAATTTGGAATGTCAGAATGTAAAGGTATAGGAACACCTATGGAGGTAAATTTTCAAATAAACAAAAATGAGAAGATTATTGATGTACCATATCGACAACTCATAGGAAGCATAATGTATTTGGCTACTATGTCCAGACCAGATCTGCAGTTTGCTGTATCATATCTTAGCAGGTACCTAGACTGTCCTACTCAACAGACTTGGAAAGCTGGAAAAAGAATTCTGCAATACCTAAAAGCTACAAAAGACAAAATGTTAGTTTTTCAAAAAAGGAATAATCTAGATGTGGATTTATGTGCATATTCAGACTCTGATTGGGCAGGTGATATTGTTGATCGCAAAAGTGTCAGTGGGGTATCATAATGTGTAGTGATAATCCTGTATTTTGGTACTCTAGAAAACAAAGTTGTGTTGCATTATCAACAGCAGAATCAGAGTACATTGCTAGTGCTTGTTGTGCTCAAGAGTTAGTGTATTTGAAAGGTGTACTGTGTGATTTTGGATATGAATGTAAATTGACTTTATTTATGGATAATAAGGGAGCAATATGTTTAGCGAAGTCAAATGAAAACTCTAAAAGGAGTAAGCATATTGATTAAGGATGCACTATATTAAGGACTTGGTGAGGAATAATGTATTAGATATTGAATATGTGTCATCTGATAAAAATATTGCTGATATTTGTACAAAATCTTTATGCAAAGAAAAGTTTGTATTTTTTAGAAGTTTGTTGATGATGATTCATCCGACCGATTTCGGCCATGGCGACCGCTTTGACTCATATCCGTCGATTTGGCGCTCGTGTGCTCGAAGATGGCTTATATAGCCTATCTTTGCGGCAAAACTCCTTGCGCATTGAGGGCACGTAAGCACGCCGTTCTCATAATTATAGGTTATGGCAGCAGGTGGGCGGGCCTTCAACTGGTCGCGTTTGTAATCAAGGTCAGCTTTACGCTGATCCTCGAACTCGCGTACTTTGCTGTTCACCATCTTGCGCCATTCTGGCCGCTGTGCTGCCAAGTGCTCCCAATGAGAGGGCTCTATATCACATCTCTTCATGTGTCGTTTCACGACATCCTTGTACCGCAGGAGTTGTCCGCCATGCTTTCGCTTGCCATCCTGCAATTCAGAGAAGAAGATGCGCTTCGCCACTCTTTCCTCCGTCATGCGTGATACATGACCGCACCATCGAAGCTGCCGACGCATTAAATAGGTCTCAATGCCACCAACATTGGCACGTCGCAAGACTTCGGTATTTCGCACTCTATCAGACCATCTGATTTTCATGATGGCACGAAGGCATTTAAGGTGGAAGCGATCCAGAGTGCGAATGTGGCGGCGGTACACACACCACGACTCGGAGGAGTATAGGAGGCTTGGCAGCACAATTGCCATGTAAACTGAGATTTTAGTGGCCAACTTAAGGTCGTGTGAGCAGAAGACCTTGGAATATAGCTTTCCAAATGCTGCAGCAGCGGCACCGACCCTGCTATTGATCTCATCATCAAGGTCACACTTGGATGTTAAAGTGTTCCCCAGATAGCGAAATTTATCCACCTGCTTCAATACATCCTCAGCAAGCTTTATGGTTAGTGTCTCGTGACCGTGACTGTCCAGGGACATCACCTCCGTCTTATTGACACTAATCTTCAGGCCGAATTTACGGCAGGCTTGGTGAAAAACGGACATCAACTGTTGCAGGCCGTCTGGGGATTCTGCTAAGAAGCACAAGTCATCAGCATAAATGATCTCAGTGATCAATGCATACGACACTTTGGTGCGAGCCTTAAGTCTAGCCAAATTGAAAAGGCTGCCGTCCGTACGGAAGCGGATGCGGACTCCTTGGGAAACAGTTTGTAGAACCTCTCTAACTACGACCGCAAAGTACAAGGCGAACAGAGTAGGCGCTAAGACGCATCCTTGCTTCACCCCACAGGTAACGGGGAAGAAACCCGTCTGTTCACCATCTACAGTGACGCAGCATTGCATGTCGTCATGCAGGAGTCTAAGAAGCGCCACAAACTTTTCTGTGCATCCGAGCTTCCGTAACACCAACCATAAGGCTTCGCGAGGCACGCTGTCAAAAGCCTTCTCCAGGTCAACAAAACAGAAGTACAGCTGACGACCCTGTTCTCTGCTCTTTTCTTGTAGTTGACGCACAGAGAAGATCGCTTCGCATGTGCCTCGATCCGGTCGAAAGCCAAACTGAGTTTCGGGCAGGATCTTTTCAGATAAGTCCTTTAGGCGGTTTAAGAGTACCCTTTTTTTTTTTTTTTTTCGGGTAGAGGGCCGAACCTCCTACGAGGTCCCCGCGCAAAAGGGGCGCGCGGGGTATGTGAGACTCTACGATCTGCATAGTGTTGTGAGCAGACCGCGGGCCCAAGGATTTTAGGGCCCACCCACTAAACGACTCCCCTGCACTCTTACACCCGACGTCCGATCCCCTCCGAGGTCAGAACCCGGATGAGGTAGGGGGGCTACCGCGGTCAACACTACAACCAGACGGCGCGGCTCACCCCAAGGACGCCCAGCCGACTGAGCCTTCGAGGCGAATCGAAGGCTCTGAAACGTCGGCCGTCTCGGTACGGCAGCCCGTCGGGCCGCCCGGACGGTGCCGCTGGTGTCCCGGAATACCCCGCTGGACCAGAACCAGCCTGCCGGGTCGGGACGCGATACACCGTCGACCGGTCGCTCTATTTACTCCACGGCAGCGCGCTAGAGTGCTGGTAGCGCGCCGCGCGGCCTCACCCCCTCAGGTCGCCCCTTGACCTTCACCGGGGGGAGGCCGCTACCTACAGGGGCCGGGACGTACGGGCGTATTCCCGCCTCCGGCCCCTGGCTCGACGGCGACGGATTGGTGCGGAAAGGGAAGAGCTCTCCCTCTCTCGCTCCGCCGCCTCCTTCTGCGAGATGGTGGACTCGCAGAAGTCGAGCATCGCCTTCCAGGACGCGTCGCTGCCGAGCATCGTAGCCACGACGCGCGGCAGCGAGAGGTCCTCTCCTATGACCGCGACGAGGGCGGCGCGTTGCTCGTCGAAACCAGAGCAACGCGCCAATGTATGTTCCGCTGTGTCTTCCTCGTCGCGGTCCGCGCAGTGGTGGCACTGCGCCGTCGGTTCCCTTCCGGCTATCTTGAAGAGGTACCGGCCAAAACACCCATGGCCGGTCAACATCTGCGTCAGCCGGAAGGTGAGGCATCCGCGGTCGCGGCCCACCCAGTCCACGAGAACCGGGCGGACCGCCTCGACGGTACGGATGCCGGCCGACGGGTCCGCCAAGCGGCGAGACCACGCCTCCAGCACGGACCGCCGAGATTGGAGCCTCCGCGCTCGAACTACACCTTCGCCGGGGCGCCCTTCCCCTCTAGAGCGGAGGTCGCTACGCCACCTGTAATCAGCAGCGAGCGCCTCCGCCTCCAGGTCCCAGGGTGGCGCCCCGGCGAGCAAGCACGCCGCCTCGAAGGAGACGGTGCGGTATCCTCGGATGGCCCTGACCGCGATCGCGCGCTGCGGACGTCGCAGCGCGGCGACGTTCTTGCGGGTCAGGGCCTGGCACCATACCGGAGCACCATATAGTGCCATCGACCGCACCACCCCCATGTATAGGCGGCGCGCCGCCTCATCGGGACCCCCGACGTTTGGAAGGAGCCGGCTCAAAGAGCCGGCCGTCGCCATCAGCCGAGGGCCCAATTTCTTAAAGTGAGCGGGTTTAAGAGTACCCTAGCAAAGACCTTTCCGGGGGCCGATAGGAGCGAAATACCGCGGTAGGAGTCGCAGTCAGATCGGTCGCCCCTGTTCTTATAGAGAGCAGTTATGCGCGATACTTTAAAGCTATCCGGAACGCGCTCTTCCTCCCACATACGAACAAACAGTTCCCAAACCAACGTGTGCAAATCCTCTCCACCGTACTTGATCAGCTCTCCTGGTATAAGGTCAGCGCCAGCCGCCCTTTTATTTTTTTTGCAGGCATGGGGCCCTCAAATATACTATTTGTCCGGTAGTATATTACTGAGTGCACGGGCACGCGATCCCGCCTTCCCTGAGCTACTATAGAACTATACAACCTACTTTCCCGTGGCTACAGTATCCTGTCCTTCCTACTCCTAACTCCCTCTTCTCCTCATCTCTTTACTACCCATCCCTACACGCGGCTCCCTCCCGCTTAACACACAAAGTCTGACTTGGCGAGGAAGGCAACACAACGCAGATATGCAACGTGACTTGGCGGACTCGGCAGGTCAGCAAGGCAAGGTGGATGGCCTAGGGCGATGGTGGAGGGCATATAGTCACCGTCGGCCAGACACAACATCCAACCCCTTCTTCAGTCGTAGCGGTTTCCCGTTCCACTGATCCAAGAAGGAATAGGACGAGGGTGTGCGCCTGCGTGAGCGCAAACGTTTGCGCACCTAAATATATCCTGCGTATCTGGCCGCTTCCGTTTAATGGACTCCGAATAAGCAAAAGTCCTGTGGCGATGGGTAGAAGTAGAGAGGTCTAGCCTGATGTAAGCTAGGCTTTGTCCGATACCTGCACACAGGCGGTCTCGGGGGTGTGAGTACACACCGTGGTCGTTCTTGCGCTGCGAGTTTGGGGCGACGGCGTGGGTTCGGCAGCACCCGAGATGACAAAGCAGCCCTGTTTAGGGAGGCACTGCTTTCCCCGCTCAGCCGGGGAGGGGGCTAGAAAAGGTGCCCTAAAAATTGCTCGTCCCATTTGATTAGTGGTAGTAACCGCGGCTGCCACTGCATCAGTCAAATCGTGGTCGACTTTGCAAAAGAAATATTATAAAAACATCTATCATGACATTTGGCGCGTGGAACGTGAGAACGCTTCTTGATCGAGATGGCAACGCCTGCCCTGAACGCAAGACCGCCATTGTAGCTCGGGAACTTCATCGCTACAACGTAGATGTGGCTGCTCTCAGCGAAACACATCTTGCCGATGAAGGAGAGCTGGTGGAAGTAGGTGCTGGTTATACTTTCTTCTGGAAAGGTACCGCTGCCTCTGAAACGCGACATTCAGGTGTAGGATTTGCCATCAAGAATCACTTAGTAAAGCGATTAGAGGAGTACCCTGTACATATCTCGGACCGCGTTACCACACTGCGAGTTCACCTGGATAAAGACAATTACCTTAATGTCATCAGTGTATATGCTCCAACGCTTGACAAGTCTGATGACATTAAGGACAAATTCTATGGGGAAGTGACTCTTTGCCTTGACAGTATAAATGCCAGAGAGCAGGTACTATTGCTGGGCGACTTCAATGCCAGGGTTGGTCGGGACTATGAGGCTTGGCCTGGAGTTCTGGGTAGACACGGAGTCGGCAACATGAACAGCAATGGTCAGTTGCTGCTCAGTCTTTGTGCTCAATACGGTCTAGCAATTACGAACACTATGTTTAGACTTGCCGCTAAGTACAAGACAACATGGATGCACCCAAGATCCAAGCACTGGCATTTGATCGACTATGCTATCGTAAGGCAAAGAGATTTCAGCCAAGTGCAGATCACCCGTGTTATGCGTGGTGCGCACTGCTGGTCTGACCACCGACTTATTGTCACTAAGCTACGACTCCGCCTCCGCCGCCCGCGTAGATCTCCTATGAAAAAGCTTGCGCCTTTGGACATAGAGAAGCTAAGAGATCCTGAGGTGAGGAAGAACTATGCTGAAGTTTCGTCTAAGAAGCTGTTGCCAGTTAATGAGACAGGTGATGTTGATGCTGACTGGGGAGCTTTATCATCTCATATCATGGCTACCGCTTCAATTGCACTGGGTAGGAAATGCCGTCGTAATGAAGGCTGGTTTGATGGAAATGATGAAGTTTTGCGGGCGGCACTCGACAAACACCGTGATCTCTTGCGACAGCACAGAAGGCGTAAAGGAAGCGTTGCGGCGGTCAAAGCTAGTGACCTTGAACTGCGCAAGCTGTCTCGACAAATAAAAGACAAGTGGTGGCAGGACAAAGCTATTCATATGCAATGGCTCACTGACACAAACCAGCTCGGTGAGTTCTATAGCGAGGTGCGCAAGCTGATGGGTACATCCAACCATGCAAAGGTTCCTTTAAGGGCTCTAGATAGTAGGCACCTCTTAACAAGCAAGGAGGATGTACTAAGGCGCTGGGCAGAGCACTTCAATGCCCTGCTGAATATGGATCGATCAGCAGATCTGCAAAGCATCGCTTTAATGCCTCAACTCCCTCTTGCCCTTGAGCTGGACGAGCCCCTATTGCGTGACGAGGTTGTTACTGCCATCAGACAGCAAAAAAATAAAAGGTTTGTTACTAAAGTAATGAAAGATATTTGAAACGTAAACATTAATGTGTAGATTAATATTAGATAAGATACATTGTTAAAGTTCTTTAATTTGCAATGTATGTGTAACTTGGTTGTACTGGATGATTATTTCAAGTATATAATTGTTAAATAAGCTGTGAGTGAGACAGCAGTATTAATATTGTTTTATGTTGTCCGATGGCAAGTTTATACATTTATAATTTTAGTTAAATAAGATTTGAGTTTAAAGAAACTTGTCATCGAAGGGGGGTGTTGGAATATTTGTTAAAGAATAGTTTGTAACACTAGTCTGTGGAATACGTATTTGTATAATCTACACTGCTCTATGGTAACTAAATAAAAAAGTACTCCGTGATGGCTGACTAAAACAATTCTATTTATTTCTCTGATCGATCGCTATAACGCTGCATAAAACTCAACAATGTGTTCGTTTTATTGCCGGATGGAGGCATTGCGATGTGTTTTATGGTTGAAGTGGGTACTGGATGGAAGTTTCACTTGCGTGCCGGATGGAGGCATTAGTGTTTTGTGTTGAAGTTGGGTACCGGATGGAGGTCCCACTTATTTGCCGGATGGAGGCAATAAGTAGTCAAGAGCTACTCGATGGAGGTGGCACTTGAATTGGGTTATCGTCACTCGATATAGGTGGCATGAGTTACTCTCACTAGATGGAAGTAATTGTAACGATAGTTTGTGGTTGATACAGAATACTGATGAAATACTGCTCAGATTGAGTTGTTTTGTAATAACTCGGGTTTCTAATGCTTATTTGAACATTAATGAAATTTTTCAGTTGTATAGTGTATCACTAATAGTTGGGTAATTACGTTATCTACTCACACAGGTTAACATAGTCTGTTAAAGATCTTGTTGAAAGCTAACGTTATGGTTTGTAATGGAACGAATCCCAATCCTCAATCGTGAATGAATCAGGAGTGGCCGAGACGAAACCTGTTAGATATTGCAGAAGGTTGTTTTCCTTGCAGGAGCGTCACACAGGGACGTGTGACGTGTCAGAATGGCCGTGTCGTGGATAACGACTTTTAGTTGTCGTAGATAACGACTTTTAGTAATATTAAGACGGTGGTTTTGATTATTATTTTAAATGATGAAATGTTGTTTTGATAAATATCACAAAATGAAGGGTAGACTCCGTAACGCCACAGTATAAAATGGCGGTACGTGGACAGAGTCGTGGCATTCCGTGTCAGACAGTCATTCCGTCCGTCTCAGTCAGTGAGTCTCTCAGTCAGTCAGTCGGTCAGTCGGTCTGTCGGTATGTGCAACGAAACTGTCGGTTTATCCTGTCATTGTGAAAGTTGTGTGTGTTGAGTTTCAATAATTATTATTCAAAAGGTTTTATTGACTTTTTATAAACTGAGTTCAACCAAATACGAGTGATGACGGAACCTACCGCTCAGCCATCCCTGACGTGTGCTGACATATATATGTCGCATCCGGGTCAATAGTTCGGAATATCAACGATACACAAACGTCAAAGTGACAGAATGGCCGTGTCGTGGTTGACGACTTTTAGTAATATCAAGACGGTGGTTTTTATTATTATTTTAAATGATAAAATTTTGTTTTGATAAATATCACAAAATGAAGGGTAGACTCCGTAACGCCACAGTTATAAAATGGCGGTACGTGGACAGAGTCGTGGCATTCGTGTCAGACAGTGATTCCGTCCGTCTCAGCAGTGAGTCTCTGACGGTCAACCAAATACGAGTGATAACAGTAACTACCGCTCAGCCATCCCTGGCGACGCCGCCGACATCAGAAGTGAGATCAGGACTCTACTCTCACTGGCGTGACGTGTTTGAACATGTCTGAAGTACAGCAAAAAAACATGATGCAGATCAGAATACTAGTAGTGGTACGCCACAAGAGCGTGAATGCAGCATACGTAAGTCGTGTAATAACGTCTGTGTTACCTCGATGGAAGATCTGAGCCACGAAGAAATCGTCACATCTTACGTTCTGGCTCATGTTGCCCAGTTTGACTGTCGACTTCATCACATGGCATTTACTAGCGGAAATACAACACGTAACAAGCTATTGCAAGAAATTAAGGCAAGTGCAAATCTCAAGTGAAACTTCGATCGCAATAATGGATCTGTCATGACGAGTGGGTAGTTCCGACAAGAATTATTTTAAGCGGCTGACTTCTGCTAGAGTTACATGGCACTAGTGCAGTAAACCAGGACATGAGACTGTGAATTGTCGCTGAAATTTTAGAATCTACTAGATTCAATACCAATAACATTACACGTTCGATGACTTCGGGCTCCAGCAAGCAAGCAAACAAGAAAGCAAGCAAGTTTCCGTGGGGAAGAAAAATTGACACATCTGAAGTCGTCGTGACCTGTAAGGTAAGACGTCCGGTTCGTTCGTGTCTGGCGATGCGGTGGTGTTCGGGTTCCGCTGGCGGATGCAGGTTTTTCCGGTGAAGTGCGTGCTTGTGCGTGCTTGACAAGTGTTCGCGGTTGGCTTCCTCAGTGTGGGAGTAACATCGTGTAGGAGAGGTGGAACCCGTAAAATTGTAGTTTGCGTGGTGGCTGGTAAGATTTGCTGTGGTAAAAAGTTTGCGTGGTGGTAAAATGTCTTGTGAGTCTGCACGGGTAGCCGGAGGTGAGTCTTCCGCGGTCGCGGCCCACCCAGTCTGCGAGAACCGGGCAGATCGCCTCGACGATACGGAGGCCGGCCGACGGGTCCGCCAAACGACGAGACCATGGCTCCAGCACGGACTGCCGAGATTGGAGCCCCCGCGCTCCGGCTACACTTGCGCTAGGGCGCGCCGCCTCGTAGGAGACTGTGAGGTATCATTGAATAACTCTGACTGCGATCGCGCGCTGCCGGCGTCGCAGCGCGGCCACGTTCTCGTGGGTAAGGACGTGGCACCAGACGGGTGCTCCGTATAGTGCCATCGACCGCACGGGTACCATCACCCTGCCTATTTCTGCCGTGATGCAGTGGTGTATTTCGGTTTGAAGGGTGGGACAGCGGTTGTAACTATACTGAGACCTTAGAACTTCTATCTCAAGGTGTGTGTTGCGTTTACGTTGTGGATGTCTATGGGTTCCAGTAACCACTTAACACCAGGTGGGCTGTGAGCTCGTCCACACATTAAAACGAAGAGCGTAATCAAACGAAATTAGATCCGAAGTTTAAAGGGCCGTTTAAAGTAGTTGAAGTATTGGATGGTGACCGTTACACATTGAAAGCTTTAAATTCAAAACGTACTTACAAATACCCACATGATAGGCTAAGAAAAATGCCAGCATGACACATACCAGTCGAGGTTGATGTAAATGATGATGATGAAGAGCAAGCTTAAATTGTGGTGAAAACTCGAGTAAAGATAGTCTATCGGCCGTATTGTGTTCGACCGTACCAGTAACTATTACGTAGTCGTAGCCGGATAGAAATCAGTTGTCTCTTGAGGCAACTCAAGTAGTCCGTGGGTGCGCGGTGCGCGTTTGGCTCTGGCGGAGGTCGGGGTATGTAAAGACCATCGTGTGTAGTCAGCGGGTGATGCACACGGGCGATCCACGCTGTGGATGCGCATCATGAGGGCAATTGCGATTGCTGGTCGGCTGGAGAGCCGTGGCGTTAGATATTTTTACTCGGAAGTTTTCTTTGATCTGAGTTCCTGTAAGCTATGCCTGATTTGTACAGAGTAAATTTGAGGTTTGATGAACGACTGTGGTACGTGCTCTGGCTGCTGAATAGTGAACTTTGTATACCCTATTCTTTTATTTGGTTAAAATGGTATTAAAACAGTTAGTCAGGAGTGATCGAGCGGAACAAGTGTTCTCGTGGATGTTTTTGATTGTAGGTTAACCATCACACGAGGACGTGTACAGTCAGGAAGACCGTGTCGCAATCAACACGTGATTGCTGCAGCCAATACGAGATATGGGACGCAAGCGCCGTCTGTCGGCGCTCGATGGGTCAACTATTCACCGGCCGAGCGGAGCGACATGCCGGTAGCTGTGTAATATCGAGTATTTTTGGTAAATGAGAACAATCTGGTGAGTCGTATTATTTTTATTTGGATTTTGGTGCCGAATGTTCTCTTGTCGAGAAATCTATATGCGATGGTTCTCATAAAAGGTCTCTTGATTAGAGTCACAGGGATGGCTGTTGATTAGAGTCACAGGGATGACTGTTGATTAGAGTCACAGGGATGACTGTTGATATGTGAGTCACAGGGATGACTGTTGATATGTGAGTCACAGGGATGACTGTTGATATGTGAGTCACAGGGATGACTGTTGATATGTGAGTCACAGGGATGACCGTTGATATGTGAGTCACAGGGATGACTGTTGATATGTGAGTCACAGGGATGACTGTTGATATGTGAGTCACAGGGATGACTGTTGATATGTGAGTCACAGGGATGACTGTTGATATGTGAGTCACAGGGATGACTTTTGATATGTGAGTCACAGGGATGACTGTTGATATGTGAGTCACAGGGATGACTGTTGATATGTGAGTCACAGGGATGACTGTTGATATGTGAGTCACAGGGATGACTGTTGATATGTGAGTCACAGGGATGACTATTGATATGTGAGTCACAGGGACGACTATCATTGAACACTTGTAGTCACAGGGATGACTATCATTGAACACTTGTAGTCACAGGGATGACTATCATTGAACACTTGTAGTCACAGGGATGACTATCATTGAACACTTGTAGTCACAGGGATGACTATCATTGAACACTTGTAGTCACAGGGATGACTATCATTGAACACTTGTAGTCACAGGGATGACTTAGTTACTGTGTACATGAATTGTACGGGGAGAACTTGCAGCAGTAGTAAATCACTTATTTTCGTTTGTGTAATCTTTCAATGTCGTTATAGAATTTGTGATGACACAAGACTTTTATTTTAGTAGAGTGGTCAGATATGGCCGAGCGTGAATGATACTATGCGGTATTGGCTTTTGTTTCAGATTAACACACGAGGACGTGTGTAACACAGGATGGCCGTGTCGCATCCGGGTCAATAGTTCGGAATATCAACGATACACAAACGTCAAAGTGACAGAATGGCCGTGTCGTGGTTGACGACTTTTAGTAATATTAAGACGGTGGTTTTGATTATTATTTTAAATGATGAAATGTTGTTTTGATAAATATCACAAAATGAAGGGTAGACTCCGTAACGCCACAGTTATAAAATGGCGGTACGTGGACAGAGTCGTGGCATTCGTGTCAGACAGTGATTCCGTCCGTCTCAGCAGTGAGTCTCTGACGGTCAGTCAGTCGGTCTGTCGGTATGTGCAACGAAACTGTCGGTTTATCCTGTCATTGTGAAAGTTGTGTGTGTTGAGTTTCAATAATTATTATTCAAAAGGTTTTATTGACTTTTTATAAACTGAGTTCAACCAAATACGAGTGATGACGAAACTACCGCTCAGCCATCCCTGCCCCACCGCCTACGACATATATATGTATATCGGTATATGTATATGTATATGGTATATGCCAAATCGACCACTTTTGCGTTCGACCCCTTTAGATTCAGCTGAAACTTTATTATTCTTTTCTACCCTTTGAAAAACATTTTTGAGAATTTTTCAAATTTTTGAAGCTAACGTATGCATACGTATCGACTCGTAAGTAGTTTGTATAAGCGAACACGAGAGGGTGTTTAGTTCAAATCATAAATGATGAGCGGGAAATTAAAAAAATTCAAATAACATACGTATGAGATGTCGATTTTACCTTTTTTTTTTTTTTTTCTTTTTCGGGTAGAGGGCCGAACCTCCTACGAGGTCCCCGCGCAAAAGGGGCGCGCGGGGTATGTGAGACTCAACGATCTGCATGGTGTTGTGAGCAGACCGCGGGCCCAAGGATTTTAGGGCCCACCCACTAAACGACTGCCCTGCACTCTTACACCCGACGTCCGATCCCCTCCGAGGTCAGAACCCGGATGAGGTAGGGGGGCTACCGCGGTCAACGCTACAACCAGACGGCGCGGCTCACCCCAAGGACGCCCAGCCGACGGAGCCTTCGAGGCGAATCGAAGGCTCTGAAACGTCGGCCGTCTCAGTACGGCAGCCCGTCGGGCCGCCCAGACGGTGCCGCTGGTGTCCCGGAATACCCCGCTGGACCAGAACCAGCATGCCGGGTCGGGACGCGATACACCGTCGACCGGTCACTCTATTCACTCCACGGCAGCGCGCTAGAGTGCTGGTAGCGCGCCGCGCGGCCTCACCCCCTCAGGTCGCCCCTGAACCTTCACCGGGGGAAGGCCGCTACCTACAGGGGCCGGGACGTACGGGCGTATTCCCGCCTCCGGCCCCCGGCTCGACGGCGACGGATCGGTGCGGAAAGGGAAGAGCTCTCCCTCTCTCGCTCCGCCGCGTCCTTCTGCGAGATGGTTGACTCGCAGAAGTCGAGCATCGCCTTCCAGGACTCGTCGCTGCCGAGCATCGTAGCCACGACGTGCGGCAGCGAGAGGTCCTCTCCTATGACCGCGACGAGGGCGGCGCGTTGCTCGTCGAATCCAGAGCAACGTGCCAGTATGTCGATTTTACCAAACTTTTGTAAAACTTATTATGAAATAATAATTCATTAATTACATTTATGCATTTCATAGGTTGACCTACTTATAAATTTCTAAACATTGAAAGGATGTTCATTTATCCTGAAAAATTTTGGGGTACTCAATGACGTGCGCCAAGTACGATATTTTTATTTTTTTATTTTTAAATTTTCAAAAAAAAAAATTTTTAATTTTTTCGACATTATGACGGTTTCTTGGTATTTTTTTGTATTTCACATATTTATGTAGAGAATGAAAGTTATTGAAGTTTTATTTTTTTTGTAAAGTGCAAATGTCATTGAGATGAGTTTTATAAACGTGGACTTGGCGCAATTTTTTACAGTGAAACTGTTTTTGTTCGGATTTCATATCTTTTTGTTAAGTATTATTTTTTGTAATTATTTAGGTAAAGCTACTTATAAATAGAAAATCTGCGTTAGCTCACCGCTGGTTGGCAGCGTTCCCAGAAGGCTGGCAGCATTTCCACGCTGGATAGCAATGCTAATTCTTTGTGCAAAATACGTACCGGCCTTCTGGTCTCCCGAGGCCTCAATAAGTTTTTTTAAGGTCTTTAAAAAAGCTTTTAGCAGATGGGCCCCAGGGGCCCAAAGTTTCCACCCCAAACGGAACAAAAACGAAATCTTTAGGGAGATTTTCATATTTCCGCCGTTTGAGGCCTTCAGCCGTTGAAGCAGCGCTGCCAGCGTTAGAATTAGTCCCAGGAAGATGTGTCGGTGCCATGGTATCTACACAAGTCGCATCCCAAACGAGCGACCGACCCATCTTCCAGGGAATAATCGACATACCGTCTGGTCTCTTACCATCGCCTCGCACCAAACCATTCGGTTCTAGAATGGCTGGCACGCCGCCGCTGACAAGGGCCCAACGGATGATGTCACTTATGCTGGCGTGGCGGGATATTCTGCCAGCGTTTTTCACGCATGAGAGCCCGTGGTAACCAAAGCGGTCGACAATGTTGCCACACTGGCAGTGATGCTGAACACAGCAAGGTGCCCCCAGGCGAAGACAGGTTGCTAAACGAAAGCTACTGTCGGACATTAGAGTGCCGGTGTGAAGTGATGGATGTTTTCTTTTAGTTTTCCTGCCGATGCAATTCGGCAAAAAAGTGGATAGCTGCAGTTAACTTGGAAAGACAAGAATATGACTGGATGCCTGTGAAAACCAGCAGAGTATGCTCTATTCACTCTATCAAACATGCTGGACGCTAGTATTCAATTGCCAGAAACAGTGGAGCAAATTGTAGGCTATATAGCCGGCTTTGTAACCCGAAAACTGCAAGCGAAAATCAACTGTCCAGAATGCTTATCATTGCTACCTGCTAATGAAAATTTATATTTTCACAATCTGATTAATTTGAAAGATTTCGGTGGACTCTCGTACCCATCTGTGGTGTTGTATAAAATATGCACACGCACAGAAACATTAATAAGACAGATAATAAAAATACATGATAACGAAAAATCTGTCAGTAATATCTACACAGTGTTTTTCTGAAAAAATTGACAATGAAGATATTCTACGCTTACTAAAAAACAGTCACCAGACAAATAATGACCATTTCTTTTTTTTATAAAAAGTGTAATGGTTGAATTTCTCAGAATTCGTCTTCCCTACATTGCGAAAAAAGATTCTTTTTTAATTTCTTCTAGGCAAAAACTTACTAAATTAATTATATTTCGAGGGACATATAGTTATCACAAAAAAAAAACAAATATTATATAATTATTATAAACATTATATTTTATAATTATATTGTTTTATTATTAACTTTGTCCGGTCCACTTATTACATAACATCGTCTACGCTGTCATGACTGCTGTCATAGCAGACATTGCAGCAAGCACATTAACCAATCCCTGCTTTCGTTTTGAATTCAGACCAATGTCTATTTCTAACCTCGTTTGTGATTGGTTTTTGTTTCAAGGTGGGTGGCGCATTTACCTCTGTCTCCTAAACAGAGGCACGGTCGCGACTTGCGTGCGGTGGAACGGGGAATCTCACGTGGACGTGACGTTCGCGTCCCCGTCCGCCGTGCGCCGCACCCGCGGCTGGCGCGTACTCGAGGGGGCGGAGACGCTCTCGGATCACAGATACGTCCGATTTGAGCTCTCCGCCTCCTCCTTGTCGTCGTCGTCAGCCGCGGGCGCCCGCGGCGAGGAGGAGCTCCCGCAAGGTGCGCCCCGTTCGTTCCCCAGGTGGGCCTTGAAAAGGATGAACAAGGAGTTGCTGATGGAGGCGGCCGCTGTTGCTGCGTGGGCGCCAAAACCCGCGCGGCTCGCGGACGTGGATGCGGAGGTCAACTGGTTCCGGGGCACCATGGCAAACATTTGTGATGCCGCCATGCCCCGGGTCGGCCCCCGAGCACCACGTGGGGGTGCGTTCTGGTGGTCGCCCGAGATCGCAAGACTCCGACAGGAGTGCGTGAGGGCGCGCCGCCGGAGCGCACGCCACTGCCGCCGCCGTCGTCGCGACGCAACGTTCGCGGAGGCGGCGGCCCGGCTGCACGCTGACTGTCGTCAAAAGCAGACGGCGTTGCAGCTGGCCATCGGCGAGGCCAAGAAGCAGAGCATGAAGACTTTCCTGGAGTCGCTCGATGAAGATCCCTGGGGGCGCCCATACAAGATGGTTCGCAGGAAACTGCAGCCGTGGGCGCTCCCGGTGACCGAGCGGCTCCAGCCTCGGCAGCTGCGGGAAATTGTTGCGGCACTCTTCCCGCCGGCAGCGGGGGGGGACTTTGAGCCCCCCCCCCCAGATGGACACCACGTGGGGCACGCCGCCGCGTCGCCCGAGCGTTCCCGCTGCCGAGGCGCCCCCTCCCCCTATCATGGGGGCGGAGATCCATGCGGCCGTGTCCAAAATGAGAGCGAAGGACGCGGCCCCCGGCCCTGACGGCGTTCACGACCGGGTCTGGAGCTTGGCCTTCGAGGCCCTAGGGGACCGGCTCGGGGGGCTTTTCGAAGCGTGCCTCGAGTCGGGACGGTTCCCGTCGAAATGGAAGACGGGCAGACTGGTCCTTCTGCGGAAGAACGGGCGCCCCGCGGACTCACCCGCGGGCTATCGCCCCATCGTGTTGCTGGACGAAGCGGGTAAGATGCTCGAGAGGATCGTCGCGGCCCGTATCGTCCGGCACCTGACCGAGACGGGTCCCGATCTTTCGGCTTAGCAATACGGCTTCAGAGAGGGCCGCTCGACTATCGACGCAATTCTGCGCGTGCGGGCCCTCTCCGACGAAGCCGTATCCCGGGGCGGGGTGGCGATGGCGTTATCCTTAGATGTAAGGAACGCCTTCAACAACCTGCCCTGGTCGGTGATCGCGGGGGCGCTGGAGTATCACGGCGTCCCCGCATACCTCCGCCGACTGATCGGCTCCTACCTCGAGGGCAGGTCGATCCAGTGCATCGGACACGGTGGGGCGATGTACCGCTTCCCCGTCGAGCGCGGTGTTCCGCAGGGGTCTGTCCTGGGCCCCCTGCTGTGGAACATCTTAAAAAATACTTAAGGACATCCAGAAAAAAGTAGGTGCAATACCGCAAGTAAAAACACACCTTGATGAAATAACGCAAAGTCTGAGCTTGTTGTCGGATAGGTACGATACCATAATTGCAGAAAACCAACAATCACGGGAAAAGATCAGTAGATTGGATAAGACAGTTTTAAATATAAACAATAAGTGTGTGTATTTGGAAAAGTGCAACGTTGCGCTTGAACAGGAGATCCATGAATTCGAGCAGGCTTCTCTAAATGACCGCATAGAAATAGTGGGCATCGAAAAACTATCAGGTGAAAATCTCAAGGAGGTTATTTCTAAGGTTGGGGACATAATTAATGTAAGTATATGAGAAATCGAGTGGGCCAGGCGAACCACGACCACCCGCCCTCTGAAAACTAGCGCAAAACTGGCACCTATAGTGGTGAAATTCAAGGCCTCAGGAGCTGACTCCCGTGACACCTGGTTGGCGCAGCGCCGTAAAATTATGGAGGTGACGAGTGACAAAATCACAGGTGGATTGGCCACCAACAAAATATACATCAACGAAGCACTTACTAAGGTAACTAGAACCCTGCTGTGGAACACAAAGAAGCAGCTTCATGGCGTATACAAGTACATATGGGTATCTAGTGGTAAAATTCTAGTTAAAAAAAGTGAAGGTGAAAAGTCAATATGCATCCGTAATGAAAGTGAAATCGTGACCTTACTTAACATAAGCTGAAGTATTTTTATTTTTATTAACTACCTAATAACTGGTATGTTTGTGTTTAACTATTCTTATAAAATTCAACGATTCATTTCAGTTAGACATAATAATTGATGATGAATCTATTAATTATGTATGTACTGATAGCATAGATAATTGGATAAGTCAAAGTATCTGCAAAAAAGAACTATGTATTATTCACGTAAATATTCGTTCTATAAAAAAACATTTTTCAGAACTTTTAGTAGCGCTTAACGACCGTCTTAATTATATAGATATATTAGTCATAACTGAACCTAACGTCAATTATTCTTTGTTACCATTTTATATCATTCCTGGATTCGATGTTAATGTACACACTCGTTGTGGGCGTAGAGGTGGAGGAGTGTTGGTTTACTCTCGCGCGGGGTTGTGCGCGCGGCTTAATCCTATCCTTGTGAATGGTGAGCGCGCAGCCGAGTTTGTTTCCATTGTTTGCGACTGGCAAGGTGAGCAATTACACGTCATTTCAATATACCGTCCACCAAGATACAATAATCAGAATAAAATCCAAGAATTTTCAACCTACTTTGAAAAACTTTTACAGTCATTATCTACTAGTGACAAAGTAATAATATGTGGGGATATAAACATAAATTTATTAAAAGATACAGAGAAGTACGTAAAATGTTATGAAGATTTATTAGCCGAACATGGTTTTACAAAATGTATTAAAGACGTGACAAGAAGGGAAATTTTAATGGGTAATGTAGTCGAATCATGTTTAGATCATATATTTATTAAATCATCCTCAGCATTAATCGATTCTGCAGTAATAAAACATTAAATATCAGATCATTATTTGGTCGCGGCATCTGTACAATGGAAACAGACCCCGAATGTAGCTCACTCGGGCGAGGTGTGTGAATCACGCGCTGCGCCCGCCACTACCACAGCCCAGTGCCACCGCCATGTGCTTGATAATAGATTGGTCAGAGAAAAATTATTAGAAACTAACTTCAATCATCTCTTAAATATTGATTGCCCATTTAAATTATACGACGAGCTATCAACTTTATTTAGAGACATATATAACCAATGTTATAAAGTAAAAAATATGACTGGAAACAGAGACTATAGAAATGAAAAGTACTGGATAAACAACAGCTTAAAAAATATGGTTATTGTAAAAGATAGATTATTCAAAATATGGTGTAGCGACCCAAAGAATATGGTAAAAAGACTAACTTATACTAGGTACAGAAATAAATGTCAAAAGGTAATTTTTAAATGTAACGTAGAACATGATAAAAAAACAATTTTAGATTGTAATAATAATATTAAAAAATTTTGGGATAAAATTAATGAGTTATCGGGTAAAAATAAGCAGTCTTTGGATAATCTAATCTTAAGTAACATAACTAAACAGGACGGCACGCAGGCAGTCTGTAATGAATTTGCTGATACATTTTCAAAGGAAATTGATCAAATAAAGCACTCCTGTGATGAAAAATGGCTGGAAAGGAAGACTTATGTTAAATTGTCTAATGTGTGTATGAGATGGCAACCGGTTAATGGCAAGGACATAAAACTAATAATTGATAAAATGAATAAAAATAAATCACCGGGAAGTGATCTTATACGCATGTCTGATTTGAAAATAATTGTTGATAAGATTAGCCCTGTTTTATCTAAGCTGATAAATCTATCTGTAAAATACCACAAATTTCCACAAAAATTAAAGGAAGCAATCATTCGTCCGGTCCATAAGAGAGGTGATCGTAAAGTATTTTCGAATTATAGACCAATAGCTATACTATCAAGTATTGATAAAATTATGGAAAAATGTGTTATCAATCAAATAGGAACTTTTTTACAATAAAATAATATCTTAACGGAATGTCAACATGGCTTCCAGAAAAATAAAAGTACCAACACCTTATTATCAAATTTTACGGACGAAATTAATGCACATTTGGAAAATAAAAAAATTATTGTAGCTATTTTTTATGATTTTAGGAAGGCTTTTGATACTCTACAGACTGAAACCCTCTTAAATGGAATGGAGGAGTGCGGCCTGGGGCAGCCGCTGAACCCTTGGTTCAGCGACTATCTCAGGGCACGCTCTTACCGTGTGAAAGTCGGCGATGCGTTCAGCGAGGAGAAACAAGTAAACTGCGGAGTTCCCCAGGGCTCCGGATGTGGGCCCGTGTGTTACCTGATGCACGTAGTCATCGTAGTTTTGTAGTCATCGTGGCCTAAAGGATAAGACGTCCGGTGCATTCGTATGTAGCGATGCACCGGTGTTCGAATCCCGCAGGCGGGTACCAATTTTTGTAATGAAATACGTACTCAACAAATGTTCACGATTGACTTCCACCGTGAAGGAATAACATCGTGTAATAAAAATCAAACCCGCAAAATTATAATTTGCGTAATCACTGGTGGTAGGACCTCTTGGGAGTCCACACGGGTAGGTACCACCACCCCGCCTATTTCCGCCGTGAAGCAGTAATGCGTTTCGGTTCGAAGGGTGGGGTAGCCGTTGTAACTATACTGAGACCGTAGAACTTATATCTCGAGGTGGGTGGCGCATTTACGTTGTAGATGTCTATGGGGTCCAGTAACCACTTAACAGCAGGTGGGCTGTGAGCTCGTCCACCTATCTAAGCAATAAATAAAAAAAAAAAAAAACGTAAATAGCCTCTGTGGAGTATTACGTCACTGCTCCGCCCACATGTTTGCCGATGACCTTTGTACTCTGAGCGCTAGTACTGACCTCGCGGTAATGTGTCGCCGGGTTCAAGAGGATGTGGATGCGGTAGTTAAATGGTCACATGATAACGGCATTATATTAAACGCTGACAAAACAAAGATGATAATTATTCACTCCCCGTATTTACGTTCTATTGATAATCCGCCTCCTCTGATTGCCCACAGCTTTGATTGCTTCCACAATAAGAAAATTAACTGCACGTGTAATCCTATCGAAAAAGTTAATTGTCTAAAATACCTAGGAGTAAAAATAGATACCTCTTTTTCCTGGGATTCCCACATAGAATACGTATGTGGAAAATTAAGAATATTACTAGAAAAGTTTTATTATTTAAGTATTAAAGTTCCATTGCCAATACTAAATTGTTTATATTTTGCACTAGTGGATTCCATAATAAGTTACGCTCTTGATTGCTATGGATTAACATTTAAAACATACATAGATAAAATAGAATCATTGCAAACAAGATTTTTAAAATTACTCGTAAATAAAAAGACAAAGAATCAATGTAAAGGAGATTACTCTAAACTATATAAAATATGTAAAATTTTACCGGCTAATCGTTTAACTAACTTGGTGCAACATAAAACTGGCACAAGGTCAATGTCCAAAGGAAAATTTGAAATACCCATGGTACAAAATTACTATGGAGATAGAACGTTAAAAAAACGTGTTCCATACTTACTCAATAGTTTACCCGAGGACATAAGACGTGAGCCTATACTTGCTAAATTTAAAAGCTTATTAAAAAAACATTTGTTAAATACGTTGTAACCATTTACGTAAATTAATTGTGTTATTATAGTATAAGCTAGTTGAATGGTTTATACGCTATGTTTGTATAAAGCGAGTTACCTGCAGTCAAACTGCGTAAGCAGTTTTGCAGGGCATGTATTGAATGTAAGTGTAACTTTTTATGAATAAATATATTACATACATACATACATCGGCTACGACTGGGTCCTGCGGAGCGTCATTCGGGGTCCCCTCACCGGGCTGAGTGTAATTTGTTACGCCGACGACACGTTGATCGTGGCTCCGGGGAGGGACTACCGGGAGTCTGCCCGTCTGGCGTGCGCAGGCGTGGCACACGTCGTCACAAGGATCCGACGGTTGGGGCTCGAGGTGGCGCTCGACAAAACCCAGGCCCTGTTGTTTCACGGGCCGGGACGAGCGCCACCTCTGGGTGCCCACCTCGTGATCGGAGGCGTCCGCGTCGGGGTCGGGGTGACCGGTCTTCCGTACCTCGGCCTCGTACTGGATGGTCGGTGGAACTTCCGCGCTCACTTTGAGAAGTTGGGCCCTCGACTGATGGCGACGGCCGGCTCTCTGAGCCGGCTGCTTCCAAACGTCGGGGGTCCCGATCAGGTGGCGCGCCGCCTCTACATGGGGGTGGTGCGGTCGATGGCACTATACGGTGCTCCCGTATGGTGCCACGCCCTGACCCGCAAGAACGTCGCGGCGCTGCGACGTCCGCAGCGCGCGATCGCGGTCAGGGCGATCCGAGGATACCGCACCGTCTCCTTCGAGGCGGCGTGCTTGCTCGCCGGGGCGCCACCCTGGGACCTGGAGGCGGAGGCGCTCGCTGCCGATTACCGGTGGCGTAGCGACCTTCGCTCTAGGGGGGGAAGGGCGCCCCGGCGAAGGAGTAGTTCGAGCGCGGAGGCTCCAATCTCGACGGTCCGTGCTGGAGGCGTGGTCTCGCCGCTTGGCGGACCCGTCGGCCGGCCTCCGTACCGTCGAGGCGGTCCGCCCGGTTCTCGCGGACTGGGTGGGCCGCGACCGCGGATGCCTCACCTTCCGGCTGACGCAGATGTTGACCGGCCATGTGTGTTTTAGCCGGTACCTCTTCAAGATAGCCGGAAGGGAACCGACGGCGCAGTGCCACCACTGCGCGGACCACGACGAGGAAGACACAGCGGAACATACATTGGCGCGTTGCTCTGGATTCGACGAGCAACGCGCCGCCCTCGTCGCGGTCATAGGTGAGGACCTCTCGCTGCCGCGCATCGTGGCTACGATGCTCGGCAGCGATGCGTCCTGGAAGGCGATGCTCGACTTCTGCGAGTCCATCATCTCGCAGAAGGAGGCGGCGGAGCGAAAGAGGGAGAGCTCTTCCCTTTCCGCACCGATCTGTCGCCGTCGAGCCGGGGGCCGGAGGCGGGAATACGCCCGTACGTCCCGGCCCCTGTAGGTAGCGGCCTCCCCCCGGTGAAGGTCAAGGGGCGACCTGAGGGGGTGAGGCCGCGCGGCGCGCTACCAGCACTCTAGCGCGCTGCCGTGGAGTGAATAGAGCGACCGGTCGACGGTGTATCGCGTCCCGACCCGGCAGGCTGGTTCTGGTCCAGCGGGGTATTCCGGGACACCAGCGGCACCGTCTGGGTGGCCCGACGGGCTGCCGTACCGAGACGGCCGACGTTTCAGAGCCTTCGATTCGCCTCGAAGGCTCCGTCGGCTGGGCGTCCTTGGGGTGAGCCGCGCCGTCTGGTTGTAGTGTTGACCGCGGTAGCCCCCCTACCTCATCCGGGTTCTGACCTCGGAGGGGATCGGACGTCGGGTGTAAGAGTGCAGGGGAGTCGTTTAGTGGATGGGTCCTAAAATCCTTGGGCCCGCGGTCTGCTCACAACACCTTGCAGATCGTTGAGTCTCACATACCCCGCGCGCCCTTTTTGCGCGGGGACCTCGTAGGAGGTTCGGCCCTCTACCCGGAAAAAAAAAAAAAAAAAAAGGAGTCATTGCTCGTTAATGAGACATAGTACAGCTAAGGATTTGAACCTGAATTTCTACGTGAGGAAAGGTATGCCGGTATTAAAAGGAATAGGATGAAATGATACTGCCCTTTAGGTGTAGCTACTGTGAATGTAAAAGTTCAAGGGTTAAAAAAAAAACATTGGAATATATAGTGAAAGATTATGTACTAAGTTACTCTGCATTACTTGGACATTCCTTTACAGAGAAGCCTGCTATTATAATGACTAAGACTCCGACTGAGATTGTACTTGAAAGACTCACGTGCATTAAAATAATACTCGTAGTGGAAAATGACACTGAAATAGATGGTAACGTTGTACGTCCCAAAATTGTTAATGCTAATAGGCAGGGAACACAGCCGAGGACACGCAAGATAATACAGGAGAAAGTTGATAGAGGAGGACATGACCCTCAGCACTGAGGATTATCGATGCAAGGAGGAGGATGAGCAGGAAAACGGTAGCATCTACGTCCATGGCTCGTTAATCTTTTTCCGGGGGACTGGATGATGGGATCGATTGCAGTCCTGAGCTGGCAAAACAGCAACGTGAGGAGCTGCAAGGGTTATTGCTTCAGTATAGCGATTGCTTCTCAAGTGGGCTCAGGGACCTTGGGTTTGCCAACGTCGCCGAGATAGTGATCGACCTTGGCGACGCGGAGCCAGTCGTGTATCGCCCATACCGTATGTCACATGCTGGGCGACAGTTGGTGGGAGGCATGGTTAAAGAGATGGTAGATGGTGGTATGGCTGGGGAGTCATCTTCATCATGTGCCAGTCCTATGGTCCTGGTACGAGAGTGGTGAGAAGCGATTGTGTGTGGACTATCAAGCTCTTAATAAAGGGACCAAGGGGGAGCCCTGCCCCCTGCTGAGAGTCGAGGATCGGTTGGACTTGTTATCGGGATTTTAGGGAGGGCATCGGGAGACTAGGCGAGGTTCTATGTAGTGTGCAGCTCGCCTAACCTTATATTTGTAACTGCACACACTAAATTATAACAGTATTACACGAATTGTCGACTTGAACAGTTCTCTTTTATTTCACCTACAACACTCCAATACATGGCGACCCTTAGCCAGCAGTTAAAATTTTGCAACATACATAAATTACGAGAGTAGCTGAATAAATTATGAACAAATACAATTATGAAGAATAGAAGTTTGTGAACACGAAAAGAGGAAAGAAGATTTTCAAATTATAGAAAATGAAAAAAAAAAAAAAAAAACCTCACAGAAGATTGATTTGGATGAAGCGATGAGAACAATAGAAGAAGACAGAAAAGGGTGTTGCTGCCGGGAGCCAGGAGAATGCTCAAGCCTTATGATGAGAGGATATGCAGGGCGCCGGGAGATAAATTGTACGGGTCCGAGATGGAGCAGCTAGGAGTCAGCTCGAGTCCAATGCTGAGGAGTTCAGTCACCCATGCTACGTAAGACGTCATGACCTACATATACGTTGACAGTAAATACGTGCTTACTGCAATGTAAGTTTTTGCTTTGATATTGTAATATTTTTTTTTTCATTATTTTAATGTTCTCTATTACGAGTATATGTTGTTATTATTAAGTTCATGCGGAATTACTTTATATTTAGTTTAAGGAAATTATGTCAGAATGATAGAATATTCGAATTGTGATACAAAAATGTCAGACTCATTTGACATCAAAACTGCAATTTCCCTGTTGCCGGTAATGAGTGGCAATATTCGGTTTAAGGAAATCTATGTCTTTCTATCCACAAGAGCAGGTTATGCAACTACGAGAAAACTACAGAGGTTTCTGAGGCCGAGGAGCTAGCCATTTTTATAACAATAAGACAAATTCTGTACCTCAGAGGTAAACAATAGTAACTCCACTTTTTTCGAAATTACGTTTTTTATACCATTAAAATCGCAAGAACCAGTTCTACACAATAGTATAAAGCATTAAATCCTACGTTACCTATGAAAAAAGATATACAATGGTATATAACATTAATTGCACAAATATTAACAGGGTATAGGATCTCAAATGATGTTGATATTTTTTGCCTCTAAGCACAGCGCGACCTTAATGCTGTTTATTGGACATAATGTTCTATACCTCTTAACAAAACGCGGGGGCGCGCGCTGTACACGTGAAACTGTCGTTGCTTTGAGCGTATAAAATAACGCAATTAATTTTATAAAAGCGTAAAAATAATATGTTTTCACGTGGAAAATTACTATGTAATCTTGCAAATGCCGGAGAACAGTGTAATGCAACTCTGCACTGCGATATGGTAAGTGCTCCTATTATTACTTCCATTATCATGAACATACTGGGTAAATAATAGAAATGTAAACAAGTGATAATTGCATGCTTGTCGTATAAGTGGCGAGTGGCTGAATGGCGAGCTTCTTCTCATATGGCCCGTTATTCTTTTCTTCGAAAAATTTTTAATCCAACCCATGGTAGTGCTCAGTAGTTGTTAATGCCTCTCACCGTCAATATTCTGAGGACTGACCGGGCTGAACGTTGTTTATTTTCAGTGGTCGATCCGAACGAATGCTTCAGTGATAATTACGTATACAATTTTGTATTGTTGTTTTCTAGAGCCCCGGAGAAAGCAGCAACATGTACCTGAATGCCCCGATTCACCCAAAATGTTATCGCCAAGGCCTTAAAAAACCCTTGATGTGCATTTGGATCCATCTTAAGAACTACATACAGATAATTTTGATACACAATCATCCCCTTCGCTTTATTTACTGATATCTCAAACAAACATAAAAAAGATATAGAACAGAGAACAGAGAACCTCACGGAGAAAATCTGCATATCCTGGAATGGAATTCCGCCGAAAGTTTATTTGCAAAACTTTGCCTAGAGCTTAACGTACTTATAGCTCCATCTCAAGAAAAGTGTACGGTCGGTGTTGCTACTGATAATGGATCCCAACTGTCAACCACTGTTTTGCTTACTGATATTACAAAAAATTTCGTACCATCTACAAACTTTCAACACAAAGGTACAGATAAGGTTAGGAGTTTATGAGCTGAAGATTTTTCACCATTAGATGAAGAATATATACCAGACACCGATGAAGACGCTACAAAATGCGAGTATGTTGGAAAAAGGCAGATAACTATACCAGAAATAAGTAACTCATCCATCGAAGATGTAGAAAATATGATAGACAACAGAGAAACCCAATTACTCAATCAATCAGTTAATTCCTTTAAATCCTTTCCTTCCGTTAAATCCTTTTCTTCCGTTAATTCCTTTAATTACGTTAATTCCTTTAAATCCGTTAAATTCTTTTAGCGTCTGCACTATACGCTAAAAGGATTTGACAAAGTTGAAGCGATAGAAAGCCATGGTGCCAAAAAAATTCTAACTGTAGATCTCCAAAGAGTTTTACCAACACTATATTTGACTATAGCCAAAGTTTCTATTACAGAAAGCTGTGGACGTTTAACTTTACGATTATGGACTCAGTTCCGATAGATAGCTGGTGTTTTACGTGGGACGAAACCGTGGCGGGTTGAGGTGGAAATGAAATGGCATCAGGAATAGTTAATTTTTTTAACGATAGAGCGTTGAAAGAAGTAACCTTATGGAGCGACAATTGTGCGGGGCAGAATAAGAATGTGTACTTGATGATGGCTTAGGTACTTCTGGATATTAACTCAAAAAGAGCATTTGTAAATAATAAACCACAAGTATTTACTAAAAGGGCACACTCACATGGAATTGGATGTGATCCACTCAATAATAGAGCGAGAAAAGAAAAAGATCCAAGAGTTTCCCATTGTTACTCCCTGGCACTGGCAGCAGTTTATTAAGAGCTGTTCAAGAAAATTATTTCTTGAACAGCTCTTAATAAACTGCTGCCAGTGCTGCAACTGCTCCATCCATATTAATCATTTTACTTTTATTAAAAAGTAAAATGATTAATATGTATATGTCGGCGCAAATATGACTATTTACCTACCTATTATAAAAATAATAATGATTCAATGTGATAATCGGATAATCTGGTCATCAACTAATCACTCTGTGTTTGTTAAGATGAGAAATTGATGTAAAAACAGTCCTGTCAAAACTTGTAAACACGCTGACGTGTACGTCGGCGCAAATATGACTATTTACCTACCTATTATAAAAATAATAATGATTCAATGTTATAATCGGATAATCTGGTCATCAACTAATTACTCTGTGTTTGTTAAGATGAGAAATTGATGTAAAAACAGTCCTGTCAAAACTTGTAAACACGCTGACGTGTACCAAGCCCTATAAATACGGCCGTGCTGTCTAACGCTGATTCATTCATGTCCGAGCCGTAGTACAGTAAGGATCTCTCTGAACGCTGTCACGCTTCTCGTGAAATATACGCAGTTATTGTGAAGTTCTGGTGAAGTTTTGTTTCGGAAGCCCAAACATGAATTATCGTCAACAAAGCGATAACCGTGACGTCAGCAATGCTGACGTCACACTTTTTAAAAAACGTTCCTTCAGTATCTCCCCCGACATCAGAAGTGAAGGATCAGGACTCTACTCTCACTGGCGTGACGTGTTTGAACATGTTCGAAGTACAGCGGAAAAACATGATGCAGATCAGAATACCAGTGACGGTATCTTCACACGTAGGTGTCACATGGAGGCATTTGCGACTTATTTCTCGCTCGTTATGCAAAATTCTTGCTGCGACGCTCATCAATTTAAGCAATGGTAAGCCACAAAAGCGTGAATGCAGCATACGCAAGTCGTGTAATAACGTCTGCTACCTCGATGGAAGATCTGAGCCACGAAGAAACTTTATCACGTGGCATTTACTAGCGGAAATACGACACGTCACAAGCTATTGCAAGAAATTAAGGCAAGTGCAAGTCTCAAGTGGAAGTTCGATCGCAATAATGACGCAATCATGACGAGTGAGTAGTTCCGACACGAATCGTTTTTAAGCCAATGATTACTGCCAGAGTTACATGCCACTAGTCAATAAACCAGGACATGAGACTGTGAATTGTCGCTGAAACCTAGATTTAATACCAATACACTAAACGTTCGATGACTTCGGGCTCCAGCAAGCAAGTAAACAAGAAAGCAAGCAAATTTTCGTGGGGAAGAAAATTGACACATTTGAAGTCGTCGTGACCTGTAAGATAAGACGTCCGGTGCGTTCGTGTCTGACCATGCGGCGGTGTTCGGATCCCGCAGGCGGATGCCAGTTTTTCCGGTGAAGTGTGTGCTTGTGCGTGCTTGACAAGTGTTCGCGGTTGGCTTCCGCAGTGTGGGAGTAACATCGTGTAGTAGAGGTGGAACCCGCAAAATTGTAATTTTCATGGTGGCTGGTGGTAAGATGTCTTGTGAGTCTGCACAGGTAGCCGGAGGTGAGACTTCTGCGGTCGCAGCCCACCCAGTCTGCGAGAACCGGGCAGATCGCCTCGACGGTACGGAGGCCGGCCGACGGGTCCGCCAAATGACGAGACCACGCCTCCAGCACGGACTGCCGAGTTTGGAGCCCCCGCGCTCCGGCTGCACTTGCGCTAGGGCGCGCCGCCTCGTAGAAGACTGTGAGGTATCCTTGAATGACTCTGACCGCGATCGCGCGCTGCCGCCCTCGCAGCGCAGCGACGTTCTAGTGGGTAAGGACGTGGCACCAGACGGGTGATCCGTATAGTGCCATCGACCGCACGGGTACCGTCACCCTGCCTATTTCTGCCGTGAAGCAGTGGTGTATTTCGGTTTGAATGGTGGAGCAGCGGTTGTAGCTATGCTGAGACCTTGGAACTTGTATCTCGGGGTGGATGACGCGTTTGCGTTGTGGATATATGTGGGTCCAATAACTACATAGCACCAGGTGGGCTATAAGCTCGTTCATAGTCCACCCATCTAAGCAAAAACATTGCCACGAGTTGCCGCCGAGGCAAATTGATGGCGCGATGTCATCGACGGCCGCGAGCAACGCAGCAGCAGAGCAACGTGCCGGTAGCTGCGTAACATCGGGTGTTTTGGTAAATGAGAAAAATCTGGTGAGTCGTTTTACTTTTATTTGGAATCTGGTGCCGAATGTTCTCTTGTCGAGAAATCTATTAGTAGTAGCTTCATAATTCAGGAATTTTATGCGATGGTTCTCATAAAGGGTCTGTTGTTTTGACCAAAACTGTACGGAACAAATCCTTTGCGATGATTTATTGCTTAACCATTTTAATGTCATGTACTACCCGATAGTTGTTTTAATCGGTTCAGTGAGATTGAGCATTCAGCGAAATAAGCGCTTAAATCTAGTGTGTCCTTATTCGAAGCCCACACTTGCGTTATTGCTGACCAAGCTCGCAATTAGCTCATGGAATTGTTTTTGACAAGAAGTGCTAGAAGCACATATTTTTAAATTGTTCTATCCAACGTATAAAAAGGGTGAGCCCTCTTGAGCTTTTAATAATTCGCGTGCCATACCCCCAAAAGCTTTTTTACTTTAAATGATACTGAAAACAAGAGATTAACCTTGACGAGACCAGAGAGCAACCGGTTCCCCTCGTACTAATGGACAGGTAGAGCGCGTTATGAGTGTCCTAAAAGCAATGTTAACAGCGGTAGACTAGCGATACCAAATCGTCGCAAGATGTTGTAGGTGAGGTTCAGCTAGCTATTAATTGCACGATGAGTCATGTAACGAAAGCATCGCCACTCGAGCTTTTAATCGGTAAGGTTGCAAGACCGTCGTTGATGTGTAGCGATGTAGACCGAAATTGATATTGACGAAATTCGCGAATAAGGCGCGATTTGATAATACAAAGACGAAAATTTAAAATTTTCCGGTAAGCGTACATACAAATATGCACACGATAGGTTGAGGAGGATATCAGTAGGTCATGTACCAGTCGAAGTTGATGTTGACAATGATCCTATTGAAGATGAGTGAGCCTAAGTTGTGCTGGAAACTCTAGTAAGACTCTATCGGCCGTATTGTGTTCGACCGTACTAGTAGCTATTACGTAGTCGTAGCCCGGTAGAAATCTATGTCTCTTGAGGCAACTCAAGTAGTCCGTGGGTGCGCAGCGCGCGTTTGGCTCTGACGGAGGTCGGGGTCTGTAAATACCATCGTGTGTAGTCAGCGGGTGATGCACACGGGCGATTCACGCTGTGGATGCGCATCATGAGGCCATTTGCTATTGCTGGTCGACGGGAGAGCCGTGGCGATAGAGAGGCTTATGTGAAGTTTCGATAATTTAATTATGCTTAATTAAATGGTTGAATGAATAAACGACGGTGGTACAAGGCTCTGATCATCCTCTGCTCTTTAATTTGCTCTAGTAGTTTATTGTGATCAATTATTTCCGTATACTTGAGAATTTTCTAAGCTTTTACTATGTGTGTGTGCTTAATTCATCAAAATGTAGTGCAATCCCTAAATACGATTTTGTTGAAACTAGTGATTTAGAAGATGTAGAGTCAAAAGACCACGATACAACTAACTGATTAAAGTAAGGATTTTTGTAGTCCTATTTTGTGTGATTAGTAAAGAACAGTATTCGATGTCATTTATAAAACTGGTAATTGAACACATCACCTAAATCGAGCGATGTGTTTTATGTTGAAGTTGGGTGCCGGATGGAGGTCCCACTTATTTGCGTCGCTCGATGGAGGTATCAAGGTTATCGTCACTTGATATAGGTGGCATGAGTTACTCTCGCTAGATGGAGGTGATTGTAACGACAGTTTGTGATTGGTACTGAATACTGATGAAATACTACTCACATTACTTAGTTTTGTAATGACTCGGGTTTCTAATGCTTATTGAGCATTAATGAAATTTTTCAGTTGTATAGTGTGTCGCTAATAATTGGGTAATTAAATTATCTACTCACACAGGTTAAAGATCTTGTTGAAAGCTAACGTTATGGTTTGTAATGAAAGAATCCCAATCCTCAATCGTGAATGAATCAGGATTGGCCGAGACGAAACCTGTTTGATATTACAGAAGGTTATTTTTCTAGCAGGAGCGTCACACAGGGACGTGTGACATGTCAGAATGGCCGTGTCGTGATTAACGACTTTTAGTAATATTAAGACATTATTTTGACTATTATTTTAAATGATGAAATGCTGTTTTGATAAATATCACAAAATGTAGGGTAGACTCCGTAACGCCACAGTATAAAATGGCGGTACGTGGACAGAGTCGTGGCGTTCCGTGTCAGACAGTCATCCAGTTCGTATCAGACGGTCCGTCCGTCAGAGTCAATGAGTCTCTGGCAGTCAGTCAGTCAGTCTGTTGGTATGTGGCACGAAACTGTCGGTTTACCCTGTCATTGTGAAAGTTGTGTGTGTTGAGTTTCAATAATTATTATTCAAAAAGTTTTATTGACTAAACTGAGTTCAATCGAACACGAGTGATAACGGAAACTACCGCCTAACCATCCCCACCGCGCGCCGATTTATATTTCTTACTGCTATCCTGATAGTTACTTAAAATGTTTACCAATTTATGAGAAAGTCAGTATCAACATCAGCAGTAAGATCCAGCCGTTGGCCTTTGTCTTTGTTGACGGGTCGACCATCATTAAAAGTAAGCCTGTACATTACCCCTATCCTATTTTCCTTCCTTGAACCAATTTCAGAGCCCCTGTGGACCACGGTCATAATACATAAGGCCTAGGCCACAGCATCGTCCTACCTACATCCTTTAGAGCCCCTGTGGACCACGGCGTACGAGACCGCTCAGCACCACAGCATCATTCCCATGTGAGCTCTTCATTACGCTATTTATTTTCAGAGCCTCTGTGGACCACGGTCATAAATATAAGGCCCAGGCCACAGCATCGACCTTCCCAATCCTTTAGAGCCCCTGTGGACCACGGCGTACGAGACCGCTCAGCACCACAGCATCAAACCCTCATAAGCCTAAACAAAAGGCAAGAAAAAAAAAAAAAAAAACATTACTTTTCAGAGCCTCTGGGGACCACGGTCAAAATGATTGACTATGACTGACTAACTTTGACCGACTGAGGCCTAGGCCCCAGCATCATCCTAGTTCCCACTTCCATTAGAGCCCCTGTGGACCACGGCGTTCGAGACCGCTCAGCGCCACAGCATCAATCCTATCTACGAGAAATCAAATCGTGCAATTATGCGTGGAGCATTTGTATCGATATATCTACGAGTACATAAATCGTGCGAGTAAGCGTGGAGCATTACAAGCACTTCAATATCATCGCTCACCTTCCATGTACAGCATTCCTATAACAATTTTGTATAAAGCTTCTCAATCTTTATTCTGTACTACATAAGTACCACAGTGTACGCCCACTACATAAGTACCACAGTGTACGCCAAAACAACATCCTTATCTAGACACCTTAAATAAATCTACGAGAACCTCCGAGAAACCTACGATCAAATCGCATTAATAGTCTCAAACCTACATAGTTACAAGTAACGCAAGTAGTATAACAGATGCGCTACTCAGAGAAACTTTCTATTCCTGCAGGTCAATGAGAATCAAAGAAAAACCTACGAGAATCAACGAGGCTGGTGCAGAGCGCGCACCGCCTGTCAGTATGGCCGTGTCGGCGCAAATATGACTATTTACCTACCTATTATAAAAATAATAATGATTCAATGTGATAATCGGATAATCTGGTCATCAACTAATCACTCTGTGTTTGTTAAGATGAGAAATTGATGTAAAAACAGTCCTGTCAAAACTTGTAAACACGCTGACGTGTACGTCGGCGCAAATATGACTATTTACCTACCTATTATAAAAATAATAATGATTCAATGTTATAATCGGATAATCTGGTCATCAACTAATTACTCTGTGTTTGTTAAGATGAGAAATTGATGTAAAAACAGTCCTGTCAAAACTTGTAAACACGCTGACGTGTACCAAGCCCTATAAATACGGCCGTGCTGTCTAACGCTGATTCATTCATGTCCGAGCCGTAGTACAGTAAGGATCTCTCTGAACGCTGTCACGCTTCTCGTGAAATATACGCAGTTATTGTGAAGTTCTGGTGAAGTTTTGTTTCGGAAGCCCAAACATGAATTATCGTCAACAAAGCGATAACCGTGACGTCAGCAATGCTGACGTCACACTTTTTAAAAAACGTTCCTTCAGTATCTCCCCCGACATATATATTATATTAATAATTTTACTTTTATTAAAAAGTAAAATGATTAATATGGAAACCGATCACTAAGGATTTTTCTGCTTTTTGTGAAGGATCATCAACTCCTATTGTTCACAGAAAAAAATCAAATGCAGGAGAAACTGTGCCTTATTCAGCTATAGTGTGGATGCAGTTCCGAAAAAATGAGATGGGTTCAATGTTCTACAAAATTTCATTTGACCAGGAAACATTCGATTAAGTCAGTTTTATTAGGATCAAACGAAGAGCATGTTTGATGCCCACGACGAAACCTATTCGAGAAACTCGAAAACCCATTTCAAGACTGAAATACAACGACTTACAAAAATCTTTGCGGTGGATTCCATCCATGTTTCATGAATATTAAAAGAATCTTCCATGAGCGGAAGTTCCTGACTTGCCTTAAGCCTGCGAGTGAGCTATTAGTCTCTTAAAAATAATCAGATAAATAAATGTTTCAATTTCTTAGCACAGACTTATGATTTTTATTATATACAATAAATCCTCCTGTCTCCCTCGACCCCTTCAAAATTATTTCCAAGTACATTTTGATTACCTCATAATATTGTATACCTCTGAGAAATACATTTTTTTTAAAGGTATATAGCCTCAAGTCCATAAAATTAGATAATAGATAGATTTATCGTAATTATGTATAATTCATGATACTTCCCTCTATTTATTATAAAAAAAACAGCTAAGTTAATTACTCAGCCTCTATTAAAACTTTCTCAAAATTACATTCAAAATTTCACTACGCGCATTTTTGCCTCTCCTGTAAAATTTGACTTTAGGCTCTTAATGTTGTATACCTCTAGGGTACAGAATTATAATCGTAACTATAATTGTTATGAAAATAGTACAGGTCAACGAACTTCACATATCGTAAATCGAGGTAAACACTCAGGCGATCAGCGCCAGCGTCAGCATTTTCGCGGACGACCGATGAATTATCAGCGTGTACAGCATAACACGCAAGAGTCCAATGTCCAAGACAACTTGCGCAACGATAACGCAAATAATTATGACAACTTAGAGTTTTTCGCACCTAAACAGTGCACTCATTCGATTTTTAGTTATAGTAATTTTTGTGTAATTAAGTGTCAACTTAAAAATAGTAATATCGATCTTAATTTATTAATCGATAGTGCAGCTAGTTTATGTGTACTTAAGTATGAATGGTTGTCGCGACATAAGAATTTATTGAATTTAGTAAAACATGATAAGACGACGGACACGAATAAATGTAGAACAGATATTGTTCACGACGGACATAGATAGTTTTAAAAGTAGATAGAAAATATAGTTATAGGTTGGCTGTAAAATAATAGAAAATGTCCGTAACAAATAAATGAATAGTATGTTAAAATAAGTTATGTGAAAAATGACTGTGAAATAAATAGAGAGAATAGAAATAGCTAAAACATAGAAATAAGTTAATATTGTAAATATTATTTTGTAAATAAATATTGGTCCTCGTGGTCTTTAATTTGGCGTGGGAACGCAGGAGCGAGTCACAATACGGGCGAGCGCTAATGGAGCGACCAGGCAAACAATAGGCGAGCGAGGCGGCCGAGAGAACAATAGACGCCCACCGTGCTCGGACTCATAATAGCGCTGGACGAGTGCGCGTGGGCGACCATAAATAGAGGGCCTACCTCGCTGCAAATTCGCTTGAGCTACTGACCTTCGCCTCTACTAGAACGGTCGGGGTGAGGGTCCACGTACCGGGGGCCGAATTGCGGATTTATGCCGCGTATCGACCCCCGGGTCCTGATTTTGTCGAGGACGATATTAGACGGGCCTTGAACCATGATCGCCATCCGGCCTTGGTGGTCGGGGACCTCAATGCGAAACATGTCGCTTGGGGCTCCCGAATCATCACGCCGCCCGGAAGGCGATTGTACGAGGATGCCGAAAGGGGGGACTACTGCGTGGTCGGCCCCAACGAACCCACCCACGTTCCAACGTTGGCCCGGTACCAACCGGACGTTTTGGACGTGTGTGTTCACAAGGGGCTACGGTGCCCTCTAGCGATAGAGGCACTGTACGACCTGAGTACCCCTCACCTACCGATCTTGGTCACGGTGGGTTTGGGGCTCACTCGGGTCGCGACATCCCCTCTCAGGCCTAGGGTCGACTGGCAGTCCTTTACGGGACTGCTGGCCGACCAATCCTTGTTTCAAGACCCGTCTACCCCTGATGAGGTCGACACGGCGGCCTCCCGTCTCGTCGACACCATCAGGGGAGCCCTGGACCAAGTGACGACTCTGGTACCCAGCGGGGGGCCCAGAGCGGAACTCCCGGTGCACCTCAAGACGTTAATTCGTCGGAAGAGGGCACTGAGGAGGCTCTGGGCGACATATAGGTGTCCCAGGATTAAGCGCGAGCTCAATCGACTTGAGGGTGAGCTGGCGACTAAGATGCGGACTTACCGGGGTGATTCCTGGGAGGGGGGACTGTTGGACGCGTCCGACGACCGTACGATGGCCCCCCTTCACCGCATCTGTCGCCGGCTCACCAACAAGCCTTCCCCCACTTGCCCCTTGGAGGACGAGGGGGGAAGACGGTGTTTTACACCGTTGGCTCGTGCTGAAGTCCTGGCCAACTCGCTGGAGCGGCAGTTCACTCCGAATGTCTCTGCACCCTCGATGGCTGCATTCCATCGCGAGGTGTCAGAGAGCGTAATCCAACTCCTCAAACCGGAATCGCCGGGAGTCGAGCTGGGAGATGACGACTTAGTCACTCCCAGCGAGGTGCGCCTCCTCATCAAGTTGATGAAGAGGCGCAAAGCCCCCGGCGAGGACGGTATTCCTCCCCTCGCCCTACAAAACCTCCCTCCCTCAATCGTGTCAGCAATGACACGATTGTTTAATTCCATTCTCCGGGTAGGACACTTCCCTGGAACTTGGAAACTGGGCAAGATCATCGTCTTGCTCAAACCCGGCAAAGACAGGAGAAAGCCCTCCAGTTACCGACCGATTACCTTGCTCTCGCACGTGGGCAAGTTGTTCGAGCGGCTGCTCCTGAGGAGAATATCGCCGTATATTCTCCTCAGGCCGGAGCAATTCGGCTTTAGAAGCGGCCACTCGACGACTCTGCAACTGACCCGTGTCCTGCATCACTTGGCGGACCGGCGAAACTCGGGCCAATACACGGTCGCGGTCCTTCTCGATATCGAGAAGGCCTTCGACCGTGTGTGGCACGAGGGGCTGGTCCACAAGCTGCGGGACGCGAGCCTACCGCACGCTCACGTGCGACTGCTCGGGTCGTATCTGGAGGGCAGAACCTTCTTTGTCGCGGTCGAGGGCGCACGGTCTTCCGAGCGTCCCATTAAGGCCGGGGTTCCCCAGGGTAGTGTCCTATCTCCTATCCTATACGCCCTCTACACCAATGACATCCCCACCCTGGAGGGTCACCTTCGGGCGTGGGAGGAGGACGTGAAGTTGGCCTTGTTCGCTGACGACTCGGCCTACTTCTCGTCCTCTCCGTTCCCCTCTGCAGCCATCATGAGGATGCAGAGGCTTTTGGATTTACTGCCCCAGTGGCTGGACCGTTGGAGAGTCGCGGTCAATGTGGGAAAGACCGCGGCCTTACTCTACGGTCCGGTCCGTATCAGAGTCGTCCCAAAGAAACTCAGCCTCCGAGGTGTGAATGTCGAGTTCAGGACCACGGTCCGGTATCTCGGATGCGACATCGACCGCTCTTTGAGCATGGTCGCGCACGTCAACCGAGTCATCGGTCAGGCTCGCGCGGCCATGTTCTTGTTGCGGCCGGTGTTTGCGTCCGGGCTTCCGACCAGGACCAAACTCGCCATTTACAAGACATACGTCCGTTCCCGCCTCACATACGCTGCTGCGGCCTGGTATCACCTGTTATCACCGTCCCAGCGATCTAGGTTGCAGGCCCAGCAGAGTCTTTCCCTCCGCATTATCGTCGGGGCCGGGCAGTACGTCAGAAATGACGTTATTGCCCGGGACCTAGGTGTGGAGTCGCTCGTGGAGTTTGTGACTAGGCTCGCCCGTAATATGTACAAGCGAGCCGAAAACGGGCCCCATGAGCATCTCCACAGCATAGCCCCGCTGCACGCCAGACCACCGGATGGTACGGCGTTGCCGCGGGAGCTATTGGTACCCCCGACGATCGTTCGGAGATAAAGCTCCTCGCCGGCTGTGAGGCCGGGGAGGACCTATGAGCGCCCCTCTCGGAGCTGAGTTTCATCAGCCTCTAGCCCCACGCCTCTTGCCCGTTTGGCGGGTCCCCCGTATGGGGACCGCGGCTGCACCCCGTAGGTGCAGCCTCATTTCCATGAGGGGCTTTGACCCCACCCCCCACCCCCTTTTGGGATGGGGTGTTCTTACCCGCTGCAGTCCTCCCCCCCATCAATATTGTATAACGATGGGGAGAGGGGGAGAGGACTGCAGCGCGGAGTGCGGATTTGCTCTCTCCCCCATATTAGGTTAAGTTAGATTAGGATTAGGTTTAGGTGTGACGGCGCGCGCTGTCCCGGCACTCCACGGAGTGCAGGAACGGCGCGCTGTCGTCGCTTAGATGTAAGTTAGATTAAGTTAGGTGTACTTTAGGTTAAGCTAGGATAAGATAAAATTATAAAAAAAAAAAAAAAAACAGTATGGAGGAGAGCAGCAGCCGCCCCCGGAAGAAGAAGGGAAGAAAGAAGAAAGAAGAAAGAAAGGAAGAAAGAAGAAGGAAGAAAGAAGATGAAGAAGTGAAGACAGAAATCGTCCCACCACTTACCTCGAGCCTGTATACAGTCCATCCCGCAGTGCATCACCCCTGCCTTAATAGGCGGGGAGCTACAAGTCCGGGTAGAGGGGTTTCCCCGAGGCCCGCTCCGCGCCCCCGCAAGGGGACGCGACGACCCCACGACTGCAAATTCAGTTCGAGACAGCGAGCCGGCGAGTCAAGACCTCTCCAGAAGAAGAGGAGAGAGCCAACCGAACAAGAAGAGACTCGCTCCTACGCCCTGCGTCGGTCAAGCCACGAGGACCGTGTGAACGCCATACTGAAGCCTTCGTTATTTTCCTCGAACCAATCCCAGCACCCGTTCCGCGACAGCCACTGCGGCAATACTCGAGCCACCACGTTTCAACGAGTAAGAAGTCTAAAAATCACACGTGGTGGCCGAAACCTGAGCGGTGGCCGTCCGGAATACTATGGGACATATTTATTTAAATATTATAAATAATCATGTGAATTTTGCACAACGCAGCTGCAGATGCATTGAGCCGGATACCTTTTACATCCAACAGCTTAAAGAAAATGCAACAGCATGTAGTATCGTTCATGACAAGAGCACAGGCTCGTAGATTACGAATTGACTGTGACAATTATAACATGACTACGGAGGTATCCTCTACTCCAAGGCCTGATCAACCTAAAGTAGTGGAAATCCTCAAACGACCAATTCACGGCGTTGAATTGATTCTATTTTGTAATAAAAATATATTAAAACAGATAGAAAAATTCAAACATTTTACTAGTGATAATGGTAATTGCAAATTCGTGCCTGAAAAATCAGCAATTTTTATAATTTCTCAATCGTTGTCTACCGTAAGTGTGTTAATGAGAGAATTATAACGTTTTTGCAAGCAAATCAAAATAAACGTGCTCGTAATAATTAAAAGCAAGCGCTATGAACGATTTGTAAACAATTTTATAAAGGAAATGAGCCATTTGAAAGATTTTCCCAAGTTACTTGTTATTAAAGATGTGACAAGTATTACTGACAAAGACACAAAGACTGTGATCCTAAATGACTTCCACCTGTTACCCACGAGTGGCCACGCGGGGGTAAACAGAATGTTAAATAATATTAGGAAGTATTATTATTGGCCAGGAATGACCAATGACGTATCAGAATACGTAAAGAAATGTAAAAGTTGTCAGATTCAAAAGCATTCCAATAGACATACAAAGGAGCCAATGGTTATCACATCCACGGCATCCACTGCTTTTGAGAGAGTTAGTTTAGATTTAATGGGGTCATTAGATGTAGATAATTTTAATTATAAGGATATTCTGACGTTACAATGTGATCTGACTAAATATGTTGAAGCTTATCCTTTAGAAAATAAGGATACAGTTTCAGTAGCGCGATCATTTGTAAATAATTTTATTCTGAGGTATGGTATCCCTACAGAAATAATAACAGACCAGGGAACAGAGTTTATGTCATCAGTATTTACTGAAATTTGCAATTTATTGCATGTAAAAAAACTGCATTCAACAGCTTATCATCATGAGACTCTTGGAGGTTTGGAAAACACTCATAAGGTTCTAGGTGCTTATCTTAGGATTCAGTGTGATAATAATAAAACAGATTGGAGCAGTTGGCTTCCATTCTGGTGCTTTTCATTTAACACTACAGTTCACTCTGAGACAAAATACACGCCATTTGAATTAGTATTTGGTAAACATTGTAATCTACCATCTAACATAGAACAAAATTCATATGTTGATCCCTTATATAATCCTGATTCTTACCCTTTAGAACTAAAGTACAGACTTCAAAGAGCACAAGCTGAAGCAAGAAACAATTTGTCATTTAATAAAAAATTAAGAAAAATAAATTTTGACAAAACTATTAACTCAATAAAATATAAGAAAGGAGATTTAGTATTAATTAAAAATCAAGTAGGAGATAAGTTAGATAAGATTTATTTAGGACCATACGAAGTCATAGAAGATGTCTCACCAAATATTAAAATCTTAAAGGATAATAAAGCATACATAATTCATAAAAATAATACAAAGAAGTTTGTAACTTAAAATATTGTTTTATTGGATTTTTGTTAGTAACGTATGAAATTTAATAATATATTGTGTAATTTAGTTTTAATAAAAAAAAAGAAGGAATTATGTAATAATATTTTTTTTTAAAAAGGGGGGGAGGTGTAGTGTGCAGCTCCCCTAACCTTATATTTGTAACTGCACACACTAAATTATAACAGTATTACACGAATTGTCGACTTGAACAGTTCTCTTTTATTTCACCTACAACACTCCAATACATCTACAGCTTCTGAGGAAAGGCGGACTCACGTTGAAATTGGCTAGGTGGTGGGTCCAACCAACGTGGTCAGCAGTACGACTGTACAATCGAGTACCGGCCTGGTGCTCGCATGGCGCGCGGATGCCCTGAACAGAAACCTAGTCAATTCTTCTTCAGGTAGACTGTAGACAGTAATACACATGTACTGAACGTTTTACAAATACAGCAAATCGAACAAGACTGGATTATGACGGTACAAACTGCAGATGACGAGGTAAATAAAATCATTCTGACCCTTCATCGGTGGAGGTAGCGGACATACACAATAACTACAGACTGAAGAACGGCCACGTTTACCGCGTGGTAGGTAACGATATAAAACGGTTGGTACCCAAAAGTGTGCGCTGGCAAATTTTAAAAATGAACCACGATGACGTTAGCGATTGTGGTTTTGATAAAGGTACGAGTTTCACCAGTAAGGTATTTCAAGATTTTACGACCTCTTACGAGATATGCGGACGATACGACGCTTTTTGCGTCATCTGAGAAGGAACTTGCTGACCTATTCCGTAGAGTGGAGTACGAGAGTGGTTTGGTGGGGCTCTTCGTTAATAAGTCCAAAACAAAGGTCATGATAGTGGACAGAACCCCACGGCCGATTACCTAGCCGTTGGTGTGATCAAATAACCGCTCTAACTGGGTTGCCAGTCTCAACCGCCATTCGAGAAGCTGAGGACCGGACGAGATGGAAACAGCTCACGAGACAGGCCACGGTCAAGTTTCAGGGACACGACCTTCAGCAATGAAGAAAGCGAGAAAGAAGAAGACGGGATCAAACATATTGTAAATGCCGTTGCAACGCCTCGAGCAAACGGGCAAGTAAAAAAGTTTAATAGAACGATTTTGGATGCTTTATCGACGGCTGTTCACGGTGACGACAAGTCGTGGGACAACCACATCCCTCCCCTTCGCATTCGCATTCGTATATAGCGGAGCGTGAACTTATTATCTCACCTTCGAGATCCCGCAGTACTTTTCTGCGTGGACGCTGCCGGAAGCGAGGTGCTCTGGCTAGGCGATCCAAGAAAGTACTTGACTACCGTAGAACAAAAAAAACACACCTGCATACACAACCTGGCTCGGATCCAGCAACCCCAGTTGCAGGGAAGCCATCCAGTGAACGTTCATCGTCAGTTTGCGAACTAAACTGGTGATACCGTCTTTGTATATAGTATTGTTATTTAATCTCACTTTCATTGAATACTTTCTAGTGTGTTCGGTATACTTTTTTTTTTTTTATGATTGAAAGATTACTGGTGGCCCGGAGGCCTTTCCAGTTTCACCAGGACACGTGGGCGAGCAAAGGCTCAGCCAGGAGAGGTGGGATTTGCTAACAGCTACCCGAGCGCCTCCGAAGGAGACCTAACAGCTCAAGAGTAGCTGCTTCGCGAATGAATCTACTACCGGATCGGAATCGCGACCCGCTGAGAAGATCCGGCGAGAAACTCAGCGAGCTGATTCATGGGTTAGGTTGCACGGCGAACTCTTTGTCGAGTTCGACGAATACGGTTACCGAGGTCCCTAAGCCTGCTCCTAGTGTTAGAGCTGAAGGCGTCTAATGCAAAGGTTATTAGATCTGATGGATCCGTAAGGACGTGTCTAGGGCGTCGACGGTGACTGGCTTCTGCGTGATCAGGATTCGGGGAGTAGTCAGCGGCGGCAACGATAAGGCGATTATCATGACGCATAGCCTTATCGAAGTACCGTTCCGACGCTGACTTCATGTATTTCTGGATAGATTCGAGGCCCAGGTCGTCGTGTAGGTCAACGTTCCTCACTAACCACGGAGCTCCGACGGCTAACCTGCAAAAGCGGGATTGTAAAGATTGGAGGGTGTCTATGTGTGTGCGGGCCGCGTGAGCGAACACCACACTCGCGTAAGTCATGACGGGCCTAATGCAAGTTTAGTAAAGTGTCACCTTGTTCCGAAGGGACATTTTACTCCACTTACAGATCATGGGGTAGAGTCTACCGAGAATAAACGCGGCACGGTCACGGACTGATTTTATATGCGGGCGGAATGTCATCGATGCATCCAGGGTAACGCCCAGGTACTTGACCTTCCTGGCCCACGGTATGGGTTGTCTAAAGAGAGTAATCGGGGGTGTAAGATTCCTCCTCCTAATCCGGGAGGAAATCCGTGTGGAGCTTCCCCTCTGAAATAGCACCGCAGTACTTTTCACTGGGTTGATGTCTATGCGCCATTTTCGGAACCACTGTCCTAGGGCTAGGGCTGCACTCTGAAGCTTCTTCGCGATTAGGGACTTGTTTCTACTGGAATAGTAAACAGTCGTGTCGTCGGCGAATAAAGCTAAGTGGGTCGGCTGCGACAGGGGAATATCGTTAACAAATAAGCTAAATAGGAGGGGTGAGAGGACAGAGCCTTGCGGGACTCCAGCTGTGAGAGGTCGTGGGGAGGAGCGGGCTCCCTCGACTCGATATCGAAAAGAGCGGTTCGACAAGAAGTCCCGTATGATGAGCACGAGACTATCTGGCACGCCGATGTTGAAAAGCTTGAAAATCAAACCGTTGTGCCAGACTTTGTCGAACGCTTTTGCGACGTCGAAGAAGAGAGCTCCCGTGTATAACGGTTTTGGTCGATTAAGCCCCACAAGAATGTGCTCCGTGAGGCGGTGCACCTGTTGAACGCATGAGTGATTTGTACGGAATCCGAATTGTTCATCGATGAGAATGCCCTTGGCTGAGACGAAGTCTCTGAGGCGTTTGTAGAGCAGACGCTCATACAGTTTGCCTAGAGACATGAGGAGGCTAATCGGGCGGTAGCTCGTCGGATGATTTTTTGGTTTACCGGGTTTATGTATGCCGATAACGTCCGCTTCTTTCCACACCGCGGGAAAGATACAGTTCGCCATAGCGGCATTGAAAATAGATGCCAACATCACGATGAGTTGGACGGGTAGAAGTTTAATAACGCGGTTGGATATACCGTCGGAACCGGGAGCCTTGCGAGGACGTAGGTCTTTGATCAAGTCTTTAACTTCCATCGGGGTGACGGGTGGTAACGCATCCGAGGGTGGCAAGGAGGCTCTGCGTTCTACTTCACTGTCTACTAATTCTACATGAACAGGGTCTACGGATTGAGTGCTGGGCGTGCACTGCGTTTGCAATGTATCGGCCAGCAGCTCTGCTTTTTCGTCATCATCAAACGCCGCGAGTCGGCCTGAGGGGCCTACGAGGGGGGCATAGTTACTACCGTATCCGATTTGAGAGTACGAGCTAAGCGGTAGTAAGACCTTTGGGAGGGCGCGAGTCCTTCTAAGAAATCAGACCATCTGGCATCTCGGACTTCGGCGATGCGAGACTTTACGTCGCGTTGTAGGGCACGCATTTGAATTCGATTTTCCGCGGTAGGATACCTGTCGTAGGCGCGTATCGAGGCGTTCTTAGCTCTAAGGAGTTCCCTAATATCGTCGGACAATTTGAAGCGGTGAAGGAAGTCCTCCGCTACAACTTGTTTCGATGATCTATCTAATGTCGAGGTGATGTGTGACGTTAAGATGTCTATGGCTTCAGCGGTATCCTGAGGAGACGGGGTAGAGTCCGGGTTAAACGGGAGCGACGGTGGATCAGATTCAGCCAGGCTGATGCCCAGCGTGTGCCAATCCACCACAGTCCTCGTGACGGGAACGGAATCGGGAGCGCGACCGAGTTTCATAACGACGGGACGGTGGTCTGAATCTAACTCTGAAACTACTTCGATCGAGTGTAAGCGCAGAGTTACGTTTTTTAATAACGCTATGTCGAGTATATCCGGGCGATGCGCGATATTAAGCGGGTAGTGAGTCGGGGTTAGCGGAGCGACGATATCGAAGGCGTGATCATCGACTAACGCGTCAAGCCGCCTGCCATTCGGGGTTGTGGTGTGTGAGTTCCACCTGATGTGTTTACAATTTAGGTCGCCCGCCAGAATGACAAAGCTCCCCATGCTGAGCAGCGCCTCGATTTCGCTGCTTAGAACGATCTTATCCGGTGGAAGATAAACGGACGCGATAACGATCGGCGCGTGTCCCGTCAGTGAGATTCGGCACACTGATGCTTCGATATTAGCGAGCGCGGGAGGATCGAGCGGGACGCAATGCAGGGCTCTTCTATAGTAAATGACGGTACCACCACCACGAGCAGAGAGCCTGTCGTTCCTGACCATGTTATAGTTCGCGATTTTAGGGTCACGGCGCGCGGGCTTAAGTAGGGTCTCCTGCACTAAAAATATATCAATTTGATGGTCACGCAAAAAGTCAGAAACCTGATCACGTTGATTTGCGAGACCGTAAGCGTTAAAAAATCCTATCGTTACGGATAGGGGCTTTACTCTACTTATATACGCCATTGATTACCGGCGGAGTGAGGGGAGGACGTACGTATTTAATGACGCGTATACGTCGGCGTATTCTTGCACAACGGCGATAAAGTGTTGTGCGATGGAGGCAGCGCGAATGGCGTCACCCAAAGCGTTAACGCGCTCAAAGTTGATCGACTGAAAGAAGTCGATCGCTAAAGCGAGATTGTCGGACGCGGTCGGAGGGCAAGTCGCGGGAGAGGGACGAGTCGCGGGGGCGGGACGAGTTGCGGGGGCGGGACGAGTCGCGGGGGCGGGACGAATCGCGGAGGAGGGAGTTGTAGCCGTGTTCATGTACGGCAGCGGTTTCGCCCAGGCCGAGACACTGGGCACCGGCGCCGGAACGAACGCTGGCTTAGCCTGCGACACAGAGGGTGCCGAGGCTTTGATGTCTGGGCCGGAAGCTCGGAGGCGGTTTTGACGGGCGACGCGGCGATTTATTTTAGGGGCTCGGGGGCAACCACGGTAATTCGCGGGGTGACCCTGTGTTCGACACAGGACGCAGCTAGGCGGTTCCGTCGCGGTTTTTTGGTCGCGAGCGCAGAGGGCCGTGGCGTGATCGCCCAAACACTTAACACATCGGGGGCGCGCGTGACAGTTACGGGAAGAGTGCCCGTACAATTGACAGTTATGGCACTGGCTAGGAGTGCCTTTTTTATGGGGGGCTTCGACGGCGATACCGGAGAGCCTACAGACGGTCTGTGTGTTGAAGATTTTCTTACCCTCGGGGGTAGGCTGGAGGGTGACTAGAACCATATTATATGGCTCCCTACCGCGACCGGTGTGCATACGGTGCACAGAATTCACTGGAAAGCCCTGTTCTAACAGATCGGCCTTGACGAGCTCTACATCTAACTCTTTAGGGATTCCGCGTATTACAACGCGGAGTTCGCGCTCCTCCTGGAGCGTATAAGTATGGAAACTTATACGTTCCTTACGGAGGTAAGAAGAGAGGGCCCTATGGTCGTCGGGTGTTTGAACCTTAATTTGAATGCCGTTCGCGAGGTTACGGGCATTCGTGAAATTTATATTTTTGGCCTAAAGGGCCAGGCAAACTCGATCCCAAGCTGCCTTCTCCTGAAGGATAACCGGGGGAGGGGTCTGGGTTTTATTTTGTGCCACCGGACGTGGCGACGGAGTGGCACGGGCTGGGGGCGCAACGGGAGTCTGAGGGCGGGGGCGCGACGCGTTCACGGCTTTGCTAATTTTAGCGGCCGCGGGAGCTCGAGATTCCGCGGCACGCTTCTTACCCTTCTGTACCAGGGTGAATCCATCCGTCGACGAGGCGGGGGCCAGGTCGACCTCCATGTCCGAGTCAGAGTCGGAGCACGAGGAGGCGGGTGCAGGCGACCTACGAGCAAGTGTAGGTGTTTTAGAGGGCGCGACGGAGGCCGCGGATGATCGCTCAGCTGAAACGATGGTCACGGCGGACGACGTAGCAGCTTTACTCGCCAGTATAGGCGACACGGGAGCGGCAGGCACGACGGAGGCTGCGGTGCTCGATGCAGAAGCTTTGCACGCAGGTACAGGCGACGCAGGAGCAGCGAGCGCGGCGGAGTCCTCGAGAGGGCTCGCAGTGTGATTGGCCTTGAAGGCCAGAAACTCTGAGGCGAGCTGTGGGTGGCGAAGTCGGAGGAATTCCGCGAATACAGCGTCCATGATCGCTGAGTGCCCAGGTGGGGCGGCCCCGGGTCTTGAAACACTCGCCTTGCGGCAAGGCCCCAACTTCTCGGACCTGAGCGGTTCTATAGAACACAGGTGGCAATGCGGCGCGATTACTACAGGACAAAGAAAAAAACACAACAAAACAGAAATAACAAAAAGAAACAAAACAAATAAATACTTCCAGGAAAACACTGTCGGCAGATATACCACGAACACAAAAATAACTAAAACAAAACAAATAAAAACTTCCAGGAAAAACACTTGGTCGGCAGATGTATCACGAACACAGGCCGCGCGAACAATGGCCGGGCTAACAAAAGCCGGGCGAACAAAGACCGGGCGATCAAGTGGTCGATGAGCACGTCCGCACGTGTCGGGTGCTTCTATCGGAATGATTCCCCGGTCGCCGCCGACCCAGCTAGCCTTATTTGCTGACGACACAACCGTTTACTACTCAAGTAGAAAAAAAGTCCCTAATCGCGATTAAGCTCCAGAGCGCAGCGTTAACCCTCGGACAGTGGTTCAGAAAATGGCGCATAGACATCAACCCAGCGACAAGCACAGCAGTGTTATTTCAAAGGGGAAACTCACCGCTTATTTCATCCCACATTAGGAGGAGAAATATCACCCCCCTGATCACCCTCTTCGGCCAACCTATACCCTGGGCCAGGAAGGTCAAGTACCTGGGTGTCACCCTGGATGCATCCATGACATTCCGCCCGCATATAAAAACAGTCCGTGACCGTGCCGCATTTACTCTCGGTAGACTCTATCCCATGATCTGTAAGCGGAGTAAAATGTCCCTTCGGAACAAGGTGACGCTTTACAAAACTTGCATAATGCCCGTCATGACTTACGCGAGTGTGGTGTTCGCTCACGCGGATCGCACACACATAGACACCCTCCAATCCCTACAATCCCGCTTTTGCAGGTTAGCCGTTGGAGCTCCGTTGTTCGTGAGGAACGTTGACCTACACGACGACCTGGGCCTCGAATCAGTCCAGAAATACATGAAGTCAGCGTCGGAACGGTACTTCGATAAGACTATGCGTCATGATAATCGCCTTATCGTTGCCGCCGCTGACTACTCCCCGAATCCTGATCATGCAGGAGCCAGTCACCGTCGACGCCCTAGACACGTCCTTACGGATCCATCAGATCCAATAACCTTTGCATTAGACGTCTTCAGCGCTAACACTAGGAGTAGGCTTAGGAACCCCGGTAATCGTACTCGTCGAAATCGACAAAGAGGTCGACGTGCAACCTAACCCATGCATCAGCCCGCTGAGTTTCTCGCCGGATCTTCTCAGTGGGTCGCGATTCCGATCCGGTAGTAGATTCATTCGCGAAGCAATTGCTCTTGAGTTGTTAGGTCTCCTTCGGAGGCGCTCGGACAGTTGTTAGCAAATCCCACCCCTCCTGGCTGAGCTTTTGCTCGCCCACATGTCCTGGTGAAACTGGAAAGGCCTCCGGGCCACCAGTAATCTATCAATCATAAAAAAAAAAAAAAAGGGCGGGGGGTCGAGTGGGACGCAGTGCAGGGCTCGTCTATAGTTTGGCCGGTACCTTTTCAAAATAGCCGGAAGGGAACCGACGGCGCAGTGCCACCACTGCGCTGACCGCGACGAGGATGACACAGCGGAACATACATTGGCGCGTTGCTCTGGATTCGACGAGCAACGCGCCGCCCTCGTCGCGGTCATTGGAGAGGACCTCTCGCTGCCGCGCGTCGTGGCTACGATGCTCGGCAGCGACGCGTCCTGGAAGGCGATGCTCGACTTCTGCGAGTCCACCATCTCGCAGAAGGAGGCGGCGGAGCGAGAGAGGGAGAGCTCTTCCCTTTCCGCACCGATCCGTCGCCGTCGAGCCGGGGGCCGGAGGCGGGAATACGCCCGTACGTCCCGGCCCCTGTAGGTGGCGGCCTCCCCCCGGTGAAGGTCAAGGGGCGACCTGAGGGGGTGAGGCCGCGCGGCGCGCTACCAGCACTCTAGCGCGCTGCCGTGGAGTGAATAGAGCGACCGGTCGACGGTGTATCGCGTCCCGACCCGGCAGGCTGGTTCTGGTCCAGCGGGGTATTCCGGGACACCAGCGGCACCGTCTGGGCGGCCCGACGGGCTGCCGTACCGAGACGGCCGACGTTTCAGAGCCTTCGATTCGCCTCGAAGGCTCCGTCGGCTGGGCGTCCTTGGGGTGAGTCGCGCCGTCTGGTTGTAGTGTTGACCGCGGTGGCCCCCCTACCTCATCCGGGTTCTGACCTCGGAGGGGATCGGACGTCGGGTGTAAGAGTGCAGGGGAGTCGTTTAGTGGGTGGGTCCTAAAATCCTTGGGCCCGCGGTCTGCTCACAACACCATGCAGATCGTTGAGTCTCACATACCCCGCGCGCCCCTTTTGTGCGGGGACCTCGTAGGAGGTTCGGCCCTCTACCCGAAAAAAAAAAAAAAAAAAAAAAAAAAAAGGTTTTTTTTTTTCACGCGGTCCCTTGATAAGTTTACAATTTGAATCACTCTCAAGTGAAAGTGATTCAAATGGTGCGGTTTACCTTCCTTGAGGTGCGCTGCGGTAGTGTGTTACGGACTTTATAGTCAGCAAAACAATTAAAATAGATTGTAATAGTCTAAGAAAAACACGTACTCAAAATACGATAACATTTAGCATGCTAGAAATGGGCAAATGGCACTGTACTACGCCATATCTTTATGTTTTGCGACAAACGACAACTTTATAAAATCAGTGTAGCAACTATTAAAAATCATCATATCGTTTACTTGGCAAATTCGAAGGACGAACTTGTCTTAGATTTCACACATCTAAATCATATCATCTTAGCACATAACAATATACCTACTTACTTCCCATTAAAGTATAAATGCTACAAATAATTAATACTCAACAATATTTAAAATAAAATGAGCCAAGAACGTTTATCGATAAAACCCATAGACCTATATAGTAGGGACACGACATATTGTTCTATACGTACAATTGCTTATATAAATAGCACCCATTTTGAAGGCACACACATAAACATATATCTATCTCGTTCTTACTCAGCACTTTAACTCGCAAGAAAACAATATAACAGTATTTCAGTGCATACATAAAATGAAATATGAATATACGTAAATGTCTCCGTCTCCGTCTAATGAGGCCGAAAATCCGCCATGTTTAGCGCGCCAAATGTCATTGTCACGTCAGTTCGGCCGTCTGTTTTGGGTTGTACATTATTTATTGACTTTGATATCGATTTAATATGATTGCTTATATAAAATTTCTAATTTTATCATGCTTAAAACGTACAAAAATAATAATTAAAACATATTTTATAGGATCTCAAGAAGGTCGATGCCCCAAAACTATTATCTATATATATTTAAATTCATTATGGAGCCCTCATCCGAAACATAGATTATACACTTAATAATATATTTCCGAAATATCGGACACCATTTTTCGGTCGGAATCTATTCATCATGACACTAATCATAAATACCTCTTTAAAATATGTCATCAAAACATATATAAACATTCTGTTTAGATATTTCGGGAAAAAGGCTACCGACAAAATCTCTTCGGAACTATTTAAATAAAATAGTTTTCTTCCGCAGTGAGTAAAACACTATTGTAAATTCGTTAAATATTTATTAATTAAGTGATTTTAGAGAGGAAGTCACAAGGAATGACGTTTGTAATTTCATTAACGAATAAATGTTCTGTAGGTGTTTTTTTTTTATCAGGCGGTCCCTTGATAAGTTTAAAATTTGAATCACTCTCAAGTGAGAGTGATTCAAATGGTGCGGTGCACCTTCCTTGAGGTGCACTGCGGTAGTCTGTTACGGACTTTAGAGTCAGCAAAACAATTAAAATAGATTGTAATAGTCTAAGAAAAACACGTACTCAAAATACGATAACATTCAGCATGCTAGAAATGGGCTGATGGCACTGTACTATGCCATATCTTTATGTTTTGCGGCAAACGACAACTTTATAAAATCAGTGTAGCAAATTTAAAAAATCGTCATATCGTTTACTTGGAAAATTTGAAGCACGAACTCGTCTTAGATTTCACATAATATCTAAATCACATCATCTTTGCACATAACAATATACTTAATTCCTATTAAAGTATAAATTCTACAAATACATTCATACTCAACAATATTTAAAATAAAATAAGCCAAGAACGTTTATCGATAAAACCTACTAACATTAAAATCTTCTGGGCAGCACTAAAACCGCCATGTTTTGTGGCCAGATGACGTCACAGTGGCACGAATTTTTTGTTGACGTTTCATTTCCATAGGTTTCCTACTTCAGTGATAAAACCTGATAACATTGAAATCTTTTGTACAGCACTAAAACCGCCATGTTTTGTGGTCAGATGACGTCACAGTGGCACGAATTTTTTGTTGACGTTTCATTTCCATAGGTTTCCTACTTCAGTGGAGGAAACCGAGAAGTTACTTACAGCGGCTTTGTTTCATTTTCCCACATTTGTGCTCTTTCACAGATATTAAACAGTTAATAAACCACCATTATTGTTGGGAATAACTGGTGTACGATAGCTCAGTTTTATGATATTTTAAAGATTTAAAGAATTACGGACTTACCGCCAACTGCTCAAAGATTTCACGACTCCTTTTTCAAATGTTGCACAAACTGCGGCAACACGTAGCGCTAGTGTCGCGCTCAGTTTTGATTGCGCGGGTACCGGGTAAGTTGGCGGGAGATTTCAAAATGTAAACCCCAAAATCGAACATTCCCCCCACCGAAATCCGCCCGGATTTCCCATTACGATACCAATAACAATGTTTTGTTGATTCAGTTTCACAGTGGACTGTATTTATTAAAATTATTTTAAGTACTTAAATCTAAGTATTTAAACAATAAACTTGACTTATAACTAAAAGGGAGATCACACAAAGATCTACCTTTATGTAATCTTATTATGTTTTCTGTATCATACGACTTACTCTGTGTCCGTCGCTATTGGGAGCGGACAAAGCTTAACGACAGGACGTGTCATTTCATTATTTTTTGTACGAACTTTAACAACTCGCACGATACCATCCGCACCAGGCTTAAGTTCAGTGACTCGCGCTAGATCCCACTGTAAAGGTGGTGCATGTGATTTAATTAAAACTAAATCTCCGATTACTAAATTTCGACAGCTGTTGAACCACTTTTGTCGTTGTTGAAGTGTGTGAAGGTAATCTTGGCGCCACCGTTTCCAAAAAAGTTGTGAAAATTGTTGTACAATTTGCCACCGCTCGCGAGGTAAAAGTCGTTGCTCACTGATATCGAATGCCGGTACAGTCAACAATTCACGCCCGATCAGGAAATGTGCTGGCGTTAGCACTTCGAACTCCATTGGATCGTTAGACAGTGGACATAGCAGTCTCGAATTAAGAACTGCTTCAACTCGAGCAAAAAGTGTTCCGAGCTCTTCGAATGATAATGATTTGTTTCCCACAGTCCGTTTCAAATGTAATTTAGCAGATTTTATTGCAGATTCATAAAGACCACCGAAATGACTACCACTCGGAGGATTGTGGCTCCAACGAATATTACGCGCTACAAGTTCTCCTGATAAGCTTTCTAAGTGTGATTCGAAAAACGCGTAACATCTGCCAAATGTTTCCCAGCAGACACAAAATTGGTAGCATTATCCGAAATAATCATGTGACATAGACCTCTTCTTGCCGTAAATCTGTCTAGAGTAGCAAGAGAACACTCCATGTTAAGCGAAGACAGGACCTCTAAATGTACCGCTCGAGTGGCACAACAAACAAATACACATAAATAAGATTTAGTGCTGCGTGCATTTCTCCTTTTGGATTCTTTTGTTAGGAAGGGACCGCCGATATCAATACCGATTGTGTGAAACGCGTGAATGTCTTGAGTGCGGAATTTTGGCAACTCCCCCATCATAGGCTGCAGATGAGTGGGAGAAGCTTTAAAGCATGCAATGCATTTCAAGGTACGAGAACGAATCGCGCTTCTAGCAGATATGATCCAATATTTTTGAGAAATAATTCCTTGCAAAGTGCGAGGACCAGCATGTAAATAAAGCTTATGATGATAGTCTATTAAAATGTTTGTAAAATTTGACTTTTTGGGTAAAAGTAAAGGATGTTTCTTATCAGGGGAAAGGCTGGAATTAGACAATCTACCCCCCACCCTGAGGAAACCGTCTGAATCAATGAAGGGATTGAGCTATGATTAGTTATATTATGTGCTGTATTATATGATTAGTATAAACAATAGATAATAATGTAAATAAGTAAAGTAAATAAGCTTAAAAAATATTTTTTTTCTACTGTAACTTGTAATTTTTTTTCTTTTTTTTTTCTCGTTAAAGGAAGATGTAGTATATTTATAATTACGTAGTGAGGGTGTCTTTAAAAATAAATCAGTATGAAACCAACTGGCGTGTGTTTCACTACATATACATGTATATATACATACACATACATATATGTATATATGTTACAGAACAGATTGTTAGAAGATTATTAAGGACAAACAACTTATAGTCTAATGTTATTCTGGTGAACATATTCACATAAAATATTTATAAAAGTTGTATGTACAAGGCTCAACAAAGGTTTGAAATTCGTCGGTCTGGGGATAATGTCCGGTAGAACTTCGTAGAGGGAAGGTCTTCTAGGGCAGTTAAAGAAAATGTGTTCTGCTGATCCCTCGTCGAGCCTTCTTTGTATATAGTCAGCAATGACGCACCGTGCGCAAGCGCTACGGGTGGCCCCCGCGCGCACTTCACCAGCAGTCCGTAAACTGTCTTGCCGTCGGATACTCGTATGATTTTACCCGCTAACCCGCTTCGCGGTGCTTGCGCATAGTCTTGCTTAATTTTAGCTTATAGTTGAAGTCTGTTTATTTGTTTCCTCTTCCCCTTCTATGTGTTTGTTCTTAATATAATATTATAAGACAATAAAACTGAAAGTGTTTTTAAAAACTGTGCGGGTGGTTTAATTTGACTAACACTTCATTCTAACACTTCAAGCGCGGGGGCTCCAATCTCAGCAGTCCGTGCTGGAGCTGTGGTCTCGTCGTTTGGCGGAACCGTCGGCCGGCTTCCGTACCGTCGAGGCGATCTGCCCGGTTCTTGCGGACTGGGTGGGCCGCGACCGCGGAAGTCTCACCTCCGGCTACCTGTGCAGACTCACAAGACATCTTACCACCAGCCACCACGCAAACTACAATTTTGCGGGTTCCACCTCTACTCTACGATGTTACTCCCACACTGCGGAAGCCAACCGCGAACACTTGTCAAGCACGCACAAGCACGCACTTCACCGGAAAAACCTGCATCCGCCAGCGGGACCCGAACACCATCGCATCGTCAGACACGAACGCACCGGACGTCTTATCTTACAGGTCACGACGACTTCAAATGTGTAAATTTTCTTCCCCACGAAAACTTGCTTGCTTTCTTGTTTGCTTGCTTGTCGTCATGACAGATCCATTATTGCGATCGAAGTTTCACTTGAGACTTGCACTTGCCTTAATTTCTTGCAACAGCTTGTTACGTGTCGTATTTCCGTTAGTAAATGCCATGTGATAAAGTTTCTTCGTGGCTCAGATCTTCCATCGAGGTAGCAGACGTTATTACACGACTTGCGTATGCTGCATTCACGCTTTTGTGGCTTACCATTGCTTAAATTGATAAGCGTCGCAGCAAGAATTTTGCATAACGAGCGAGAAATAAGTCGCAAATGTGACACTTACTTGTAAAATCCTCGACAACATGATAAGGCATCGCCTTTCAGGGCTCCACTGAAGACTACAATGAGCTATGCACCATCCAGTAGACGTTCATCGAGGTACATATCAACCGTAGCGCACCAAGCACATGGATCGGCATCTGTCTGCTCCAGATGAATTTCTGACACATGATCTTGGATACCGTTACTAGTATTCTGATCTGCATCATGTTTTTCCGCTGTACTTCGAACATGTTCAAACACGTCACGCCAGTGAGAGTAGAGTCCTGATCCCACTTCTGATGTCGGAGGAGAAACACTGAAGGAATGTTTTTAAAAAAGTGTGACGTCCCCATTGCTGACGTCACGGTCATTAAGCTCTCGACGATAACTCATGTTTGGGCTTCTGAAACAAAACTTCACGAGAACTTTGTGCGTGGCGTATATTTCACGAGAAGCGTAACAACGTTGCAGATAGATCCGTACTGTACGACGGCTCGGACACGAATGAATAAGCGCTAGATAGTACGGCCGTATTTATAGGGCTTGTCCTAATTATATTTGCCCTCTCCAATCTAGCTCTGTACACGTCACTTTGACGTTTGTGTATCGTCAAAAACGTCAAAGTGACAGAATGGCCGTGTCGTGGTTGACGACTTTTAGTAATATTAAGACGGTGGTTTTGATTATTATTTTAAATGATGAAATGTTGTTTTGATAAATATCACAAAATGAAGGGTAGACTCCGTAACGCCACAGTTATAAAATGGCGGTACGTGGACAGAGTCGTGGCATTCCGTGTCAGACAGTCATTCCGTCCGTCTCAGTCAGTGAATCTCTGACAGTCAGTCAGTCAGTCAGTCGGTCTGTCGGTATGTGCAACGAAACTGTCGGTTTATCCTGTCATTGTGAAAGTTGTGTGTGTTGAGTTTCAATAATTATCATTGAAAAGTTTTATTGACTAAACTGAGTTCAATCGAATACGAGTGATGACGAAATTACCGCTCAGCCATCCCTGGCGCCCCGCCTACGACATATATATATTAATAATAATAATAAGGAAGGGAAGTGGTGACCCCATCGCCCGCGGGTGAAACAATCAATATGAGATGGTTGTTCCATCCGCGCAAGCAACCAGCGCTAGCCGAAGGTGTAAGGCACCGTGCCGAGCGGCTGCATGGCCTAGGGCGCTAAGTCTAGGTCGTGAACGGTCCCCTTGGAGTAACTGGCGACCCTCCACTGTATTCTAGCCTTCTGCAGATATGGGGCTCTGTCTGCAGCGACTGTCAGACCCCACATAAAAGCCCAACGATGAGTAAAACCTTTAAAACAAACCAAAGATCTGACTCGTTAAGACCACTTCAGCGGGTCGAACCCCCATCATCATCACCACCGGGAGGCTTGGTGCCTGCAGAGTCCACAAGGACTCCGCAACAGACACCCGCACTCGGTGGAGGGCGGCGCATGCGATGGACCCGTGAACAAAATTCTAATGTCATGCGCGCCCACTTTGGGGCTGTGGGGGGAGAAACAGGCGGCACAGGGCGTCGAGCAAGACTGCTTCGTAATTTTCAAGCGCTTGAGCCATCGCTGACACACATCACAGACCAGAACCTAGCCGACCGAGTTCGTTTCATAATGCGCTCTAACATCTTCAGCGCAAACGAACTCGAACAACTACGACTCGAGGCTGTTCCGGCCTCCTCTCTTGCACCAGCTGAAGGACGTGTGTCTATCGCATCTATGCAGGACTTAAATGTCGGCGGTGCGGTAGACACTGGTTATCAACCATTGGCTGCTGACGGAGGGGCGGACGGAATAGCTTCCCAGGACAACGAGCAGATCAGGAGGATTCTTGAAGAGGCGATTCTGGAAGTGCGTGAGATGCCTCTCGACGCGAGACCCCGGATCCCCAGAATAGCTCAGAGTCACCATAGTCGGAATGTCGTTGAGGCCGTTAACGAGATGCTGCTTCCATATTTGGAGAACAGCAGCAGCCTCACTGATACGAATTCAATCCTGTTTGGCGCCGCAATGGCAGTATGTCGGTATATCGGCGCCAAGCTCCAACCAAATCGGCAGGTGACAGCTGCCGACGCTCAGCGTGTGAGAGATGCCGAGCCTGCTTGGAAGCGCAGAATTGAACGTCGTATCAGTGACGCTAGAGTCCTTATCGGCAAACTGATTAGCTTCAGGACGGGCAACACGAGGCGAGAGTCTTGCGGTTTGTCAGAATTGCGTTTGCGGGGTGTGGCTTAGGCGGCCCTGCAGTGCCAAATGCACAACATCTGGCAGATCGCATAGACCTCCTGAAGCAGAAGGTGGCTGCTTGGAGCAAGCGCATCCGGCGGTACTCGGAACGAGTTCAAAGGTATCGCCAGAATCGCCTCTTCGTGAGTGATCAGAGGAAGTTCTACAGGTCCCTAGAACAGGCCAATGTTAGCGCCGTCACCGAACGTCCAGCTGGACAGGAGATGGTCACGTTCTGGCGCAACTTGTGGTCAAGACCTGTGGAGCATGTGGAGGGCTCCTGGATGCAGGTCATTGAGGACTCGTGTGCGGGCATACCACCGATGAGCCCGGTTACTATTAGCAAAGGTGATATTAAGGCTGCAGTCTGTAGTTCTTCACACTGGAAGTCTCCAGGCTGCGACGGACTGCAGCTTTACTGGCTAAAAAGTTTCCGGGCTTGTCACGAAACCCTCGCCAGACAGTTCCAGGAAGCCCTAGATACAAAAGTGCTCCCCGCCTTCCTCACTACTGGGATCACTCACCTCATTCCAAAATCGGAAAGTATCGCGGATCCGGCACAGTACCGGCCAATAACGTGTCTTCCTACCACCTATAAGACACTGACATCCGTTCTGGAAACTAAGATCTCACACCACATAGACAGCTGTCGAGTACTGTCTGGTGCCCAGAACGGGTGTAGGCGTGGTAGCCGCGGTACTAAGGAACTCCTCTTGATCGACGCGGTAGCTGGCCAGCAGGTCAAACGCAACCGACGAAATTTCTCTGCCGCCTGGATAGATTATAAAAAGGCATTTGGCTCGGTCCCCCATACATGGCTGAAGAGGGTCCTCGAGCTGTATAAGATAGACGATACAGTTCGAGACTTCCTCGGTGCCTGTATGGGGCAATGGAGTACAATGCTTAGTCTATCCGGTGTGCGGCTGTCGGCTGTAGAAGACCGAATAAAGGTGAATCGGGGTATATTTCAGGGTGATTGTCTGATTCCATTGTGGTTTTGCCTGGCCCTGAATTCCCCCAGTTCATTACGGGAGGCTTCGAGGACAGGCTTTCAGTTCCGAAGGGGGGGCTCGAAGGTGTCCCACTTGTTCTACATGGATGACCTCAAGTTGTACGCTCCTCATGCTGCAGGCCTCAGGCGACTGCTTGACATCACTTGTGATTTCAGTAGTCGCATTAGGATGAGGCTGGGAGTCGACAAGTGTGCGGTTCTCCATGTAGAGAGAGGGAGCATAGTCTCATCGGATCGTTTACCTGTATCCGATGGGATAAACCTTCGGGCACTCTCCGAGGGAGAAACATACCGGTACCTGGGCATGTCGCAAAATTTAGGTATTGACGTGGCGGTCGTCAAACAGGCTGCATGCGACGTGTTTTGTGAACGTTTGACAAAAGTGTGTAAGAGCCTTTTGTCGGGCGTGAATAAGACAAGGGCGACAAAGGAACAGCAACACGCATTCGAATTCTTAAAAGAAAAACTAGTTACTGCCCCTCTACTTCAATATCCAAATTTTTCAGAACCTTTTAATGTTACTACAGATGCAAGTAATTACGCCATAGGCGCAATTTTATCCCAAGGCCAAATAGGCAAGGATAAACCAATCGCGTATGCATCACGCACTTTAAACAAAGCCGAAGGCAACTATTCCACCACTGAGAAAGAGCTTTTAGCCATCTTATTTGCTGTTAAAACTTTTAGGCCATACTTATACGGCAACAAATTTAAAATCGTAACAGATCACAGACCTCTTGTGTGGTTATTTAATGTAAAAGACCCCGGTAGTAGGCTTATTCGCTGGCGTCTTAAACTCGAAGAGTATGACTATGAAATAGTTTACAAGCAAGGTCATCTTAACTCTAACGCCGATGCTTTATCTCGTTGTCCTATCAACGCTATAAATATAAATTATTTGAACAATCTTAGTTATGAAAAATATTTTAAACTTCAATTTATAAACAAACTTCCAACATCAGACACCGTTATCGAAGAATGTACTGAAAGTCTACATTTATCTAAGTTTAATACAATCGCTTGCCCAGTTTCATTAGATTTTGATTGTTCTATACCTCACTGCGAGGATATCTTAAACTAACTCGAAAATACTGAAGAGTTACTAAATTCCGAACGCGAACTTCTTACAATTAAAAGTATTAAAAATAAAAATAAAACTTTCTACTTCTTATACACTAAAGTTCATCATTACGAAGAGACTCCTTTTAGAGATATTTATAATTTATTAATTAAACTAAGAAATATGTTAATAGAGTGTGAAAATATCACAGATTTAGCATTACCAGATTTTTAAGACCCATTCTCTAAATCAAATTACACGAAAGTCTATAATATAATTTCCTACGTTTTCCATAATACTAATATCAAAATACATATTTATAAAAATAAATTAATTTATCCGACTCCAATAGAAGTCCCTAAAATTTTAAAGGAAAACCACGATTCACCTATCGCTGGTCACCCAGGATCACAACGCATGTATAAGCGCATTAAAGCTATGTAATATTGGAAAGGTATGCGTTCTGATATTGAACAATATGTAAAAAGCTGCAAACTTTGTCAAATTAACAAACCTCTACGTAAATCAAATAAAGCTCCGATGGAGATCACGTCTACATCTACTAAACCGTTTGAGCGGTTAGCCTTAGATGTCGTAGGCCCTTTGCCCGACTCAGGTTTTCAAAATTTCAAGTTCATTCTAACTTTACAAGATGATTTAACCAAATTCACGAGTGCTTACCCTATGGTTTTTTTACTAGTGAGGAGATAGCTCGTAATATCGTACATTTCATGTCTTTGTTCGGTTTTCCAAAAACCGTTAAAACTGACCTAGGTACTTGCTTTAGGTCAGAATTATTTAAACAACTAACTGAAATCTTAAAAGTAAAAGCTTTATTTGCAACTCCGTATTATCCTCAAACAAACGGAGCTCTAGAGCGCTCACACGCTACTTTAAAAGAATATTTAAAGTCTTTCGTCAATGAAAATCAAAACGATTGGCATTGCTATTTATTTACTGCAATATTAGCCTATAATACTACTCCCCATTGCACTACTAATTATACTCCACACGAGTTATTATTCGGTTACAAACCGTTCATTCCAAGTTCTTTATATGAAAGCACCAGTAACACAACCTATAATGAATGTATTCGCGCATTACAATACAGAATGCGTTTTAGTCGCGAAAAAGCGATACAAAATATTATTAACAGTAAAGAAAGGTCTAAGCAATACTATGATACTAATTCTCGCGAAATTTTGTATAAAGCTGGTGATATGGTATATTTAAAACACCATCATAAATTGAGAAAAGCTCTATCGCCCATATGGAAAGGCCCTTACAAAATTACTAAAGTTCACATTATACATAACGTGACCCTACAAGTAGGTCGTAAACAAATTAAATATCATACCAACTTCTACGTCTAAATTTATTCTATGTGTTTATTTTCAGAATCTTATGCTGTCATGGCTCTTTACGCCACAGTCGCGCCGAATCGAATATTATCCCTATCGCGCATAGTCCCGGAATTTATTTTGAACCTACGACACATATAAGTTTTTATAACGACTATTGGAAAGTCGTCACGCACATTGACCTCATCTCTCTGGAACCTTATCTTAATAAAATACAAAATCTACTACAAGATACTCTTAACCTTTGTAATAAAATTCAGTCACAAGATTTAAGTTTGTGTAATGACATATCTAGTCCCACTGAGGTCCTAATTCAATCTAATTTTAATAAATTAAAATCGTTATCGCACATTATTGATTATCGACCAATGCACAAGGTCAAACGCTCTCTAGAATTTGGAGGCGAAATTTTAAAGTTTTTCTTTGGTACATTAGACGCAGACGATGCGAGGAAATACGACGCTGCTATCGAATCATGTAAAAAGAGTGAGACAGAGATATTTCATCATTCCGATAGAGGCACCCGTCACGCGCGGACGTGCTCATCGACCACTCGATCGCCCGGCCTTTGTTCGCCCGGCTTTTGTTAGCCCGGCCATTGTTCGCGCGGCCTGTGTTCGTGGTACATCTGCCGACCAAGTGTTTTTCCTGGAAGTTTTTATTTGTTTTGTTTCCTTTTGTTATTTCTGTGTTCGTGGTACATCTGCCGACAAACTGTTTTCTTGGAAGTGTTTAATTGTTTTGTTTCTTTTCGTTATTTCTGTTTTATTGTGTTTTTTCTTTGTCCTGTAGTAATCGCGCCGCATCGCCACCTGTGTTAAATAGAACCGCTCAGTTCCGAGAAGTTGGGGCCTCGCCGCAAGGCGAGTGTTTTCTAAGACCCAGGGTAGCCCCACCTGGGCACGTAGCCATCATGGACGCTGTATTTGCGGAATTTCTCCGGCTTCGCTACCCAAAGCTCACTTCCGAGTTTCAGGCCTTCAAGGCCGATCACACCGCGAGCCCTCTCGTGGACTCCGCCGAGCTCGCTGCTCCTGCGTCGCCTGTACTTGCGTGCATAGCTTCTGCATCGAGTACCGCAGCCTCCGTCGTGCCTGCCGTTCCCGCGTCGCCTATACTGGCGAGTAAAACTGCTGCGTCGTCCGCCGTGGTCATCGTTCCAGCAGCGCGATCATCCGCGGCCTCCGTCGCGCCCTCCAAAACACCTACTCGTAGGTCACCTGCGCCCGCCTCCTCGTCCTCCGACTCTGACTCAGAGATGGAGGTCGACCTCGCCCCCGCCTCATCGACGGATGGATTCACCCTGGTGCAAAAGGGTAAGAAGCGTGCCGCGGAGTCTCGAGCTCCCGCGGCCGCTAAAATTAGCAAAGCCGCGAACGCGTCGCGCCCCCGCCCTCAGACTCCCGTTGCGCCTCCAGCCCGTGCCACTCCGTCGCCGCGTCCGGTGGCACAAAATAAAACCCAGATCCCTCCCCCGGTAATCCTTCAAGAGAAGGCAGCTTGGGAACGAGTTTCCCTGGCCCTTAAGGCCAAAAATATCAATTTCATGAATGCCCGTAACCTCGCGAACGGCATTCAAATTAAGGTTCGAACACCCGACGACCATAGGGCCCTCTCTTCTTACCTCCGTAAGGAGCGTATAAGTTTCCACACGTATACGCTCCAGGAGGAGCGCGAACTCCGTGCCGTTATACGTGGCATCCCTAAAGAGTTGGATGCCGAGCTCGTCAAGGCCGACCTTCTCGAACAAGGCCTACCGGTTAACTCCGTACACCGCATGCACACAGGCCGCGGAAGGGAGCCATATAATATGGTTCTCGTCGCCCTCCAGCCTACCCCCGAGGGTAAGCAAATATTCAACATCCGAACGGTCTGTAGCCTTTCCGGAATCGCAGTCGAAACCCCACACAAGAAAGGCACACCTAGCCAGTGCCATAACTGCCAATTATACGGGCATTCTTCCCGTAACTGTCACGCGCGCCCCCGATGCGTCAAGTGCTTAGGCGATCACGCCACGGCCCTATGCACTCGCGATCAAAAAACCGCGACGGAACCGCCTAGCTGCGTCCTGTGTCGAACACAGGGTCACCCCGCAAATTACCGCGGATGCCCCCGAGCCCCTAAAATAAATCGCCGCGTCGCCCGCCAAAACCGCCTCCGAGCTTCCGGCCCAGACATCAAAGCCTCGGCACCCTCTGTGTCGCAGGCTAAGCCAGCGTTCGTTCCGGCGCCGGTGCCTAGTGTCTCAGCCTGGGCGAAACCGCTGCCGTACACGAACACGGCTACAACTCCCTCCTCCGCGATTCGTCGCTCCCCCGCGATTCATTCCTCCCCCGCGACCAGCACTCCGACCGCGTCTGATAATCTCGCTCTAGCGATCGACTTTTTTCAGTCGATCAACTTTGAGCGTGTTAACACCTTGGGTGACGCCATTCGCGCCGCCTCCACTGCACAACATTTCATCGCCGTTGTGCAGGAATACGCTGACGTATACGCGTCGTTAAATACGTACGTCCTCCCCTCACTCCGCCGGTAATCAATGGCGTACATTAGTAGAATAAAGCCCCTATCCGTAACGATAGGATTTTTTAACGCTTACGGTCTCGCAAATCAACATGATCAGGTTTCTGACTTTTTGCGTGACCATCAAATTGATATATTTTTAGTGCAGGAGACCCTACTTAAGCCCGCGCGCCGTGACCCTAAAATCGCGAACTATAACATGGTCAGGAACGACAGGCTCTCTGCTCGTGGTGGTGGTACCGTCTTTTACTATAGAAGAGCCCTGCATTGCGTCCCGCTCGATCCTCCCGCGCTCGCTAATATCGAAGCATCAGTGTGCCGAATCTCACTGACGGGACACGCGCCGATCGTTATCGCGTCCGTTTATCTTCCACCGGATAAGATCGTTCTAAGCAGTGATATCGAGGCGCTGCTCGGCATGGGAAGCTCTGTCATTCTGGCGGGCGACCTAAATTGTAAACACATCAGGTGGAACTCACACACCACAACCCCGAATAGCCGGCGGCTTGACGCGTTAGTTGATGATCTCGCCTTCGATATCGTCGCTCCGCTAACCCCGACTCACTACCCGCTAAATATCGCGCATCGCCCGGATATACTCGACATAGCGTTATTAAAAAACGTAACTCTGCGCTTACACTCGATCGAAGTAGTTTCAGAGTTAGATTCAGACCACCGTCCCGTCGTTATGAAGCTCGGTCGCGCTCCCGATTCCGTTCCCGTCACGAGGACTGTGGTGGATTGGCACACGCTGGGCATCAGCCTGGCTGAATCTGATCCACCATCGTTCCCGTTTAGCCCGGACTCTACCCCGTCTCCTCAGGATACCGCTGAAGCCATAGACATCTTAACGTCACACATCACCTCGACATTAGATAGGTCATCGAAACAAGTTGTAGCGGAGGACTTCCTTCGCCACTTCAAATTGTCCGACGATATTAGGGAGCTCCTAAGAGCTGAGAACGCCTCAATACGCGCCTACGACAGGTATCCTACCGCGGAAAATCGTATTCGAATGCGTGCCCTACAACGCGACGTAAAGTCTCGCATCGCCGAAGTCCGAGATGCCAGATGGTCTGATTTCTTAGAAGGACTCGCGCCCTCACAAAGGTCTTACTACCGCTTAGCTCGTACTCTCAAATCGGATACGGTAGTAACTATGCCCCCCCCTCGTAGGCCCCTCAAGCCGACTCGCGGCGTTCGATGATGACGAAAAAGCAGAGCTGCTGGCCGATACATTGCAAACCCAGTGCACGCCCAGCACTCAATCCGTGTACCCTGTTCATGTAGAATTAGTAGACAGTGAGGTAGAACGCAGAGCCTCCTTGCCACACTCGGATGCGTTACCACCCGTCACCCCGATGGAAGTTAAAGACTTGATCAAAGACCTACGTCCTCGCAAGGCTCCCGGTTCCGACGGTATATCTAACCGCGTTATTAAACTTCTACCCGTCCAACTCATCGTGATGTTGGCATCTATTTTCAATGCCGCTATGGCGAACTGTATCTTTCCCGCGGTGTGGAAAGAAGCGGACGTTATCGGCATACATAAACCCGGTAAACCAAAAAATCATCCGACGAGCTACCGCCCGATTAGCCTCCTCATGTCTCTAGGCAAACTGTATGAGCGTCTGCTCTACAAAGGCCTCAGAGACTTCGTCTCATCCAAGGGCATTCTCATCGATGAACAATTCGGATTCCGTACAAATCACTCATGCGTACAACAGGTGCACCGCCTCACGGAGCACAGTCTTGTGGGGCTTAATCGACCAAAACCGTTATACACGGGAGCTCTCTTCTTCGACGTCGCAAAAGCGTTCGACAAAGTCTGGCACAACGGTTTAATTTTCAAACTATTCAACATGGGTGTGCCGGATAGTCTCGTGCTCATCATACGGGACTTCTTGTCGAACCGCTCTTTTCGATATCGAGTCGAGGGAACCCGCTCCTCCCCACGACCTCTCACAGCTGGAGTCCCGCAAGGCTCTGTCCTCTCACCCCTCCTATTTAGCTTATTCGTTAACGATATTCCCCGGTCGCCGCCGACCCATTTAGCTTTATTCGCCGACGACACGACTGTTTACTATTCCAGTAGAAACAAGTCCCTAATCGCGAAGAAGCTTCAGAGCGCAGCCCTAGCCCTAGGACAGTGGTTCTGAAAATGGCGCATAAACATCAACCCAGCGAAAAGTACTGCGGTGCTATTTCAGAGGGGAAGCTCCACACGGATTTCCTCCCGTATTAGGAGGAGGAATCTCACACCCCCGATTACTCTCTTTAGTCAATCCATACCCTGGGCCAGGAAGGTCAAGTACCTGGGCGTTACCCTGGATGCATCGATGACATTCCGCCCGCATATAAAATCAGTCCGTGACCGTGCCGCGTTTATTCTCGGTAGACTCTACCCCATGATCTGTAAGCGGAGTAAAATGTCCCTTCGGAACAAGGTGACACTTTACAAAACTTGCATAAGGCCCGTCATGACTTACGCGAGTGTGGTGTTCGCTCACGCGGCCCGCACACACATAGACACCCTCCAATCTTTACAATCCCGCTTTTGCAGGTTAGCCGTCGGAGCTCCGTGGTTCGTGAGGAACGTTGACCTACACGACGACCTGGGCCTCGAATCTATCCAGAAATACATGAAGTCAGCGTCGGAACGGTACTTCGATAAGGCTATGCGTCATGATAATCGCCTTATCGTAGCCGCCGCTGACTACTCCCCGAATCCTGTGTGGTGTGGTCTGGTCACGATGGATTAGACGAGAGTAAATAATACGTCCATTCAGTTTGAAGGTTCGGTTTATTGTGTAAAATATGTATTTAGTTACAAGACAGTAAGACAGTAGTGCTGAAGAAGCACTTTAAATAAGGCTGTATACATACTTGAATGTTTACACACTACATCATCCCCGTTATTTAAAAAAAAAAATGATTAAATGTTTTTTTTTTCTAGTAGTATTTCTATTATATAATTATTATTACACTTAAAATTAATAAACAACTATGGTTCCGGATACAATTTTGTCCTATTCTTATGAACTATGACATTTTTTCCATTAATATTAATTTTAACATTGGGCGCAAGGTCTTCTATCACAATATATGGGCCAGTGTACAAAGTATCCAATTTATTTCCTATCTCATTTTTCAACAATAGTGTATCACCTGATTTGTATACAATGGGATTACTTGACTTATCATAATTTAGTTTTCTACGTTCTTTACTTATAATTAAATTATTTCTTGCATCTTTTTGAGCTTTTTGTAATCTGTATTTAAATTCCAACATATAATTATCGAAACTATACAGTGGTTCTACAATATTACATAAATTATTAGGTAATCTACATACTTGACCAAACACTAACTCATAAGGTGTATATTTAGTCTCTGAATGTACAGTAGTGTTATATGAAAAACACCAATACTGTAACCATGAACTCCAACTTGAAGGATGATTATCTGTTTGGATTCGTAAATAGGCTCCTAACAATTTATGAGTATTTTCTAATGATCCAATACTTTGATGATGGTAAGCAGTCGCAATTGTTTGTTTTATATTTAAAATTTTGCATAAGTCTGACATAACCTTAGAAATAAACTCTGTACCTCTATCACTTGCAATTTCTTTTGGAATTCCGTATCGTAAAATAAAGTTTTCCACAAATGTTTTAGCAACTTCTGTTGTTGTTTTAGTTTTTAAAGGGTATGCTTCAACATATTTACTGAGTTCGCACTGCAATGTTAAAATATAATTGTAGCCTAAATCATCTCTATCTAATGGACCTACAATATCTAAGAAAATTTTCTCAAAAGATGATGATGCTGTAAATGTAATTTTTAATGGTTCCCTATGAATTTTTGTGTATTTTTGTTTTTGACACTTGCTGCATTTTTCTACATAACATCTAACATATTTTTCTAATGATGGCCAATAATAATATTTCTTAATTTTACTTATCATTCTCCGAACTCCTATATGACCACTACTAGGTAATAAATGAAAATCGTTCATTATTACTTTTTTATCGTCATCATCATTTTATTCTTTGGACGTCCTTTATAACACATATTCGAGGAAATTCACTCGATTTATTTTTAGCAACATATTTGGTTATACTTTCAATGAGCTCTTTATTTTTACGCGTTTTCATAATTATTATGAACCGGAATTATATAACCGGAATATGTTTCCCGGAGCTCCCCGACTTTGACGTCGGCGAGGGCGCAGTTGCCCTGCGACGCGATGGCCGCGGCAACCTCCTCCTTCGTGGCGCACTCGTCGAGGCCCGTGATTTTGACTTCACCCATCTTCACGGGCCGCGCGATGCGCACCACCTCGGGGTCCGGCAGGATCTCCCTCAGCCGGGCTGCCAATTTTTCGGCCGCGGCGTTGGTGTTCGGGCCGGGGCACTCTATGAGACGGGCCCCGTTGGCCGTCTGCCGGACCTTGATGACCCCCTCCACGCCGAGGGCGTCCACATTCACACCGCCGCGCGCCTGGGTCATCACCTCGTGGTAGGTGATGCCCTTTTCTTTGCCGGCCGGCAGCAGCTCCACTACCACTGCAGCCGACCGCGGGGCGCGCGGCCTCCTTCTTCCAGTTCGGCCCCTCGGCTCCGCTCGACCCTCTTGGCGGGGAGCGGCGGCCGCAGGGGCGGGCTTGGGGCGCGGCGCAGGAGGCGCCGCCACCTTTTTGGGCCCGCGCCGCACTACCGTCGTCCAGGCCTCTTCCATATTGGCCGGAGCAGGTGACAGTGGGCGGGGCTGGGGGGTCGGGGCCGGTTTGGCGGCGTTGACGCCCCCCTTCTTCTTGGTCCGGCTCCTGCCGGGCCCCGCCTTCGCAGGCTGGGACGGGGCAGGAGCAGACACCGGTTTAGATGCAGGGGCCGTGGGTGCCGGCGCCCCCGCAGCCGCGGGCTTAGGTGCAGCCGCAGCGGGAGCTCGCGCGGGTGTAACCTTCTTCTTCCCGCTGTATGTTTTGGCAGCGGGCTGCACACTCCTGCGGGGTGCCGGCACAGGCGCGCTTCCCTTAGCCTCGTGAGCGAGGGGCGGTCTCGCGCGCTCCACCTTGGAGCTGCGCGCCTCCTGTATGAGGAGCTGCCGCCTCAGCTCCTCGACCTCAGTGAGGCCTTCTGCTTCGGGCGGAGGAGGGACAGGGGCCGAGCTGCGTTGCCGCTCGATGAGATCGGCAACCATTGTTCGCAGCTCGGCCATGTCGACGCGGAGCTGTCCGTTCTCCGCCCGAAGTTGGCCATTCTCATCCGCCAGTTGTTCGAGGCGGGCGTGCTGCAGGGCCACTTCTTGTCGCAATCCCGCCGTCTCCACGGTTGTGGTGCGGTCCACAACGTCCTGCAGCCTTTCTTCGAGCGTGGCGGCCGCCGATTTCATGGCCGACAATTCCGAGCCCTTGAGGCCTGCAGTGGATTTAGCCGCAATGGTCGCGACTATTCTCCCGACTATTCCACAAGCTCGGAGAGGGTCAGAGGGTCCCACCTCCGTCAGGGATCGCTGTAGGCGCTCGATTTCCTCCAGCTTCCTAGTCTTTTTTATCGCCTCACGGCAGGCGGCTCTGGACTGCGCCGAGGAGGCAGCGTCCAGTCCGCAAGATGACGGCTTGTCAAAATCGGTGACGGGCGGCGCCGAAGCAGCCGCCGGCCCTTCCGCCAACGCCATGTACTTGGCGCTGGCAGGCTCTCCTTCCGACGAGTCGGATGGAGGGACAGACGCCGGCTGACGAGCCGACTTCCTCTTCCTTCGAGTGCGCTGTCGAGCACTGTCCACGAACAACGCTGGCGTCTCCCGCCCACTGGACGCGTCGCCCCTTGCGGAGCTCCGCGCCGAGTAGAGCGAGATCAGACTCTCGCAGCGTTCGAGGCGCACGGTGGGGACTCTGTCCCTTACGCGACCCGTGCTGTCGCCCCCTTCGTCGTGGCAATGTTTGCCCCCCCCCCAGAAACGGTGGGGCAACGTGCGGCCGATTGCTCGACCGCACGGAGGGATTCTCCCCCCGCGGAGCGGGAGGTACCCTCCTGGGGTAATAACTTTTGTACATGTGCCATATTTCATTTTGTCCTTTTTTATTAACCAGGGGTCGGTCCCCTGGGGTCTGGTTGGTACCCTCGGGACTGGACTCCTTCCAGCCATTCATCCCATCGCCGGGCACCAGAGCTTAGGATTGGGGCATTTTTTAAAGAGGTTTACGTCCTCGCGGCCCCGTGCCTCACGGCAGCGGCCCCTGTCCCCCACGCGGTGAGGATTACGGGTTGGCCGGCGGCCCGCCGAGTGCAACGAGCAACACGGCAGACCACCGCCCGACGCTCAAAAGAGCAACAACGACGAAGCCACGCCGGTATACCGGTACCCCCCTCTGGAGGGCGTGCCCCTGTAGCCGAAGCCGGGGACATGGCGACCAGCGGCCGGAAGATGCATAAGCAACGCCGGCTCACTACTCCATCAAAGGGCAGGCCAAAAGTGGCCCACCATCACCCATGGGCTACGTCCGAAACGGGTCGGACGTGACCCGAAAAACAAAAAAGGGGGAAGAAGGGGAGAAGAGAGAGGGAGCCCGAGCGTCTCCAGGAGGAACACCCTTCAGCCAGTGAAGGGCGTGGAGAGCCCGCAACTCCCCCTGCTGGTTTTGGTCCGCGTCATCCGATCTCTTTCGTTGCAAGGCCTAACTAGGCTACCCTACTCCTACACCTAACCTATCTCCCTAACACCTAAGAATCCTTGCAACGAAAAAGATCGGACGATACCCCTGGGAGTGGGACTGTTCCCAGAGGATCCCGTTATCCGCCACCTACGGACGCGCCCGGTGGAAGTCCAGCAAAACTCCCCCACAGACGGAGCCCCCGGCCACGCAGAGTGCGCGCCGGGGGGCTCACCCAGGTCCCTCGGGATAAAGCAAAGGCCTATGGTCAGTTCTTATTACAAATTTTTTTTTTTCATATAAATATGGCCTAAAATATTTTATTGACCAAACTATTGCCAGAAGTTCCTTTTCAATCGTTGCATAATTTAACTCCGCTTTATTTAAACTCCTACTAGCATATGCGACGGGTTTTCCGTTAGAATTACTTAACACGCTGCCAATAGCAAAACCTGAACTATCTGTTTGTAAAATAAATTCATTTTCTTTAGAAAAATTGGGATAATCTAAGACAGGCGGACTAGATAGCAACTTTTTAAGAGTTTCAAAGGCATTCTGACATTCTGTAGTCCATTCAAACTGAACCTTCTTTCTACATAATTTGTTAAGTGGTACAACAATAGCTGCAAAGTTTCGAATAAATTTCCTGTAATAGTTACTAAATGCAACAAAACGCTTGACGTCATCCGCACACGTTGGTGTCGGATAGCTTTCGATTACTCGAATCTTTTCAGGGTCGGGCAAAATACCTGAGGATGATATTACATGTCCTAAGTAAAGAATTTGTCGCTTTAGAAACTCACATTTAGACGGATTTAATTTTAATTTAACTTTTCGTAATCTGTCAAAAACAAACATGAGGTTTTTATTATGTTCCGTCAAATTTCGGCCAAAAATTATTAAATCGTCTAAATAGATAATACATTTTTCGTAATTTAAACCCGACATAGCAACTGTCATTAATCTACTAAAGGCAGATGGACTAATTTTTAGCCCCATCGGTAATCTACACATTTGGTACTGCCCTTTATCTGTCGTGAACGCCGTATATTTTCTAGATTCTTTTGAAAGATTACATTGATAATAACTACGATTTAAATCGCAATGGCTAAAGTACATTGCACCTGATAGAGACTCTAATATATCTGTTATATTTGGGAGGGGAAATTTGTCGTCCTGCACTCTCTCGTTTAACTGTCTGTAGTCCACCACTACTCTCCATTGACGTTTACCGCTCCTATCTAACTTTTTAGGAACTAGCAAAAGAGGGCTAGACCACTCACTGCAAGTTTTTTCTATAATACCTTCTCGTAACATATCATCGATCTGTCTATTAAGTTCTTCCTTCTGCATAAACGGAATTCTGTACTGTTTTCTATACACAGGCGTAGCATGTTCTTTTAAATGAATAGACTGCTCGTAAACGTCCGTAACACTTAATTTGTCACCTGGTAAATGAAATATGTCCGAATATTTGGCACAAATTTGCTCGATTGACAACTGTTCTTCTTTGTTTAAGTATGAGCCTACATTAAGTAATGAAAATAACGTCCGTATTCTCTCTACATTAACATCCGAGCTTTCGTAATTACAAAATTCATAGTTTTCTAACCTATCAACTTCAACTTTATTCAAACATAAAGATACTTCTTTGTCAGTAGTATTTAAAAGTCTTACAGGAATCCTACCATTTTTCGGCCTAGCTACCACACTAGCCAAAAAAATACCCTGTCTTATCTCCTTCGGATAAATGACACAGTCATAATTAATACGCGTAGGTATGAACTTAATAACTTCACGCCTCGGTCCAATAATAAAATTACAATTATAATAAAGTAAAGTCAATGAAACTCTACTCTCTGCGACTTTGAGAGATAAAGTATTTGAGTCATAATCTATAATTCCACTATATCGTTTAATAAAATCTTGACCTAATATACCTATCGACTTACATGGTAAATTCCTAAATACGTAAAACTTATGCTTAAAAATAATATTCCTGAACTCTAATGCTAAATAAACAAATCCTACGGACTTTAAACTTCCACCAATACCATGGATATTTAAATCGCATTTATGTAACTCTAGCTGAAATAAATCTAACATATCATAATTAACACACTATAAAGAGGCCCCTGTATCTACTAAAAATTCTAACTGTATGTTATTTAAACTTAAGTTTACCCAATTAATGCTATCACAAGTAAGAACTTGATTAGGGACGAAAAAATGCTCCCGAATTCTGATCCGAAGAAACATCATTACGACTATTTTCTGAAGTCGGTAAATCATGTCGTTCATTTGCAATAAAATGATTTAAATTTCTATTATTAGAATAGTTTGCGTAATTGCCACGATTTCCACGAACATACCTGGCGCCGTAACTTGACGCTCCTCGTCGATATACCTGAACACCTCGGGTGCCTCGCCACGTATTCCTTGACGCAGCAAAATTTTGTTGCGCATTATGTGGCTGTCTAATATCTCGAAAATATTTAAGTGAATTTCGACCACGAAATCCACGATGACCAAAATTATTAGTGCGAGTAGACCGACGGTTATATGACATAACGGTCTGACGCTCCGCAGTTAAGCTAGTTTCATCTTCGGCCACTCTAATGGCATCCTTTAAGGAGGTCAAATTACGTGCTGAAATAATTGTACCTAGCTTTTGACTTCGTAACCCTTCGGAAAAACATCTAATAGCGTTCCTTTCATTAAGAGGACGTAATACCTCATACACTTTCTCATCACCATTTGCCTGAGAAATAGTCAATTCTACAAACAACTTCTCTATCTCTTGAGCAAACTCTGTAACTGACTTTTCACCTTGCCTAGCCTTCTGTAATCTAGACTGTAAAGCAGTATCGGACTTACGAGTAAGTAAATATTTACGCATATCTTCTAATAGCAACTCAACAGAACTATAAGAAGTAGCTAAACGCATTTTTGCTCCGCTCGTTAATCGGCTCTTTAAAACAAAATTTATTAAAATTGTCTTATCACCATCAGCAAGCATTGAGTCATACAATTCAATCGCAGAAATTAATTCACAAGCTACCTCTTCATCACCGGTCATTTTAGGCAATAGGCTTACAGCCGTCTTTAAATTAAACTTTTCACCCGGCACTGACATTGTGGCAGATTTATTTTGACTCTGACTACCACTCGAACTAAATTCCAATTCAAATTTTAAAATTTTATCATAACATTTGTTTATACATGAACATAAAAATAACAATTCATTAGACACATTTTTAGGTAAAATACTTAAAATATTTTTAAACGACACATATAAGCTCTTAGCTTCTAAAATCTTATTCTCAAAATTACTACCTACTCTTCTTGAAGGACCTAACTTAGAAATAGAATCCGTACAATGTTTTAATTGCTTATAAATATCTGATAATTTTAATTCTATACTCATAGTCTAATTCAATAAGTAAGTATTAAGTGCCTTAACATTACAAAAAAAAAAAAAACAACTAGGTAAAACTACTTACTAAAACATATAATATTTAATAAAAGAAATTAAGATGCGCGAAGGTACCCATTACGACTTACTTGTTGGTCACTCTTACACCTTGGTTTCTGGTTCCTCATGCTCTCTGATTTCCCTACGACGTCGGTAGCTGACACGCGCGAGGACTCGTTCCAAAGCGTCACTCCTCAGCTGTTTCTGCATCCAGTTGATGTGGCATCGCTTGTACAGGCAGAAGAACCCGATCAGCACCGCCAGCAGCATACAGGCGCATATTATAGACAAAAGGATATTGTTCGTCTGAAGGTGTTCCGCCGTCGCTTGTGCGTGATTGCTCCCGGCTGCAGAATGCGCAATGACCACTTGTTCTTTACTTTGCGTTGTGCCCATGATCCGTTCTTGGTTGGTGTGCCATGTAGCTATAGAGTAGCTATCCTGGCAGGGTCGCCATGTGGTGTGGTCTGGTCACGATGGATTAGACGAGAGTAAATAATACGTCCATTCAGTTTGAAGGTTCGGTTTATTGTGTAAAATATGTATTTAGTTACAAGACAGTAAGACAGTAGTGCTGAAGAAGCACTTTAAATAAGGCTGTATACATACTTGAATGTTTACACACTACACCTGATCATGCAGGAGCCAGTCACCGTCGACGCCCTAGACACGTCCTTACGGATCCATCAGATCCAATAACCTTTGCACTAGACGCCTTCAGCTCTAGGAGCAGGCTTAGGGACCTCGGTAACCGTACTCGTCGAACTCGACAAAGAGTTCGCCGTGCAACCTAACCCATGAATCAGCTCGCTGAGTTTCTCGTCGGATCTTCTCAGCGGGTCGCGATTCCGATCCGGTAGTAGATTCATTCGCGAAGCAGCTACTCTTGAGTTGTTAGGTCTCCTTCGGAGGCGCTCGGGTAGCTGTTAGCAAATCCCACCCCTCCTGGCTGAGCCTTTGCTCGCCCACCTGTCCCGGTGAAACTGGAAAGGCCTCCGGGCCACCAGTAATCCTTCAATCATAAAAAAAAAAAAAAAACAAAAAAAAAAACTACCGACTGTGTTTACTGTAAGCAGAACGGATTTTTGAGGTTGCGAAATTTTATTTCATTCTGCGGTACTTCTGGTTCCTAGATTGTATATTATATCAATCACTCACAACTTTATTTTACTGATATTAACTATTTATATCAATTAAAACAATTAATCTACTTGAAATTATTAATTTTATCACCACAAACTATAGCTCGCTCAAAAATTTCGATCCTGAATTTTTTTCGATGTAAAAAGTGACATGCCACAGACTATAAATAATTCGAGAATACATATGGTAATCTACGGCCGCCAGGGTGCGCTGGAATTATTCCTACATTTTTAATGGATTTTATGACCTGGTAACTGAGACCTTTAAGTCATGTCTTATTTTAATTTATATTCATATTTTTATGAAAAATGATATTATGGAGTGAAATGAAATGAAGATGATTAATTTGAGACATTAATCACCTGGGATGAAATGAAATGAAATGAGATGATATGGAATGAAATATAATCTCAGTAAAATGGTGGTCATTTGCTAAGATCTCAGTGGAGGAAGCTTTTTGGAGGAAACCATAGACCTATATAGTAGGGACACGACATATTGTTCTATACGTACAATTGCTTATATAAATAGCACCCATTTTGAAGGCACACACATAAACATATATCTATCTCGTTTTTACTCAGCACTTTAACTCGCAGGAAAACAATATAACAGTATTTCAGTGCGTACATAAAATGAAACATGAATATACGTAAATATCTCCGTCTCCGTCTAATGAGGCCGAAAATCCGCTATGTTGAGCGCACCAAATGTCATTGTCACGTCAGTTCGGCCGTCTGTTTTGGGTTGTACATTATTTATTGACTTTGATATCGATTTAATATGATTGCTTATATAAAATTTCATATTTTATCATGCTTAAAACATACAAAAATAATAATTAAAACGTATTTTATAGGATCTCAAGAAAGTCGATGCCCCAAAACTATTATCTATATATATTTAAATTTATTATGGAGCCCTCATCCGAAAAATCGGACACCATTTTTCGGTCGGAATCTATTGATCATGACACTAATCATAAATACCTCTTTAAAATATGTCATCAAAACATATTTAGACATTCTGTTTAGATATTTCGGGAAAAAGGCTAACGACAAAATCTCTTCGGAACTGTTCATGACGATGGTGAAGAAGAAACCATGCATGACAGAATTTTTATTGTTTATTTAATTACTTTTAAAATACATTATTTAAAAAATGTTGACGCGTATCACGCTGCTGGTCGACGAATACGAATCTCAGGCCGCGGGCGCATCCTCCTCCCGCTGCCTTCCCCCGTCCCCTCTCTCGCCATGAACGTCGTGAACATCCTCCCCCCCCTTGGAAGCTGAGGTTCCAAGGAGCTCATAGGCATCTCCTGTGGGCAGAGCGCAAATTTTTGATAACGCTCTTTTGACGATGCCCTTTGACGTCTTGATATCTACAACTCTGCAGATTCCATCAGGTCCATAATACATGTGGTGAATTCGTCCTAGGATCCATCTCATTGGTGGAAGTTGATCATCCCTGACGACTACCATGTCCCCAATCTTTACGTTCCGCTCAACATTGTTCTGCCATTTTACACGCTGCTGAAGCTCACACAGGAACTGACGTGACCACCGTGTCCAGAACGTTTGTCTCATTCGTTCTAACTGCTCGTATCGGTTGATTGATATCCTGGCTGTAGTTGGAGCCGGTAACGATGATAATGGACGCCCGATAAGGAAGTGCCCAAGTGTTAAAGGTGTAATATCAAAGGGGTCCGCTGACATAGGTGTCAAGGGATGGGAATTTAAAATTGCCTCAATTTGAGAGAACAACATTGTTAATTCCTCAAAGGTTAAACCATTATTTCCTGCTACACGTTTTAGATTAAACTTTGCGGCTTTAACGCCAGCCTCCCAGATACCACCAAAGTTGGGAGCGTAGGCTGGATTGAATTTAAACTCTACGCCCTCACATAAACCGAAATCAGTAACGGACTCATTAGCGGCTTTAAGCATTCTTTTCAATTCATTATTCGCCCCAACATAATTTTTGCCATTGTCGCAATATATTGTGCGTGGTTTACCGCGTCTAGAGATAAACCGACGTAAGCAGAGGATGAACGCATTAGTGCTTAGTTCACTCACGACCTCTAGGTGCAGAGCTTTAGTGCAAAAGCAAACAAAGAGACACAAGTAGCATTTGCTTGTTCTTGCGCCACGGCCTTTATGATTCAATATAAGGAAGGGACCTGCAAAATCGGTGCCACAAGTCTCAAACTGAGCATCTGGATTGACACGAGGATCAGGTAAGTTAGACATAATCGGTTGTATATTTTTGCCTTTTATTTTGGTAAACTGTACGCAATTATTAGTTGTCTGAGTCGCCAATAAACGACCACCAATAGGCCAAAAATCTTCACGAATCAGAGACAACAATTGCAGGGGCCCACAATGTAAAAGTCGAACGTGTTCATGTTTAAAAAGTAATTTCGTGAAAATATGTTTAGAATCAATAATGATGGGATGTTTTTGATTGTAAGGAACTAATGCCTTGTGAAGACGACCTCCAACACGTAGCACTCCATCAGTATCCAAAAAAGGATTCAGTGATATGATTCTCGATTTGCGGTTAAGACAACCCGAAGTTTTCAGTGAATGGATATCCTGTTTGAAGGAATCCCTTTGAGAAAGCTTAGCCAAAGTAAAAAACGAATTTATTAATTCTTTAAGAGTCAGACTACCCTTTATCTTATTACTCTTGGATTTACAGTTTTGTATAAATCGCATTACAAAAGCCATGATTCTTTCCATCTTGTGAAGCTTTGAACATGTACGAAAGAGGACAAACTCAATATTTCCATTGTAGTGTGCAGCTCGCCTAACCTTATATTTGTAACTGCACACACTAAAATATAACAGTATTACATGAATTGTCGACTTGAACAGTTCTCTTTTATTTCACCTACAACACTCCAATACATGGCGACCCTTAGCCAGCAGTTAAAATTTTGCAACATACGTAAAATACGAGAGTAGCTGAATAAAATATGAAGAAATATAATTATGAAGAATAGTATGAAGAATAGAAGTTTGTAAAACGAGAAGAGAAAAGAAGATTTTCAAATTATAGAAAATGAAAAAAAAAAAAAAAAAAAACCCTCACAGAAGATTGATTTGGATGAAGCGATGAGAACAATAGAAGAAGGCAGAAAAGGGTGTTGCTGCCGGGAGCCGGGAGAATGCTCAAGCCTTATGATGAGAGGATATGCAGGGCGCCGGGAGATAAATTGTACGGGTCCGAGATGGAGCAGCTAGGAGTCAGCTCGAGTCCAATGCTGAGGAGTTCAGTCACCCATGCTACGTAAGACGTCATGACCTACATATACGTTGACAGTAAATACGTGCTTACTGCAATGTAAGTTTTTGCTTTGATATTGTAATATTTTTTTTTCATTATTTTAATGTTCTCTATTACGAGTATATGTTGTTATTATTAAGTTCATGCGGAATTACTTTATATTTAGTTTAAGGAAATTATGTCAGAATGATAGAATATTCGAATTGTGATACAAAAATGTCAGACTCATTTGACATCAAAACTGCAATTTCCCTGTTGCCGGTAATGAGTGGCAATATTCAGTTTAAGGAAATCTATGTCTTTCTATCCACAAGAGCAGGTTATGCAACTACGAGAAAACTACAGAGGTTTCTGAGGCCGAGGAGCTAGTCATTTTTATAACAATAAGACAAATTATAATCGTAACTATAATTGTTATGAAAATAGTACAGGTCAACGAACTTCACATATCGTAAATCGAGGTAAACACTCAGGCGATCAACGCCAGCGTCAGCATTTTCGCGGACGGCCAATGAATAATCAGCGTGTACAGCATAATACGCAAGAGTCCAATGTCCAAGACAACTTGCGCAACGATAACGTAAATAATTATGACAACTTAGAGTTTTTTCGTACCTAAACAGTGCACTCATTCGATTTTTAGTTATAGTAATTTTCGTGTAATTAAGTGTCAACTTAAAAATAGTAATATCGATCTTAATTTATTAATCGATAGTGCAGCTAGTTTATGTGTACTTAAGTATGAATGGTTGCCGCGACATAAGAATTTATTGAATTTAGTAAAACATGATAAGATAATTATAAAAGGAATTAGTGGTAATTTAGAGTCTATGGGATATATTTATTTAAATATTATAAATAATCATGTGAATTTTGCACAACGCAGCTGCAGATGCATTGAGCCGGATACCTTTTACATCCAACAGCTTAAAGGAAATGCAACAGCATGTAGTATCGTTCACGACAAGAGCACAGGCTCGTAGATTACGAATTGACTGTGACAATAACAACATGACTACGGAGGTATCCTCTACTCCAAGGCCTGATCAACCTAAAGTAGTGGAAATCCTCAAACGACCAATTCACGGCGTTGAATTGATTCTATTTTGTAATAAAAATATATTAAAACAGATAGAAAAATTCAAACATTTTACTAGTGATAATGGTAATTGCAAATTCGTGCCTGAAAAATCAGCAATTTTTATAATTTCTCAATCGTTGTCTACCGTAAGTGTGTTAATGAGAGAATTATAACGTTTTGCAAGCAAATCAAAATAAACGTGCTCGTAATAATTAAAAGCAAGCGCTATGAACGATTTGTAAACAATTTTATAAAGGAAATGAGCCATTTGAAAGATTTTCCCAAGTTACTTGTCATTAAAGATGTGACAAGTATTACTGACAAAGACACAAGGACTGTGATCCTAAATGACTTCCACCTGTTACCCACGAGTGGCCACGCGGGGGTAAACAGAATGTTAAATAATATTAGGAAGTATTATTATTGGCCAGGAATGACCAATGACGTATCAGAATACGTAAAGAAATGTAAAAGTTGTCAGATTCAAAAGCATTCCAATAGACATACAAAGGAGCCAATGGTTATCACATCCACGGCATCCACTGCTTTTGAGAGAGTTAGTTTAGATTTAATGGGGTCATTAGATGTAGATAATTTTAATTATAAGTATATTCTGACGTTACAATGTGATCTGACTAAATATGTTGAAGCTTATCCTTTAGAAAATAAGGATACAGTTTCAGTAGCGCGATCATTTGTAAATAATTTTATTCTGAGGTATGGTATCCCTACAGAAATAATAACAGACCAGGGAACAGAGTTTATGTCATCAGTATTTACTGAAATTTGCAATTTATTGCATATAAAAAAACTGCATTCAACAGCTTATCATCATGAGACTCTTGGAGGTTTGGAAAACACTCATAAGGTTCTAGGTGCTTATCTTAGGATTCAGTGTGATAATAATAAAACAGATTGGAGCAGTTGGCTTCCATTCTGGTGCTTTTCATTTAACACTACAGTTCACTCTGAGACAAAATACACGCCATTTGAATTAGTATTTGGTAAACATTGTAATCTACCATCTAACATAGAACAAAATTCATATGTTGATCCCTTATATAATCCTGATTCTTACCCTTTAGAACTAAAGTACAGACTTCAAAGAGCACAAGCTGAAGCAAGAAACAATTTGTTACTTAATAAAAAAAATTAAGAAAACTAAATCTTGACAAAACTATTAATTCAATAAAATATAAGAAAGGAGATTTAGTATTAATAAAAAATCAAGTAGGAGATAAGTTAGATAAGATTTATTTAGGACCATACGAAGTCATAGAAGATGTCTCACCAAATGTTAAAATCATAAAGAATAATAAAACATACATAATTCATAAAAATAATACAAAGAAGTTTGTAACTTAAAATATTGTTTTATTGGATTTTTGTTAGTAAAGTATGAAATTTAATAATATTTTGTGTAATTTAGTTTAAGTAAAAAAAAAAAAAAGTAATGATGTAATAATATCTTTTTTTTTAAAAAGGGGGGAGGTGTAGTGTGCAGCTCGCCTAACCTTATATTTGTAACTGCACACACTAAAATTATAACAGTATTACATGAATTGTCGACTTGAACAGTTCTCTTTTATTTCACCTACAACACTCCAATACACCATCACACGCAAACTCAAACTAACCTTCGTTTCAGGAAGTGTGGTAGGCACTTGTAATGATTTGGCCATTCGCCCTCTGGCTGCGTCAGAAAGGGAGCACCGTTCCACCACAGGTTGTTTTCTTTCAGTTGTTGCGGCTTTACACCTCGAGAGGCAAGGTCTGCTGGATTGCTGTGAGTAGGTACATGTCTCCACTCATATTCAGAGGTAAGTTCACGAATTTCCTCTATTCGGTTACAAACAAACGTTTTCAACGTCTTTGGTTCAGAATGAATCCATCCCAAGACGATTGTTGAATCCGTCCATAGGAAACACCGCGATATTTTAATGTCTTTACAGCTTAACGACTGTAACACCTTAGCCAGCAATCGAGCACCTAACAAAGCACCCATCAACTCTAGCCGAGGGATAGTTAGTTCCGGCTTCAGTGGAGCCACTTTAGCCTTGGAACAAAAAAGGTGAACTGTAACCTTACCTACATTGTCTGTAGATTTAAGATACAAACATGCACCGTAGGCCATCTGCGAGGCATTAGTAAAACAGTGTAATTCTACATTGTCTGGAGCTTGGCAAATGACGTGCCTCGGGATCTCAAGAGTGGACAACTGATTCAAATTAGCTAAGAACTCCTGCCACTCAGATTTGATTTGGTATAGGATCATCCCATCCATTTTTGAGCAGCCACAATTTCTGCAGCAAAGTTTTCGGAATAATTGTCGTAGCGGACAGCAAACCAAGCGGGTCAAATAATTTTGACGACACTGAAAGAATATTCCGTTTAGTAATTGGAAGACTACATTCAAGCTTAGTAAGAAAACGCAACGTATCGGTTTCAGGTGACCAATTCAGTCCCAGTACTGTAGAGTCCTTACAAAAGTCTTGGCTTTGTTTTGTAGCTGAAATGTCATCAAAGATTTCAAGAACATTTGTGCGAAACTTAAGCAACGGGAAACAAGCTTCAGACAACTTCTCTACTACTCCTTTTATCGTACTTTGCAGTTTCTCTTTGGAACTTGACCCAGTATTTAAGTCGTCGACGTAGAAATCATGTTCAATAACGTTCGCTACATCGGGATTTTCTATACAATCTCTGGATAGTTGTAAGAGACATCTCGTACTCAAAAAAGGAGCTGAGGCTGTTCCGTAAGTCACCGTATTTAGTTGAAGTATTTTTATTGGCTGAGTAGATTTATACCTCCAGATAATCAATTGCAGATGGCGCTGCGACTCATCGACCTCGATTTGTCGGTATATTTTTTCTATGTCCCCTGTGACAACAAATGCATTATAACGAAAACGTGATAAGATCGAAAACAAATCGTCCTGTACTACCGGCCCTACAAGCTGTATGTCATTGAATGACTTACCGCTCAAGGTTTTACATGAGCCATCAAACACGACGCGCATAGATGTAGTTTCGCTCTGATCACGTGTCACAGGGTGATGAGGTAAATAATACCCGAAAGGAGGACTCTCGATTGGTGATAAATGGCCCAACCGTTTATACTCATGAATAAAAGCTTTATATTTTTCTTTCAAAATCGGAAACTTGTCGAGTTTTTTCTCTGAACTAAAAAATCTATATTTAGCAGTATTGAAAGAATCACCCAAAGCTCTATCGGGCGACTCACTCAAAGGCATCAGTACTGAGAATCGACCTTCCTCAGTACGCTTTGTATTTTGTAAAAAATGAGATTCACATACCTCTTCAGCCTTTGAGAACTTCTGCCTGTTAGAGGGGGTAATTCCTCAATCTCTCAAAATCTAGAAAGAGATTCATTTATATTTCGCGAGAAATTACAAATTTTGTCATGAACTCCTGAACTAGAACCTTGGCCCAGATATTAACCAACCTAATCGTGATTCTTGGAGTAGGCTTATTTCGCACAAGCTTAATCTGATGACCATAAACGATCTCCCAGAAGACATCTGCCCCTAATAACATATGAATATCAGAGGGATTAAAAAAGCTTGGGTCAGCCAACTCAATGTTTGCAGGTAAGTTCAACGTAGACGTGTCTATTTCGACGTTAGGTAATCTATTTGTTATATGTGGTATGACCAGACAAGATACCATCATGTGAAAAGAATTGACCCGTGATTGTACTTTTATGTTACAAACCTGTGATGCAGCACAGACTGTGTTATTAATTCCCAATACTTTCATAGGATTTTGATGAGAAATAGGTAAGTTAATCTTTCTTTGTAATTCTTCTGTGACGAAAGACGTCTGGCTTCCATTGTCGAGAAGCGCTTTCACGAGGTAAGTTATATTACTGTTCGGATCAACTATTCTCACCTGAGCGGTACAAAGCAACACTTGACCAGGCATCATCGCAGACAGCGACACCTGTTCATTGGCACTACCGCCTTGAGAAGAAGAAGATGGGTTAGGTATGTTGTTGTCTGTGTTAACGTTACCATTCTCTTGCAATTGTTTATGTAATAACGAGTTATGTTTCGCATTACATATCCGGCAGCCTTTCCTGAAGTAACGAAAGGGACGATGACCAGATTTAAGACAATTAGAACACAATTTATGCTTATTAACTAGACTTAACCTTGCATCTACATTCATAATTTTAAAGGAGACTGAAAATCGTGGGCCAAAAATGTAATAACTTGGAATGTAGTCTAAAAAATTTGTCTTATTTTTTTATATAAGAATATAAAAAATCACCTCAATCCTCTTTCTGGGACCGTAGAAAAATGAGAAAGTTAGTTTTTGTCGATATAACGGTGTGATCGATTTAATTAATCGATTACAGGATTATAAAAAGAAAAAAATTGCACTAGGTAATTAATGCAAAGTAATTAAATGAGCGATTTATACTTGTTATATACAAGTGCGGTATGCGCCGGATTTAATTGCGATTATATACATAAATGAAGAAAAAGTCTATTATTACTTAGCAAATTAATATGATTATCGATTTCAAATCGATTAAAATCGATTGTATTTTTGATGACAGCTTTGACAGTAAGCTGATTTTTTTTTAAGAGATTTTATGACCTGGTAACTAAGACCTTTAAGTCATGTCTTATTTTACTTTATTTTCTTAATTTTATGAAAAATGATAATATGGAGTGAAATGAAATGAAGATGATTAATTTGAGACATTAATCAACTGGGATGAAATTTAATGAAATGAGATGATATGGGATGAAATATAATCGCAGTAAAATGGTGGTCATTTACTGAGATTTTTTCAGTGGACTTTTTGGAGGAACCCGAGAAGTTACGTCCAGCAGCTTTGTTTCATTTTCCCACATTTGTGCACTTTCACAGATATTAAACGGTTAATAAACCACCATTATTACACATTTAAACCTGAAGAAACACTAAATAGACAAAATAAAACAAATCACACAACTTCACTCCTCGCGTTCCCGCCAAAAAGTCACAGTAAGCTGACATGACGTTTGTTCATAGATTATACAATTATTTTTTGGCGCTTGTTGGTTTTTTCTGCTCTACTCGTTTTGTATCTTCGACGCATTTTGAGTGTGTATCTATCGGGCTGTTTTTATATCTTCAACGATCACTGCTTTATTATTACGGATTCCAACTATGCCAGCCTTGTACGACAATTGCTTCTACACTGGACACCGAAGATCGCTCACACGTTTGACTTGAAATGGTTGTATTGGATATGTACTGTTGAAATTATGGATCGCTGTGTGAATTGTGGGATAGCAATTCCATATTCCATACCTGATATATATCATTGATATTCATTCATAATATGACATTTAAAAGATTATCCAATGGATATAATAAACATTTACTGGTCACGCGCGGATTTACTCATTAGTAATTGGATGCTAATGAATTATTGGGATGGCGCCACCTTTGGAGTTTGTTAGTTACTAATTACCGCGACTATCCAAAGCGTGGTTCTACCCGATCGATCACGCTTTACCGCTAGCTGCCTAGATGGCGGCACTTGTATATTGTGTGGTGCTTGTGCTTACGAAAAGCTACGTGAGCTTCGTCACCCACCCCGCCGCCCGCGTGCTTCCATCGCCGACGTCCGCACGACAGTCACTGGCAAGGTCTACAGGTGAGTGCAAGTTCTTTTAATTTATTGCCATTTTATTGCTGCTTCCGTGTAATCATTCGCCCGCCCGCTCGCTGATGTGTATTTAATTTATATCTTTAGTTTGATTACTAGCTTTTGTTTACCGCTCCGCTAATTATAAGTGACAAACATTTGTCACATACCGCTTAGGACGGCTATTTACACGCCTTTCTACAACCCCGCTTTATATGCTCCCGCCGCAGGAGGGCTATTTACACGCCCCCTTGCTACCCCATAGTTTGGTCCTGCGAGCCTGGATTAGATCCAGCTTAAATTTTAATTAAAATTAGAATTAATTTATGATTACCCCCATTCGCCATTTTGTTACAGTATTGTATTGTATGTAAAAGTTAATTACGTTCATCGCTATTAGTAATAATAACTCGTAACCGCATATTGAATTATATTTATTAACTTAGTTCATTTAGTGTTATTTTTTAGTCAGTTATTTCATAACTTCATTATGGAAAATAGACAACTAAAGAAACTTATCGCGAAGAATAATTTAGTATTTGCACAAATTAATGATTTATATAATAAATCAAAAAATATTTCGGAGTTTGATTCGGAATTAATTGAAACTTTTCTTGCCGAATCAGAATCGATTGATGACATGCGTGTTAGATTTGAAAGCAATTTGGATGATATCAATGATTTAAATTTAAAGCAAAACCCCGAAGTTGAGCCTGAATACGCAGCTTTATCGTCTTTTGACACGTTATATAATTACGTAAGACGCGCTCGTAACAAAATTAAAATTGGTAATTCGTCAAATTTAATGAGAACTACCGCCGCCATAAATGTAACATTGCCAACAATTTCACTTCCTTCCTTTGACGGACGCTCTCTTGAAGGATGGGAAACATTTTACCAGGCTTTTAAAGCTAACATTCACGATAACCCGCAACTGTCTGACGCAACGTGTGCAGTATTTAATGGGCAAATTAACACATAGTGCATTAAAGTTAACCGCTGTTTTTTTTTTTTTTATGATTGAAGGATTACTGGTGGCCCGGAGGCCTTTCCAGTTTCACCAGGACAGGTGGGCGAGCAAAGGCTCAGCCAGGAGGGATGGGATTTGCTAACAGCTGCCCGAGCGCCTCCGAAGGAGACCTAACAACTCAAGAGTAGCTGCTTCGCGAATGAATCTACTACCGGATCGGAATCGCGACCCGCTGAGAAGATCCGGCGAGAAACTCAGCGAGCTGATTCATGGATTAGGTTGCACGGCGAACTCTTTGTCAAGTTCGACGAGTACGGTTACCGAGGTCCCTAAGCCTGCTCCTAGAGCTGAAGGCGTCTAGTGCAAAGGTTATTGGATCTGATGGATCCGTAAGGACGTGTCTAGGGCGTCGACGGTGACTGGCTCCTGCATGATCAGGATTCGGGGAATAGTCAGCGGCGGCTACGATAAGGCGATTATCATGACGCATAGCCTTATCGAAGTACCGTTCCGACGCTGACTTCATGTATTTCTGTATAGATTCGAGGCCCAGGTCGTCGTGTAGGTCAACGTTCCTCACGAACCACGGAGCTCCGACGGCTAACCTGCAAAAGCGGGATTGTAGAGATTGAAGGGTGTCTATGTGTGTGCGGGCCGCGTGAGCGAACACCACACTCGCGTAAGTCATGACGGGCCTTATGCAAGTTTTGTAAAGTGTCACCTTGTTCCGAAGGGACATTTTACTCCTCTTACAGATCATGGGGTAGAGTCTACCGAGAATAAACGCAGCACGGTCACGGACTGATTTTATATGCGGGCGGAATGTCATCGATGCATCCAGGGTAACGCCCAGGTACTTGACCTTCCTGGCCCAGGGTATGGATTGACTAAAGAGAGTAATCGGGGGTGTGAGATTCTTCCTCCTAATACGGGAGGAAATCCGTGTGGAGCTTCCCCTCTGAAATAGCACCGCAGTACTTTTCGCTGGGTTGATGTCTATGCGCCATTTTCGGAACCACTGTCCTAGGGCTAGGGCTGCGCTCTGAAGCTTCTTCGCGATTAGGGACTTGTTTCTACTGGAATAGTAAACAGTTGTGTCGTCGGCGATTAAAGCTAAATGGGTCGGCGGCGACCGGGGAATATCGTTAACGAATAAGCTAAATAGGAGGGGTGAAAGGACAGAGCCTTGCGGGACTCCAGCTGTGAGAGGTCGTGGGGAGGAGCGGGTTCCCTCGACTCGATATCGAAAAGAGCGGTTCGACAAGAAGTCCCGTATGATGAGCACGAGACTATCCGGCACACCCATGTTGAATAGTTTGAAAATCAAACCGTTGTGCCAGACTTTGTCGAACGCTTTTGCGACGTCGAAGAAGAGAGCTCCCGTGTATAACGGTTTTGGTCGATTAAGCCCCACAAGAATGTGCTCCGTGAGGCGGTGCACCTGTTGAACGCATGAGTGATTTGTACGGAATCCGAATTGTTCATCGATGAGAATGCCCTTGGATGAGACGAAGTCTCTGAGGCGTTTGTAGAGCAGACGCTCATACAGTTTGCCTAGAGACATGAGGAGGCTAATCGGGCGGTAGCTCGTCGGATGATTTTTTGGTTTACCGGGTTTATGTATGCCGATAACGTCCGCTTCTTTCCACACCGCGGGAAAGATACAGTTCGCCATAGCGGCATTGAAAATAGATGCCAACATCACGATGAGTTGGACGGGTAGAAGTTTAATAACGCGGTTGGATATACCGTCGGAACCGGGAGCCTTGCGAGGACGTAGGTCTTTGATCAAGTCTTTAACTTCCATCGGGGTGACGGGTGGTAACGCATCCGAGGGTGGCAAGGAGGCTCTGCGTTCTACCTCACTGTCTACTAATTCTACATGAACAGGGTCCACGGATTGAGTGCTGGACGTGCACTGGGTTTGCAATGTATCGGCCAGCAACTCTGCTTTTTCGTCATCATCAAACGCCGCGAGTCGGCCTGAGGGGCCTACGAGGGGGGGCATAGTTACTACCGTATCCGATTTGAGAGTACGAGCTAAGCGGTAGTAAGACCTTTGGGAGGGCGCGAGTCCTTCTAAGAAATCAGACCATCTGGCATCTCGGACTTCGGCGATGCGAGACTTTACGTCGCGTTGTAGGGCACGCATTCGAATACGATTTTCCGCGGTAGGATACCTGTCGTAGGCACGTATTGAGGCGTTCTTAGCTCTAAGGAGTTCCCTAATATCATCGGACAATTTGAAGCGGTGAAGGAAGTCCTCCGCTACAACTTGTTTCGATGATCTATCTAATGTTGAGGTGATGTGTGACGTTAAGATGTCTATGGCTTCAGCGGTATCCTGAGGAGACGGGGTAGAGTCCGGGTTAAACGGGAGCGATGGTGGATCAGATTCAGCCAGGCTGATGCCCAGCGTGTGCCAATCCACCACAGTCCTCGTGACGGGAACGGAGTCGGGAGCGCGACCGAGCTTCGTAACGACGGGACGGTGGTCTGAATCTAACTCTGAAACTACTTCGATCGAGTGTAAGCTCAGAGTTACGTTTTTTAATAACGCTATGTCGAGTATATCCGGGCGATGCGCGATATTTAGCGGGTAGTGAGTCGGGGTTAGCGGCGCGACGATATCGAAGGCGAGATCATCAACTAACGCATCAAGTCGCCTGCCATTCGGGGTTGTGATGTGTGAGTTCCACCTGATGTGTTTACAATTTAGGTCGCCCGCCAGAATGACAGAGCTTCCCATGCCGAGCAGCGCCTCGATATCACTGCTTAGAACGATCTTATCCGGTGGAAGATAAACGGACGCGATAACGATCGGCGCGTGTCCCGTCAGTGAGATTCGGCACACTGATGCTTCGATATTAGCGAGCGTGGGAGGATCGAGCGGGACGCAATGCAGGGCTCTTCTATAGTAAATGACGGTACCACCACCACGAGCAGAGCCTGTCGTTCCTGACCATGTTATAGTTCGCGATTTTAGGGTCACGGCGCGCGGGCTTAAGTAGGGTCTCCTGCACTAAAAAGATATCAATTTGATGGTCACGCAAAAAGTCAGAAACCTGATCACGTTGATTTGCGAGACCGTAAGCGTTAAAAAATCCTATCGTTACGGATAGGGGCTTTATTCTACTTATACACGCCATTGATTACCGGCGGAGTGATGGGAGGACGTACGTATTTAATGACGCGTATACGTCGGCGTATTCTTGCACAACGGCGATAAAGTGTTGTGCAGTGGAGGCAGCGCGAATGGCGTCGCCCAAAGCGTTAACGCGCTCAAAGTTGATCGACTGAAAGAAGTCGATCGCTAAAGCGAGATTGTCGGACGCGGTCGGAGGGCAAGTCGCGGGAGAGGGACGAGTTGCGGGGGCGGGACGAATCGCGGAGGAGGGAGTTGTAACCGTGTTCGTGTACGGCAGCGGTTTCGCCCAAGCCGAGACACTGGGCACCGGCGCCGGAACGAACGCTGGCTTAGCCTGCGACACAGAGGGTGCCGAGGCTTTGATGTCTGGGCCGGAAGCTCGGAGGCGGTTTTGGCGGGCGACGCGGCGATTTATTTTAGGGGCTCGGGGGCATCCGCGGTAATTTGCGGGGTGACCCTGTGTACGACACAGGACGCAGCTAGGCGGTTCCGTCGCGGTTTTTTGATCGCGAGTGCAGAGGGCCGTGGCGTAATCTCCTAAACACTTGACGCATCGGGGGCGCGCGTGACAGTTACGGGAAGAATGCCCGTATAATTGGCAGTTATGGCACTGGCTAGGTGTGCCTTTCTTGTGTGGGGTTTCGACGGCGATTCCGGAAAGGCTACAGACCGTTCGGATGTTGAATATTTGCTTACCCTCGGGGGTAGGCTGGAGGGCGACGAGAACCATGTTATATGGCTCCCTTCCGCGACCTGTGTGCATGCGGTGTACGGAGTTAACCGGTAGGCCTTGTTCGAGAAGGTCGGCCTTGACTAGCTCGGCATCCAACTCTTTAGGGATGCCACGTATGACGGCACGGAGTTCGCGCTCCTCCTGGAGCGTATACGTGTGGAAACTTATACGCTCCTTACGGAGGTAAGAAGAGAGGGCCCTATGGTCGTCGGGTGTTCGAACCTTAATTTGAATGCCGTTCGCGAGGTTACGGGCATTCGTGAAGTTGATATTTTTGGCCTTAAGGGCCAAGGAAACTCGATCCCAAGCTGCCTTCTCTTGGAGGATTACCGGGGGAGGGGTCTGGGTTTTATTTTGTGCCACCGGACGCGGTGACGGAGTGGCACGGGCTGGAGGCGCAACGGGAGTCTGAGGGCGGGGGCGCGACGCGTTCGCGGCTTTGCTAATTTTAGCGGCCGCGGGAGCTCGAGACTCCGCGGCACGCTTCTTACCCTTTTGTACCAGGGTGAATCCATCCGTCGATGAGGCGGAAGCGAGGTCGACCTCCATCTCCGAGTCAGAGTCGGAGGACGAGGAGGCGGACGCAGGTGACCTACGAGCAGGTGTTTTGGAGGGCACGACGGAGGCTGCGGATGATCGCGCTGCTGGAACGGTGGCCACGGCGGACGACGCAGCAGTTTTACTCGCCAGTATAGGCGACGCGGGAACGGCAGGCACGACGGAGGCTGCGGTGCTCGATGCAGAAGCTTTGCACGCAGGTACAGGCGACGCAGGAGCAGCGAGCTCGGCGGAGTCCACGAGAGGGCTCGCGGTGTGATCAGCCTTGAAGGCCAGAAACTCTGAGGCGAGCTGTGGGTGGCGAAGTCGGAGGAATTCCGCGAATACAGCGTCCATGATCGCTGAGTGCTCAGGTGGGGCGGCCCCGGGTCTTGAAAACACTCGCCTTGCGGCGAGGCCCCAACTTCTCGGACCTGAGCGGTTCTATTGAACACAGGTGGCGATGCGGCACGATTACTACAGGACAAAGAAAAAACACAACAAAACGGAAATAACAAAAAGAAACAGAACAATTAAACACTTCCAGGAAAACAGTTTGTCGGCAGATGTACCACGAACACAGAAACAACAAAAGGAAACAAAACAAATAAAAACTTCCAGGAAGAGCACTTAGTCGGCAGATGTATCACGAACACAGGCCGCGCGAACAATGGCCGGGCTAACAAAAGCCGGGCGAACAAAGACCGGGCGATCGAGTGGTCGATGAGCACGTCCGCACGTGACGGGTGCCTCTATCGGAATGAACCGCTGGTATAATACCCACAGGTGAAACATATAATATTATTTGGTCGAATCTAATTAGTAAATATCAGGATAAACGAGCTTTAGGATGTCATTATCTGAATAATATATTAGATTTAAAAAATTGTTCACCTACCGCAAATAGTTTAAATATGTATATTGAAAAAATGTCATCTTCGATCGCCGCTTTAAAACAATTAAATTTACTCGATTTAACTGATTTTATTTTATTACAATGCTCACTGAGAAGGTTGGATCCTCAAACGTTACATTCTTTTGAAGCATCGGTTCGTGGTATTGAAATACCCACAACTGAAATGTTTATTAAATTCATACAGGATCAGATTAAAATATTAGAACGCTCTGCACCGAAATGTAACATAGAGAAATCTAAAAATCATAAATCTTTTATTTCTAGTAGTTATAATGACCCAGTCCGCGCTGAAAGGGTTAACAAACCGGTTTCGTGCACAGGTAGATCCTTATCTACGTGCGATCTTTGCTCGAGCTCGCACCACACGCAGTTATATCGTTGTAATGAATTTAAAAATATGATTTCACCGCAAGCACGTTATGATTTTATTAAATCGAACAAGAGTTGCATAAATTGTTTAAGCTTATCGCATACATTAAAAGCATGTCAATCAAAGTTAACATGCAATAATTGTAAGAAATCTCATCATACTTTATTGTGTTTTGGTAATAAACGGGCGAATCGAAATAGTAAAAGCGTACCCAGTCCATCGAATGACTACGCTGATATGGACAGGCAGGTCAGTCGGTCGCAGGTACATGGAATTCCGAGTGATGCCGCGCGGTCCGATTACGGTCGGTCCCAGGTTCAATCTCACCCTTTTGTTCAGTGTTACGATCATCATGATGCCGCTTCGAATACTTGTTCACACTCTAACAAAGCGATACAACAACAAAATAATACGACCGCTACCACGTTGACTCACAGTTCGGAAATAAAATCGAATAGTAATATTTTATTATCAACCGCTCAAATATACGCTCACTCGAATAAAGGGGAACGTAAAATAGTTAGATCTTTAATAGATAATGGTTCCCAAAATAATTTAATAACTGTCAATTGTTGTAAATTACTTAAATTACCGATTATACCTTTAAATAATTCTTATATTAGAGGTATTGGATTAACCGCTCGCCCGATTCACGGATATGTTTATTTAAATATTGAATCTAGATTTTCTCCTAATAAATATTATATTCACGCTTTAGTAGTAGACTGTATTACAGATAAATTACCCGCTTATTTTATAAATTCCTCAAATATGAATCATATACGTAATTTACCGCTTGCCGATTCAAATTGGAACGTTCCAGGTGTGATTGATATGGTGTTAGGTGCTCAGTTATTTCCATATATATACTTAGGTAATCGTATAGATACTGGCTCACTAGCGCCACCTGCCGTAGAAACAACCTTCGGTTATGTTCTTATGGGTGACGTACCTGAAGTGAGTTACACTGGCATTATGAAACCGCAACATGATAGTTTTTCTGTTATAAATGATAATAATACCTCTTTGTGACTATCTAGTACAGTTTATATTGATAATCCACCCGCTTTCGAAAATACTAAAATTCATTCTACATTCACTTTAAATAAAACTTTCTCATCTATAACGCATAAAGACCTTGAGTCATTTTTACATAAATTTTGGGAATTAGAGGAGATTCCTCATGAGCGTCATCTTAGCCCTGAGGAAGCCGAGTGTGAAAACAAATATATTTCTACAATTACCCGCGATAATGATGGCCGATATACGGTTGAGTTACCATTTAGTAGAAATCCCGCTGACCTTGGCAAGTCTTATACTGTTGCTCACCGCCGTTTTCTTTCGCTCGAACGTAAGTTTGTTCAATTACCCTCACTCCGCGATGATTACGATATCGTTATACAGGATTACATTAGTAAAGGTTATTTAACTGAAATTAACGACACCGCTAAGGAAACCGATAACGGTTATTATATACCGCACCATGCAGTTATCCGCCCAAGTAAGACTACCACTAAACTACGTGTAGTTCTTGATGCTAGTGCTAAAACATCTATTATTAGATCAGAGCTGCTGGCCGATACATTGCAAACCCAGTGCACGCCCAGCACTCAATCCGTGTACCCTGTTCATGTAGAATTAGTAGACAGTGAGGTAGAACGCAGAGCCTCCTTGCCACACTCGGATGCGTTACCACCCGTCACCCCGATGGAAGTTAAAGACTTGATCAAAGACCTACGTCCTCGCAAGGCTCCCGGTTCCGACGGTATATCCAACCGCGTTATTAAACTTCTACCCGTCCAACTCATCGTGATGTTGGCATCTATTTTCAATGCCGCTATGGCGAACTGTATCTTTCCCGCGGTGTGGAAAGAAGCGGACGTTATCGGCATACATAAGCCCGGTAAACCAAAAAATCATCCGACGAGCTACCGCCCGATTAGCCTCCTCATGTCTCTAGGCAAACTGTATGAGCGTCTGCTCTACAAACGCCTCAGAGACTTCGTCTCATCCAAGGGCATTCTCATCGATGAACAATTCGGATTCCGTACAAATCACTCATGCGTTCAACAGGTGCACCGCCTCACGGAGCACATTCTTGTGGGGCTTAATCGACCAAAACCGTTATACACGGGAGCTCTCTTCTTCGACGTCGCAAAAGCGTTCGACAAAGTCTGGCACAACGGTTTGATTTTCAAACTATTCAACATGGGTGTGCCGGATAGTCTCGTGCTCATCATACGGGACTTCTTGTCGAACCGCTCTTTTCGATATCGAGTCGAGGGAACCCGCTCCTCCCCACGACCTCTCACAGCTGGAGTCCCGTAAGGCTCTGTCCTTTCACCCCTCCTATTTAGCTTATTCGTTAACGATATTCCCCGGTCGCCGCCGACCCATTTAGCTTTATTCGCCGATGACACGACTGTTTACTATTCCAGTAGAAACAAGTCCCTAATCGCGAAGAAGCTTCAGAGCGCAGCCCTAGCCCTAGGACAGTGGTTCCGAAAATGGCGCATAGACATCAACCCAGCGAAAAGTACTGCGGTGCTATTTCAGAGGGGAAGCTCCACACGGATTTCCTCCCGTATTAGGAGGAGGAATCTCACACCCCCGATTACTCTCTTTAGTCAATCCATACCCTGGGCCAGGAAGGTCAAGTACCTGGGCGTTACCCTGGATGCATCGATGACATTCCGCCCGCATATAAAATCAGTCCGTGACCGTGCCGCGTTTATTCTCGGTAGACTCTACCCCATGATCTGTAAGCGGAGTAAAATGTCCCTTCGGAACAAGGTGACACTTTACAAAACTTGCATAAGGCCCGTCATGACTTACGAGAGTGTCGCTCACGCGGCCCGCACACACATAGACACCCTTCAATCTCTACAATCCCGCTTTTGCAGGTTAGCCGTCGGAGCTCCGTGGTTCGTGAGGAACGTTGACCTACACGACGACCTGGGCCTCGAATCTATACAGAAATACATGAAGTCAGCGTCGGAACGGTACTTCGATAAGGCTATGCGTCATGATAATCGCCTTATCGTAGCCGCCGCTGACTACTCCCCGAATCCTGATCATGCAGGAGCCAGTCACCGTCGACGCCCTAGACACGTCCTTACGGATCCATCAGATCCAATAACCTTTGCACTAGACGCCTTCAGCTCTAGGAGCAGGCTTAGGGACCTCGGTAACCGTACTCGTCGAACTCGACAAAGAGTTCGCCGTGCAACCTAACCCATGAATCAGCTCGCTGAGTTTCTCGCCGGATCTTCTCAGCGGGTCGCGATTCCGATCCGGTAGTAGATTCATTCGCGAAGCAGCTACTCTTGAGTTGTTAGGTCTCCTTCGGAGGCGCTCGGGCAGCTGTTAGCAAATCCCACCCCTCCTGGCTGAGCCTTTGCTCGCCCACCTGTCTTGGTGAAACTGGAAAGGCCTCCGGGCCACCAGTAATACTTCAATCATAAAAAAAAAAAAAAAAACCTTTAGGGAAATTTTACTTCCAAGCCCGCGCTGGACTCGATAAACAAGCCAAGCATTATTCAGGCAAATATCAACTATTTGTGCAAAAATATCTAAGTATAGTAACCGGCAAACTTCGTGAGCAAATGACCTTGACTGCGCAGAACCGAATTTTAGATCACTTTGGTGGTGAGGGTGAGGCGCGACGGCAGGGGAAATCGTATCGAGCGCGTTATTGGTAGATCAGTCGAACCTTGCGCCCCGCACCGCGCTCTCGTTCCGCTTGCTCCCAAAAGTACGCTTGCGTACAGTAAAAAGTCTATCGTTATTAATCGTTAAGTTATTTGTTATAATTGCTTGTTGACTTTGTTGCCATTGCTATATGTTGAGTGTTTGTTGATTTTTTATAAAAAATACACTATGGCGTAGTATTCAAAAGAAAGGGTAGAAAATGTGTGTAAGACGTATATTGCTTCATTATAAAACAGGAGAAGAATGATATGGAAAAAGTAAAACAGACTTCGGAAGCAAGAAAAACATCAGTGAGTACTGCTAGGTGCATTATTAACGAAGCTAAAGACTCTGGCTTGCTCGCCGTATTTCGGACTCTGGGTAAGAAAAGATCAGGGAAGAAGAAAGTTACCGGAATGGATAGTTTCGTTCAATCAGTAATAAAAAGATGTAATCATAATAACTACATAACAAGCAGCGAAACTCCGTATCGTAGAAAGGCTTCGAAAAATTTAAAGAAGATATAAATTTTAATGGCTCGGAATGAAGAATGATGGAAAAAAAAACAGAAAGTAATCGGAAGCTGGTAACTGAAAAAAGTTACATTCGATTACTACGAATCGAATATCTTCAAAAAATAATTAATTATAGACAAAAAAGAAGACCGAACCGACCGAGTTGTAAACTACACCGATGAGCCCTATGTCGACTCATCACGATGATAGCGACTCGGGTGATGAAAACATTGATGATGATGCTGGTCAAGATTATGATAACGAAAAAAAAATTACAAATACCAGCTTCGCTTCAACTGAACCAAGACCTGGCAACAGCTCTAGTTTTGACTTAATAGAAGGAATATCTATTTTACCCCAAGATTAAATTATTACAATTATTAACCTATATTAAATACATAATATGTTGATTTTAATAATTTAATAGCATTATGACGCAGAGTAAATATTGTTTTTGCACGTGAGTGTACCATGCACGAACTTACCCCCACTACGTCGACAAATGCTCAAGAAGTTGGCCGGCTATTATACGACCTTCTACTTTTGAAAGCTATTTTGTACAATGATATCAGCATGTCTGCAAGATCTACACCTCCCATATGCCTGTTATATTGACGTACTTTGAGGACATTGCACGTCAACCTTTTTTCGCAAGTCCTTACAATATCTTTGAATTTTTTCGATGGGGTCCCTAGCTACGCATGTGCTTATAAACGTAACAGCCTTATTATCGTTCCACCGAACAACAGGTAGGCGGTTATTATCGCATGTCGATTCTGAAAATGCACCTCTCTCCTTTTTATTCATTTCCTTTTTCTTACCTGCATCAATTTCTTGCAAATAAGTATAAATAAATATGTAAATTTAATAATTAGGTAAAATATTAGTAATCATCCCAATACATGTTAAGCCCGCAATAACTTTGGCAATGTTCGTTGTGGCGGACAAATCAATCAAACACTAAATATTTATGAAATTGATTTTGTTCGCTGTGGCGGACAATCATTGTTTTTAGTAAAAAAAGTCACCAAAACCATACAAAATTACAAGATCTATAAGTGATTTAATAAATTACAATATTACAAAATTATTTCAGTAAATAAACGTGCACATTTATTAGGAAAACCTTTATAAAAAAATATAAATACTTTGAGTAAAACGGATGGCTTGTGCTTCGTCGACATTTTGTCTCAGAATCACAGATACAAGATTACCAAATAAGAATTTTATTTTTTTTACCATAATAGAAATATATTTTAAAGTTTTTGTTAGATATTTAAGCCGTATAGAAATTTTCATAGAGCCACCGGATTTTATTTATTTGATTGTTCGTTGTAGCGGACTAAGCCAAATTAAGGGTTAAGTAGTAGGTGGGAATCATTACCTAAGATTGAGCAAGCTGCTCCTGTACCTAACAAACCAGATGCTTCTAAATCATTAATATTAATATTTAAAAATGGCCTGATATCATTATTATTATTAGGCAGGACTTCTGCATTTCTATTCTTGCAAAAGCCCTGCTTTACAAGTTTTTTGGCTGGCAGTTAGGACAATTTGAAACTTTACAACCTTTCTTGCCACACTTGCAACATACTAACGTTTTATTAGAACATTTATTAGTTGTATGTGTAAATAGACCGCACTTCAAACATTTAGAATTTTTTGTTGAAGGGTCAGGTTGAGATGGTTGTGGATTTACATTTTCTATTTTATGCTTACCACGTGGCAAGGAATTTTTTTTTTTATGATTGAAAGATTACTGGTGGCCCGGAGGCCTTTCCAGCTTCACCAGGACAGGTGGGCGAGCAACGGCTCAACCAGGAGGGGTGGGATTTGCTAACAACTGCCCGAGCGCCTCCGAAGGAGACCTAATAGCTCAAGAGCAGCTGCTTCGCGAATAATAATAATAATAATAATAATTTCTTTATTTACTACATAAACTCTTAAATCATGACCTAGAATACTATTTACATATTTAACAAACTGAGAGATTACGCAGATGGCATTAACAATATAAAATTAACCAATGATCCTCACACTAGGCATAGCCTGTATCGTGAGGACCAAAATGCGATTTACTATATATATAATTGACCTCAAAACGACATCACTATTATTAATAATTATTACGCTCAAAAACATGCGATACAAGATTTAACATATAAGATAATAAAAAATTTTGAGTAATAAAAATAACACATCAAACAATTACACATATGTGGGGAGCGTAGACATAAACAATTATAAAATAAATTAATAAGAAAAAATAAACAAAAAGATACAAAATTAATAAATCTACTGCTATTTCTTGCTTTTAATTAAGTTCTCTGTGTCCATATAGTTCAATGTAAGCAACCATTTTTTCACTAGTGGTTTAGCTTGCCTAACCGTTTTGTGCTTTAGGTTTTCATTACAATGTCTAATAACCGCGTTATAAATATAGATCTTAGCAACATCTTGAAATAGATGTTTTTGGATAGATGGTAATTTTGTAGCTGTCAAAGTTACAGGTAATTTGTAAACCCTGCGTTTAATCAAGGAATCGTACATTCCAGAAGAGAGCACCGCTCTATGTATCAATAAAAATATTTTTAAAATGAATAACTGACGCACGTTGAGAACTTGACTTTCCCTGTAAACGCGTTCTGTAGAGTACCTTCGAGGTTTATTTAGTATCACCTTTAACACTGAACGCTGAGCTCTTTCTAATTCAATTAGCACAGTTTTTGAGGCAGATCCCCAACAGATGATACAGTACATTAATAGGGATTGGCATAGTGCGAAATATACGGACTTGAGAGTATCAAAACTAGCCACGTCACGTAGATTCTTCATGACGTATACACATCTTCTGATTCGACCAGATAACTCCCGAATATGTGTCTTGAAAGACAGCTTTTCATCCACTATGACGCCAAGATACTTTATTTCATTAACTCTTGCAATCTCCTTGCAATCACACGATGGATCAAATCCATCGCAAACGTGTATTTTAATACTCGTAGATGCTGAAGCAGACATTGAGGTTTTGCAAAAACAGATGCTTTTCCTTGTATTCAGTGTCAAAAGATTACATTGTAGCCATTTCTGTACTTTGGACATTCCCGCCTCAGCAATAGAATGAGCATCATGCCATGTTGATCCGCTAAATATAATTGCTGTGTCATCCGCATAACACAGAATGTCTGCGTTTGTTAAAGAAAGTTCAAAAATATCATTAATATATAATATAAACAAGGTAGGCCCCAGAATACTACCTTGCGGGACACCATATTGGTTTGTCTGTAGTCCACTAATTATAGATCCGACCTTAACACACTGTTTTCGTTCCATTAAATAGCTAGTGAACCAATTTAGAGCGATTCCGCGTATGCCTAAAGTATCTAACTTCTTTAGTAAACTTGGTACGGAGACAGTATCAAATGCCTTTGTTAAATCAAGGAATACGCCAATACAGAATTTTTTCTCACTTAGTTTTGACGACACTACAGTTTTTAATAATGATACAGCATCCTCAGTAGACTTCCCCTTACAAAACCCAAACTGTCTGTCAGAAATGAGATTTCGAGATTTTATGAATTCAGTCAGTCTTATATTTACCAATCCTTCGAGTAACTTGGAAAAAATACACAAGAGTGAAATAGGGCGGTAGTTATCCACTTTATTTTTAGGTCCACTTTTATATATCGGGAAAACTAACGCTGTCTTCCAAGCATCTGGAAAAGTTCCCGCTTCAAAACTACCGTTGAAAATAAACTACCGTTAAGGGCTGAAGCAATTCGTCTTTAATATTTTTGATTAAAGAGTTATTTATTGCATCGATACCTGGTGCTTTATCATTAGAAAGATTTTTAATGAGAGCTTCGACTTCTCTGTGATCTGTAGGTTGCATGAAAAAGGAGTCAGCTGCCGTACGGGAGATTTTTACAGCACTCGCCAATTCGCATTCAGACTTTGACAAATCCTGTAGTATTTTATCTGCCAGTGTTTGTCCAACGGTTGAGAAGTGGGTATTACACATTTCAATGGATTCCGATATATCATGACTGCCTTCCAATGACAATAGTTCAGTGTTTTCAGTTTTAGTTCATCAGTTAGTCTTCATATTGCATATTGTTTTAATAGTTGTCCAAAGTTTTTTCGGATTCTTTTTAGATTTTTCCAACTCGGCTGTTTCATACTCTGCCTTTAGCTTACGCAACAAAGATATGAAAAATTTTCGATATCGAGTAAAAATAAGCTGTAGATTCTCATTATTTGGATTATTTCGAGCTTGCATATGAAGTTTGTCACGATGGCGCATGCACCGCATAATTCCTGGAGAAATCCAGGGTTTCAAATAATATTTAGAACGAGACACTTTTAGAGTGCGTGAATGCTTTTCGAGAATATCCGATAAAACCTTGGTGAATACATCATTTGCTTTGTTAATATCTTTAAAGGAACACAACTCTGACCAATCTACAGATTTGAGCTCTTCCTTAATAGCTACGATATTTCTTTTTAGTATAAATCGATCAGGTTTTTTCACTTTATCCCTGCCTAGGTTTATTCCAATCATTGCCATGTAATGGTCAGTAATCGAACTTTTACACACAACACCAGTAATACAAGTATGATTTATGTCTTTCACATATATGTGGTCAAGGCATGCAGACTCTCGAGTGGGCTTAGTTATAGCTGATAGAAACCCATTTTCTGCCATGAAGGATACGTATTCAAGAGACTGCGCATTCGGTAAGGTATCTAGTATATTGATATTAAGGTCTCCAGCTATGATTATAAGTTGGTTACCTAAGCCTTGTACGCAATTATCTAATGTGGTAAGAAAATTATCCAAGTTTCTATAAGAGGGTGAACGATAGATGCCTAGAACTACTATGGACTCAGATAGTTGAATCTGTAAGCAATCTGCTTCCTCGATTAGAGGTTCCGACACAGTAACATTCCATGAACATTTGACATAAGTGACTACGCCACCATTTTGATTACTGCATTTAGTGGTATGGTAAGCATTATATCCCGGCAACTGTGGAACAATTGTAGTTTCATTTAACCAACACTCTGTAAGTATTATAATATCGTAATGGATATTTAGTCTAGACAAATGTACAAGAAATTGATCAAAGTTTCTCCTAATGCTTCTAATATTAAAAGTTAACACCCTAAAGTTACGATTTTTCAAAAATAGACTTTTACAATGCTCCGGTTCATCTATGACCTGACAATCGATTTGGATCGAATCCAAGTCTCCGTCAATGTCATCATTTATATCCATGTGTAATAAAAAACATTCCAAATACGCAAAGAAATGTTCACCATTAGCATACAATGCAGCGCCATTAATAGCATTAATTGTATATTTACATCGGAATCATTTAAATGATCATATGTACGGAAAATATTATTCTCAAATATAAGTAAAATCACTGGAAGTAAAACAAATCCCACAAGCAAAGACCATAAAGAACTGTGATCTATATACAATTTTTCCAAGTTATACAGAGTACAAATATATAGTAAACATACGTAATCCAAATTAAACACTAAAGCTCTAGCAAGACAATCAGTGAAATGAGCTATACACACACTAATTATACTGTTTATACATAACGAGAAGAAACAGAGAAGGTAGTAAAAAAGAATATGCTCCTTAGTTTGCACCACTGGATTATCACACAGGCTGTTATACCTCGATATTGTTACATCCGACAGTAGTTTTCGTGTTAGCAAATAACCGATCCAGATCACTTTGGCCTCGCAGTTGCACTGCTGCATTCCCCTCACGCCGCCTGACATATATAGCGCCACGGTTACACCAACAATAAGCGTACCCTTCTTTCTTCGCTCTATTTCTAGCATCTCGAAATAAGATTCTATTTTCTTTAGTAAGCCTCTCATTGAAATATATATTTTGTGGTGTTCCAGGGGCATCCAAGTCATTACTTTTTATATTCCTACGTGATTTAGATGCTTTTAGTATTTCGTCACGCTTAGATCTACGCAGCAAACGAACAACAATTGGTCGCGGCATCCTATTTTGAAGTTCAGTTAAGCTAGGAGGAACTGCAGAACGGCGAGGCCCCACCCTAGTGATCCAGTCTACATCTTTCTCATCCAGTTCGACACCCAGCTTCTTAGTTGCAAGCTGAAAAGTATGTTGCAAATTCTCTGCTGGAGACTCCGGGATTCCAATCAACTCAATTTCATTTAACAGAATATTTTGAGCCTGTATGTTTATATCACTTTGTATTTGAGATACCGCCGATTTAAGATTCGTGAACTCAAGATCCCGTTTCTCTAGGTACTTCATACGGGTATCGTTGGCCTCAATTTTGGCCATAAGTTCTTCCATACGGTGATGAGAGTAATTTAAGGATTGAGTTACCTCTTCTAGTCTCATACTTATTTTACAAAGTTCCTCTGTCAGTCTTTTTATGTCATCTTTACTGTTCTCTGCAGTGGGCTCCTTCTTACGAGTCGTTATATTTTGGCCGTCATATGTACCTCTTATAGGAGTAAGACTGTTATCACCTCCTTTTTTGTGTGCAGCACAACAATCAGGACACTTCCAAATCTTTTTTCGATCTACAGGAACCAGAGAGATGTCTATACAGAGAGGACAGAAAATTTTCGTACAAGATGAGCTGGTACAACGAATAGAACCTAATTCTTTCGTTACCTTTAGACAACCGGCGCACTTCATTTTTAATTTAATTCGACTGAAAGTGTGTATAGTCAAGCAATTGATCCGTTTCCCTCACAGAGACAAACACGGTATGATTTCTCTCAAGACTGTTCTGCGTTACTAATCTTTGCCAAAGACGTCACAGTTTCGATTTAGTGCATCGTATAATGCACCTTACGCCTTATCTATAAATCACACACTGTAGTTTAATTTTATATTATATATAAGGTTTCGTTCGATTTTTATGGATAATGTCACATTTTCCATTGATATAAATCTTTACATTAGTTCCTAAATCTTCTATCACTGAATATGGTCCTTTGTATAATTCTGTTAATTTATTTCCTGTTTCATTCTTAATTAAGACTAAGTCATCTTTATTATAACTAACACTGTTAACATTTTTATCGTAATTATATTTCCTATTTAACTTATTATCTAACAATTGTTGTTTGGCATCTCTTTGCGACACCTGTAATCTATATCTTAATTCTAACATATAATTATCTGGATTATATAGTGGATCCACTGTATCTCTTAAATTACTAGGGATGTTACATTGTTTTCCGAACACTAATTCGAAAGGTGTATATTTTGTAGATGTGTGTACAGACGTATTATAGGCAAAACACCAATACTGGAGCCAGTGACTCCATGTTTCTGGCTGTCCATCGCACTGTATTCTCAAGAAGGCGGCAAGGTGTTTATGCATATTTTCCAAACTACCTATAGATTGGTGATGATAAGCGGTCGAGTGTAACTTAGTTATCTGTAACAATTTACATACCTCTTCCATCGTTTTTGAAGTAAACTCCGCTCCTCGATCAGTAGTTATGACCTTAGGTATTCCATAACGAAGTATAAAATTATTTACAAAAACCTTAGCCACACTTACCGTGTCTTTACGTTGTAGCGGGAACGCTTCGATGTATTTCGTAAGTTCGCATTGAATTGTGAGAATGTAATTGTATCCTTCGACGTCAGTGTCCATGGGTCCGACAATATCGAGATAAATTTTTTCGAATGCGGTATTGGCTGTTGTTGTGATAATCATTGGTTCCTTAATGTTTTTAGAGTATTTAATTTTCTGACATGTACTACACTTTCTAACATACTCTTTAACGCTATTCTCTAGACCTGGCCAGTAATATTTTCGTTTTATATTATTAACCATACGACGGACACCCGCGTGTCCACTCGTTGGCAGCAAATGAAAATCATTTAATATGATAGTCTTTTCATCTTTGTCGACAATTCTTCTAACATTCTTTAATATGTTTATTCGTGGTCCGGACCACATTTCTCTACTTTGTATTTCATTCAATAATTTCTTTATAAATATCGCGTCACTTTCTGTTTTTATTAAACATATTTCTTTTACATTTATTTCATTACAAAAATCACTTAACATATCAGCAAATTCGTCTCGCGAGATCTGCTGCTTATAATTAAGGTTTATGTATATTATATAATTACTTGGTACGTACGCAAAACATTCTTTTTCTTTCGTTATTTTTTTATTCATTCTAAGTTTGTCTAATTTTTTTCCTTCAATAAATCTCATTTCAACAAAATCGCTAGGAATTCTAAATATTTCTCCTATCCTTGGTTGATCAGGCCTTGGAATTTGAGATGAAATATTTGGAGCCCTAGTTTTTTCACTGACACTACCTGTACTACTAACTTCCTTTTCCTGTTCTTCTAACTTTTTCTTTTGTGCTCTTGTGAGAACTAAAATTGACTCGTTAAAATTCTTAAGTTCGTCCGATGTTATGGTCACCCTAGTCAATGCGTCTGCAACGCAGTTATCTTTTCCACGAATGTAAACAACCTTATAATCATATTCTTCTAATTTTAATCTAAATTTTATTAGACGACTCGAGGGATCCTTCATGCCAAATAAATATATTAATGGCTTATGGTCGGACATTATGGTAAAACTTTTTCCAAAAAGATACGGTCTAAAATATTTAACGCTCCATACAATTGCTAACAACTCCTTTTGGATAGTAGGATAATTTACTTCTGCTTTGTTTAGGGGTCGACTAGCGTATGCAACCGGACGCATATCTTTGTTACATAAAACTGAACCTATGGCAATACCAGAAGCATCTGTTTGTAGTATAAATTCATTGTCATCGGAGAAATCGGGATACTGTAAAATAGGTGGGGAAATCAAAGCTTGTTTTAAATGTTCAAAGGCTTGCTTGCATTCTAACGTCCAATTGAAAGTTTCATGTTTTCTACATAGTCTATTTAACGGTATGTTGGCAAAATATGGTATGAATTTCCTGTAATAATTGCAAAAAGCGACAAAACGTCGTACTTCATCCGAGTTCTGTGGTTCCGGGTAATTTTTTAGTACTCAAATTTTTTCGGGGTCGGGACTAACACCCTCTGCTGAAACTACATGTCCTAAATATAATAATTCTTTTTTTAGAAAGTCACATTTCAGGGGATTAACTTTTAAATTCACTTTTCTTAATCTGTCAAAAACTTCTATTAAATTCTTATTATGGCAATCTATTGAACGTCCAAATACAATAATATCATCCATATATATAAAAGCCTTTTCGTACGTTAGACCGGATAATGCTATAGACACCATTTTTTCCGATAGAGGCACCCGTCACGTGCGGACGTGCTCATCGTCCACTCGATCGTCCGGTCTTTGTTCGCCCGGCTTTTGTTAGCCCGGCCATTGTTCGCGCGGCCTGTGTTCGTGATACATCTGCCGACCAAGTGTGTTTCCTGGAAGCTTTTATTTGTTTTGTTTTAGTTATTTTTGTGTTCGTGGAACATTTGCCGACAAAGTGTTTTCCTGCAAGTATTTATTTGTTTTGCTTCTTTTTGTAATTTCTGTTTTGTTGTGCTTTTTCTTTGTCCTGTAGTAATCGCGCCGCATTGCCACCTGTGTTCAATAGAACCGCTCAGGTCCGAGAAGTTGGGGCCTCGCCGCAAGGCGAGTGTTTTCAAGACCCGGGGCCGCCCCACCTGGGTACTCAGCGATCATGGACGCTGTATTCGTGGAATTCCTCCGACTTCGTCACCCACAGCTCGCCTCAGAGTTTCTGGCTTTCAAGGCCAATCACACTGCGAGCTCTCTCGAAGACTCCGCCGTGCTCGCTGCTCCTGCGTCGCCTGTACCTGCGTGCAAAGCGTCTACATCGAGCACCGCAGCCTCCGTCGTGCCTGCCGTTCCCGCGTCGCCTATACTGGCGAGTAAAACTACTGCGTCGTCCGCCGTGGCCACCGTTCCAGCAGCGCGATCATCCGCGGCCTCCGTCGCGCCCTCCAAAACTCCTGCTTGTAGGTCACCTGCGCCCGCCTCCTCGTCCTCCGACTCTGACTCGGAGATGGAGGTCGACCTCGCCCCCGCCTCATCGACGGATGGATTCACCCTGGTACAAAAGGGTAAGAAGCGTGCCGCGGAGTCTCGAGCTCTCGCGGCCGCTAAAATTAGCAAAGCCGCGAACGCGTCGCGCCCCCGCCCTCAGACTCCCGTTGCGCCTCCAGCCCGTGCCACTCCGTCGCCGCGACCGGTGGCGCAATCTAAAACTCAGACCCCTCCCCCGGTTATCCTTCAAGAGAAGGCAGCTTGGGACCGAGTTTCCCTGGCCCTTAAGGCCAAAAATATTAATTTTGCCAGCGCCCGTAATCTCGCCAACGGGATTCAAATAAAAGTAACGACACCCGACGACCATAGGGCCCTCTCAAGTTACCTCCGAAAGGAGCGTATAAGTTTCCACACTTATACGCTCCAGGAGGAGCGCGAACTCCGCGTTGTCATACGTGGAATCCCGAAGGAGCTAGATGCCGATCTCGTCAAGGCAGATCTGATAGAACAAGGCCTACCAGTAAATTCCGTGCACCGCATGCACACCGGCCGCGGTAGGGAGCCATACAATATGGTTTTAGTCGCCCTCCAGCCTACCCCTGAGGGTAAGCAAATTTTTAACATTCGGACCGTCTGTAGGCTCTCCGGTATTGCCGTCGAAGTCCCCCATAAAAAAGGCACTCCTAGTCAGTGCCATAACTGCCAACTGTACGGGCACTCTTCCCGTAACTGTCACGCGCGCCCCCGATGTGTTAAGTGTTTGGGCGATCACGCCACGGCCCTCTGCGCTCGCGACCAAAAAACCGCGACGGAACCGCCTAGCTGTGTCCTGTGCCGAACACAAGGTCACCCCGCGAACTACCGTGGATGCCCCCGAGCTCCAAAAATAAATCGCCGCGTCGCCCGTCAAAACCGCCTCCGAGCTTCCGGCCCAGACATCAAAGCCACGGTACCCTCTGTGCCGAAGGCTAAGCCTGCTTTCGTGCCGGCGTCGGTGCCCAGCGTCTCGGCTTGGGCTAAACCGTTGCCGTACACGAACACGGCTACAACTCTCTCCCCCGCGACTCGTCCCACCCCCGCGATACGTCCCTCCCCCGCGACCTGCCCTCCGACCGCGTCCGAAAATCTCGCTCTAGCGATCGACTTTTTTCAGTCGATCAACTTTGAGCGTGTTAACGCTTTGGATGACGCCATTCGCGCCGCCTCCACTGCACAACATTTCATCGCCGTTGTGCAAGAATACGCTGACGTATACGCGTCGTTAAATACGTACGTCCTCCCCTCACTCCGCCGGTAATCAATGGCGTACATTAGTAGAATAAAACCCTTATCCGTAACAATAGGATTTTTTAACGCTTACGGTCTCGCAAATCAACGTGATCAGGTTTGTGATTTTTTGCGTGACCATCAAATTGACATTTTCTTAGTGCAGGAGACCCTACTTAAGCCCGCGCGCCGTGACCCTAAAATCGCGAACTATAACATGGTCAGGAACGACAGGCTCTCTGCCCGTGGTGGTGGTACCGTTATTTACTATAGAAGAGCCCTGCATTACGTCCCGCTCGATCCTCCCGCGCTCGCTAATATCGAAGCATCAGTGTGCCGAATCTCACTGACGGGACACGCGCCGATCGTTATCGCGTCCGTTTATCTTCCACCGGATAAGATCGTTCTAAGCAGTGATATTGAGGCGCTGCTCGGTATGGGGAGCTCTGTCATTCTGGCGGGCGACCTAAATTGTAAACACATCAGGTGGAACTCACACACCACAACCCCGAATGGCAGGCGGCTTGACGCGTTAGTCGATGATCTCGCCTTCGATATCGTCGCTCCGTTAACCCCGACTCACTATCCGCTAAATATCGCGCATCGCCCGGATATACTCGACATAGCGTTATTAAAAAACGTAACTCTGCGCTTACACTCGATCGAAGTAGTTTCAGAGTTAGATTCAGACCACCGTCCCGTCGTCATGAAGCTCGGTCGCGCTCCCGATTCCGTTCCCGTCACGAGGACTGTGGTGGATTGGCACACGCTGGGTATCAGCCTGGCTGAATCTGATCCACCATCGCTCCCGTTTAACCCGGACTCTACCCCGTCTCCTCAGGATACCGCTGAAGCCATAGACATCTTAACATCACACATCACCTCGACATTAGATAGGTCATCGAAACAAGTTGTAGCGGAGGACTTCCTTCACCGCTTCAAATTGTCCGACGATATTAGGGAACTCCTTAGAGCTAAGAACGCCTCGATACGCGCCTACGACAGGTATCCTACCGCGGAAAATCGTATTCGAATGCGTGCCCTACAACGCGACGTAAAGTCTCGCATCGCCGAAGTCCGAGATGCCAGATGGTCTGATTTCTTAGAAGGACTCGCGCCCTCCCAAAGGTCTTACTACCGCTTAGCTCGTACTCTCAAATCGGATACGGTAGTAACTATGCCCCCCCTCGTAGGCCCCTCAGGCCGACTCGCGGCCTTTGATGATGACGAAAAAGCAGAGCTGCTGGCCGATACATTGCAAACCCAGTGCACGCCCAGCACTCAATCCGTGGACCCTGTTCATGTAGAATTAGTAGACAGTGAGGTAGAACGCAGAGCCTCCTTGCCACCCTCGGATGCGTTACCACCCGTCACCCCGATGGAAGTTAAAGACTTGATCAAAGACCTACGTCCTCGCAAGGCTCCCGGTTCCGACGGTATATCTAACCGCGTTATTAAACTTCTACCCGTCCAACTCATCGTGATGTTGGCATCTATTTTCAATGCCGCTATGGCGAACTGTATCTTTCCCGCGGTGTGGAAAGAAGCGGACGTTATCGGCATACATAAACCCGGTAAACCAAAAAATCATCCGACGAGCTACCGCCCGATTAGCCTCCTCATGTCTCTAGGCAAACTGTATGAGCGTCTGCTCTACAAGCGCCTCAGAGATTTCGTCTCATCCAAGGGCATTCTCATCGATGAACAATTCGGATTCCGTACAAATCACTCATGCGTTCAACAGGTGCACCGCCTCACGGAGCACATTCTTGTGGGGCTTAATCGACCAAAACCGTTATACACGGGAGCTCTCTTCTTCGACGTCGCAAAAGCGTTCGACAAAGTCTGGCACAATGGTTTGATTTTCAAATTATTCAACATGGGCGTGCCGGATAGTCTCGTGCTCATCATACGGGACTTCTTGTCGAACCGCTCTTTTCGATATCGAGTCGAGGGAACCCGCTCCTCCCCACGACCTCTCACAGCTGGAGTCCCGCAAGGCTCTGTCCTCTCACCCCTCTTATTTAGCTTATTCGTCAACGATATTCCCCGGTCGCCGCCGACCCATTTAGCTTTATTCGCCGACGACACGACTGTTTACTATTCTAGTAGAAATAAGTCCCTAATCGCGAAGAAGCTTCAGAGCGCAGCCCTAGCCCTAGGACAGTGGTTCCGAAAATGGCGCATAGACATCAACCCAGCGAAAAGTACTGCGGTGCTATTTCAGAGGGGAAGCTCCACACGGATTTCCTCCCGGATTAGGAGGAGGAATCTCACACCCCCGATTACTCTCTTTACACAACCCATACCCTGGGCCAGGAAGGTCAAGTACCTGGGCGTTACCCTGGATGCATCGATGACATTCCGCCCGCATATAAAATCAGTCCGTGACCGTGCCGCGTTTATTCTCGGTAGACTCTACCCCATGATCTGTAAGCGGAGTAAAATGTCCCTTCGGAACAAGGTGACACTTTACAAAACTTGCATAAGGCCCGTCATGACTTACGCGAGTGTGGTGTTCGCTCACGCGGCCCGCACACACATAGACACCCTCCAATCCCTACAATCCCGCTTTTGCAGGTTAGCTGTCGGCGCTCCGCGGTTCGTGAGGAACGTTGACCTACACGACGACCTGGGCCTCGAATCAATTCGGAAATACATGAAGTCAGCGTCGGAACGATACTTCGATAAGGCTATGCGTCATGATAATCGCCTTATCGTTGCCGCCGCTGACTACTCTCCGAATCCTGATCATGCAGGAGCCAGTCACCGTCGACGCCCTAGACACGTCCTTACGGATCCATCAGATCCAATAACCTTTGCATTAGATGCCTTCAGCTCTAATACTAGGGGCAGGCTTAGGGACCCCGGTAACCGTACTCGTCGAACTCGACAAAGAGGTCGACGTGCAACCTAACCCATGCATCAGCCCGCTGAGTTTCTCGCCGGATCTTCTCAGCGGGTCGCGATTCCGATCCGGTAGTAGATTCATTCGCGAAACAATTGCTCTTGAGTTGTTAGGTCTCCTTCGGAGGCGCTCGGGCAGTTGTTAGCAAATCCCACCCCTCTTGGCTGAGCCTTTGCTCGCCCACCTGTCCTGGTGAAACTGGAAAGGCCTTCGGGCCACCAGTAAACTTTCAATCATAAAAAAAAAAAAAAAAAGCTATAGACATGACACGAGAAAATGCACCGGGTGATATTTTTAAACCCATTGGTAATCTTTTCATTTCGTACTGACCCGTGTTTGTGGTAAACGCAGTTATTTTTCTACTGTTAGAGTCTAGATTCGTTTGATAATACGATTGCTGTAAATCTAAATGCGTAAAGTATATGGCACCTGATAAAGAGTCTAATATTTCCGTTATGTTTGGCAATGGAAATTTGTCTTCCTGTATAACATCGTTAATTTTTCGGTAGTCTATAACCAGCCTCCATTTCTTTTCATTTCCATTATATTTTTTTGGAACTAAAAGAATTGGGCTATTCCAATCACTATTTGTCCTTTCGATTATGTCTTCATTTAACATTTTATTTATTTCCTTATCGATCACCGGTTTCGACGAATGTGGTAGTCTATAAGGTTTAACATAAATTGGTTTTGTATTTGGTTTTAACTCGATCGACTGTGTCATTACATTTGTAGTGCCTAATTTATCGCCTTCTAAATAAAATATATCTGAGTATTTTACACAAATACATTCGATTTGTTTACGTGTGTCTGCTTCTAAATGATTTAATTTTAAATTTTGTAATAATTTTTTTGTTCTGCTGACAGAATTACATGGTTCTGCGAAATTACATATATCATAGCCACATATAGATTGTAATTGTGGTGTAAATATTGGCAACTTCACATCGTTATCGTTTACATTTAATATCCGTACCGGTATCTTACCGTTTTGTGGTTTAACTAAAATGCTTGCTAAGTATACATTTTTAGCTAACTCTTTTTGAACAACTAAATAATCATGGTTTGATTTTAGCGATGAATCTATTTTTATAAAATGAATTGACTCACTCCTAGCTGGTAAAGTTAAGTAAATACTGCTATTAGTACTTATATGTAACTTTATAATGCTACATTGTAAATTCTTTTGTAAGGTTATTTGTCTCAATTGCAGGTCTATGATTGCATTATAATTTCTCAAGAAATCCGATCCGATTATACCGTCAGCACTGCACGGCATATCGTTCAATACGTGGAATGTCTGGCGAAATAAGATACCATCGTGTGACTCTAAGTTTATCGTAGAGACGAAGTTTGAATTAATACTACCTGAAATACCTCTTATTACTGTGTCATTACAGTCTAATTTTGTATTATGGGGGATTTTATCTTTATGTATTACTGATAAACTTGCACCTGTGTCTAGTAGAAATGAACACATTTGACCATCAATTTGAAATTGTAAAATTATTAATCCATCACATGTTAATATTTTATGCACGAAAAAACTCAGTCGAATCTTGTTGCTGTTTATTGTTGTCCTCTATCGGAGTCGAGTAATTGTTATTTGAAAACATATACATATTTTGACGGTTTTGTGGTGGACCACGAAAATTACGATAGCCATTGAAACGACTCCTACGACCTCGACCACGTTGATAATTCGTTGACTGGCCACGAAAATTGTGGAAATTATTGTTATTATTTCCTGTCATATAATTTTGACGACCATTTTGCCATCCATAGTTTCTTCGCTGCTGTCCTTGATCTCGATGAAAAAAATTGTTTCTTCTACCTCTAAACTTACCTCTTATATTCAGGATTGTACCTGATGACGTTGACTGATCCGGCTCCTCGTCCTTGGCGGCCTGGACTGCCTCCTTCAGCTCGGTATAGTTACGGGCAGTGACTATGGTGCTTAAACGTCTATTTCTTAATCCATCTGCAAACTTTTTAATAGCTAAGCTTTCGTTGATCGGTCTCAGAATTTCACATGCTTTAGGGTTCCCTTCGGCTTGTGAAATTGTGAGTTCCGTAAACAATTCCTCGATCTTATCACCATAATCTGATATAGACATTTCATTTTGGCGTATATTATTTAATTGTAATAACAAGGAATTAGCTGATTTCTTTGTCAATAAAAACTTTTTTATATCATTTATTAAATCTGAAATAGTATTGTAATTTGATTTCATTTTCAATTTAGCTGTTTTATTTAAACGGGTTTTCAAAATAAAAGAAATCAACAAACTCTTGTTCTTTTCGTCTTTAAATATTTTATCCAACATCTCGACGCCTTCTATCATTCTTTCTACCGTTTCTTCTTTTCCATCTAAAATTGGAATTAAGCTCCCTACTTCTTTTAAGTCAAATCTTTCCGCCATTGTTCGCGATGTTTGTTCTAAACTTTTAATTCTGAACTCTAATATTTTATTAAAACATGTATTTATTTTATCGTCTAATATTTCTATGAAATAGCATGACAAGTCATCTGACAACTCGGGATTACTTATGGATATTATTTGTTTATATTTTGAATACAAATTTTTAGCTTCTTCTATTTTATCTAAACCTGATTTTTCTTGTCTTCGCTTAGGACCTAATTTTCTTAAACTAATTCTTATATGGTCTAGTTTTTCTAATATTTTGCTTATTTCTAGTTCCATATACCTATTTCACCGTTTATCTTCACTTTTACGTGGCACTTTTTTTTTTTTTGTTCACTACACTAATTCACTTATTCAGATGGCAGCTTCCTCCTCTCCGGACGCCTTAGTCTGCTCACGCCTTGTCCATCTTGCTTGTACTCTCTAGAACATCTCATTGCGTATCTCCTTGCGCATCCACTTTTTCATGCACTTTTTATAATTTTTAAGTATAATTATTAAAATCACCAGCCCGACGATGGTTACTAGGGTGCCTAATAGGATATTATTTGTGTGTATATGATCTTCCCTGATTGCTGTTGCGCTATTTTCTCCAGCAGCCGCGTTTTGTGTTATAATGACTTCTTTTTCTTCTTGTTTTGAGTACGATTTTCCCATTTTATTTCGTTTATATCGAACGGGTATTACGGTGCAAGTGCGTATATAACTGTGCAAGTACACGCGGCGATTTTTATCGCACGACTGGCTAGGGTCGCCATGCGGTGTGCGGGGTTCGCGGGATATAATAAAATGCACGTCTTAATTGCCCAACGCTATATTTCTGACTGCCTTACTACTAACTTACACACTACTCTCTACACTAAACTCAGCGGGCTGATGCATGGGTTAGGTTGCACGTCGACCTCTTTGTCGAGTTCGACGAGTACGGTTACCGGGGTTCCTCAGCCTGCTCCTAGTGTTAGAGCTGAATGTATCTAATGCAAGAGTTATTGGATCTGATGGATCCGTAAGGACGTGTCTAGGGCGTCGACGGTGACTTGCTCCTGCGTGATCAGGATTCGGGGAGTAATCAGCGGCGGCAACGATAAGGCGATTATCATGACGCATAGCCTTATCGAAGTAACGTTCCGACACTGACTTCATGTGTTTGCGGATCGATTCGAGGCCCAGGTCGTCGTGTAGGTCGACGTTCCTCACGAACCACGGAGCCCCGACGGCTAACCTGCAAAAGCGAGACCTGCAAGATTGTAGGGATTGGAGGGTGTCTATGTGTGTGCGGGCCGCGTGAGCGAACACCACACTCGCGTAAGTCATGACGGGCCTTATGCAAGGTTTGTAAAGTGTCACCTTGTTCCGAAGGGACATTTTACTCCGCTTACAGATCATGGGATAGAGTCTGCCGAGAATAAATGCGGCACGGTCACGGACTGTTTTTATATGCGGGCAGAATGTCATGGATGCATCCAGAGTGACTCCCAGGTACTTGACCTTCCTGGTCCAGGGTATAGGTTGGCCGAAGAGGGTGATCGGGGGTGTGATATTTCTCCTCCTAATGCGGGAGGAAATAAGCGGTGAGTTTCCCCTTTGAAATAACACCGCTGTGCTTTTCGCTGGGTTGATGTCTATGCGCCATTTTCGGAACCACTGTCCGAGGGTTAACGCTGCACTCTGGAGCTTACTCGCGATTAGGGACTTGTTTCTACTTGAGTAGTAAACGGTTGTGTCGTCAGCGAATAAGGCTAGCTGGGTCGGCGGCGACCGGGGAATATCATTGACAAATAAACTAAATAGGAGCGGAGAAAGAACGGAGCCTTGCGGGACTCCAGCCGTGAGTGGTCGCGGGGAGGAGCGGGTTCCCTCTACTCGATATCGAAAAGAGCGGTTAGACAAGAAGTCCCGTATGATGAGCACGAGACTGTCCGGTACGTCCATGTTGAAAAGTTTGAAAATCAAACCGTTGTGCCAGACTTTGTCGAACGCTTTTGCGACGTCGAAGAAGAGGGCTCCCGTGTAGATCGGTTTTGGTCGGTTAAGAGTTTGTTTGGTCGGTAAGAGTCGGTTTGGTCGGAGAATGTGCTCCGTGAGGCGGTGCACATGTTGTACGCATGAGTGATTTGCACGGAATCCGAACTGTTCATCGATGAGAATGCCCTTTGATGAGACGAAGTCTCTGAGGCGTTTGTAGAGCAGACGCTCATACAGATTGCCCAGAGACATGAGGAGGCTAATCGGGCGGTAACTCGTCGGATTATTTTTTGGTTTACCGGGTTTGTGTATGCCGATAACGTTCGCTTCTTTCCACACCGCGGGAAAGATACAGTTAGCCATAGCGGCATTGAAGATAGATGCCAACATCACGATGAGTTGGATGGGTAGAAGTTTAATAACGCGGTTAGATATACCATCGGAACCGGGAGCTTTGCGAGGACGTAGGTCTTTGATCAAGTCTTTAACTTCCATCGGGGTGACGGGTGGTAACGCATCCAAGGGTGGCAAGGAGGCTCTGCGTTCTACCTCACTGTCTACTAATTCTATCAAACCGTTCATCTTTCTATCAAATCTATCAAATCAAACTGTTGTGCCAGACTTTGTCGAACGCTTTTGCAACGTCGAAGAAGAGGGCTCCCGTGTAGATCGGTTTTGGTCGGTTAAGTCCCGCGAGAATGTGCTCCGTGAGGCGGTGCACCTGTTGTACGCATGAGTGATTTGCACGGAATCCGAACTGTTCATCGATGAGAATGCCCTTTGATGAGACGAAGTCTCTGAGGCGTTTGTAGAGCAGACGCTCATACAGTTTGCCCAGAGACATGAGGAGGCTAATCGGGCGGTAACTCGTCGGATTATTTTTTGGTTTACCGGGTTTGTGTATGCCGATAACGTTCGCTTCTTTCCACACCGCGGGAAAGATACAGTTAGCCATAGCGGCATTGAAGATAGATGCCAACATCACGATGAGTTGGATGGGTAGAAGTTTAATAACGCGGTTATATATACCATCGGAACCGGGAGCTTTGCGAGGACGTAGGTCTTTGATCAAGTCTTTAACTTCCATCGGGGTGACGGGTGGTAACGCATCCAAGGGTGGCAAGGAGGCTCTGCGTTCTACCTCACTGTCTACTAATTCTACATGAACAGGGTCCACGGATTGAGTGCTGGGCGTGCACTGGGTTTGCAATCTATCGGCCAGCAGCTCTGCTTTTTCGTCATCATCGAACGCCGCGAGTCGGCCTGAGGGGCCTACGAGGGGGGGCATAGCTACTACCGTATCCGATTTGAGAGTACGAGCTAAGCGGTAGTAAGACCTTTGAGAGGGCGCGAGTCCTTCTAAGAAATCAGACCATCTGGCATCTCGGACTTCGGCGATGCGAGACTTTACGTCGCGTTGTAGGGCACGCGTTCGAGTACGATTTTCCACGGTATGATACCTATCGTAGGCGCGGATCGAGGCGTTCTTAGCTCTAAGGAGTTCCCTAATATCGTCGGGCAATTTGAAGCGGTGAAAGAAGTCTACCGCCACAACTTGGTTCGATGACCTATCTAATGTCAAGGTGATGTGTGACGTTACGATGTCTATGGCTTCAGCGGTATCCTGAGGAGACGGGGTAGAGTCCGGGCTAAACGGGAGCGATGGTGGATCAGATTCAGCCAGGCTAATGCCCAGCGTGTGCCAATCCACCACAGTCCTCGTGACGGGAACGGAATCGGGAGCGCGACCGAGCTTCATAATGACGGGACGGTGGTCTGAATCTAACTCTGAAACTACTTCGATCGAGTGTAAGCGCAGAGTTACGTTTTTTAATAACGCTATGTCGAGTATATCCGGGCGATGCGCGATATTTAGCGGGTAGTGAGTCGGGGTTAGCGGAGCGATGATATCGAAGGCGAGATCATCGACTAACGCGTCGAGCCGCCTGCCATTCGGGGCTGTGGTGTGTGAGTTCCACCTGATGTGTTTACAATTTAGGTCCCCCGCCAGAATGACAGAGCTTCCCATGCCGAGTAGCGCCTCGATATCACTGCTTAGAACGATCTTATCCGGAGGAAGATAAACGGACGCGATAACGATCGGCGCGTGACCCGTCAGTGAGATTCGGCACACTGATGCTTCGATGTCAGCGAGCGCGGGAGGATCGAGCGGGACGCAATGCAGGGCTCTTCTATAGTAAATGACGGTACCACCACCACGAGCAGTGAGTCTGTCGTTCCTAACCATGTTATAGTTCGCGATTTTAGGGTCGCGACGCGCGGGCTTGAGTAGGGTCTCCTGCACTAAGAAAATGTCAATTTGATGGTCACGCAAAAAATCACAAACCTGATCACGTTGATTTGCGAGACCGTAAGCGTTAAAAACTCCTATCGTTACCGATAAGGGCTTTATTCTACTAATGTACGCCATTGATTACCGGCGGAGTGAGGGGAGGACGTACGTATTTAACGACGCGTATACGTCAGCATATTCTTGCACAACGGCGATAAAGTGTTGCGCAGTGGAGGCGGCGCGAATGGTGTCACCCAAAGCGTTAACACGCTCAAAGTTGATCGACTGAAAAAAGTCGATCGCTAGAGCGAGATTATCGGACGTGGTCGGAGTGCTGGTCGCGGGGGAGGAACGAATTGCGGGGGAGGGACGTATCGCGGGGTCGGGACGAATCGCAGAGGGAGGAGCTGCAGCCGTGTTCGTGTACGGCAACGGTTTAGCCCAGGCCGAGCCGCTGGGCACCGGCGCCGGCACGAAGGCAGGCTTAGCCTTCGGCACAGAGGGTGCTGAGGCTTTGATGTCTGGGCGGGAAGCTCGGAGGCAGTTTTGGCGGGCGACGCGGCGATTTATTTTTGGAGCTCGGGGGCATCCACGGTAGTTCGCGGGGTGACCCTGTGTTCGGCACAGGACGCAGCTAGGTGGTTCGATGGCGGTTTTCTGGTCGCGAGTACAAAGGGCCGTGGCGTGATCGCCCAAACACTTAACACATCGGGGGCGCGCGTGACAGTTACGGGAAGAGTGCCCGTACAGTTGGCAGTTATGGCACTGACTAGCAGTGCCTTTTTTATGGGGGACTTCGACGGCGATACCGGAGAGCTTACAGACGGTCCGTATGTTAAAAATGTGCTTACCCTCGGGGGTAGGCTGGAGGGTGACTAGAACCATATTGTATGGCTCCCTACCGCGGCCGGTGTGCATGCGGTGCACGGAATTTACTGGTAGGCCTTGTTCTATCAGATCAGCCTTGACGAGATCGGCATCTAGCTCCTTCGGGATTCCACGTATGACAACGCGGAGTTCGCGCTCCTCCTGGAGCGTATAAGTGCGGAAACTTATACGCTCCTTTCGGAGGTAACTTGAGAGGGCCCTATGGTCGTCGGGTGTCGTTACTTTTATTTGAATCCCGTTGGCGAGATTACGGGCGCTGACAAAATTAATATTTTTGGCTTTAAGGGCCAGAGAAACTCGGTCCCAAGCTGCCTTCTCTTGAAGGATTACTGGGGGAGTGGTCTGAGTTTTAGATTGTGCCACTGGACGCAGCGACGGTGTGGCATGGACAGCGGGAGCGACGGGGGTTGGAGGGCGGGGACGCGACGCGTTCGCGGCTTTGCATACTTTAGCGGCCGCGGGAGCTCGGGCCTCCGCAGCGCGCTTTTTACCTTTTTGGACTACTGTGAATCCATCAGCCGCGGCGGCGGGGGAAGGGTCGACCTCCATGTCCGACTCTGAATCGGATGAGGAGAGCGCGGGCGACCTGCGGGTGGGTGTTTTAGCGGGCGCAGTGGACGACGCAGGCACGACGGAGGCTGTGGACGAACGCACGGATGCAACGTAGGCCGCCGACGAACGCACGGTTGGGGCGGAAGCTGCAACGGTCGACGCAGAAGTTTTGGGCGCGAGTATCGGGGACACGGGATCGGCGGGCGCGACGGAGGCCGCGATGGACGACGCAGGAGCGACGGGGGCGACGGAGACTGCCGGCGAGTTCGCTGCGTGATGGGTCTTGAATTCTAAAAATTCTGCCGATAGCGTTGGGTACCTAAGGCGAAGAAATTCTGCAAACAGATCGACCGTGGACTCCATTATAATGGACGAGTGCCCAGGGGGGGCTGCCCCGGGACTTTAAAAACACACTCGCCTTACGGCGAGGCCCCAAAAATTGTAATAATCGCAATTAATTACGGCACACAGCCGTCCGCTTGCAAACGGGCCACTAAGTTACCGAACGAATTCCTGGAATTTAGGGGTCCGCCCGCTCACAGATGGCGATGCGACGCAATTAGCACAGGTAGTCACTTCCGAGAAAAACACTTGGACGCCAGATGTGCCCCGAACCGAGGTCGGGCAATCGAACGGTCGATGAGCACGTCAGCACGCGACGGGTGCCTGAATCGGAATGGGCAAGGAAGTGTTCATGTCCGACGTTAATGAAAAATTTATGTCATTTGGTTCTATGAAATTATCTGCCTTATCCTTTGCAAACTCTAATCTCTTAAGGAGTGATTTTAATTGAGATATCGTAGTGATATCTATCATTGCAAGGTCTTTGATGTATTCAGGTCGAATGTTATGAAGCAAAATTTCTAATTTTTGTTCTTCTGAGACGTCACGATTAAGTCTAGAAAACATCTGTTGCATTACAGATAAATACGCGACAATTGACTCATTTTTAAATTGAGAACTGTTATGTTTGAAATAAATGTTAGTGTGTCACTGGCCGTCTTGAGTATCACTTGTCCCCATACGCGCTACACAACATTGGCGACGAGGTACCCACACTAAAAAAAATATAAAAAATGTCTTTCGGAAATTTAAGTAATTTCGACCATAATACGCAAACTTGGAAGACTTGGAGATGCAGACTCACACAGTGGTTCATTGCGAACGATATTAACGCAGTGAAAGATCCAGCAGGAGTCAAAAAACGGGCCATATTGCTTAGCACACTCAGCGAATCTACCTACAAACTGGCAGCTGATCTCGTGTTGCCTAAAGAAGTTCAAGAAGTACCATACGAAGATATAGTAAGTGCTTTGGACAACCATTTCACTCCAAAATCAGTGGGTTTTGGCGAGCGTCATCATTTTTATGCCACCACACAACTACCCCAGGAGTCACCATCACAGTGGGCTGCGAGGTTACGAGGTCTCACTGCTCAGTGTGACTTCAGCAATGTAGAAGAGGCATTAAGAGATCGATTCATTATGGGTATGCTGCCGGGCGTGGAAAAAGAAAAAATGTACGTGCAGGAGCTGGCCGGGCTGACCTTCGCCAGGGCTGTGGAGTTGACCGAGAGCTTGCGCAGCGCCCGCTCGTCTGCTGCTGCAAGCGCTGCTACTGAGGCTGTCGTTACAGAGCTGTACAAAATAGGCAAACGTTCTCCGACTAGTGTACCTCAAAGTGCAAAAGTGAAGTGTTCCGTGTGTGGTTATTCGAATCACAAAGCCGCGGAGTGTCGTTTTGCGAGTTAGGGGAAAGTGGGGGATATACGAACACCTAAGGGAAAACTTAAATAAAACAATGGAATTTAATCACAGATTTTTTTATTTTTTTTTATTATAATGTTTACTTATCTGTCTAACTTATTCACTAATCATCATTTATATTTTTTTAATAAACTTCAACAATATAAAAGAAAAACAAAACCCTTAGTGTTCGGCTTTGCCCGACATCAGTCGGGTAAATACGAACACCAAGTGGGGTGATTACGAACCAACATTATTAACGACATAGATCACATTTAAAACCCAACGATGTTGACTGTCCGTCAGTACAACTCTCGTGAGCCCATTTTTTGCACACATAGCACACAATCTAGTCTTCAACGGGAGGATCAATATATTTATCTCTACAAAAAATCTCTTTTTTTTTTCGTATTTTGACTAGAGTCACTAAAGTCTTTTTTTATATTGTTCAAATTAATATATTATAATATTTCATACTTCTTGTTTGAAGGTGTTCTCTCATTACATTTCAGTCTTTTTATTTGGGTTCCTTTTTTGCTATCTTTCCGTTTTCTTCTTGATTTCTTACGTTTCCTGATCGTCTGTAAATAAAGGTTTTCATCCAACCATGGCTGTATTAACACTTTATTCATTAGATGGTCAAAATTAGTGGTTTTTGGAACATTATATGTTTCTGCTGCTTTACGCAGGGAGAGTTTTTGGTTTTAAAATCGTCTATAGCCTTTTTGAGATCTTCTAAACTATACTTCAGTTCGGTCTTTCTTTTGTAAGTACAAGGCATCTGTAATAATATTAAAAATAAAGTTGAACGGGGTACTAACAAACGGGAGTGGGGTAACGGCGAATGTTCGAGATTGCCCGACATGGAGTGTTCGTCTTTACCCCGCGGAATCGAAAATAATTAAAGGTCAAAAAACAATTTTGGTTAAATTTATTTTGCCTACTACATCATACATATTACTTAGCTAAATGATAAATTTAGCTGAGTAATATGTGATTATTCCACTATGTAAAAGCTGAATTATTATTGTAGATAGAAATAAAGTTACATCAACTTGAATTTACCAAAAAATTACATCTAAAACATACAAAATATTGAAAAATGCATACCTTTTTAAGTACGTGTGTCCGCGTCTCCCATGTTATTGACTGGCATCAGTGGTGGCGTGATCTCCAAAATGGTGGCAAATAAAATTATGATATATCTTTCTAACATATTAAAACCATTGAATTCGGCATTACCCAGCGTTCGCGTTTCCCCCACTTTCCCCTACACATGTAGGAAATGCAATGAAAAAGGGCATTTGCGTAGAATGTGCAAAAGAGTCAATTATGTTGTAACGGAGGAGAACGATGAAGGTGACGATGACGACGGTAAAATTTATAACATTCGATCTTTGCGAGGTGAACCATTAATCGAAGCCGTGTGTGTCAATGGTATCAGAATGAACTTTGAGATTGATAGTGGGTCAGCTATTACCGTTATGTCCGTAGATACATATAACCAACATTTTAAAAACATTCCCTTATTAAGCACAAATAAGAAGTTATTAAGTTACTCGGGAGACGTGTTAGGTTGCGCCGGTCGCGCTCAGTTGTTAGTGGAGTGGCGGGGTCGCGCGCGCCAGCTCGACGTGTACGTGGTGCGCGACGGTGCGCTGGACCGCCTTTACTGGGCCGCGACTTCATCGCGCAATTTCAACTGCAGCTAACGACCGTATATAAATGTGCCACTACCCGAGACACGTTGAAATTAATTCAGGAACAATATCCCGCTGTGTTCTCGGACAAGCTAGGTCAATTTAACAAATATAAAGTTAATTTGAGATTAAAAGAAAGTGCTCATCCTATATTTTTTAAACCACGACCGGTCGCATTTGCTCTGCGTGAAAAAGTAGAAAAAGAGATAAACCGTTTGGTGGGACTGGGAGTACTCCGACCAGTCGAGCATTCCGACTACGCGTCACCAATAGTCCCGGTACTGAAACGTGACGGTTCGGTCCGTATCTGCGCGGACTACTCTGTTACTATAAACAAGCAGTTAGTTGTAGAACAGTATCCGTTGCCTACCGTAAACGAGTTGTTTTCTAAATTATACGGAGGCCAGAAATTTAGTAAATTAGATTTGTCTATGGCCTACGGACAGTTTTGTCTGGATGAAGAATCCCAAAAATTAACTTGTATCAATACGCATAAAGGGATCTTCGCGTATACGCGTTTGGTGTTCGGGTTAGCTAGTGGGCCATCAATTTTCCAGCGAGCCATGGATACAGTGCTAGCGGGCCTGGACGGCACGCTGTGTTTATTGGACGATGTGCTTATAACGGGTCGCAATGACTCTGAACATCTTGAGAGACTGCATCAGGTCCTACAACGGTTGCAAGACGCAGGATTTGTTTTACAGAAGTCTAAATGTCAGTTCGAACCACAGACAAGATCGCACAGTCACGCCATGCAGCGTCGAGTGAGAGAACTACTTAGTGTTTTAAAATTATTTTATTTCTCCACACTGCGCCACGTATACGCTAGATGGCGTTAATTTCTAATAAGTTTTGATATGAGTTTTATAAACGTGGACTTGGCGCAGTTTTTTACAGTGAAACTGTTTTTGTTCGGATATACAATTTAGGAACCAGAAGTACCGTAGAATGAAATAAAATTTCGCAACCTCAAAAAACCGTTCTGCTTACAGTAAACACAGTCGGTAGTCTGGCGCTCCGTTTACAACGGGATTTTTGAACGGAACTCGGCGCCAGATTCTACCGAATCTGTGGATCAAATTAACCATCTTCATTTCATTTCACTCCATAATATCATTTTTCATAAAAATATGAATATGAATTACAATAAGACATGACTTAAAGGTCTCAGTTACCCGGTCATAAAATCCATTAAAAATGTAGGAATAATTCCAGCTAGGTAATTATTAACTCCATGATTCCAGCGCACCCTGGCGGCCGTAGATTACCATGTATTCTCGAATTATTTATAGTCTGTGGCATGTCACTTTTTACATCGAAAAAAACTCAGGATCGAAATTTTTGAGCGTGCTATAGTTTGTGGTGATAAAATTAATAATTTCAAGTAGATTAATTGTTGTAATTGATATAACTAGTTAATATCAGTAAAATAAAGTTGTGAGTGATTGATATAATATACAATTTAGGAACCAGAAGTACCGTAGAATTAAATAAAATTTCGCAACCTCAAAAAACCGTTCTGCTTACAGTACAACTTCAAATGTGTCAATTTTCTTCCCCACGGAAACTTGCTTGCTGGAGCACGAAGTCATCGAACGTTAGTGTATTGGTATTAAATCTAGCAGATTCTAAAGTTTCAGCGACAATTCACAGTCTCATGTCCTGGTTTACTGCACTAGTGGCATGTAGCTCTAGCAGTAGTCATTGGCTTAAGACGATTCGTGTCGGAACTACCCACTCGTCATGGCAGATCCATTATTGCGATCGAACTTTCACTTGAGACTTGCACTTGCCTTAATTTCTTGCAATAGCTTGTTACGTGTCGTATTTCCGCTAGTAAATGCCATGTGATAAAGTCGAGAGTCAACTGGGCAACATGAGCCAGAACGTAAGATGTGACGATTTCTTCGTGGCTCAGATCTTCCATCGAGGTAGCAAACGTTATTACACGACTTGCGTATGCTGCATTCACGCTTTTGTGGCTTACCATTGCTTAAATTGATAAGCGTCGCAGCAAGAATTTCGCATAACGAGCAAGAAATAAGTCGCAAATGCCTCTATGTGACACTTACGTGTGAAAGCCGCGACAACATGATAAGGCACCGCCTTTCAGGGCCCCACTGAAGACTACAATGAGCTATGCACCATCCAGTAGACGTTCATCGAGGTACATATCAACCGTAGCGCACCAAGCACTTGGATCGGCATCTGTCTGTTCTCGATGAATTTCTGACCCATGATCTTAGATACCGTTACTGGTATTCTGATCTGCATCATGTTTTTCCGCTGTACTTCGAACACGTCACGCCAGTGAGAGTAGAGTCCTGATCCCGCTTCTGATGTTGGCGCGGCGGCAGGGATGGCTAAGCGTTAGTTTCCGTCATCACTCGTATTCGATTGAACTCAGTTTAGTCAATAAAACTTTTTGAATAATAATTATTGAAACTCAACACACACGTAAGCCGACAGTTTCGTTCCACATACCGACAGACCGACTGACTGACTGACTGCCAGAGACTCACTGACTGAGACGGACAGACCGTCCGATACGGACTGAATGACTGTCTGACACGGAATGCCACGACTCTGTCCACGTACCGCTATTTTATACTGCGGCGTTACGGAGTCTACCCTACATTTTGTAATATTTATCAAAACAACATTTTATCATTTAAGTAATAATCAAAACAATGTCCTCCTAAAGGCGTAGCTCTTTTTGGAGCCCCTACCCGGATAATAGCCGATCAAGGTAGATGTTTTGCTAGCAATGAATTTCGAGATTTTTGTGTGAGTAAGAACATAAACTTACATCATTTGGCGACAGGTTCGTCTCGCGCTAACGGTTAGGTAGAACGTGTTATGTCCGTCTTAAAATCAATCTTAACTACAATCGAGACTAATGATAATAAGTCGTGGCAAGACTCTTTAGGTGACGTTCAATTTAGGTGACGTTCAATTAGCAATAAATTGTACTATGAACCGAGTGACAAAACCTTTTCCTCTAGAGCTTTTGATAGGTAAAGTGACAAGGCCTTTGTCGATGATGTGCAGTGACGTAGAGATCGAGGTTGTCGACATTGAAGAGATTCGTGAAAGGGCGTCTGAAAATATAAAAACGTGTGCGGCTTATGATAAATCCGAACAAAAACAGTTTCACTGTAAAAAATTGCGCCAAGTCCACGTTCATAAAACTCATCTCAATAACATTTGCACTTTACAAAAAAAATAAGACTCATTTCAATAACTTTCATTCTCAACAAAAAGATGTGAAATACAAAAAAAAAACCAAGAAACCGTCTTATGACGGTTGAAAAAAAAAATGTTGAAAAAAAAAAAAAAAAAATTGTTGAAAATTAAAAAAAAAAAAAAAAAAAAAATTATCGTACTTGGCGCGCGTCATTAAGTACCCCAAATTTTTTCAGGATAAATGAACATCCTTTCAACGTTTACAAATTTATAAGTAGGTCAACCTATGAAATGCATAAATGTAATTAATGAATTATTATTTCATAATAAGTTTTACAAAAGTTAGGTAAAATCGACATCTCATACGTATGTTATTTGATTTTTTTTAATTTCCCGCTCATGATTTATGATTTGAACTAAACACCCTCTCGTGTTCGCTTATACAAATACAAACTACATACTGACGAGTCGATACGTATGCATACGTTGGCTTCAAACAATTTGAAAAAATTCTCAAAAATGTTTTTCAAAGGGTAGAAAAGAATAATAAAGTTTCAGCTGAATCTAAAGGGGTCGAACGCAAAAGTGGTCGATTTGGCATATACGAGGGTTGCACTAAAAGTATCGGGAATGGAATATTTCCACTGTTCCTGTCATATTAAAATCTTTTTAATTGAAAACTCCTTGGTTTTAAAAATCGAATACCATTTATTTATTTAAAAAAAGATTCTCGGTCTTGTCACGAGGTTTTTTCAAACTTGTTTAGTCGTTGAGAAAATGGAATTGACTCGAGAAAATTCAAGAGCGGTGATTTATTATGACTTTCGAAGTGGTTTAACATAAAAACAGTGTGTTGACCGGATGATTTCTGCATTTGATGATGAAGCCCCATCCAAAACCACAATTTATCGCTGGTTTGCTGAGTTTCAACGTGGACGTGTCAAGCTCAGTGATGATCCCCGTCAAGGTCGTCCAAAAACTGCAGTCACCCAAGAAAACGTTGATGCTGTGCGTAAGCTGATTGAGGAAGATCGACATGTGATATACCGCGAAATTCAGGCAACTTTAGACATTGGCATGAGTCAAATACAAATAATCTTGCATGAACAATTAGGTGTAAAAAAGTTGTTTTCCCGATGGATACCGCATTCGCTCTGTGAAGAGCAATAAGCGGCTCGCGTTACTTGGTGCGTCAGAACTGTCGAAAGATTCCACGCAGGATCCTCAAATGCTGTATACAACATTGTATTAGGTGACGAATCCTGGATATACGCGTACGAACCCGAAACAAAAAACCAGTCACGAGTTTGGGTGTTCGAAAATGAGTTAAAGCCAACAAAAATTGTTCGTTCACGGAGTGTTGCAAAAAAAATGGTGGCCACCTTTGTCTCCAAAACCGGCCATGTTACGACTATTCCTCTTGAGGGACAAAGAACGGTTAATGCAGAATGGTATGCTAGCATTTGTTTGCCACAGGTCGTTTCTGAACTCCGTAAAGAGAACTGCAAGCGCCGCATCATCCTCCATCACGACAATGCGAGCTCTCACACCGCGCACAGAACTAAAGAGTTTTTAGAGCAAGAAAACATAGATTTATTAGACCATCCGCCGTACAGCCCCGACCTAAGCCCTAATGATTTCTATACTTTCCGTAAAATAAAGAATAAATTGCGTGGACAGAGATTTTCATCACCTGAAGAAGCTGTGGACGCCTACAAAACGGCCATTTTGGAGACCCCAACTTCCAAATGGAATGGTTGCTTCAATGATTGGTTCCATCGTATGGAAAAATGTGTCAAATTTCGCGGAGAATACTTCGAAAAGCAACAAATACATTTTTTAATAGTAATGTTGTGTCACTTCGTTAATTCCCGAAATTTTCAGTGCCGCCTAGTAATAGCCCATATATAGTGAAAGCTGTTGAAAATTACCGTAGTTCTGTCTCAGTTTCTCATAAAACGCTAACAAGAGCGAAAAAGACAACCTGGGTAACTTTTTACAGCTTTCACTGTATATTAAAGCAAAATTGTTTTTTTCTCGGGTTGAAATTCTTCCGAAAAAATTTGGGGCACACAATGACGCGCGCCAAGTACGATAATTTTTTTTTTATTTTTTTTTTTTAATTTTCAACAATTTTTATTTTTATTTTTTCAACATTATGACGGTTTCTTGGTATTTTTTTGTATTTCACATCTTTTTGTAGAGAATGAAAGTTATTGAAATGAGTCTTATTTTTTTTGTAAAGTGCAAATGTTATTGAGATAAGTTTTATGAACGTGGACTTGGCGCAATTTTTTACAGTGAAACTGTTTTTGTTCGGATTTCATATCTTTTTGTTAAGTATTATTTTTTGCTCATTTATTACTTAACAAAAATAGACAATAGAATAAAAATAAATTATAAATAGTCACTCAGCTTAAAAGCTAATGAAATGCTCAATTAATTAGTGTAATAATAATCAACATCAACTTTTACTTTAAACCGAATTAAATTCTGTTTCAAATGTGAACAGTAGATGACGCTGTTCTTAATTACTTGAGATTTTAAAATTGAAATCTGAAAGCTTTGAAACATCAATCCGCATAAATGTAATTTAAAAACTACAGTAAGAGGCTTAAATAAAAGCTGAACTTAACTCAGCCTTAATTAGAATTTTCTTCGGAATTCAGTAGTAAAGATCAAGTTATTTTGATGAAATCAAAACTGAAATATTCATAACATCTTAAACAATCACCTACGAAAAAATATTATTTATTATATTACTTATTATACGAATAAATATTATTTATTCGTAGACAATCACAACGGTTTTATAGTTTTAGGAAGGGATTTTTTGTAACGCCATCTCGTGAAGTATTTCGGTATTACATTACAAAACAAAATTGTCCCTCCAGCAGTAACAACAGTACTTGCTTCGGCAGTACATATACTAAAATACTAACAGTAACAACATTAACATTATATAATGTATAAACCGTTCAATAAGAACTGCAAACTATCCCCTTGAAGCTACAGTTTATGTATGAATAATGACTTTTTGGCGGGAACGCGAGGTGTGAAGTTGTGAGATTTGTTTTATTTTGTCTATGTAGTGTTCCTTCGGGTTTAAATGTGTAATAATGGTGGTTTAATAACTGTTTAATATCTGTGAAAGTGCACAAATGTGGGAAAATGAACAAAGCCGCTGTACGTAACTTCTCGGTATCCTCCAAAAAGTCCACTGAGATCTTAGTAAATGACCACCATTTTACTGAGGTTATATTTCATCTCATCTCATCCCATCTCATCCCGTCTCATCCCATCTCATCCCATCTCACCCCATCTCATCCCATCCCATCCCATCCCATCCCATCCCATCCCATCCCATCCCATCCCATCCCATCCCATCCCATCCCATCCCATCCCATCCCATCCCATCCCATATCATCCCACCCCATCCCACCCCATCCCATCTCATCTCATCCCATCTCATCCCATCTCATCCCATCCCATGCCATCCCATGCCATCCCATGCCATCCCATGCCATCCCATGCCATCCCATGCCATCCCATGCCATCCCATGCCATCCCATGCCATCCCATGCCATCCCATCCCATGCCATCCCATGACATCCCATGCCATCCCATGCCATCCCATGCCATCCCATGCCATCCCATGCCATCCCATGCCATCCCATGCCATCCCATGCCATCCCATGCCATCCCATGCCATCCCATGCCATCCCATCCCATCCCATCCCATCCCATCTCATCCCATCCCATCCCATCCCATCTCACCCCATCTCATCCCATCTCATCCCATCTCATCCCATCTCATTTCATTTCATCCCAGTTGATTAATGTCTCAAATTAATCATCTTCATTTCATTTCATTCCATAATATCATTTTTCATAAAAATATGAATATAAATTAAAATAAGACATGACTTAAAGGTCTCAGTTACCAGGTCATAAAATCCATTACAAATGTAGGAATAATTCCAGCGCACCCTGGCGGCCGTAGATTACCATGTATTCCCGAATATTTATAGTCTGTGGCATGTCACTTTTCACGTCGAAAAATTGACGTATTGAGACCTGAAATTTGAGTGCCAGCGTCGAGGCTTGGTAGCTCTTCTGACATCTTAGGGCCTTGGAGCCTGGAATCTAGCTGCCAGCGTCGAGGCTTGGTAGCTCTAGATTATTAAGGCTTCCAGGCCTGAAATCTGAACACAAGCGCCGAGGCTTGGTACTTCTGGTATTCTAGGGTTTTGAGATCTGAAATTTGAGTGCCAGCGTCGAGGCTTGGTATCTCAAATAAAGGAGTCGAGACCAGGACACTAAAAGTCGAACTCGATAGTAATTTAGTGTAACAGTGAAGTGAGATGATTTATGTGAAGTATATCATTTTGACGCAGGGACGCGTCATGAGCAGGATGGCCGTGTCGGCGCGTGTTTTTTTATAAACCATTAGTTCATGACTAATAAAGATGGGACGACAAACAACAGGTGCAAGCATTCATCGAAAACAACACGTACAAGATAAGAGTCGTAAACAACATCGTCCCACCACGATACCTTGTTATAAAAACGCTCCGTTGTTGTCTCTCGAGCTCTTTTCCCCGGGACACCAGGCTAAGTGGCCCCTTGCTTTGTTGTGCTGTGCAGTCAGTGTGTGCCCAAAGTGCGAGTGTTCTTTCTAGCGGTGCTGCTTCGGGTTGGAGACATTCCGAGCAGCGTAACGCAGGACCCGGGAACAGGTGAGTTGATTGACACTTTTATTCTTAACATTGGTTAATAGCGGGTAGGTGTCGATCAGCCTGTGAAAGCTGCGTAACCATTTTATTTTTTAATAAAATTGGTGTACGTGAGCGCCATTGAGTCTGGCCGCCCGTGTCTGTTTCCAGTCCTCCCCTACCCTTCGGGGTTAGGAGGGGCTGTTACCAACACCCGAAGGTCAATCCTCCACAGGTCTGCGGCGTCGGAGCCCTTACAGGTAGCTCTTAGCTTAAGTTTAGTGTAGATTGTATATAATTGTTTTCTCTTTATATTTCATATTACTAGCTTTAATTCAGTTCAGATTTCTTATTCATAATCGTAAATAGTTAAGTAGTTAAGACTTTAATTAATCAATCATTCAAGTAGTTGGTAGTGCCGTCTCGCTCTAAGCGAATAACAACGAGTTGCAATTATATACAGACTGCACATTCAAATTTTTTTTTTTTAAGAGATTTTATGACCTGGTAACTAAGACCTTTAAGTCATGTCTTATTTTACTTTATTTTCTTAATTTTATGAAAAATGATAATATGGAGTGAAATGAAATGAAGATGATTAATTTGAGACATTAATCAACTGGGATGAAATTTAATGAAATGAGATGATATGGGATGAAATATAATCGCAGTAAAATGGTGGTCATTTACTGAGATTTTTTCAGTGGACTTTTTGGAGGAACCCGAGAAGTTACGTCCAGCAGCTTAGTTTCATTTTCCCACATTTGTGCACTTTCACAGATATTAAACAGTTAATAAACCACCATTATTACACATTTAAACCTGAAGAAACACTAAATAGACAAAATAAAACAAATCACACAACTTCACTCCTCGCGTTCCCGCCAAAAAGTCGCACATTCAATTCATATCTTTTTCAATTCTACCCTCTTAAACATTAATATTTTCCATCCATCCAAATACGTAGTTTCACACCGTAATTTATAATCTGGCATACCGATCGGCAGTACTAATAATAATAATAATAATAAAACATTTATTTCAGAAAAAATCCATAAAATAATAATAATACAATAGTCAGCACACAAACAGTTCAACAATACAAATAGAAAATGAACAATATACTAATTCAATTAATTAAATATACAAAGGAAATGAATTAGAAACACATAATTATATCAATACAGTAGTAACCACTCTATGTCAATTTTAGCTATCATTATGTCAATCAGTCAATTAATTTGGAGAAAAAATAAAATAAAAAAGAAAATCATACACATTTCATACACACAAGCTGTCCTAAGGACTAAGCTGTCCCTGTCGATATTCATCGCATATTCATTGCTTATATGGTGCACGGTTGTTGGCTGCGGTTTTCGGTCGTGCTGCCCCGTTAAATAGCATTTTGTGTCACTTGATTGAAACTTTTACTTTTATTACTTATTATCTTTCCATTTTCATTATATTATTTTAAGAACCTAGTAGTGTTTGGTGTAGTACTGAGTGGGAAGGGGAGTTCGTACCTGACGGTTGTGGATCGCTCGGCCGTTGAACTCTGGGCTTCCTGATCCAGAACTTGTGTTTCTGGATTTTCAAATCCGGGGCGATCCGGCCCTGCGACCTTGCCGTCTTGGTTGCACCCTTACTACTACTACCAAAGGATATAAATAGTAAAATGAAGTCATCTTTTTATTTTTATTTTATTTTTATGTGGTTGTAATTCATTAGATATCAACATAAATTCTTTCCATTTAATTTTGACTTTCTTTTTAATGATTTAGTTAGTAATTAATAATTAATACCAGTGGTAGGCGCTGATGGCCGCAACCGCCTCCGTATTGTAGTTTTGTGCCTGTCGTGTTGTTGTAATATTATCCGTACATGATCATTCGTGTGTTTTGTATGTAGGTTCTCTTAATGAAATTACTATAATGATTATTACAAATTGCCGTGGCCAAAATTGTGTTTGTTTTGTCAATTATGCGCGTACGCTTAGCTAGTCCTTGGAGAAGTGACCGGCGGCCGCGCTCCCAGCCGCGAGCCGAAACCTCCCTCCCCGCGCCTCTCCACTGAGGGACGGCTAGCAATGTGCCGGAACATCCTCCGGGGCGTTGGAAGCCGTCGCTTCCAATGAAGACGCTGCTGGATCCAGTAATGGACATAAATACCGAGTGCCACGCCGGTACGTGCCCGTAGTAGTCCGGACGTCCGCCGCCCGAGCAACTCCGTCCTCTCCCGGGAACAGAGCAGTGATTCGTCCCACCTTCCAGTGCATGGGAGGAGCGTTTTCTTCTTTTAGGAGTACCAAGTCCCCTAATTGCAGCGATGTGTCAGGAGTTCGCCATTTTTGTCGGGCTTGCAATTGTGTTATGTACTCCAGCATCCACCGCTTCCAAAACAGTCGACGCAGGAACTCTAGGCGTACAAATCTGTCCCTGGTTATGTAGGTTCTGTCCGCAAAGTTTTCATTAGGATATGAATTTAATGGTCTGCCTATCAAAAAGTGCCCAGTGGTAAGAGGCTGTAGGTCATTTGGACTTGAGGATAAAGGACAGAGGGGCCGACTGTGTTGAGTATATTTTAGGATCTGTGCACTACTCTGTGGCTATATATGTTAGTCTATAATTTAGTTTAGTTAGTCTATAATGTGTTATTACAAAATGTATCTATGTCACTTCACTTCCCTTCCGCTCTGCTAATAAAATGGTGCCCGTACTTTTGTGTAATAATTTGCCAAGAGAAATCCAATACGCTTCCACTGCGCAACGACCGCCACTTGGAGTTTAGAAGAATAAATTTAACGAAGAAGAAATATAATAGTAACAATAAAAGCGAAAAGTCAAGAGGAAGACAAAAAATACAAGAAAAATTACTCGGTACTAATGGCGGACGACGCTTCAAGAAAATTACTTCCAGAGTTTACTGGAACTAATTTCAGCACGTGGATATTTCGAATATCATGCATCCTAGAGGAAAAGGAATGCAAAGAAGCAATTGAAGATAGCATAACGGAGGAAATATTGAAGTCAGAAAAATTCAAAAAGAAAGACGCAAAAGCTAGAAGTTTGATAGTCAACTGCCTCTCAGACAAGCACTAGGAATACGTCAGAAGCGCTACGAGTGCAAAAGAGATGATCGAAAACTTACGAAAAATATTCAAAAGAAAAAGTACGTTATCTGCGTTATACGTAAGGAAGAAATTATTAACCTTAAAATGTGACCCCAGTGTCGAACTGAGCGACCACTTCAACAATTTTGATATGTTAATAAGACAATTAGAAGAAACTGGAAGCACAGTAAATGAACAAGACAAGGTGTGCCACTTACTACTGACTATGCCTGACAGCTACAATACTACAATTGCCGCCTTAGAAACTACTAATGTGGAACTTACAACAGAGTATGTCAAAAGCAAATTGTTAGATGCAGAACTAAAAAACCAAAATAATTCAATGGAATCACAAGATGCACACAGCTTCCTCAGTTGCTTTAAATGTGGTAAAACTGGTCACAAAGCTATACAGTGCAGAACTGGACATTTAATGAAAGGACAGCATCGAGGCAAAATGGGCAACGTCGGATATTTCAACGGAAGCAACACTAGAGACTTCTATCGAGGCAACGGCAGAGACTTCAATCCAGGTAACGGCAGAGGCTTTAACCGAAGCAATCCCAGAGGCAACGTGAGAGGACAATCGAGGGGATCATCAAGGGACACCATACTCCAACAAGGAAAAAGTGCTTTAAGTGAGAGAAATCCATTTTCTTTTGTTGCCAGTGAAAAGATACTATCTGTTGATGTGTATAATGAGGACATTAAGTTTATTATTGATTCAGGAGCATCTCAAAATTTAGTCATTGATAGTTATGAAAAGTACATGTCAAACATTGAATATTTAGAAACTAAAACTAAGATTTATGTTGCTAATGGTCAATATTTGTTTTCAAGTAAAAAAGGGATTTTAAATGTAAAATATAATAACTTACCTATTAAAATAGAAGCACTACTTGTCAAGGGGCTATCCCACAACTTATTATCTGTTAAAAAATTATTAGAGAAAGGAAATTCTGTCAGATTTCATAAAAATTCTGTATCAATTGCTAAAGGAAATAACATAATTTATGGTACCATGCTTAATAGTCTGTATGCAATCAATCTTACATTAAACTTAGAAAAATGTTATTCGATAAATAATGATAAAGATCTATGGCATAAAAGGTTAGGACATGCTAATAGAAAACACTTAAAATTATTGAAATTACCTATCTCAGAAAAACCATGTGGAATATGTGTAGAAGGAAAATCAACAAGATTACCATTCTCTACAACACCCAGGCCGAGATCAAAGTATATAGGAGAACTCATACACACAGATATATCAGGACCAATAAATATTCCTACACTTACAAATGAGGTATATTTTCATACAATTATAGATGATTACACACATTTCTGTGAGGTATACTTATTACAAAGAAAAAGTGAGGCAACGGATAGGCTCATAGAATATGTTAATAGAATGGAAAGACAAATAGAATGTAAAGTCAAGAAAATCAGAAGTGATAATGGTGGTGAGTTTAAAAATGAAAAACTAAATAAATTTTGCAAAGATAAGGGAATTGTTCAACAGTTTACTTTGCCTTATAGCCCACAGTCAAACGGAGTTTCAGAACGCATGAACAGAAATATTTATAACAGAGCTCGGACTTTATTAATTGAATCTGGTTTACCAAAAACCTTATGGGGTGAAGCGGTGCGATGTGCTGTCTATCAAACCAACAGATGTCCATCGTCTGCTATCAACTTTCAAACCCCAGCAGAGAAAATGTTTGGAAACAAAGACTTAACAAAACTTAGGATATTTGGATCAAAATCATGGGTTCATATCATACCAAAACAAGATAAACTTTTACAAAGAGCTAAAGAAATGAGACTCGTAGGATATAGCCCAAATGGATATCGTCTATGGGACCCTACAAGTAATAAAGTGATAGTGTCAAGAGATGTCAGAATTGATGAAACGCAATTAAACTACAAGGAAACTGAAGAAAAGCATAACATAAAAGGAGAAACGTACTATGAAGATGAATTAATACAAAATGAAGATACTGAGAAGGACACAGAAGCTGACCAAGAGACAAGAATACCTAATGAGAATGATGAAAACATGCAACATGATAGAATACCTGATAAAACAAATAAAGAAGTATCAAAGAATAATCAAGATGATGAAGAAGAAAATGAAAAATTGAATAAAAGGGGTAGAATAAATATACAGAAATATATAACAAGATCAGGAAGAGAAATTCGCAAACCAAAAAACTTAGAAGAATATGATCTAAATATAGCATACTGTCTTTTATCGGGAGATCCACAAGAATTTGAAGATGCAATTCATGACAAAGACTGGGAAAAAGCAATAAAGACAGAATTAAATTCACAAGTGAAATTAGAGACATGGGAAGAAGCTACATTACCAATGGGAAGTAAAGCAATAGACACAAAATGGGTATTCAGAACAAAACAAAATGGAACCAAGAGAGCTCGATTAGTAGCGAAAGGTTTTCAGCAACAGAACAATGATAATCATTATGCTCCGGTAGCCAAATTGTCAACTATCAGATTAATGATGAGTTTAGCAGTTCAACTGGATTTGTCATTAAAGCAATTGGACGTACCAACAGCCTTCTTAAATGGAAAATTAAACGACAATGTCTATATAAAATGTCCCAAAGGAATGGAAATTAGTGAAGGAAAAGTTTTAAAACTTAAAAGGGCTTTGTATGGATTAAAAGAAGCACCTAAATGCTGGAACCAAAGATTTCATAATTTTGTCACTCAGAAAGGGTTTGTACAATCACAGCATGATTTATGTTTATATGGAAAAGGAAAAATTTGGATATTACTCTATGTGGATGATATTTTATACCTTGGAAATAGCAATGAGATGATAAAGGAATTAGAAAAGGAATTTAAAGTAAAAAACTTAGGAGAAGTACATCAATATTTAGGATTGGAAGTAACAAGAACAGAAGACAGCTTGGAAATAAGACAAACAGAAATAATTAAAAGACTTCTGGAGAAATATCACATGCAAGATTGCAAATCAAGCAAGACTCCAATGGAAATTAATTTTAATGTAAACATTCCATCACCATCAGATATAATTGAAGTACCCTTCAAGGAATTAATAGGATCTTTGTTTTACATTGCTGTGAATAGTCGACCGGATATTGCTTATGCTGTATCATTCTTAAGCAGATTCTTAGATAAACCCACACAAGAATTATGGACAGCAAGTAAGAGAGTGTTACGTTATCTTAAAGGAACCTCTCATCAGGGACTGATTTATAGGAAGACCGAAGAGTACACAAAACTTATAGCCTACTCAGACGCTGACTGGGCAGCAGATAGAACAGACCGTAAGAGCACAAGTGGTTGTGCTATATATCAAGGCCAGAACTTAATAACTTGGTTCTCTAGAAAGCAAACATGTACCGCCCTGTCAACAGCTGAAGCTGAGTATGTGGCTGGAGCACACTCAATGAGTGAACTTATTCACATCAAAGGAATATTTTCTGACATATTAAGTACTAGTATCATTTCAGCTCATTTATTGATTGACAATCAGAGTACAATAAAATTGATACAAAATCAGATGAATACTAAAGCTTCTAAACATATTGAAATAAAATATCACTACATTAAAGATTTAATTTATAAGAAAATAGTGTCAATCTCATATGTGCCTACAAATGAAAATATCTCTGATATATTTACAAAATCTTTAACTATTCAAAAACATAATTATTTTTGTAGCAAGTTGAATTTAGTTTAAATATTGTATTAGAAAAGCTATGCATATGTTATACATATTTAATTGTTTAGCATTATTATTATCTTAAGAGAATTAACTAGATAACTGTTAATTTAGTAAATATTTTAATGTAACTAATATTGAAAGAAAAAGAAAAAAAAGGTATTTATGATAAATAGTGTTTGTAATGCACAGAGTGGACAGTTAACAAAATTTGTAATTCATTAAACTTGTATTTTGTTTGAACAATTTAAGCAGTTGTAAACTTCTATAAATTGAGGGGGTGTGTTGAGTATATTTTAGGATCTGTGCACTACTCTGTGGCTATATATGTTAGTCTATAATTTAGTTTAGTTAGTCTATAATGTGTTATTACAAAATGTATCTATGTCACTTCACTTCCCTTCCGCTCTGCTAATAAAATGGTGCCCGTACTTTTGTGTAATAATTTGCCAAGAGAAATCCAATAGACTGTTTAAGATCGCCTCAATTTGACTAAATAGCGTAGTCAGCTCTTCGAAAGTTAAATGAGTCTGTCCCAACATGCGCTTGAGATGATATTTTGCCGATTTAACGCATGCTTCAACAAGACCACCGAAGTGTGGGGAGTAAGCCGGCTGAAAGTTAAATTTTATTCCTTCTCCGGAAGAAAAAGCCTCTACTTCGTCAGCACCGGTATTCAAAAAGTCACCTATCTCTCTTGCGGCTCCGACAAAATTACGACCATTGTCGCAAAATAATTCATGGGGCTTTCCTCTGCGAGAGATAAAACGGCGTAAAGCTAAAATGAATGCGTCCTTAGACAGCTCGCTTACAGCTTCCAAATGTAAGCATTTATACTTAAGGCATACGAATAAGCAAAGATAACATTTTGTAATTTTACATCCTCTTCCTTTTCTGTCGGTAATTAAATATGGTCCAGCAAAATCGACAGCTGCACTAACAAAGGGAAAACCGGGATTGACTCGCTGTTCTGGTAATGAACCCATGATAGGATTAAATGTCTTACCACTAATTCTCCTACATTTAACACATTGTCTCGTTGTGGTGCGAGCTAGATCTCGACCAGCAATGGGCCAAATGGATTCTCTAACGGTATATAGCAATAGCTGTGGCCCAGCATGTAGAAGACGCAAGTGCTCTTGTTGAAACAGTAATTTAGTAAGCCAATGTTTGGCGTGAAGCAGCATTTGGTGACGTTTTTCAAAATTATAAGAGGATAAAGTTAAACGTCCACCTACTCTTAGAATCCCTTCACTGTCCAGAAATGGATTCAGTGACATTAAAGAATTTTTTGAGTTAAGAACTCCTTTGGAGCGTAGAAGGTTTATTTCCTTTGAGAAACTATCAGCTTGAGCCAAATAAACGAGTTTTCTAAAGGAACGGGCTAGTTCTTCAGGCTGTAAAATACCTACTTTCTTATTGCGTGGGTTTCTGCAATTATAAACAAATCGCTGCATGTAGGCGAATGTACGTTGCAAGAATTTCAATTTCGAATATTTGCTAAAATCGATAATTAGTGGTTGTTTGTTATTTTCATCGACGCCTTTATTTGTTGTGCTAACATGATCTTTAATTTCTGGCAATTCATTTATGTTAGCATTTCTCGACTCGTAGGACGGCCACAAAGATTCGTTCTGACTTAAAAAGGTAGGGCCCGTCCACCATATATCTAAAGTATCATTTTTGATTGTATCTACGCCGCGTGAAGCTAGATCAGCAGGGTTGAGGTGAGTGGGAACATGACGCCATTCCGAGTCGTTTGTTAGCTCTAAAATCATTGCGACTCTATTAGCAACAAAGGTTTTTAATTTGTCGTACCTTGCACCTAACCATGCTAAAGCTATAGATGAGTCAGTCCAGTATACCTTACGAGCGATTACACAGCGCAGGGCGTGTACCACAGCGTCTGCGAGCTGCGCGCCCAACAAACAAGCACACAGTTCCAAACAGGGGATTGTCGTGGGTTTAACACTAGCTACCCTGGCCTTAGCGCTTAAAAGCCTAACAGTGACGTCACCTTGTGCATTTGTAGATTTTAAGTAGATGCAAGCAGCATAAGCCGCCTGTGAAGCATCGCAAAAACAATGCAATTCAATATGACTAGGTTCCTTACATAAAACATGCCTAGGAATGCGTAATAAATGAAGATGCTTCATGTTTTCAATGAACAATAGCCATGACTGCCTGATTTCTTGGGGTGCTGGTTCGTCCCAGTCAACCTTTTCAATCCATAATTTTTGTATTAATATTTTAAGTTTGATTGTAAAAATACTTAATATTCCAAGAGGATCAAAAACTTTACATGATTCAGATAATATAGAACGCTTAGTAATTTTGGCATTGCTGCGATAATTTGTAGGAAAATGTATTATATCGCTTCTAGGATCCCAAACTACACCCAGCGTGTGAGATGATGAGCTAATAATAATATTTTTCTGAGTATTTTCATTATTTTCCAAAAGTGACGATAAATTTGAACGGTATTTCCTTAAATTAAAACACCCGGCAGCGAGAGCACTTTCAACTGATTTTTTAATATGCATTAACTCGTGTTTGCTATCACTGCCGGTCAGCAAGTCATCGACTACAAAATCGTTTTGAATAATTTTTTTTATCTTATTATCGCTGCATTCCTCGCCAAGCTGCCACAAACAACGAGTGCTTAAAAAGCTTGAACTTGTTAAGCCGTACGTGACGGTGTTAAGTCAGTGTTAAGTATGATTTTATTGGCTCTGTATTGTTATCGCGCCATAAAATCATTTGCAGGTCCCGATCACTCTCTTGCACCTTAATCATTCTATACATTATTTTTACGTCGCCTGACAGTGCATAAGTATACTGACGAAACCTGATTAAGATATTAAATAAAGAATCTTGAATATGTGGACCTGCAACTTGTAAATCATTTAACGAATAACCAGAAGTGGTTTTAGAACTTCCATTAAAAACGACGCGTTATTTCGTTGATTCACTAGTAGGGTGAAAAATTGGGTGATGAGGAATAAAGAATGATTGCTCAGGAATTAATTTACTAGACTCTGATAAATGGCCCAAATCTTTATATTCTTTTATAAAATGTGAGTACATTTGTGTTAGATTAGCGTCTCGTGTTAACCTTTTCTCTAAGGACAAAAATTGTTTTTTAGCAAAATTATATGAATTCCCTAAGCATTCTGGTTCTGCCAGTAGAGGGAGCTTCACATGGAAACGTCCATCCTCATCACGGTATGTATATTTTTAAAAATGATTTTCACACTCAATTTCGTCGGCAGTTAATATATTTTTCTTTGTAGGAATTTTCTCTAATTCCCAAAAAATTTTTAAATCATTGTGCAGTGAATCGTTGGACACAGTATCCTTGTCTGAATTAAATGACACATGATTACATTGTACGCTATTAATATTACTAGTTTTGTTTGGTACAAAAGGTCCGGACAATATCCAACCCAATTTTGATTTTAGTGCGGTGGGTTGATTTGGACAAAAATCTAATCTATCAGATTCAATTAAATGCCAAAATAAGTCAGCACCTATGAGCATATCTACTGGTGCAGAGTGATTAAAATTAGGATCGGCTAACTTAATGTTACTAGGCAAGCTACATATTGATGCATCGAATGTACTGTTAGGCAAATTACTTGAAATTTGAGGTAGCACAAAACAAGAAATATCTGCTTCAAAATCGGTTTGCTTTGACCTCAACTTTAAAGAACAACGTTGCATAGTATTAGATAAAGGCTGATTACCTACACCTACAATAGCGAGCCTGGATGGCTGAGGAGTCAAGTTTAATTCATTTTTTACCTTACTGGTTATTAAAGACGTTTGACTCCCGCTGTCTAGCAGCGCTCGAATTATTAGACGCTTATTTGAGCTTGAATTATAAACTTCTATTAACGCTGTTGAAAGCAATACATGGTTGTTAACTGAGACTGACATACACATGACATTGTCATCATGATCCCCCTCAACCTCATTTTCTGCTGTAGTTATGATCGCGTGTGTGTCGGAAGTACTTACAGCCTGAGAACCCCCCTTGTGCAACAGAGAATTATGTCGCTGTTTGCAAGAAGAACAAGGGCGTAACCATAGACTATACACTTAATATATTTGAGATAGATGCGCAACTCTCATTTTTATTTTTGCTTTAGTTAGAGCCCAGGACAGCAGGCGTCGCTGCTGTCGATTATTAGTCTCCCTACCCCTCACCAGGTGGCTTTTTTAGTAATTTTAATATTTTTTATAATTAACTCTCTTTATGAAAAAATCTTATCGTTTAGAATCGCTGAAATTCCCGGTAGTACTTATGAAATATTAAAGAACGTTTGATTGTGTTCAGCATTCTAATCGATAAGACCTTTTCACACAGAGAGAAAACAGTTTTTTTAAATAAAAAGCTGTAATTCTCTGTAAGCTATTTAATTTCCCTATATTACAAACAATTTACTGTTAAAAGATAGTATGAACGTACAATTGTATAAAATTTCGAATAACAATAACTCCTCTAGATTAATCCTACTAGCGTACTTATTAACATTAAATCGAAAGTTATCTAAAAGTTAAATAAGTCTAGATAATCAAATCATTCCATCTCAATTAAGTCATTCGTGCGAAATATAAACATGTCAGCTTTCCATTACAAACATAGTAGACAATTTGAATTAAATTTAATAAATTTGTTTCTTAACGTTAGCAGTTCTTGCTTAAAGTTGATCGTGACAGATCATGACCTTGTACGAAAATCTTACATCTATAAACACTACCTATGCTTCGTCATACAATAATTGTCATTTAAACTAGCATTGTAGAGATAATACACACACTAAAGTGAATACTAAATTATTCTTAGCATTCTTATAAACATTTAGAAATTTAAGAAACAATTAACCCACAATTGTTCATAATATGTGACATTTTGTTCTGCACAAAACGTTTTGTTACATAATTTGAAAAAAAAAAAAATGTTTAAAAAATGTAATAATGATTTAAAGTACTCTTAAATATTGATAGTTTGTACTTAATGACGCTTATAGAAATCTTAGACATGATTACAATAGTTATAGTTTTATTTCCCTTCTAATTTATTTCTAATCTGACGTTTCTGACGCTTTAGCTTTGGTAATACTAGATGAAACAAACAGCAGATTGAAAGAAAATCATCTTAAAGATAATTACATTCATTGCAAACCATTAGTTTGAATTTTGTTACAAAAGAAACTGATGTTCGTTACATGCAAATGAATTATAAACATACACATGCAAACATAAAATGTAAATTTATCTTTTAATCCAAATTAAATGTACATTAATATTACATCTAAGAAAGGGTTTCGAAAATTTTTATTGCCCTCAACGGCAGACGAGTACGCAGCCCGGCTCGTGATAAGTGGTCACCAGTGCTTATAAACTTTAGCGGTGCCATAGGGGTCGCTGTCTATCACTTAAGTTTTAATAAATTTTTAATATACTCAGTCACAAGCATATTGATTTCACAGAATGAAAATGTAAGAAACGTAATCATGTTTGGGCATTTTCGTTTATATCTGCTCATACAGAAAACACGACTTAGCTAATATATTCCACAATAATGCTTTTGAATTACCATTAATTAAAATCATCTTCTCGTAGAATTTACAAAAGGTTATTTACAAAAATTTATATCAGTATTTTCATATATTACTAACTTACTAATTACAACAACTATTCAAATGTAATATACTATAACTATAAGAACTAAACAACCTATTTTAAAACAAAATTGGTATCAATTTAGTTCATATGAACTATTTCAATTATTAATTTATAAATTATAAACATATTTAAAAAAAAATTAAGATCCCTTGTGAGTTCACATTCCTTGCTGAATCAGTTCTTCTTCTGAAAAAGAGAAACAAAGTATCTTAAGTATGTAACAAATATTGAAAAAATACGACCATGAAAAATTTAGTGTTAATCTAATCATACTTACATAACCTTCTGCTTCAAATATAGTGCATCAATCTTAATTTTCATGTTTCAGACATTTTATGTGCTCCTTATAATTTTTCCATAAAATTTTGTCATTATCGAACATTTGTCTACAAAAAATATATATATATATATATATTGGGTAGAAGGATGAACGTGGTCACAGTCCACTTGGTGTAACTAGGTTATCAAACACCAGAAAACAAAACGTGAATGCCATCATCTAACTTTGGATGTGAGATCAATTGTGCTGTATTTTATTTAAATAGGAAACCATGACTGCTTCCCGACAGAAATAAGCAAGATGGTGATACACATCGGTATAACTTTACAATATGCCCTACCTCAACCATTTATATTCCAGTCAGAAGTTGCAGTATTCTTGTATAGTAAAAATATTCTATTTTACCACCAAGAAATAAAAATGATTTATAATTATACTAACCAAGTTAATTTAACAAAATCATTTATTTTATATATTTTTTGTTATAATAATCTAAGGTTTCTACTTTCACAAGGTCATTCTTATCAAATTTCGAAATTTTCCCATGCAAAATACCATTTACACCAGTACCTACACCAGCTATATATTATTGATCAAATTTGGAGATCATTAATAAAATTAATTAATTTGGTTTTGTGTTCCTTACATGTAATAAAACTATAATCACAAGCGAGGTTAAGCGCAACAGCAGTTTTATGCTTTAAAAAGGATGATTCGGGAGAAAAAGGTAAACAGGCAACAATTGTATAATAATAAATACTGTTCATTAAATTGATAAAATTGTGATTGGGATAAAACAAAGATTTCTTAGTGCAATCAATCTCATAGATAAAAGAATTAATGTCTAAATTGTTTTCAGCTAAATCATGCATGCAGGCAGTACATCCAGTAAAAATCTTTGATTAACATTTTTTTATAATATATCCTGATACATATTTCTTTAATTCAGCATAAATCAAACAATCGCTACTTTTTAATTGACCCACCACTAATATCAATTGCTCAGTATCAATAGAATAATCTATTTTGAGAATGTCATTAGACTTCTGATTGAAAAACTTTGTAAAGATTTTCATTGGATTAGTGTTGTCTTTCTCACAATTCGCTCCTAGAGAATGAGGTGAACCAAAATTATTAATGAGCAATGTTTTAAAAGCACTAATAAATTGACTACAATTAGGATTAATATTTCTAAAACCGTTACTTCTATTACTACTAAAGAAATTCTCCAATGGATCTTGATTCAAATTTCTAGTTAGTAAATTGCAGATATTGTGGTATTGATTTAAAAAATGCCACAATTCTTTAAATACTTTGATGTTATGGATCCACTTTTGGATTGAAAGAATTGATTTGTGTTTAATATTTACTACATTATTTTTTATAACACCTGATTTGAATTTAATAGACTCTAATATAGGCAGTAAATCATGCCATAAATTAAAATGAGGAGAATTTCTTTTTAAGCAGTTTTTGTATTGTTTTGGAGAATTTTGATAAGAATGACAATTAAATGAATCAAATAATTTGTCAAATTATAATTTGAGCTCCTCTAAAATTCTGAAAAGAAAAGTGTATAATTCAAAATCAAATATACTTGACAAACTATTCAAATATGGGTTTTAGTCATGAATAATTTTATGTTCAGTATTAGAGTAGTTTATTAAAAAATACAGATATTGGCACCTACTTCTGTATGATACACTTTCAATTTTTGTCATATTATTCATACTTGAAGTCGGCACAATTCCACTCAACAACTGTGGCTGATCAATTTCGATGTGAGCTGCATAATTTTGGTCTGAAATATTTACAAACAAATAAATTAATATTGTTATAAGTCTATTTGATGGTAGTATGAAGCACTTTTCAAAATGTCTGTTGCAAAGGCGAATGTTGTTATACATATATTTTTCACTGTTTTCCTGAGATTCTGCACTTAGTACAGATTTCCATTTATTAAATCTCTCAATTTGTTCTATTATCAAACTTTGTGGATTCGCAAATGCATGGAAGGGACCTTCAAATACGTAAAATTAAGAAAATATGTTTTTAGTAGCTAGTCTTTAATTGATCATTCCAAAAAGTTAGTTCCGAGCCCACTTGACAATAAGCATATAATACGCTGCGTTGCAAAACATAAATGCTGCCACCCACTCGAGACGATTATCTTAGATGTTATTGGGTGTTAATACGAGACTTAATAACGACTGTTTCGATCGAAACTTAACATAATAATATGATAGCTTGGCAACAGAAATAGGAAAGACCATTAGTTGGTGCTATTTCATTCAAATAAATAATTAATAATATTTCTGTTAACAAATGATATAGCGGGAAAATAGTGCAAACTCACCGTTACCAAGGCATCCGAAATAAAATTTCATTCTCGATCTTCGAGGCATGCTGACTATTAATAATAAACTTTCTGTAAGTAATGAAAACAATATACACAGGCATACGAAACTATAACGAAGAAAAAGTATTGGAGCCAAGTTATGTCTAAAGAGAATTCGAAACAGTTTCTTAATGCCTAATCGTCTAATATTTTCACAAACTAAAAGTTGCTCCAAATTGATACTAAATCGTAAAATAGCTCACAAACCGAGACCAAACCAAAAACGATTTAAAAAATTAAAGCGTCAGATACGCCATTTTGAAAACTACAAACTACTACAAAGTTGCCAATCCAAAGTAAAATATTTCTAAAATTTGGTTTTAGTAGCAGTTTATTTCCATGATACTGTTTATTTTCCTAACAGAAATATCATTTAATGTAACATAAGACATTTAATGTAACAGGATTTTTGTTAAAAATAAAAAATATTGATAAGTACGGTTTATGTTTCTAACATATATTTTTTTTGTTTCTGAAATAATTCCAACTTCTACCAACGATAGCATTTTTTATTGAGTCAGAACTCGTATCTGCCATCTAGTGAGTTTATTAGATCATTAATGCCTAAACGTTACAAAAATGACGTCGCCACAGGAGTAAGATGACGCTAGTTGTATGTTATTTTCCTTGGTATGGGAGTTGCACCCCCCTGGGCGTAACCTGCATTGACGAGAAGAGTGACCTTTGCGCAGACAGTTGAAGCACAGCTTCAACCGCACCACATCGGCGATACGCTCGTCAACCGGCTTTCCAAGGAACGAATCACAGTCGTACAGGCGATGGCTGCCGTTGCACAGAACACACGCCACAGAAGAAGACGCAGACGAGGCTGAAATTGCAAAGGATTTTGCATGAGACCTTTCAAATTTATGAAAAGATGAATTTGTTTCTCCTTTAAAAGTATTGGCTTGTCGTTCGGGCTTATTATTATGACGTATGGATTCTAGAACATCCGAACGGCCTTTTAAAAACTGAAAGAAGTCATTTAAGGAGGGACTTTCACTAAAAGTATTTTTAAATTCTTCTGTAGTGTGCAGCTCACCTAACCTTATATTTGTAACTGCACACACTAAATTACAACAGTATTACATGAATTGTCGACTTGAACAGTTCTCTTTTATTTCACCTACAACACTCCAATACATGGCGACCCTTAGCCAGCAGTTAAAATTTTACAACATACATAAATTACGAGAGTAGCTGAATAAATTATGAACAAATACAATTATGAAGAATAGAAGTTTGTGAAGACGAAAAGAGGAAAGAAGATTTTCAAATTACAGAAGATTGATTTAGATAAAGCGATGAAAACAATATCGACGGCGGAAAGCGAAAACGTCGTCATTCACAAAAACGGAAATATTCACCAGAGCCAAAAAACTTTTACACTTTTTTTCAAAAAATCATAACTACCGTGTTTTTTAAGTTAGACTCCAGATTTTTGGATATTAGGCTTGTTATTTTTTTTTTTATAATGTTCTAACTCCAAAACTTATTCTAACAATTATTTGCCAAAATTTTGTTGACTACGACTTTTTGAACTATATTTACAGAATGTTAAAACGCTGTAATTGCACTATAGAGCTGTATGGAGTTGGGTTAAATGCATTTTTTAAGGAAAGCGAAAACGCGGTAAGCAGCGGTACTTGAACTAAGGCTGCCAAACTATACGTTGTGAACGTGGTTATTCAATGAAATTAATCTCTTAGATATGGTGTAAACTAAAATAACAGCCGATTCAGGACACGACAAATGTTAACTACACGTAAAAAAAAAAAAAATTTGACAGAATATTAAAACGTAGAGTTCAATAAATAATTTACACTACAATTTATATTTGAAATATTTATTGACAAAAAACATAATAAGCTTAAAAATTGTTAAAAACATTTATAAATAAGTAGTTTACTTAATTAACTTAATTGTCTTTAAATGTAACAGGTCTCATATTATTTTTACCAACACTATTAAAAATACTCTCATAAAATCTATAATATTTGTACCAGTACAGTAAGCATTTAAATAAAAAAATATTGGTACATCTATAACAAAAGTAATTATGTATATGAAATAATGAGCTTAAAACTAAATGACAAACTTAACTATCCTCAAAACATATTTAATCATCTTCCTCATCAGTGTCAGGTAAACAGTCAATAACTTTTGTACTGGTTTTTAAGCTCAAGTATTCTTTTGCGAATCTTTCCGGAATCAAATTTTTATCAATCATTTTCTTTAAATCTGTATATTTTTTTTGCGAAATTGGCAATTTTGAAGTATACAAATTTTGTTTTGGAATGACATTATTCAAAGGACCTAATTGAATCTCTGTAGCTTCTGTACCTGGTAACATTGATGTTTTAACAAACATTTTGTTAGCATGTTTTTTATGAAAAGTAACGGTACATATTTTCGAAATATTGATGGTTTGATTCTTTTTGTAAGTACGTTCTACAATATTTTCAAATCCCAAAAAGTCTTTACCAGTCATTACATTCACAACGTATGGCTCTGGATTTTTTCTAGCTAACTCCATAATGGTTGGCCATTGTGACGGTGCCCAGACTATTGTTTTCTTTAGTGAATTTTCTATGGTAGCATGCATGCTATCAACAGGCATATATGTATGTCCTGGAATCAAATAATTTATTTGAATATTGTTGATATTCTCACAAATCGTTAATGCATATCGCAACATAGCTAGAATACTTTTATTTTTATTTTGTCCAAAACAGGAGTCGCAGTACAGTATCACTTGCTTCACATATCCGCGTTTGTCGACATCTTTTAGGTACGCTAGCAAACATGTTGCTATTTCATTAGCCCCCCTTTTAGCGTCAGCTTCTGTCCAGGTATTACAAATTCCAAGTTGTGTATTGCTTTCGTAAATTGTGAGGTTATAAACTGAAAATTTTCGTGTGTAATAGAGTAGCATGCTTTCACCGTGAGGGGTGTTCAAAACTTTCTGAAGATCGAAGCTGGCACATACCGTTCCGTTGTCTATTTTATTCAGTTTCTGGTGAAATACGAATCTTTTATATGATTCTTCTTTTTCCTCTTGGTGTTTCATAATTATATTCATTTCTTCTTCAGTTTTACAATCGTAGCTTTTAGCAGAAATGCACAAGACACATTTATCTTTTTTAGGGATATGAAACCCAATGTTAAAATATTTATGAAACCAAGCAGAAAATACTTTAAACGACATTGTTTTCTTGTTGGGGAAATGGGCTTGATACACGCGATGCAAATTCGTAATGTTTTTAAATTCTCCTGGTAGATATAATTTCGTTGAGTCTCTCCGACAATAATGAGATGGCAAAAGAGGTAAACTAAGAATGAAGTCTTTGGCTTCTTCAATTATGACTTCAGATGTTTTATTTCGACCCCCGCCGATTTTTCCACGACAATCTTCTTTTGCAAAACCATCAGTCATTGTAACAAGCGTATAAAGAATAAATCTTTGTGTTATGTCTAATGTAGAAATTAGAAATTGTTGACATACTCTGCGTCTACCTTCGCCATCATTTATAAAATATTAATATCTCTGAGATTTACTGGACGAAGTATTCTTTGTAGGTCTTTTAATCGCCTTTCTTATAGCACACTGGGCTATCCAGTCTTTTCTTCTTTGGTAGCTATTCAAACCCCAAAAATGCGTAAAGAGACTATTGCGACGCTCTTTGGAAATCTCTTTACAATTATTTATGCAGTTAGTTTTAGCACATGGATTGGGTTTTACATGTTTCTTTTCAATTATCTCGCCTTTTGTATTGAAATATTCTTCGCCTTTATTTTTTCTGTAACGATTTTCTTTTTTGACGTGTGCTTTACATTTACTTTTTTCTACTTGAAGTTGGTGTTCTTTTTCTACATCTAGGATTTCTTGATGCTCTTTCATTGCCAGTTTCTTACTTTTTTTTAATTTCTTTTTCGTTTTATTCTTATCTGAAAGTAAATTGCATAAAAATATTATAAAATGCTTTCTAATCAACAAGGTTAGCACATTAGTAGGTATATTTATATAATAATGTGTTAAACCTTGTAGATAATTATTATGTCAAATTATATTTTATTAGGTACCTTTTTTGGAATAGTTACATTCAGAATCACTTGAAGAAGCTGTTTCTTCACTGAGCTCTACATTCGATTCTTCCGATGGAAAAGCTTCGTTCAGCAACATGATATCAGGATCATCCTCAGCTACAAAATCAATATAAGATTTATTAAAATTGAGTTTCCTTCTTGACCTTCTACTAATACTTTCTTTTTTCATTATTTTTCCAGTTGGTGCTGGTGTGGTTGATTTTCGGTAATTTTTTCCTTTATTAATTTTAGTTACAGTTTGAGCAGATTCTGAATTAATGAAGGATTCTATTTTATCGGCATTAGCATCATTTAATATAGCCCCCTTCGTTTTGTTAGCTGGTAATTTGTTATGGTTGTTGTCCTTGAAATCCTTTTCGAAATTTTCTTCTTTATTTGAAAGCTGCCAATCCAATGTTGCATTCTTATTTTCACTACTTTTTTTACTTTCAACGCATACCTCAGCTGTGAACACATTAAGTGCTATATTGCTATCGTCGCAAGTATTTAAAGAAATTGTTTCTTTATTTTTGTTGCTGATAATCTCTTGTTCTTGATTATCAATGCAGTGTTCAAAGTTAAAATTGTTTGTGTCCGATGTAATACACCCTTGAATCACATCAATGTTAATGTCATCCTTGTCTTGGCTTTCATTTAATTTTGGAGATATTTCTTTAAAAAATTCAGCCGTGGCTTCTAAATAGTCTTTTGGAATTCTAAATGTAGGTGTCAAATTTTCTAAAACGTCTTTGGGTCTATGGTCAGGAGTTCTGACAATATCTTGATTATCTGATGTACTTTTAAGCTCATCTGGTTCTCCGTCTTCATTGTTATTCATGTTGTCTAGACTACGCATAAGTACTAACTTTCCATCTATTTTCCTATATACATCTTGTTGAAGGATTTGGACTTTTGACTTTTTTGGAGGGTTTTGAGGAAAACAATCACCTCTCAGCTTGTCACGCCATATTCTTCGTTTGTCCGCCATCTAAATAAAAGTAATTTTAGCAAAACTTAGATAGATAGATAAATAGATAGAAACACTTTATTGCCAAAAACTAATTCTACAGATTATTAAAGGATTAGGAACTAATCATTGTTTAGAAGTGTCCTATGGAGTGAAAAATAAAATAGCTTGTATATGTCGTCCTTATCATAATGAACTTTAAGTTTGTTTATATTTTACGTAAAAATTAACGTGAATACAAAAGTATTTAAAATCGGTATCAGTTTATATAGAAATAGACGCTAGGTAGGTATCTACATGAAAAACTTATATAGTATACATTCATACAATCTTATTCACTCACTAAAGTGAACCTGTGTCATAAAAATATTAGTAATATTAATATTTTTATTATCGTAATACATTAACAGCATCGTACTCATACTACCAGTATTGCAATTATTCTTACTCCCATAATACGTAGTATTTATTAGAACGACATACGAGAATGAGTACCTATTTAGCAAAATATTAGCATCCTACTATGCATTACAGGAAAAAATGCGAATATAATAATATAGTACTTACTTTAGTTTTACGTAATCACACCCACTATTTGAAATTATAAAATCACTTACAACATTTACCGCCACTCGCTTAGGCTGCTCGATGTCTACTGAGCGGCGACGCGATCATCAAATAACACCGCTTCGCCTTCGATCAAACGGCGGTAAATCGATGAAGTTTTAAATCTGCATCACTATAAAAATGGTGTTTAACTGTATATTTACTTTAAATAAGACAACGTAAATGTCGTAAGTTCAATAGTAAGAAGACTCGATCCTTATACCACTACCCGCTAAAACGTAGTTAGTGCGCGATAAATAAAAACACGAGCGAATAAAACGCGGTAGTCCGCACTGGAGCCAGCATTACTGATGGCGTCATCAACATGCATCCTTTTATACGGAAAACAAATTGTTGTAATCGACGTAGTATAAGTTATTACTTGTTTTTTCTGTAATTTACAGCCTTTTTGAATGCAGACATATAAGTTAAAACCTATTTTTTCAAAATGTTAATTTATAACCTATTCATCGTAGAATTACATAACCCGGACCATATGAAGCAGTTTTTTTTTCTGATTCGAATAGTGCAATAATAAAAAAAATCAGAAATTGTAGACTACGACCTTTTCGCTTTCCGCCGTCGATATAAGAACACAGAAAAGGGTGTTGCTGCCGGGAGCCGGGAGAATGCTCAAGCCTTATGATGAGAGGATATGCAGGGCGCCGGGAGATAAATTGTACGGGTCCGAGGTGGAGCAGCTAGGAGTCAGTTCGAGTCCAATGCTGAGGAGTTCATTCACCCATGCTACGTAAGACGTCATGACCTACTTACACGTTGACAGTAAATACGTGCTTACTGCAATGTAAGTTTTTGCTCTGATATTGTATTTTTTTTTACGTTATTTTAATGTTCTGTATTATATGTTATTATTAAGTTCATGCGGAATTTCTTTATATTCAGTTTAAAGAAATTATGTCACAACAATTGCAAGATTTACATGCTAATTTAGAATATTTAAGAGAATATATAGTAAAACTTGGTCCAAATAGGCGTACAGAGGATTTAGGTTTTAAAAAACTAGAGGAAGCTCAAAAAGAATATAGTAAATTGGAGTGTATTTTGACTCAGTTGAATCAAGAAATTCAGGATCAGAAATTAGATAAAAAATCTTGTGAGATTTTCCAAACATTAATTGATGAGATACGGCATAATTTTAAGAAAATAAAGAGTTTATTTTCTTTGAGAGATAGTAGTAGTCAAACTAGTTCTAAAGATTTGATAGAATATTCTGATTGTGCTACAAAAATGTCAGACTCATTTGATATTAAAACTGCAATTTCCCTGTTGCCGGTAATGAATGGCCAGGAGCAGGTGACAAATCAACTTATCGATGGTATTCTTCTTTATAGTTCGCTCATCAATGATGACAGTAAAACTAAATTAATAGATTTCGTATTAAAAACACGTCTCTCACCTAGTGCAAAACTGCGCCTTAAAGCTAAGTATACTGACATCGAAAGTTTGGTAGGAGATATTCGCATTTATTTGTTACCGAAAAAATCGGCTGTAGCATTACAAACCCAATTATTTAGAGTTACTCAAGGTCGTAGGACTATAGAAAAATTTGGTTCTGAGATTGAGGAGTTGTTCGTAAATCTCACGATTGCTCAGGCTAACGAGAAGCGCGATGCATATGAGGTATTGCGTCCTCTCAACGAGAAGACTGCAATTAAAAGGTTTAGCGATGGTTTGGCCGACAGACGGCTCAGCACCATCATTGCCTCGCGACAATTTGCGTCCTTATCTGAAGCTATTACAGCTGCTGTAGACGAGCAATCTATGTCATTCCACCCACAAGAGCAGGTTATGCAATTTAGAACTAACCAAAATGTTAAACGCGGAAACTACAGAGGTTTCCGAGGCCGAGGAAACAGCAATTTTTATAACAATAAGACAAATTATAATCGTAACTATAATTGTTATGAAAATAGTACAGGTCAACGAACTTCACATATCGTAAATCGAGGTAAACACTCAGGCGATCAACGCCAGCGTCAGCATTTTCGCGGCCGGCCGATAAATAATCAGCGTGTACAGCATAATACGCAAGAGTCCAATGTCCAAGACAACTTGCGCAACGATAACGCAAATAATTATGACAACTTAGAGTTTTTTCGTACCTAAGCAGTGCACTTATTCGATTTTTTGTTATAGTAATTTTTGTGTAATTAAGTGTCAACTTAAAAATAGTAATATCGATCTTAATTTATTAATCGATAGTGCAGCTAGTTTAGTAGAATTTATTGAATTTAGTAAAACATGATAAGATAATTATAAAAGGAATTAGTGGTAATTTAGAGTCTATGGGATATATTTATTTAAATATTGTAATTGATCATGTGAATTTTCATCAGAAATTCTACATTTTTGAGCATTTATCTTGCGCCGCAGAAGGTATACTAGGTCAGGATTTTTTCGAGCGATATAACGCGGTATTAAATTACAAAGATGGTACAGTGACTTTAGAATCCCAAAACGAGTCTGTTAGTGTTAATGTTAATAAAAGTACGTTTACAATTCCACCCCGTTGCGAAGTCATCAAATACATCCCGACGCCACAAAACTGTGATTGCGTCATTTTGTCAAAGGAAATTTATAAAGGCGTGTACACAGCAGGTGTAATATCGAAGCCACATAATGGACTTATTCCTGTTAGGATATTGAATACAACGGATAGTTCGGTTAATGTAAACACTTCAGAATTAACTATTAGTTGTCTAGATAAATTTTATGTTTGTAAGTTTGATGACGATTGTTTGTCGGTTGATAGAGTTAGAACTTTGCTCACTACTTTGCAACTACAAACATATCTGAATAAAGAGGAGCAAAGAAGCATTGAGAACATATGTGCCAAGTATGCAGATGTTTTTCACTTACCAGGCGATACGCTCACAACAACTAATTTAATAGAGCATTCAATCCAACTTAAGGAAAACGCGTCTCCATCATATGTCAAGCCTTATCGATTGCCAAAAGCATTGAAAGGCGAGGTACAAAAACAAATAGATGAGATGATTAAAAATGATATTATAGAGGAATCTATTTCAGAGTGGTCAAGTCCTATTTTATTAGTACCTAAAAAGACAGATAGGACAGGAGAAAGGAAATGGAGACTTGTAGTAGATTATCGTCAACTTAATAATAGGATACAGGATGATAAGTTTCCGTTACCTAACATCACTGAGATCCTAGATTCGCTATCAAATAACATCTATTTTTCAAAATTAGATCTCAGTCAAGGTTATTATCAACTGTCATTAGACGAAAAATCTAGAAAATATACTGCATTCACAACAGACAAGCAGTATCAAATGAAACGATGTCCAATGGGATTAAAGACATCCCCAAGTGCCTTTGCACGTCTTATGACCATAGCAATGTCAGGGTTAAATTATAAATCATGTTTCCTCTACCAAGACGACTGTATTGTGGTAGGTAATTATCTTGAAACGCACAACAAGAATCTCGTAAACATTCCAAAATGTTTACGAAAAGTAAATTTGAAATTAAATCCATTAAAATGTGAATTTTTGCGTAAGGAAATAGTTTATTTAGGTCACAAAATTACTTCAGAAGGTATATTTCCCGAACCATCAAAGGTGACATGCCTGCAAAAATACCCTGTACCACAGAATGTAGACGAAGTCAAGAGATTTGTTGCATTCGCTAACTATTATAGGCGCTTTATTCCAAAATTCGCAGAAATAGCTTATCCTTTGAATGCGTTATGTAAGAAAAACGTACCGTTTGTGTGGAGTGACGAATGCGAGAGATCATTTTATAAGTTAAAAGAGATACTCATTAGTCCGATTGTACTTGACTATCCAGACTTTAGTGACAAAAATACTTTTACGCTACAAACTGACGCACCAAAACTTGGATTAGGCGCCGTACTGTCTAATAGCAATGGCAAGGTAGTCGCGTATGCCAGCCGTAACTTGAAACCAGCTGAGATGCGGTACCCTGTGATTGAGTTAGAATTACTCGCTATTGTTTGGGCAGTTCGACATTTTAGACCTTATTTATACGGTAAAAAGTTTTATATAAAAACTGACCATAAGCCATTGATTTACTTATTTAATATGACCGATCCTTCAAGCCGTTTAACTAAGTTTAGATTATATCTTGAGGAGTACGATTTTGAAATCAGCTATGTCCCAGGACGGCACAACGCAGCTGCAGATGCATTGAGCCGGATACCTATTACATCCAATAGTTTAAAGGAAATGCAACAGCATGTAGTATCGGTCATGACAAGAGCACAGGCTCGTAGGTTACGTATTGACTGTGACAATAATAATATGACTACGGAGGTATCCTCTACTCCAAGGCCTGATCAACCTAAAGTAGTGGAAATCCTCAAACGACCAATTGACGGCGTTGAATTGATTCTATTTTGTAATAAAAATACATTAAAACAGATAGAAAAATTCAAACATTTTACTAGTGATAATGGTAACTGCAAATTCGTGCCTGAAAAATCAGCAATTTTTATAATTTCTCAATCGTTGTCTACCGTAAATGTGTTAACGAGAGAATTACAACGTTTTTGCAAACAAATCGAAGTAAACGAGCTCGTAATAATTAAAAGTAAGCGCTATGAACGAATTGTAAACAATTTTGTAAAGGAAATAAGCCATTTGAAAGATTTTCCCAAGTTACTTGTCATTAAAGATGTGACAAGTATTACTGACAAAGACACAAGGACTGTGATCCTAAATGACTTCCACCTGTTACCCACGAGTGGCCACGCGGGGGTAAACAGAATGTTAAATAATATTAGGAAGTATTATTATTGGCCAGGAATGACCAATGAAGTATCAGAATACGTAAAGAAATGTAAAAGTTGTCAGATTCAAAAGCATTCCAATAGACGTACAAAGGAGCCAATGGTTATCACATCCACGGCATCCACTGCTTTTGAGAGAGTTATTTTAGATTTAATGGGGTCATTAGATGTAGATAATTTTAAAGGATAATAAAGCATATAGATAATAAAGCATAAAGATAATAAAGCATTCATAAAAATAATACAAAGAAGTTTGTAACTTAAAATATTGTTTTATTGGATTTTTGTTAGTAAAGTATGAAATTTAATAATATTTTGTGTAATTTAGTTTAAGTAAAAAAAAAAAAAAAAAGTAATGATGTAATAATATCTTTTTTTTTAAAAAGGGGGGAGGTGTAGTGTGCAGCTCACCTAACCTTATATTTGTAACTGCACACACTAAATTACAACAGTATTACATGAATTGTCGACTTGAACAGTTCTCTTTTATTTCACCTACAACACTCCAATACACTTCCCATTTAGCACTAGTGGGACTGTCGAGCTTGGCTGAGACCAAATGTATGACTAAAGAATCCCATGTATCGGTTTTTTCACCCAAAGTCTTTAAGGCACGTAAATTTTTTGAAACATTATCAATCAGGTACCTTAAGTTCTTTGCTGAATCGCGTTGCTGTTGCATGTTACATAACGCATGCAAATGGTGGCTTTTGAGATGCTTGATGTTATTATACCTCTCGCAAAGAAGCTCCCATGCCACCTTATAGTTGGCCGAGCTAATTTCCAGGTTGCTGATAACGCGAGAGGCCTCCCCTTCAAGATAAGAATTTAAATAATAAAACTTATGTATTATTGGTTCAATTTTGTTGTTTTGATCAATGAGAGAACAACATGAGTCTCGAAATTCCAACCATTTAAAGTAGCTGCCGTCGAAATTTGAAATCTTTATGACGGGTAGTTTAAATCCCATGGAATTGTGATTATTATTACAATTATTGGAATGAGAACTGCATTCAGAATGATGAGATCCAGATGGCGCATTCTTTTCTAAAATACACTTCGTTTTTGCAATAAGTAAAGAAAAGTCAGACTCAATATTTTCTGTTATATCTAATTCACCATCTAGGTCCTCTGAATTTAAGGTCTCAATCTGCGCTTGAATGTCATCGAAAATTGTGAGCATCTCTCGGAAGCGTTCAAACCTTTGTTCGATTAAATAATAATCGCTTCGCGAGATTGACGTCTCTTCAGTAAATGCATTCAAAAAATTCTTATATTTGGTGACACGACCCTTAACTGAGCTACGTTTATTGTTTAAATCTTTTAAATCGCTATTTATACTGATTTGTGGTGCGTTTAATGAAAGCGCACTCCCTAAAGGGGATTTAGTATCAGATTCACCGCCCCTAAACATATTTAGTTACTTATATAACAGAACTGAACCAAAACAATATAAAAAATATATAAAAAAAGTTTAATAATAGAGAAGCTAAGTATTCTTATTGTAAATAAGGTGCAATTAATTTCAAAAAATTATATTGTTTAATAATGTGAGATCTATTAATTATGAAATATAATGGTAAAACACAGTGGGCTGCACGGCAATAGCTGAATAATTGCGATAGATAGGGATATAAAAGTGGCAATGCTATTCAGGCAAAAGAGATGATAAAACAGCCGTGAAGATAATTAAAATAGATTTAAAGCATACAGACAGGCAGGGACTGGGCACTTCCTGGCTTAGCTGTGGCTGCGGCGCGTAGACTTCGCTGACCGGCGGGCTTCAAGCTGGATAATATACCGTCCTTATTGAGATCATTCCGTCTGCACTCCAAATTGCATAGCGCGATGTCTGGAACCTTCTATTGCGTCGAGCGGCGATCATACGCTCCGTGCGTAAAGGTCACGCAGCGGTCGTAGCGGGTCCAAGGTCCGTGCGCTTTTGCTTAGCGTTTCGATATCGTTAATCACGTCGGGGTCACCAATGTTTTGTATGTAGGTTCTCTTAATGAAATTACTATAATGATTATTACAAATTGCCGTGGCCAAAATTGTGTTTGTTTTGTCAATTATGCGCGTACGCTTAGCTAGTCCTTGGAGAAGTGACCAGCGGCCGCGCTCAGAGCCGCGAGCCGAAACCTCCCTCCCCGCGCCTCTCCACTGAGGGACGGCTAGCAAGTAGCAATGTGCCGGAACAGTTAGCGTATATAAACACTAAATTTTTAGTTATTATTTATATTAATTCTAATGCTGTTCTCCTAATTCTTTTTTCTTATTGTCCAGTTGTTAATTGTTAATTTTGATTAATTTTCTTCTATTTAATTGAATTTAAGTTGAACTTAGCTGTTATTGATAAGTATAGATATTAGATACTAATAGTAATACAGTACCTTATTCAAAATTCACATTTCCTTCTCTCTATTTTGATAACTTGGCAGTAACTGATAGGGTCAGCAATAGCTACCTGTCAACCGGTAAAGAACCTTGTTAGACAGTTTTTGATTGACTAACTAGTGAGGGTGCTCTTGATGTCCGCGTGACCGACTTAGGATAGCCATATCATGTCTGGTAGGGCTTCTCCCCCCATCGTCAGCACACCCCGCCCGTCCCGGAAGGGACGTCAAGCAATGGACGAACTATACGCCCGTCGCCCAATCCCACGAACCCGACCGGTCCCGATGGACCCCGGCAAGGACGATTCGGCCGGACCTTCGGTCTCGGCCCGGGTCTCCCAGGGGATCGGACCGGGGGAAGGTTTCCTTCCCTTGTCGACCGATTACCCTGGGACACCTCGGCCGAGAAAGAAGGCCAGGTCTGAGTCCGACCGAGGCTCATCGGAGGACCAAGACAAACGACCGCGACTAGGTCCCACCTCTAAATCGGAAGGAGAGGATAGCGAGGCCACGTCCTCCTCCCCCTCCTCCTCCCAATCTTCCACTCCAGACTCATCACGATCCTCATTCCCTACTGGGAGTCCCATCCCAGCAGTCAAACCTGTTCCCAAACCGAGGGCCCCCGTCAGGACAAGGGTAGCCCCAGGCCCACTTAGATCCCCTCCCCGATTCCCCTCCCCTACCATTTCCCCTATCCCGGTGGATTCGACTCGATGTGCCCCCGCCCTAAGCGGCACGGCGGGCAATCTGGATTCTACCAGATATATGGACCTCGAGTCCACCAAAGCCCAACAATTCCCTATTCCTTCACAACCCATCCCCTCTACGTCCTACGCGACCATAGCCGCATCACAACCCCCAGTAGGTACACGCCCCAAGCCTACCCAACCGCAAGTTCCCCTATCCCCGAGGCCGAGGGCCCAGGAGGAGCTCCGCCGTCATCCACCTATCATGGTGGAAGCTCTCCCGAACTGGTCTCGCCATATGGCGGCCATTAGGGAGCGCCTCGGTAGGGCTCCTTCTGCCAGACCCCACGGCGCCGGTTTCCGCTTCCTGCCGTCATCGGCGGAGGAGTACAGGGTGATCCAGGACTATCTTTCTGCTGACAAAACCATTAAATGGTTTTGTTACGCGCTGTCGGAGGAAATACCCTCGAAGGTGGCTGTCCGGGGTCTCCCTGCTGACACCGATGCGACGGAAGTAACAAACGCCCTCAAGGAGCTGGGCTTTCCTGCCCGATATGCCCGGTGTATCCAGGCCAAGAGGGGGAGACAGGGCTGCGTTTTTTTCGTGGCGCTGGACCACCTCTCCAAGGGTGACCTCGTCCGGCTGTATTCAGTTAACGAACTGTTATACTTGCCGGGGGTGACGGTCGAGGGATGGCGTCCAACCCGGGGACCTGCGCAGTGTCACCGCTGCCAGGCCTTCGGGCACGCGTCCACGAACTATCACCGTGCGGTCCGCTGCGTTCGATGTGCCGGCGAGCACATTGTGGCGGGCTGCCCGAGGCCAAGGGATGGCCCATTATCCTGCGCTAATTGCGGGAAGGACCACGTCGCCGTCGATCGGCGGTGTGTGGTCTACCGCAAGAGGGCCAGGATGATGGGAGTAACCATCCCCCCTCCTGTTCCATCGGTGCCGCGGCCCAGGAATATCCCAGCTCCAGCAGCTGCTCCTGTCGTGTCTGCACCCATCCCCAAGGGGAAGGGGAAGGGAAAAGGGAAATCCTCCCAAACCACAGCCCATCCCCCTCCTAGTACCTATCCGTCTGTCTCGGTGGTGGAGGCTGGGCCGTCAGCGGCCACGCTGATGGCGCAGGCCAACCCACCAAGGCGGCCAAATAAACCTACCCCTACTCCTCGTGGCCGAGCTAACACCGCTCCAACAACCGCGATCATGCCCCCACCTCAGACTCAGAGCATCGGCAACAAGAAAAAGGAGAAAAATAGGAAAAAGAAATTAAAAAGGAAATTGAGGAAAAAGAAAGAAAGAGAAGAGGTTAACAGGGGTATTACCGAGCCCATCGTGCCGGATTCCCCACCCGCCCATGCTGAGGCGATGATCATCAATGATCAGCCACCTGCAAACGTCAGCCCAACACCTGAGGCTCCTTCAATCGAGCCTAACTTAAATAGACAGCCCCCTCTCCCCCCCCGCCCTCAGCGCGAGCAGCGCAGCGGTCGGCAGGCCTCACAACCTCCCGGTCGCAGACGGGACCCACAGCACCTAATCTGCGTGCTGTGGGTCTCGTCTGCGGAGGAGAGGCTGGACTCCTACCGGGCGCGTCCGTAGGTGGCGGATAACGGGATCCTCTGGGCGACATTCCCAGAGGTATCGTCCGATCTTTTTCGTTGCAAGGATTCTTAGGTTTTAGGTCCTAGGTATAGGGTTAGGTGTAGATGTAGGTTAAGGTACTAGGTTTAGGATTAGGTTAAGGCTTAAGTTAGGATAATGTAGTTAGGCTTTGCAACGAAAGAGATCGGATGACGCGGACCAAACCAGCACTAGGAGGAGCGGAAGGACTGCGCCCTCCACACTCTTCATTAAGTGAAGAGTGCTCCTTCTGGAGGGCGCAGTTTTCGAAGACAACGGTTCGCCGGCCTGCCGTGAGCGGTGGCACTCTGTGCCCCGTTGTCGTGGAAGTGAGCCAGCAACTGCTGGCCGCTGGTTGCCATGTCCCCGGCTTCGGCTACAGGGGAACGCCCCCCAGATATGAGGGGTACCGGTTCACCGGCGTGGCTTCGTGGTTGCTCGTTTCGAGCGTCGGGCGGTGGTTTGCCGAGTTGCTCTGTGCACTCGGTGGGCTGCCGGCTATCCCGTAATCCCCACTGGGTGGGGGATGGTGGCCGCTGCCGCAAGGCATGGGGCTGCGAGGACGCAAACCTCTATAAAAAATACCCCAATCCCAAGCCTTGATGCCCGGTGAGGGGATGAATGGCTGGAGGGAGTCCAGTCCCGAGGGCATCACCCGATCCCAGGGGACTTCACCCCTGGTTAAATAAAAAAAGAAAAAATCAAATGTAATGGACAGTTGTAAAAAGATATTACCCCAGGAGGGTACCTCCCGCTCTGCGGGAGGAGAATCCCTCCGTGCATCCGAGCAATCGGATGCACGCTGCCCTTCGTATTCTGGGGGGGGCACCAACTGCCACGACGAGGAAGGCGGTAGCACGAGCCGCGTAAGGGAGAGGGTCCCGATCGTGCTCTTGGAGCGCTGCGACAGCGCGGTCTCACTGCGCTCGACACGAAGCTCCGCGAGGGGTTGCGTGTCGAGTGGTCGAGATTCGCCGCGGCTGTTAACTTTAGGCAGCACCGGAAAAGGGGAGAAAGAAGCAGGGAGGATTCAACGGAAGCGGAAGACGGTCAAGCGGCCGACGAGTCCCGCCCCGCTCGACTCCTTCGAAGGAGAGCCCATGGCCGCGAAGTTCTTGGCGATCGAGGAAGGGCCGGCAAATGCTACAGCGTCGCTCGCCAATAGCAAGTCAACCCGAAACAGACTGGTCGCGACCGGATCGGTGCAGACCAGGGCCGCTTGCTGCAGGGCAAAAAACACGGTTGAGCAGCTGCAGGCACAGAACGCAGGGCTGCTTGCCGAAAATTTGGAGCTGCGGGCCGAAGTCGCCGCGCTGCACATGCGGGTGGATGAGCCTATTGCGGAGCTCCGTAACCTGACTCCACCCGATGGCGCGGAGATGGCGGAGCTGAAGCGGCGGCTCGCCATCTTGGAGGCACGCAGCTCACCGGTGGAGCGTGCAAGGCCGCCGCTCGCCCATGAGCGAAAAGCCGCCGCCCAAGCGAAGCCCCAGTCCGCTGGGCTCGCTAGGCTTGAAAGGGCCCAATTATCACGGGCCACTGTATATGGACCCGCTGGACGGCAAACGCCTGTGCAGCCCGCAAGACCACAGCCTACGGCCGCTAACACGCGCCAGGCCGTTAAGGTGAGGCCCGGTAGGAGCCGCACAAAATAAAAGGGGAACGTGAATGCTGCTAAGCCGGTACCGCCACCCCAGCCCCACCCGCTGCCTCCAGCTCCATCCAGTATGGATGTGGCCTGGACTGAGGTAGTGAAGCGGGGCCATAAGAATAAAAAAGGGTGCCGGCTGCGGCACGCCCCCAGCCCACCCCAGTGGCTGCTGCTCCCCATTAAGAGGGTCGAGCGGCAGCTCAAGGAAAAAACAAGAGGCGTCGAAACGGCAAACCGCGAGCTCCGCGGTCAGCGGCAGTGGTCTTGGAGCTACTGCCGGCTGCAAAGGAAAAGGGAATAACTTATATGGAGGTAATGAGCCGAGCGCGTGGTGCCGTTGATGTCGACGCCATAGGCGTGGAGGGCGGGCTCAAGGTTCGGCACACCGCTAACGGGGCCTGGCTACTGGAATGTCCAGGCGCCCAATCTGGCGCAGCCGCGGACAGACTGGTGGCGCGGCTCCGGGAGATTTTGCCGGACCCAGAGATAGTGCGCATCGAACGCCCCGTCAAAATGGCGGAAGTTAAATTGACGGGCCTCGATGAATGCGCGACCCAGGACCAAGTGGCCGCCGCCATTGCATCACAGGCGAACTGTGCCCTGGCCCACGTTAACGTGGGGGAACTCCGGAGCACTTACTCCGGAGCCCGCACCGCATGGGCGCGGTGCCCCGTGCAGGCGGCCATTCTTCTAGCCACACCTCCAAGTGGGAAGCCTGCCAACACGCCTGGAAGGTTGCGCGTAGGCTGGATCAAGGCTCAGGTGCAACTACAGGAGGCAAGACCTTGGCGATGCCTCCGGTGCTTCGGTACTGGGCATGGCCTCGCTAAATGCCCGTCTACTGTCGACCGCAGCGGATTGTGTTTCCGTTGCGGTCAGTCCGGGCACAAGGCTGCCACCTGCACCGCCGTTCCGCACTATGTACTTTGTGATGCGGCGAAGCGGCAGGCCGACCACCGGGCTGGGGGGCCAGCATGTCGTTCAGCCCCCTCCTCAACGAAGAGGAGGAGACGTGAAAAAAATAAAAACAAAAAAGGTCCAGAGGAGGTGCCAGCTGCAAATGAAGTAGCAGGCGAGCTAGTTCCCGCCGCGGCTGTCGAGCCGGAGGGCGGGATGGACGAAGGAGCGATGGACGTAACCCCTCAATAATGGGGCACGTCTATCGCTTCCTCCAGGCCAATCTGAACCACTCCGCCAGGGCGCAGGATCTCCTCGTCCACACCGTGGCGGAGTGGTCAATTGATGTCGCTGTCGCCGCGGAGCCGTACTTCGTCCCTGCTGATCAGGATTCCTGGATCGGGGACATCGACGGCTCCGTGGCAATCATAATCAGACAGGCTGCGGCGTTACCCCCCCTGGTGATGGTGGCCAGGGGATCCGGTTACGTCGCGGCCAGGGTCGATGAAACCGTCGTGATCGGGGTGTACTTCTCTCCGAACAGACATCTCGCTGAGTTCGAGCGGTTCTTGGGCGGGCTCGAGGCGTTGGTTAATCGCATCGGGTCTCGCCCGGTGATTTTAGCGGGAGACCTCAATGCCAAATGGGTAGCTTGGGGTTCCCCCCGCCCGAACTCGCGCGGCAGGATGCTCTTGGAGTGGGCGATCGCGGCCGGTCTCTGTCTCTTGAACAGGGGTTCGGTCGCGACTTGCGTGCGATGGAACGGCGAATCTCACGTGGATGTGACTTTCGCATCTCCTTCCATCGCACGCCGCACCCGTGGCTGGCGTGTTCTTGAGGGGGCGGAGACGCTCTCGGACCATCGATACGTCCGATTTGAGCTCTCTGCCTCCTCTCGCTCTGCGTCAGCTATGGTCGCCCGTGGTGAGGAGGAGCTCCCGCGTAGTACGCCTCGATCATTCCCCAGGCGGGCACTGAAGCGCCTGAATAAGGAGCTCCTGGTGGAGGCGGCTGCAGTGGCTGCGTGGGCACCCGTGCCCGCGAGCCCTGTGGATGTGGAGTCGGAGGCTGACTGGTTCCGGGGAACGATGCGTCGGACTTGCGATGCAGCGATGCCCCGGGTAGGCGGTGGCGGTGCGTATTGGTGGTCACCCAATATCGCGCAACTCCGTGAGGAGTGCGTACGGGCGCGCCGCCGGAGCGCTCGCCACCGCCGCCGCCGTCTTCGCGATGACGACTTTGCGGAGGCAGCAGACCGGCTGCACGCCGACTGCCGTCAAAAGCAAGAGGCGTTGCGGCTGGCCATCGGTGAGGCCAAATCTCAGGGCATGCAGACGCTCCTGGAGACGCTCGATCAGGATCCCTGGGGGCGCCCATACAAAACTGTCCGCAAGAAATTACGGCCGTGGGCTCCCCCGATGACCGAGCGACTCCAGCCTCGGCAGCTGCGGGAAATAGTTTCTGTGCTGTTCCCGCAGGGAGAGGGGACTTTCCGGCCCCCTTCCATGGGCACGCCACCACGTCACGATGATGGTGATGCCCCTGCCGACGTGCCCCCTCCGAAGATTTCGGGAGCAGAGATCCGTGCGGCCGTGTCAAAGATGAGGAGGAAGGACGCAGCCCCCGGCCCTGATGGTATTCACGGCCGGGTCTGGGATTTGGTCTTCGGTGCTCTGGGGGACCGGCTTGTGCGACTTTTCGAAGCTTGCCTTGAGTCGGGACGGTTTCCGACCCAGTGGAAGACGGGCAGACTCGTCCTTTTGAGGAAGGAGGGGCGCCCGGCGGACTCACCCGCGGGGTACCGCCCCATTGTGTTGCTGGACGAGGCGGGAAAATTATTGGAGCGAGTTGTCGCCGCCCGCATCGCCCGGCACCTGACTGGGACGGGTCCCGATCTATCGGCGGAGCAGTACGGCTTCAGAGAGGGCCGCTCTACCATCGACGCGATTATGCGCGTGCGTGCCTTCTCTGATGAAGCTGTCGCCCGGGGTGGGGTCGCTCTGGCGATGTCCCTGGACATTGCCAATGCTTTCAACACCTTAGCCTGGTCAGTGATCGCGGGGGCGCTTGAATATCACTGCGTCCCTGTGTACCTTCGCCGGCTGATCGGATCCTATCTTGAGGACAGGTCGGTCGTATGCACCGGACACGGGGGTGCGGTGCTCCGCTTTCCGGTCGAGCGCGGTGTTCCACAGGGGTCTGTCCTTGGCCCTCTTCTGTGGAATATCGGCTACGACTGGGTCCTGCGGGGTGCCCTTCACAGCCCTCTCCCGGGCCTACGCGTTGTGTGTTACGCGGATGACACGTTAATCATGGCTCGGGGGAAAGACTACTATGAGTCTGCCCGTCTTGCCTGCGCAGGGGTGGCATTCGTCGTCGGTAATATTCGGAGGTTGGGCCTCGAGGTGGCGCTCGAAAAATCCCAGGCCCTGCTGTTTCACAGGGCTGGAAGAGAGCCGCCACCCGGGGCCCATCTGGTGATTGGAGGCGTCCGCGTCGAGGTTGGGGTAACCGGGTTGCGGTACCTCGGCCTCGAATTGGATGGTCGTTGAAACTTCCGCGCTCACTTCGAGAAGTTAGGCTTTTGGGTCACTACTGTAGATGTTGTTACCAATTGTGACTTCAGTAATAAAGAACTAATACACAGTAATGAAAACACCGTTTATTCCGTAAGATGGTACATGTGTTTACATAAAGACCGGCGCCGGGCAACTGGTGCAGTGTAATGCAATAACTGCATGCGCAAGCGCTTACGTGTCCCTACAATATTCCTCCCTTTAAAAAAAAATTTTGTTACAATTATATTAAATTTTTAAGTTTAAAATTATACAATATATCTATATAATATATCATCCTAGTAGTTAACAACGCACTGTGTCACAGCAGCAGGTGCCGAGTCATCAGTAATGTAATGCGACGAGTTGCACGAATCGCAAGTACAAACTACATTCACAAGAATTATTACGTAAACAAAACATAGTTAACAATAACATACTTCGTACAATTGCCTCTCTTTTGGAGCATTAGGTATATAAATGCTTAATAAATAAAATAGAGTTATTAATAAACTCTTCAAATATAATCACATATAATCACACTTTAAATATAACCAGCCGTATCAGTTGCGTTGGTGTCGGGCTGCTGTTGCACAGTTTGTATCCTGACTACAGGTGGATTGACGTGCCCCACCGTCATTTCCTTTTTTAGCCAGTTTCTGATTTTCCGATGGCAGTGAATCCGCATTCCGTAGCACAGAATTACTGATAATAGTACTGCAATAACTATAAGCACTATACCAAAATTATTGATCTTATTATCGAGATGTCCGGGGACAACTTGCGCTTGGGCAATAGCAGTATTATCTTTGCTCTCGTTGATACCCATTGTGACTAATAGACTGATTCACAAAACTAATAAACAATCTATATCTATACTAATATTATCTATACTAATATTATAAAGAGGAAAGATTTGTTTGTTTGTTTGTTTCGAATAGGCTCCGAAACTACTGGACCGATTTGAAAAATTCTTTTTCCATTAGAAGCCGACATTATCCCTGATGAATATAGGCTACTTTTTTTTTATTTTTTTTATTTTATTTTTTTGGTTTCATGTGTGTTTTAATGTTTCCGAAGCGAAGCGAGGGCGGGTCGCTAGTTACTATATAAATTCCAAATGTGATCTGCTATATAACAACTAAAATGCTAAGTCAGAATATGACCTACATACTCGTAATGGGTACACGTATGACGTGCGATGCGATTCAGGTTGAAATTGTACACATGAATTTCAACATAATTGAATGCAACTTTGTAAAACAATGCTTGGTGCAAGTACATACTCAACAATATATTTATGTAATTTAACGTAAATGGATGCAATGCCATTACCTTAGAATGTATATTTAGGTATCTAATAACTACTACACATAATATAACTACATAGTTAACATTATGAAACTGTAAATATTATTGCTATTATAAAATTACTTAATATATAATATAACTTAATAAAACAACATTACATTTAATACTAGTCTAAAAATCTTAAAGGCTGTTTAATTACGCGTCCACTTCTAGTCACAAAGTGTTTAGGTGCTAAAATGTGGGGCCACGGAACACGCGTTTCATCGTTACCTAATATAATCGTATTATCATTATTATTTTCTTTGAGGACGTAAGCTGGTTTTAACCTATCAATCGATATACGAGCTTGACGGTCAAATAATTGCACTAAGAAAACTTTCGGTCCTCTTTCAATAACTCTAAAAGGGCCATCGTAAGGCGGTTTAAGCGACTTATGAACTGCATCGTCTCGAACGAAAACAAAACTATGTCGTGGATAACGACTTTAGTTGTCGTGGATAACGACTTTTAGTAATATTAAGACGGTGGTTTTGATTATTATTTTAAATGATGAAATGTTGTTTTGGTAAATATCACAAAATGAAGGGTAGACTACGTAACGCCACAGTATAAAATGGCGGTACGTGGACAGAGTCGCGGCATTCCGTGTCAGACAGTCATTCCGTCCGTCTCAGTCGGTGAGTCTCTGACAGTCAGTCAGTCAGTCAGTCGGTCTGTCGGTATGTGCAACGAAACTGTCGGTTTATCCTGTCATTGTGAAAGTTGTGTGTGTTGAGTTTCAATAATTATTATTCAAAAGGTTTTATTGACTTTTTATAAACTGAGTTCAATCGAATACGAGTGATGGCGGAAATTACCGCTCAGCCATCCCTGACGCCTGCCGACATCAGAAGTGGGATCAGGACTCTACTCTCACTGGCGTGACGTGTTTGAACATGTTCGAAGTACAGCAAAAAAAACATGATGCAGATCAGAATACTAGTAGTGGTACGCCACAAGAGCGTGAATGCAGCATACGTAAGTCGTGTAATAACGTCTCTGTTACCTCGATGGAAGATCTGAGCCACGAAGAAATCGTCACATCTTACGTTCTGGCTCATGTTGCCCAGTTTGACTGTCGACTTCATCACATGGCATTTACTAGCGGAAATACAACACGTAACAAGCTATTGCAAGAAATTAAGGCAAGTGCAAATCTCAAGTGAAACTTCGATCGCAATAATGGATCTGTCATGACGAGTGGGTAGTTCCGACAAGAATTATTTTAAGCGGCTGACTTCTGCTAGAGTTACATGGCACTAGTGCAGTAAACCAGGACATGAGACTGTGAATTGTCGCTGAAATTTTAGAATCTACTAGATTCAATACCAATAACACTACACGTTCGATGACTTCGGGCTCCAGCAAGCAAGCAAACAAGAAAGCAAGCAAGTTTCCGTGGGGAAGAAAAATTGACACATCTGAAGTCGTCGTGACCTGTAAGATAAGACGTCCGGTGCGTTCGTGTCTGGCGATGCGGCGGTGTTCGGGTTCCGCTGGCGGATGCAGGTTTTTCCGGTGAAGTGCGTGCTTGTGCGTGCTTGACAAGTGTTCGCGGTTGGCTTCCTCAGTGTGGGAGTAACATCGTGTAGGAGAGGGGGAACCCGTAAAATTGTAGTTTGCGTGGTGGCTGGTGGTAAAATGTCTTGTGAGTCTGCACAGGTAGCCGGAGGTGAGACTTCCGCGGTCGCGGCCCACCCAGTCCGCGAGAACCGGGCAGATCGCCTCGACGGTACGGAGGCCGGCCGACGGGTCCGCCAAACGACGAGACCACGCCTCCAGCACGGACTGCCGAGATTGGACCCCCGCGCTCCGGCTGCACTTGCCCTAGGGCGCGCCGCCTCGTAGGAGACTATGAGGTATCCTTGAATGACTCTGACTGCGATCGCGCGCTGCCGGCGTCGCAGCGCGGCGACGTTCTCGTGGGTAAGGACGTGGCACCAGACGGGTGCTCCGTATAGTGCCATCGACCGCACGGGTACCATCATCCTGCCTATTTCTGTCGTGAAGCAGTGGTGTATTTCGGTTTGAAGGGTGGGGCAGCGGTCGTAACTATACTGAGACCTTGGAACTTCTATCTCAAGGTGTGTGGTGCGTTTACGCTGTGGATGTCTATGGGTTCCAGTAACCACTTAACACAAGGTGGGCTGTAAGCTCGTCCATACATTAAAACGAAGAGCATAATCAAACGAAATTAGATACGAAGTTTAAAGGGCCGTTTAAAGTAGTTGAAGTATTGGATGGTGACCGTTACACATTGAAAGCTTTAAATTCAAAACGTACTTACAAATACCCACATGATAGGCTAAGAAAAATGCCAGCATGACACATACCAGTCGAGGTTGATGTAAATGATGATGATGAAGAGCAAGCTTAAATTGTGGTGAAAACTCGAGTAAGGATAGTCTATCGGCCGTATTGTGTTCGACCGTACCAGTAGCTATTACGTAGTCGTAGCCCGGTAGAAATCGGTGTCTCTTGAGGCAACTCAAGTAGTCCGTGGGTGCGCGGTGCGCGTTTGGCTCTGGCGGAGGTCGGGGTCTGTAAAGACCATCGTGTGTAGTCAGCGGGTGATGCACACGGGCGATTCACGCTGTGGATGCGCATCATGAGGGCAATTGCGATTGCTGGTCGGCTGGAAAGCCGTGGCGTTAGATATTTTTACTCGGAAGTTTTCTTTGATCTGAGTTCCTGTAAGCTATGCCTGATTTGTACAGAGTAAATTTGAAGTTTGATGAACGACTGTGGTACGTGCTCTGGCTGCTGAATAGTGAACTTTGTATACCCTATTGTTTGATTTAGTTAAAATGGTATTAAAACAGTTTAAAGCTTTGATGACTTTAAAGTTTCCGATAAGTCGTAAAGTGTAGTCAGGAGTGATCGAGCGGAACAAGTGTTCTCGTGGATGTTTTTGATTGTAGGTTAACCATCACACGAGGACATGTACAATCAGGAAGACCATGTCGCAATCAACACGTGATTGCTGCAGCCAATACGAGATATGGGACGCAAGCACAGTCTGTCGGCGCTCGATGGGTCAACTATTCACCGGCCGAGCGGAGCGACGTGCCGGTAGCTGCGTAATATCGGGCAATTTTGGTAAATAAGAACAATCTGGTGAGTCGTATTATTTTTATTTGGATTCGGGTGCCGAATGCTCTCTTGTCAAGAAATCTATTAGTAGTAGCTTCATAATTCAGCAATTTTATACGATGGTTCTAATAAAAGGTTTCTGTTGTTTTGACCCAAAACTGTACGGGACAAATCCTATGTTGTATGTCATGTACTACCTGATAGTTGTTTTAATCGGTTCAGTGAGATTGAGCATTCAGTGAAATAGAACACTTAAATCTAGTGTCCTTATTCGAAGCCCAGACTTGCGTTATTGATGACCAAGCTCGCGATGAGCTCATGGAATTGTTCTTGACAAGAAGTGCTAGAAGCCGTACATCTTTTTAAAATTATTCTACCATAAGAATAACAGAGGCGAGCCCCTTCGAATTCTTAATAGTTCGCGTACCATATCCCTAAAGGTTTTTACTTAAAATGATACTGAAAGTAAGAGATTGACTTTGACGAGACCAGAACATTGGAAAGTTAGTAAAATTTGATGTTGAATTTTGTTGAAATGAAGATAGATGGCTTTAACTGGTAATAGAACCTATGATTACATAAGTTGCCTCTAAGTAGTGCTACTGACGAGACTGATCAGTGAGGTGAGAGTATCTCCATCGATTGGTACAGCGGAGACCTGGGTCTCAATGGAGACTATTGTTGTGTTGGTCTAGTAATGACTTTGACTCTATATTGTGAAGTGATGTGTATTGGTTTTATCATTTGTTTTAATGATAATGTGGGTGGCAATGTCACTAGCTGCGCCGGCAGCCAGGCCAAGAGCGTTCTATACGATTTTGTTGACACTAGTGATGTAGAAGATGTAGGATCAAATGACCACGATACAACTGACTGATTAAAGTAAGGATATTGTTGTCCTATTTTGTGTGATTAGTAAAGAACAGTATTCGGTGTCATTTATGACTGGTAATTGAACACCTCGCTCGATTTAGGTGATGTGTTCGTTTTATTGCCGGATGGAGGCATTGTGATGTGTTTTATGGTTGAAGTGGGTACTGGATGGAAGTTCCACTTGCGTGCCGGATGGAGGCATTAGTGTTTTGTGTTCAAGTTGGGTACCGGATGGAGGTCCCACTTATTTGCCGGATGGAGGCAATAAGTAATCAAGAGCTACTCGATGTAGGTGGCACTTGAATAGGGTTATCGTCACTCGATATAGGTGGCATGAGTTACTCTCACTAGGTGGAAGTCATTGTAACGATAGTTTGTGGTTAATACAGAATACTGATGAAATACTGCTCAGATTGAGTTGTTTTGTAATAACTCGGGTTTCTAATGCTTATTGAGCATTAATGAAATTTTTCAATTTAGATCACAGGTTAACATAGTCTGTTAAAGATCTTGTTGAGAGCTAACGTTATGCTTTGTAATGAAAGGAATCCCAATCCCCAATCGTGAATGTATCAGGATTGGCCGAGACGAAACCTGTTTAATATTGCAAAAGGTTGTTTTCCTTGCAGGAGCGTCACACAGGGACGTGTGACATGTCAGAATGGCCGTGTCGTGGATAACGACTTTAGTTGTCGTGGATAACGACTTTTAGTAATATTAAGACGGTGGTTTTGATTATTATTTTAAATGATGAATGTTGTTTTGGTAAATATCACAAAATGAAGGGTAGACTACGTAACGCCACAGTATAAAATGGCGGTACGTTTACAGAGTCGCGGCATTCCGTGTCAGACAGTCATTCCGTCCGTCTCAGTCGGTGAGTCTCTGACAGTCAGTCAGTCAGTCAGTCGGTCTGTCGGTATGTGCAACGAAACTGTCGGTTTATCCTGTCATTGTGAAAGTTGTGTGTGTTGAGTTTCAATAATTATTATTCAAAAGGTTTTATTGACTTTATAAACTGAGTTCAATCGAATACGAGTGATGGCGGAAACTACCGCTCAGCCATCCCTGACGCCTGCCGACAACTACATTTATGTAGATCTGGATGTACAAAAATTGATCGCAAGGTTTGGTTTTCTCTTACTGGACGAAAGCTTTTAATATTTTTTTGTATTTTGTTCACTAAGCTAAGTTGCTCGCATAAATTTTCCTCCTTACTGACATCGTAAAAATCTCCAGGTAAACGTATATTTTTACCGTAGGTTAACTGTGCTGCACTGACTCCGCTATCAGTGCGCACGGACGCGCGTAAACCAAACATTGCCGTAGATAATTCGTCTACCCAAGAAGTATCATTTAGCCTTGTCATCAGTGCCACCTTTAATGACCGGTGCCATCGTTCAACTGCGCCATTACTTTGTGGGTGATACGGTGTGGTGCGAATTTTGTTGATCCCTAATAACTTAGTCAATTTTAAAAATAAATTTGATTCGAATTGACGTCCTTGGTCACTAGTGATCCTGACTGGACATCCGAAACGTGTGATCCAACCATCATATATTGTCTTTGCAACTTTATCGGCTGTAATGTCATGTACGGGGAATGCTTCCGGCCATCGCGTACACCTATCGATGATAGTAATGCAATACCTGAATCCCTGTGGAGATGTCGGCAGAGGTCCGACTATGTCCACATGAATATGCTCGAAACGACCGGCGTCAACAAAATTACCTAAGTCTGAGATAGTATGTCTGTATATTTTAGATTTTTGACACCGTATGCATGTTTTTGCCCACAAACCGATATCTTTATTCATATTGGGCCAAAAGAAAGTGTTAGTGACAATTTTACGGGTTGTACGTATGTATACCTGGGTGGCTTATTCCTCGACTGCATGATTTTACAATAATTTATCTGTCAGGTTTTGTAATAGCGTTCAATTGACGATAATCACCACATGGTCTTAAGTCTCCCTTTTTCTTGGGGACAATATGTAACGGGCTAGCCCAAGCACTTTTAGAAGGCCGACAAATACCCAATTCCTGCATGATCCGAAATTCCTCCTTAATTATTTTATATCTCTCAGGTGCCAGTGGTCGAGCTCGAGCATGCACCGGTGGACCAGTAGTTTCAATATAATGCAAAACGTTATGAGAACTTACTTCCTTAAATGACGCTGGTTTCGTAATGTCGGGGTACAGCGCTAACAAATCACGATATGGATGACTCACATCAACAGTATGCAATGAAGGTTGATTGCTAACAACAATACAAGCTAATACATTCAGATCTGTTACCTTATCGATAAGCTTACGTTCACCCATATCAACCAAAAGATTGTTAGAAGTTAAAAAGTCCGCCCCTAATATAGCCTGTTTACCATCTGCAAGCACGAAGTTCCATCGGAAAGCGCGACGTAGCTTCAAATCTAGCACTAACGTTTTTTCACCAAATGTTGCAATTTCAGTTCCATTGGCTGCATATAATTTATAGTTAGGATTTTTGATAAATTTACTTATTTTAGGCACCGGTAAAACTGAAATATTAGCACCTGTGTCCACCAAAAAATTTAGTCCACTATTGTAGTCCATCACACACAAACGGCGGCATCCTAAAATGGTACTAGCTTCCGCCCGCGACCGTACCACGCCTAGCTTTCCGAACTTGGTTTCCATGCACATGGTTGGACGCATTTCTGAGCATTCTGACGGAACTTGTAATGGTAGTAACATAACCAGTTGGGGTTCTCTGAGGTACGGCGTCTCGATGAAGATCGTGAGCCACTTCTATCACGGTTACGATCAAAGTAGTTTTGTCTGGATCGTGACTGCTCCATGTTAGTCATTCTGACGCTTAATTTTGCTATTTCCGCTAAAATTAAAGATGTCTCGCTTGTTGATGGTCGTTCCATATTCGAGGTTTGCTGATTAACGACCTCAGAGATGTGGTTAACTCGCGTGGCCTCCGCAACATTATCCGCAATCATGGCGAGGTTGTCTAAATATTTTGTTTCAGTGACTGTAAGGATTGCCCTCAATGTTGTAGTTAAGTGACCTTGCCATAACACTCGCAGGGTGTCGTCCGGTACTTTATCTCTGGCTAACTCTCTCATGCGGCGCAATAGCTGAGAAGGTTTTTGATCTCCTAGTTCCATCTCTCCTATGAGTCTTTCAATTTGTCGACTTTTGGACTCTTCAAATGTTGATAATAATTTCGTTTTTAGCGCCAGAAATTTTCCTGTGTCCGGTGGCTTACCTAGAAAATCTGTTAGTTGAATAATGACTTCTTTTGGTAATTTCGATACGACAATGTCGAATTTAACTTCATCCCCAAGTTTCTGTGGGGCGAGTATAGACTCGATCCTAATGTACCATGCTCTTGGTTACTCTGTCCAAAATTCTGGTATACGTGTCGATAGCGAGATCGCTATAATGTCCGCTGAAGTCTGCGACAATGCTAGTTGAGTTGCCGGAACTCCTGGTGTCGTCATTATTAATCACAATTTTCGTTTCATATAAATCACGTCGGGGTCACCACTTTTGGGTCATTACTGTAGATGTTGTTACCAATTGTGACTTCAGTAATAAAGAACTAATACACAGTAATGAAAACACCGTTTATTCCGTAAGATGGTACATGTGTTTACATAAAGACCAGCGCCGAGCAACTGGTGCAGTGTAATGCAATAACTGCATGCGCAAGCACTTACGTGTCCCTACATAGGCCCTCGGCTGATGGCGACGGCTGGCTCGTTGAGCCGGCTCTTGCCAAACGTCGGGGGGCCCGACGCAGTAGTACGTCGTCTCTACGTGGGGGTGGTGCGGTCCATGGCACTATATGGGGCCCCCGTGTGGTGCCGCACCCTGACTCGCAGGAACATCGCGGCCCTGCGACGCCCGCAGCGTGCAATCGCGGTCAGGGCGATCCGTGGATACCGCACCGTCTCCTTCGAGGCGGCGTGCGTTCTCGCCGGGACGCCTCCCTGGGACCTGGAGGCGGAGGCGCTCGCCGCCGATTATGCGTGGCGATGTGACCTTCGCGACAGTGGGGAACCACGTCCCGGAGAAGTAGCGATTAGAGCGCGGAGGCTCCAATCTCGGCGGTCTGTGCTGGAGGCGTGGTCTCGCCGCTTGGCGAACCCGTCGGCCGGTCTCCGGACCGTCGAGGCGGTGCGCCCGGTCCTCGCGGAATGGGCGAACCGTGACCAAGGGCGTCTCACCTTCCGGTTGACGCAGATGCTTACCGGCCATGGGTGTTTTGGCCGGTACCTGCATCGCATCGCCCGGAGGGAACCGACGATGGAATGTCACCACTGTGACTGCGACGAGGATACGGTCGAGCATACGCTCGCATATTGCCCTGCATGGCTGGAGCAACGCCGTGTCCTTGTCTCGCAAATAGGACCGGACTTATCGCTGCCGACCGTCGTAGCCACGATGTTCGGCAGCGATGAGTCCTGGAAGGCGATACTCGACTTCTGCGAGTACACCATCTCGCAGAAGGAGGCGGCGGAACGAGAGAGGGAGAGCTCATCCCTCTCCGCACCTATCCGTCGCCGCCGAGCCGGGGGCCGGAGAAGGGCCTTTGCCCGACTCCGGCCCCTGTAGATGGCGGCTTCCCCCCGGTGAAGGTCAAGGGGTGACCTGAGGGGTAGAGGCCGCGCGGCGCGCTACCAGCACTCTAGCGCGCTGCCAAGGAGTTACGAAAGAGCGACCGGTTGGCAGTGTATCGCGTCCCGACCCGGCAGGCTGGTTCTGGTCCAGCGGGGTATTCCGGGACACCAGCGGCACTGTCTGGGCGGCCTGACGGGCTGCCGTACCGAGACGGCCGACGTTTCAGAGCCTTCGACTCGCCTCGAAGGCTCCGTCGGCTGGGCGTCCTTGGGGTGAGCTGCGCCGTCTGGTTGTAGTGTTGACCGCGGTAGCCCCCCTACCTCATCCGGGTTCTGACCTCGGAGAGGATCGGACGTCGGGTGTAAGAGTGCAGGGGAGTCGTTTAGTGGGTGGGCCCTAAAAACCTTGGGCCCGCGATCTGCTCTCAACACCTGCAGATCGTTGAGTCTCACATACCCCGCGCGCCCCGTATGCGCGGGGACCTCGTAGGAGGTTCGGCCCCCGGCCCGAAAAAAAAAAAAAAAAGGCCTCACAGCCTGCCGGCTTTGCTGCATGGCTCCTCGCGCTCTGGGAGAAATTGTCCGAGGTGGTCTCCGGAGTGATCCGCGAGATCGCCTCGGGAGCCAGCCCTTTCGGGGCTCTCTTGTCGGGGTTCTACCGAATGATTGCGCAGTTCAATGGCTAGCCAGGAACTGCGCATCATTTATTGGAACCCCGGCGGGGTAAAAACCCGCAAGAACGATCTCTTGGTTCTCGCCCGGGAGTACAACCCTGAGGTTGTGCTCCTGGGCGAGACCAAGCTACGTCCTCGGGATGTGTTCAGGATTCCAAACTACTTCATGTAGCGACGTGATGAGGTGAGTCCTGCCGGGCTGCCGTTCAGGGGCACTGTGGCACTCGTCAGGCGAGACGTGGTGCATGATCAGTTGGACTTGCTGGCCTTCACATCGACAAGGTCGATCGGTGTGAGGATCCACACTCGGGGGGAGATATGCGGGTTTATGCCGCGTATAGACCCCCGGGGCCTGATTTCCACCCCGGGGACATAAGACGGGTCCTGAATTGCGACAGCCGCCCAGCTCTGCTGGTCGGGGACCTCAACGCGAAGCACGTCGCGTGGGGCTCCCGACTCAACTCAGCAGTGGGCAGGCGGCTGTTAGAAGATGCCGATAGGGGCGACTACTCTGTGGTCGGCCCCGACGAACCCACGCACATTCCGACCGCCGCGCAACTTCAGCCCGACGTGTTGGATGTGTGTGTTCATAAGGGGCTACGGTGCCCCTTAACTATTGAGGCACTGTACGACCTGGGTACCCCCCATCTCCCAATCCTGGTCACACTGGGAATGGGGCTTACCCGGGTTGCGACCTCGCCCCTACGACCGAAGGTCGACTTGGAGCTCTTTAAGAGACGCCTAGTCGACCTTCCCGTAATTCAGGACCCCAACACCCCTGAGGGGGTCGACGACGCGGCAGTCCGCCTTGTCGACTCCATCAGGGGAGCGATCGACCAGGCGACGACTCTTGTGCCCAGCGGCGAGCCCAGAGGTATACTCCCGGCCCATCTGAAAGCGATTATTCGCCGGAAGAGGGGCCTGAGGAGGCTCTGGGCGACAACTCGTTGTCCCAGGATCAAGCGCGAGCTTAATGAGCTGGAAGCGGAGTTGGCGGCGAAGATTAGCTCCTATCGGGGCTATGCGTGGGAGGAACGGATCGAGGAGGCCCGTGAGGACCCCTCGTCCGTGTCCCTCCACCGACTTTGCCGCCAGCTCTCAAATCGGCCTGCCCCGACTTGTCCACTCGTGGACGAGAGGGGCAACCGATGCTTCTCGGCTCAGGCCCGCGCCGATGTCCTGGCCGTAATGCTGGAGCGGCAGTTCGCTCCAAATGACTCTGCACCCTCAGAGGCCGCATTCCACCAATCGGTGGAAGAGAGCGTAGCAAGCCTACTCTCCTCCCCGGTGCCACCGTTGGGAGATGGTGATTTCATCACTCCCAATGAATTGCGCCTCTCCATCAAGCGGATGAAGAGGCGCAAGGCGCCGGGCGAGGACGGTATTCCCTCCCTCGCATTTTTCCACTTCCCCGAAACGGTCGTGTCATTCATGACACGACTGTTCAATTCCATTCTGTCCACAGGACACTTCCCGGGAATTTGGAAATTGGGCGGTGTCCGATACCTGGGAGTCAGTATCGACCGGAGTTTGAGGATGACCGCCCACGCCAAGTCGGCGTTGGCGGCCGCCCGCTACGCGAGGTTTCTCCTCCGGCCGGTGTTGGCCTCCAGGTTGCCGACCAGGACTAGACTCGGCATTTACAAGACGTATGTTCGTTCCCGTATCACGTACGGAGCTGCGGCCTGGTATCACCTCATCCCGCAGGTCATGCGGGTGAAGTTACAGGCCCAGCAGAATCTGGCTCTTCGCACGATAGTCGGAGCAGGGCGTTACGTCAGTAATGCCGTAATCGCCCGGGATCTGGATGTGGAGTCGCTCGAGGAGTTCATCCGGAGGCTAGCTCGTAATCTTTACGAGCGGGCTGACGGTGGACCCCACGAGCATCTCCACAACTTAGCTCCCTTGCACGCAAGACCACCTGATGGTCGGGCGCTACCAAGGGAGCTGCTGGAACCCCCGGCTATGGTAAGATAGTCGGCTTAACCGGAGTGATATGGGAGTGCTCATAATGAGTTAGTTAGTTTTAGTTAGTTAGTAGTTAGTGTAGTTAGCATGTAAGAAAAAAAAAAAAAAAAGCACAGGACAGCAGCCGGCGCCGGGGTGACTCCTCCACGGGCATCACTCCACCCAAGAGAACCAAGCCCATCGTTATTATATTTATGTATTTATATTTTGTCGGTGTAGTGCAGCCGTGCGCGCTGCGAACAGCGTACCTGTCCCCAGTCCTCCTTGCATTATTTCACCCCTGCCCTATATGGCAGGTAGTTTCAGCCCGGGCAGTGGGGTTTGCCCCGAGGCCGGTTCCGTGCCCCCGTCAGGGGGTACGACGACCCCTCTTGTTGTCTCTCGAGCTCAGAAGCGAGGGAGTCGCCGTATCAGACGGAACGCTCCTGCGTAATATACGCTCTGAGTTCCATTTCACATTTCTAGTTTTATTGACTTACGAAGACCGCCCGCTTACCATGTCGCTACCCGAAAGTGGAAATACTCCAACATATATATGTCGTGGATAACGACTTTTAGTTGTCGTGGATAACGATCATGAAAACATGATGCAGATCAGAATACCAGTAACGGTATCTGAAATCACGGGTCGAAAATTCATCGGGAACAGACAGATGCCAATCCATGTGCTTGGTGCGTTACGGTTGATATGTACCTCGATGAACGTCTACTGGATGGTGCATAGCTCATTGTAGTCTTCAGTGGAGCCCTGAAAGGCGATGCCTTATCATGTTGTCGAGGATTTTACAAGTAAGTGTCACATTTGTGACTTATTTCTCGCTCGTTATGCAAAATTCTTGCTGCGACGCTTATCAATTTAAGCAATGGTAAGCCACAAAAGCGTGAATGCAGCATACGCAAGTCGTGTAATAACGTCTGCTACCTCGATGGAAGATCTGAGCCACGAAGAAATCGCCACATCTTACGTTCTGGCTCATGTTGCCCAGTTGACTCTCGACTTATCACATGGCATTTACTAGCGGAAATACGACACGTAACAAGCTATTGCAAGAAATTAAGGCAAGTGCAAGTCTCAAGTGAAACTTCGATCGCAATAATGGATCTGTCATGACGAGTGGGTAGTTCCGACACGAATCGTTTTTAAGCCAATGACTACTGCTAGAGTTACATGGCACCAGTGCAGTAAACCAGGACATGAGACTGTGAATTGTTGCTGAAACTTTAGAATCTACTAGATTCAATACCAATAACACTACACGTTCGATGACTTCGGGCTCCAGCAAGCAAGCAAACAAGAAAGCAAGCAAGTTTCCGTGGGGAAGAAAAATTGACACATCTGAAGTCGTCGTGACCTGTAAGATAAGACGTCCGGTGCGTTCGTGTCTGGCGATGCGGCGGTGTTCGGGTTCCGCTGGCGGATGCAGGTTTTTCCGGTGAAGTGCGTGCTTGTGCATGCTTGACAAGTGTTCGCGGTTGGCTTCCGCCGCATGGGAGTAACATCGTGTAGTAGAGGTGGAACCCGCAAAATTGTAGTTTGCGTGGTGGCTGGTGGTAAGATGTCTTATGAGTCTGCACAGGTAGCCGGAGGTAAGACTCCCACGGTCGCGGCCCACCCAGTCCGCGAGAACCGGGCAGATCGCCTCGACGGTACGGAGGCCGGCCGACGGGTCCGCCGAACGACGAGACCACGCCTCCAGCACGGACTGTCGAGACTGGAGCCCCCGCGCTCCGGCTGCACTTGCGCTAGGGCGCGCCGCCTCGTAGGAGACTGTGAGGTATCCTTGAATGACTGACCGCGATCGCGCGCTGCCGGCGTCGCAGCGCGGCGACGTTCTCGTGGGTAAGGGCGTGGCACCAGACGGGTGCCAGTATAGTGCCATCGACCGCACGGGTACCATCACCCTGCCTATTTCTGCCGTGAAGCAGTGGTGTATTTCGGTTTGAAGGGTGGGGCAGCGGTTGTAACTATACTGAGACATTAGAACTTCTATCTCAAGGTGTGTGGCGCGTTTACGTCGTGGATGTCTATGGGTTCCAGTAACCACTTAACACCAGGTGGGCTGTGAGCTCGTCCACACATTAAAACGAAGAGCGTAATCAAACGAAATTAGATCCGAAGTTTAAAGGGCCGTTTAAAGTAGTTGAAGTATTGGATGGTGACCGTTACACATTGAAAGCTTTAAATTCAAAACATACTTACAAATACCCACACGATAGGCTAAGAAAAATGCCAGCAGGTCACATACAAGTCGAGGTTGATGTAAATCAAGCTTAAATTGTGGTGAAAACTCGAGTAAGGATAGTCTATCGGCCGTATTGTGTTCGACCGTACCAGAAGCTATTACGTAGTCGTAGCCCAGTAGAAATCGGTGTCTCGAGGCAACTCAAGTAGTCCGTGGGTGCGCGGTGCGCGTTTGGCTCTGGCGGAAGTCGGGGTCTGTAAAGACCATCGTGTGTAGTCTCAGCGGGTGATGCACACGGGCGATCCACGCTGTGGATGCGCATCATGAGGGCAATTGCGATTGCTGGTCGGCTGGAGAGCCGTGGCGTTAGATATTTTTACTCGGAAGTTTTCTTTGATCTGAGTTCCTGTAAGCTATGCCTGATTTGTACAGAGTAAATTTGAAGTTTGATGAACGACTGTGGTACGTGCTCTGGCTGCTGAATCGTGAACTTTGTATACCCTATTGTTTGATTTGGTTAAAATGGTATTAAAACAGTTTAAAGCTTTGATGACTTTAAATTTTCCGATAAGTCGTAAAGTGTAGTCAGGAGTGATCGAGCGGAACAAGTGTTCTCGTGGATGTTTTTGATTGTAGGTTAACCATCACAGGAGGACGTGTACAGTCAGGAAGGCCGTGTCGCAATCAGCACGTGATTGCTGCAGCCAATACGAGATATGGAACGCAAGCGCCGTCTGTCGGCGCTCGATGGGTCAACTATTCACCGGTCGAGCGGAGCGACGTGCCGGTAGCTGCGTAATATCGAGTATTTTTGGTAAATGAGAACAATCTGGTGAGTCGTATTATTTTTATTTGGATTCTGGTGCCGAATGCTCTCTTGTCAAGAAATCTATTAGTAGTAGTAGCTTCATAATTCAGCAATTTTATGCGATGGTTCTCATAAAAGGTTTCTGTTGTTTTGACCCAAAACTGTACGGAACAAATCCTTTGCGATGGTTTATTGCTTACTATTGTATGTCATGTACTACCTGATAGTTGTTTTAATCGGTTCAGTGAGATTGAGCATTCAGCGAAATACTTAAAACACTTAAACTTGCGTTATTGATGACCAAGCTCGCGATGAGCTCATGGAATTGTTCTTGACAAGAAGTGCTAGAAGCCGTACATCTTTTTTAAATTGTTCTACCCAAAGAATAACAGAGGCGAGCTCCTTCGAATTCTTAATAGTTCGCGTGCCATATCCCTAAAGGTTTTTACTTAAAATGATACTGAAAGTAAGAGATTAACTTTGACGAGACCAGAACATTGGAAAGTTAGTAAAATTTGATATTGAATTTTGTTGAAATGAAGATAGATGGCTTTAACTGGTAATAGAACCTATGATTACATAAGGTTGCCTCTGTAGTGCTACTGACGAGACTGATCAGTGAGGTGAGAGTATCTCCATCGATTGGTACAGCGGAGACCTGGGTCTCAATGGAGACTATTGTTGTGTTGGTCTAGTAATGACCTTGACTCTATATTGTGAAGTGATGTGTATTGGTTTTATCATTTGTTTTAATGATAATGTGGGTGGCAATGTCACTAGCTGCGCCGGCAGCCAGGCCAGGAGCGTTCTATACGATTTTGTTGACACTAGTGATGTAGAAGATGTAGGATCAAATGACCACGATACAACTGACTGATTAAAGTAAGGATTTTGTTGTCCTATTTTGTGTGATTAGTAAAGAACAGTATTCGGTGTCATTTATGACTGGTAATTGAACACCTCGCTCGATTTAGGTGATGTGTTCGTTTTATTGCCGGATGGAGGCATTGCGATGTGTTTTATGGTTGAAGTGGGTACTGGATGGAAGTTCCACTTGCGTGCCGGATGGAGGAATTAGTGTTTTGTGTTGAAGTTGGGTACCGGATGGAGGTCCGACTTATTTGCCGGATGGAGGCAATAAGTAGTCAAGAGCTACTCGATGGAGGTGGCACTTGAATTGGGTTATCGTCACTCGATATAGGTGGCATGAGTTACTCTCACTAGATGGAAGTAACTGTAACGATAGTTTGTGGTTGATACAGAATACTGATGAAATACTGCTCAGATTGAGTTGTTTTGTAATAACTCTGGTTTCTAATGCTTATTGATTAAGTTATCTACTCACACAGGTTAACATAGTCTGTTAAAGATCTTGTTGAGAGCTAACGTTATGGTTTGTAATGAAAGGAATCCCAATCCTCAATCGTGAATGTATCAGGATTGGCCGAGACGAAACCTGTTTGATATTGCAAAAGGTTGTTTTCCTTGCGTCACACAGGGACGTGTGACGTGTCAGAATGGTCGTGTCGTGGATAACGACTTTTAGTTGTCGTGGATAAAGACTTCTAGTAATATTAAGACGGTGGTTTTGATTATTATTTTAAATGATGAAATGTTGTTTTGATAAATATTACAAAATGAAGGGTAGACTCCGTAACGCCACAGTATAAAATGGCGGTACGTGGACAGAGTCGTGGCATTCCGTGTCAGACAGTCATTCCGTCCGTCTCAGTCAGTGAGTCTCTGGCAGTCAGTCAGTCGGTCTGTCGGTATGTGCAACGAAACTGTCGGCTTATCCTGTCATTGTGAAAGTTGTGTGTGTTGAGTTTCAATAATTATTATTCAAAAGGTTTTATTGACTTTTTATAAACTGAGGTCAACCAAATACGAGTGATGACGGAAACTACCGCTGAGCCATCCCTGACGTGTGCCAACATATATATATATATATATATTATTAGGAATCGGAAGAAAAACCATTAAAAAAAATAACAATTAGCACACATTTACAGAGACTTAAGACAATGACTCACACACACCATGTCCACGACTACCTTCTCCCACGAAGGCCGCCGATCGAATGAATGTTTCGAGCAAAGGCGTTGCTATTTATAAATAAATATATTTATATTTATATTTATAGGCAACATTATTATAAAATTCGTGTTTCGTAAATTAACACTTAAAGTCTTTGAACGATGTTTTCTCGACGAATGTCAACCGACAAATGCGCGGGTGACGGAGCTGCGCGCCGGTTTTATACCCTTTTTGTGGGGTATTCCTTACTCGGCCTCTCCTGACTGTGGTTCGTCCTCGACCACATAACTGGGGTCCACTCGTAACGATGATGCGGAAGCGTGCGAAAGATCTTGTTAAGTCCGCGCCTCCCGAAAGTTCGGCAGGGCAGCCGTCCCAGCTCCAGTCTGCAACCACGATGTGAGGCTGCACCACGTGTGGCGGGCGTCCCGCTCGACCGTCCTGATAGATAATCCTGAAAATGCAGGCAGAGCGCATAAGTAGCTCAGCAGGACTGCAAACGAACTACTCCTTACTCGTGACTCCCTGCGTCGGGCTTAGTAGACCAAAGGCATCATAGTCCCCAACGAGTGAAGCAGCAGGCCACAGATCGAGCGACATCGCCCTCTGCGTCACTGCCAGTCGTACAGCACCGTGAAGTCGGCGGCTCGCGAGCATCACGTGCAGTGTGCACACGAGCAGCACTTGTTGTATGCACGCCAGAAACAGACGAGCGCGCGCAGGCAGCGGCACGCGAGCAGCACGTGTTGTATGCACGCCAGAAACAGACGAGCGCGCGCAGGCAGCGGCACGCGAGCAGTGCGCGCAGTAGCACAATCATTCTTAATGCGCATATTCCTGTTATTATCCAAGGGCCAGTGTGCGTCGCCCTTCCTTAAGTGTCTTCTGCATTTGGTTACCAGTGATCCCTGTAAAATGGTCCCAGACCCACTCGTACGAAGATCGTATTAAAAACGTACAAGTGCATTCCACACGCAGAGCGTATTCAAACGTGTGAAGCTTCCCGACACGCTGACAGTACTCAAACGTGCCGAGGCTTCTCAATACGCCAGCCTAGGCCGATTGTATTGAGGCATCTCACCGTGTAGGATTAATCACACGAGTGAGGGATACGTAAAATGGTCCCAGGCCCACTCGTACGAAGATCGTATTAAAAACATACGAGTGCATTCCACACGCAGAGCGTATTCAAACGTGTGAAGCTTCCCGACACGCCGACCGTACTCAAACGTGCCGAGGCTTCTCAATACGCCAGCCTAGGCCGATTGTATTGAGGCATCTCACCGTGTAGGATTAATCACACGAGTGAGGGATACGTAAAATGGTCCCAGACCCACTCGTACGAAGATCGTATTAAAAACGTACAAGTGCATTCCACACGCAGAGCGTATTCAAACGCGTGAAGCTTCCCGGCACGCCGACCGCACTCAAACGTGCCGAGGCTTCTCAATACGCCAGCCTAGACCAATCGTATTGAGGCATCTCACCGTGACTCCGAGTGAGGGATACGTAACTAGAGAGCAATCATCTATAGCTCACCCTTCAGGTTCACCATAGGAATACGTATATTTGTAAACAATGATCATTATTAACTTTACTGACTCTCAAAGACGGCAGCACATGTCTCAGGGGTCCACTCGCCCCGCCACGACACCATATATTGTGCAGCTGCTTGCGTAGTTTTGCCATAACTGCCGTTGAGCAGCCGTAGGGTATAGCGTCCACTGGGTAGAATTTCGACAACCTTATACGCGCCACGCATGCCGGAATCAAGTTTACCTGCCGACCGATATTACGCAGCTACCGGCACGTCGCTTGCGTGCTACTGCCGCAGGAACCATCGAGGGGCCCGAGCTGGCGGCAATACCCGTGAGGCACCATCCTCACCATTCGGTAAGGTCCACGGATTGCCGGATCTACATTTCCTGTAGACTGTGAGTTATTACCCAAACAAGATTATCGACATTAAAAACGGCTGCTGCTCGTCGGTGCCCGTCCACGCGAGCATCATGTCGCTTTTCACTCCGTGATACCAATTGATGAGCTCTACCTCGACCTAGTTCTCGACGAACTTAACGGCTCCGAAACACCTCAGTCGTGACATCACTAATTAGAGTCCTCACCACAGGTGTGGTGGCGTCTTTTCTACCAGAAGCTGCAGGGCGGATGTCTGTTGTCTTGCATTTTGTGATGTTCAGAATGAGCTGTAATCTCAAAAGTTGAATTGACCATTTTGCCAACATAGTCCCGAATTCACCTTCGGAAGTATGCAGTCAACCTCAAGAATTATCTACCTGTGTGACATTACGAGTCACTGGTGACTGATTTAGTGCCTGAACCCTATGAGGACTCGGCCTAACCTGACCTCCACTAAAAATGAAATCAAATCGTGAGTAGATTAGTGTTCGCGGCTCTAACCTGAAGGCCCATTATGCCCCGTATCACTATTAAAGTTCAAAGTTCTATCAGAAGTAACCCATTCACTCAGCCAAACCCTAGCATCGTCCCTTAAACATGATGCCACTCGCGATAAGCATTCGTGGTCGTTCCACCCGTTAACTTCTCTGGCGCGTTCTACTTCTTCGCACAAACTTCAATGTAATTATTAATCGATGGGTCAAAATACGATATGTAACAATTTTGCGACCTTGAGGGTTGCAAAGTTTTAATTGCTTCCATTAAAGCACTGGAGAGGGTAGACGCCTTAGAACCAGGGATACTAGATTCCACGTGGCCTTGTTGCGAACCAACGATATTCGACATGGGAGTCGTAACTGTCCGTAGAATATCGGTGGTCTGTTCAGCGCGCGCCTTATCGTTAGAAGGTGTCGCGACAGGTTCAATCGTGCGCGAGCGCGATCTCGACCTCCACTACGAGCGCGACGGGCACTACGAGAGCGGTTCCTACTACGCGACCCGCGCCTAACCCGAGCACATGACCGACGCACATCAGTACTGCGAGAATTACGCTGGTCTCGGACCCGCAAGCCATCCCGTGAAGTACGACCTCTATCGTTCGTATCGCGATCCTGTCTATCATCTCTGTGATCGCGAAAGCATGTCGTTTTCGATTACGAGAATCATCTCGAGACGGTCGCCTCCGTGTACTAGAAGTTTCAGCATGTCTCATTATCACAGTTAAAATTTGCAATCACACAATAAAAATAACAAATAAAGTATGAAAGCATCAAAGTAAGCAGTCATTGTAAAACAAAACAAAGTTCAGAGTTTTACGCTACTGTGGGCTATTTGAGTCCTTTATCCCACTTCTGATATTAGGAATCAGAAGAAAAACCATTAAAAAAAATAACAAGTAGTACACATTTACAGAGACTTTAGACAATGACTCACGCACACCATGTCCACGACTACCTTCTCCCACGAAGGCCGCCGATCGAATGAATGTTTCGGACGGAGGGTCGTCGTATCCTTTTGCGGGGGCACGGAGCGGGCCTCGGGGAAACCCCTCTGCCCGGACATGTGGCTCCCTGCCTAATAAGACAGGGGTGATGCGCTACTGGATGGGGTATCAGGCAGGCGTGATGATATGTGTCCTATATGTTAGAGACATGGGATTATTATTTGGGGATCCGTGGGGTCGGCTTCTTTCTTCGTCACTCTTCTCTTCTCTTCTCTTCTTCTTCTTCTCTTCTTTCTTCCTTCTTCTTCTTCTTTCTTCTGGGGCGGCTGCCTCTCTCCTCCATTTCTTTTTTTTTTTTTTTTTTTCCCTGTACTATTTACAATTTAATCTTAACCTAACTTAACCTAAAATAAGCCTAACTTAGTTTAACTTACATCTAAGTGACAGCAGCGCGCCGTTCCTGCACTCCGTGGAGTGCCGGGACAGCGCGCGCCGTCACGCCTAAACCTAACCCTAATCTAACTTAACCTAACATAGCCTAATCTAACCTAATATGGGGGAGAGAGCAAGCCGCGCTCCTCGCTAGAGTCCTCCCCCCCTCTCCCCATTGTTACAATTTTTGATGGGAGGGAGGACTGTAGCGGGTGTGAATACCCCATCCCAAAAGGGGGTGGGGGGTGGGGTCAAAGCCCCTAATGGAAATGAGGCTGCACCTACGGGGTGCAGCCGCGGTCCCCTTACGGGGGAGCTGCCAAACGGGCAAGAGGCGTGGGACTAGAGGCTGGTGAAACTCAGCTCCGAGAGGGGCGCTCATAGGTCCTCCCCGGCCTCACAGCCGGCGAGGAACTTTATCTCCGAACGATCGTCGGGGGTACCAATAGCTCCCGCGGCAACGCCGTACCATCCGGTGGTCTGGCGTGCAGCGGGGCTATGTTGTGGAGATGCTCATGGAGCCCGTTTTCGGCTCGCTCGTACATGTTACGGGCGAGCCTAGTCACAAACTCCACGAGCGACTCCACACCTAGGTCCCGGGCAATAACGTCATTTCTGACGTACTGCCCGGCCCCGACAATAATGCGGAGGGAAAGACTCTGCTGGGCCTGCAACCCAGATCGCTGGGACGGCGACAACAGGTGATACCAGGCCTCAGCAGCGTATGTGAGGCGGGAACGGACGTATGTCTTGTAAATGGCGAGTTTGGTCCTGGTCGGAAGCCCGGACGCAAACACCGGCCGCAACAAGAACATGGCCGCGCGAGCCTGACCGATGACTCGGTTGACATGCGCGACCATGCTCAAAGAGTGGTCGATGTCGCATCCGAGATACCGGACCGTGGTCCTGAACTCGACATTCACACCTCGGAGGCTGAGTTTCTTTGGGACGACTCTGATACGGACCGGACCGTAGAGTAAGGCCGCGGTCTTTCCCACATTGACCGCGACTCGCCAACGGTCCAGCCACTGGGGCAGTAAATCCAAAAGCCTCTGCATCCTCATGATGGCTGCAGAGGGGAACGGAGAGGACGAGAAGTAGGCCGAGTCGTCAGCGAACAAGGCCAACTTCACGTCCTCCTCCCACGCCCGAAGGTGACCCTCCAGGGTGGGGATGTAAATGTTTCGAGCAAAGGCGTTGCTATTTATAGGCACTGTACCCTCAACATTATTATAAAATTCGTGTTTCCTAAATTAACACTTAAAGTCTTTGAACGATGTTTTCTCGACGAATGTCAACCGACAAATGCGCGGGTGACGGAGCTGCGCGCCGGTTTTATACCCTTTCTGTGGGGTATTCCTTACTATATATATATAGTTCTGTCTCAATTTCTCATAAAACGCTAATAAGAGCGAAAAAGACAACCTAGGTAACTTTTTACAGCTTTCACTGCATATTAAAGCAAAATGGTTTTTTTTTCGGGTTGAAATTCTTCCGAAAAAATTTGGGGTACTCAATGACGCGCGCCAAGTACGATATTTTAATTTTTTTATTTTTAAATTTTCAAAAAAAAATTTTTAATTTTTTCGACATTATGACGGTTTCTCGGTATTTTTTTGTATTTCACATCTTTTTGTAGAGAATGAAAGTTATTGAAGTCTTATTTTTTTTGTAAAGTGCAAATGTCATTGAGATGAGTTTTATTTTTTTATAATTAATAATTAATTAATTTTTTACAGTGAAACTGTTTTTGTTCGGATCTCAGTTAATAATAATAATAATAATAATAAGCCCTTTATTTCTTGCTTTACAAAGTTTAAAAAAAAAAAAAGATATAATAAATATAAATGTATGTAGTATGTAAAAGAGTTTTGTAATAAATCAGTAAAATTTAGTTAGCAAGAACCCCGGATCGGGTAAAGGCCTCCTCCAAAGATGCCCAAGCGTCTCTATCCTGTGCTACGTCTATCCAGTTTGGGCCAGCTGTTCGTCTAAGATCGTCTTCCCATCTGGTTAGTGGTCTCCCTCGACTTCTCTTGCCCGTTGGGCCGCTCCAAGATGTAACTTTCGCAGTCCATCTCTGGTCTGTATATCTCGCGACATGGCCAGCCCATTTCCATTTTAGTTTTAGCGCATAAGTCAGGGCGTCGGTCGCGTTAGTGGTTCTTCTTATCTTAGTATGCCTTACCTTATCCATCTTCCTTATTTTGAGCATACTCCTCTCCATCCCCCTTTGACAGGTCCTGATTTTATTTGTGGCTTTAGAGGAGAACTTCCACGTCTGGCACCCATACGTCAGGCATGGTAATAGACTTGAGTTCATAACTTTTGTTTTGATATCTGTGGGCATATTACTTTTGAAAATTTCCTTTAGGTTCCAAAATTTATTCCATGTCGATTGAACCCTTCTTTCCATTTCTAGTATGTCGCTGTTTTTGGCAAAACTTAGCAGTTTTCCCAAGTATATGTATTTCTCTACATATTCTAGTGGCTCTCCATTGATTTTTATAGGATTTTTCCATCTGTTGTTGGTCATTATCTTGGTTTTAGTAAGGTTCATCTCGAGCCCCACCTTGATACTGGCTTGGTGTAGAGTCTCTATCATGTATTGCATCTGGCCGGCCGTCTCTGACAGAAGTGCTAGGTCGTCTGCGAACCTAAGATGACTTAAATATTCTCCTTTTATACAAAGTCCTATTTTGTGAAAGTCCAGCTTGCCAATGATGTTTTCCAGGATTGATATAAATAGTATTGGGGAAAGGGGGTCCCCCTGTCTTACTCCTCTTTGAATGGGAAACCGTGGGCCAATGGACTCGAGTTTGATCCTTCCTTTATTGTTATTGTATATATTTTGGATAGTCTTTATATATACTTCTTCAACTCCTTGCTCTGCCAAACTTTCCCATATGCTGTTGTGCGAAACGGTGTCGAAAGCTTTTTGGTAGTCAATAAAAGTTATATATAGAGTTCTCTGGTGTTCTTGATATTTTTCTATTATTAACTCTATTGTATGGATGTGGTCAATTGTTGAAAAGCCTTTTCTAAAACCCGCTTGTTCTACTGGTTGTTTTGTTTCTAGTGTTTTACTTATTCGAGTTTTAATAACTGTAGAGAACAATTTGTATAGGCTAGGAAGTAGGCTGATTGGTCTATAGTTGCCAATATTTTTAGGGTCTCCTTTTTTATATAACAATATGATGTTTGCTTCCGACCACTGAGTGGGAGTTACAGAGTGTTGTAGTATCGAGTTAAAGAGTTTCGCTAACGGTGCAGCCAGAATTAATTGAGCAGCTTTCAGTGCTTCGTTTGTAATTTTGTCGGAGCCTGGGCTTTTTTCAAGTTTCAGTTTTTTTATTGTTTCTATGATTTCGTTTTCATTTATCTCTGTATATTTTTTAGATTGGTCTACTTTGCTGTTATTTGGCGTTGTTATATTGTTATTGTTGCTACTGTATAGATTTCTATAAAACTCTGTAGCAGTATTGACAATATCTTTTCGTTTGTATATTTCTTTGTCCACATTTTTCAATCCTTTTATCCAGCACTTATTTGTTCGAAGCTCCTTAAATGGTTTCTTCGTGCTACCGCAAAGCTGTAGGTGTCTCAGTATAGTGTCTTGTTTGTATTTTAAATAATCTTTTTTTATATATTTGTTGACTATTTTGTATAAGGCAGAGAGTTCGTTTCTCATGGAACGAGTTTTATTTTTGGTTGACTGTAGTACTTTTCTTCTTTGTAGCAATCTTTCAGTTCTTTCTTGTAGTATTTTATATTTATAATTTCTCTTGTTTATTTTTGAAATTTTTAGGCTTTCAGAAATAGCATTGCTAATTTTATCATAACAAGTATTTATCGTTTCGTTTGTTTGGTAGATAGCTGCCTCAGATAGTTTTAGTTTAAGGTTGTCCTTATATTTTTCTATTTCCTTTAGGCTTCTAAGTTGGTATTCTTGTTTATTTGTAAATCGGGCTCTGCTTAGTTTATGTTTAGAGAGCTTTACTGATCCTCTTATTGCACGATGATCAGATGGGTAGTTCAGGTTCAGAACTTCGAGGTTCTCAAATAATTTTGGTTGGTTTGTGAGAATGTAGTCAATCTCGTTTTTGTGAAGCCCATTCGGCGAAATCCAAGTCCATTTTCGGTTTGGGTGTTTCTTAAAACAGGTATTTATTATTGTCAACTTGTGTTCGAGCGCAAAGTTCACAAGTTTCTGGCCTCTGCTATTTCTTGTGCCGTGTCCATGTTTTTTCACGACTAAATCTTCGTTTTCTTTAGGGGCTCCTACCTTAGCGTTGAAATCGCCCATAAGTATGATATGTGTGTGTGTAGTTGTTAGTGCTTTCTCAATTGACTCATATAATTCTTCAATTTCAGTTTCTTTTGCTTCTGTCGTAGGGAAGTAGACTTGCAGAATGGATATCTTATGGTCTCCTATGTTTAAGTTGAGTATAGCTAAGCGCTCTGATATACCAATGAAGCTCTCGATATTGTTTTTTATTGTCTTGTTTATTATAAAGCCCACCCCATATTGTCCTGCTGTTTGTCCCTTGTAGCAGAGTATAAAGTTCTCATGTTCTTTAATTTCACAACCTTGACGTCTTACTTCTGAGATTCCCATAATGTCATATTTTATAGTACTTAAGCATTTTTCTAATTCCAATAAACGTTCATATGAAGATAGAGTCTTAACATTGTATGTTAATATTTTTAGTTGATGATTTTGTTTAGTGTTTGTGTTCGTAGGGATTGTGATTTTCTTTGGAGGGTTGTGGTCATAATCCTCCACGGTGACCAACCGGGTTGGGGGATTTGTTATGTTTTTTGTATTTGAATATTTCTTTGTTGGATCTGTGTGGAGAGGAGCAGCTAATTGCTATGCCTTGTTTTTGGAGATTTCTTTATCAATTGTAGTGTTTTTATTTGTTAAGAAGTTTAGCATGCCCGGCTTAATTACTCTTTCTGAGGTACTGTGTGTTCTTCTCGCCATGGGATCGTGCTGTGATTGTGGTTTGTTCTTCTTTTTTGTTTGTGTGTTTATTTCCTTTGGCGTGTCCTCGGTAGGTTTTGTTGGTGAAGGAGAAAGCTTTCTTTTAGATGTTTGTTTAGGTATGACCAGTTTATCATATTTTAGGAAAGCCATGTTTCCTTTTTCTCTCTCTATTTTTAACTGTTCTTGTAGTTGTTTCCTCTTTTCTAAGACTTGTTTAGGGTAGTCTTCTTTCATATAGTAACCTGTGTCTTGCAGTGCTCTTTTTTGTTTAAAGATTTTGATCTTCATGTCCAGGTTTAAGAAAGATACCACTACTGGACGTGGTCTATCGTTTTTCTTTCCTAGTCTTTTAACTTCTTGTAGGTCGCTATAGGTTAGTTTGACTGAGAAATGTTGTTCTAACCATTTAAGCATATTTTTTCCTAGGATATCATATGAAGATTCCAGTTCTTCGATGCCGAAGAAAACTATATTTCTTTGTCTGGCTTGCTTTTCTAGAAAGCTGATTCTTTTCTCCTGATTATCTACTATTTCTTTTAATTTTTCATGTTTCTCTTCTAGGGCAAAAAATTTTTCCTCTAATATTTTATTTATATTTTGTGTAACTTGTTGCGTCACGTTTTCACCACTTTCTCTAATAGCTTTTTTGTGATCGTCTAATTCCAGTTGGATTACTTTTAGAGCTTTCATAATTTCATCCATGATTGTTATTGTGGTTTATCAGTAGTAATTTGTTTACATGTATGTGTCGCCTTCTAGTGGCAAGTCTTGATATTTATTTCGAGCGGAACGTTAGATCGATGTGATTGTAAGCTGTTTCAGAACCCAAGTAGCTTTGTCGGACTTTGAAGTAGTACGTGCTTGTTTTAGCAGATGGCGTTGCTAGGGTCAGAGTATTTTAGATGATTTTGAAAAAAACGGTGCTTCTTATTATAAAAGAGGTTATGTTTTCACTAAGATGTATTTATTATCACTTTTATTCATTCTTAAACACTCTTTAGCACCAAATAATGAACAAAGACCGTCCAAAAAGTCTTGTACTTGATTATAAACGCGAACAGTTCACACAAAAAGGTTCACAAGTCACTAGTAACTTTTGGTCGTTTTACTTTCTTCGGATAGTGTCTTTGTTGGTATCTTCAATATATGACGTTATTTATCAAATTTCCTTCCACAATATCTCTTTATTTTGATGATATATACTTTTTAAATATTTTTATATGAATGTTTTTAACGGAGCCGATGCTAACTGTGGCACTATAGCGCCCTCTCTCCGGATCTCAGTTACCAGGTCATAAAATCCATTAAAAATGTAGGAATAATTCCAGCGCACCCTGGCGGCCGTAGATTACCATGTATTCTCGAAGTATTTATAGTCTGTGGCATATCACTTTTTACATCGAAAAATACTTTTTGGCGGGAACGCGAGCAGTGAAGTTGTGTGATTTGTTTTATTTTGTCTATTTAGTGTTTCTTCAGGTTTAAATGTGTAATAACGGTGGTTTATTAACTGTTTAATATCTGTGAAAGTGCACAAATGTGGGAAAATGAAACAAAGCTGCTAGCAACTAGCTGCTGGAACCCGAGAAGTTACGTCTAGACGTAACTTCTCGGGTTCCTCCAAAAAGTCCACTGAAAAAATCTCAAATCAAATCAAATCAAAAAAAATTTTATTCAACATAAATGAAAGTACATACTTGTTGAACGTCAAAAAAAAAACTACCGCCAATTCACAAGAACTAGCCTCCGTCCTGAGAAGAATTGGCAAGAAACTCAGCGGGCATGTCTTTTTTTTTTACATATGAAATTATTATTTATTTATTTTTTAATATTAGATTTTTTTTTAAATATGAATTTTTTACAATGAGTAATATAACGTAACAATTACTACAATATTGAAATGCCTGGAGCGAGCAACTCATTCCCACTTTGTGCAATCTTCTAGATAATCATTGACTTTATAGTAAGCTTTATTGCACAGATGTTCTTTATTAGTTTTCTTAAACCTATGTATATGTAGGTTCTGAACATCTTGTGGGATTTTGTTGTACAGGCGCACAGACAAACACCCGAATGAATTTCGTATCTTAATCATCTCTATCTCAGTAAATGACCACCATTTTACTGCGATTATATTTCATCCCATATCATCTCATTTCATTAAATTTCATCCCAGTTGATTAATGTCTCAAATTAATCATCTTCATTTCATTTCACTCCATATTATCATTTTTCATAAAATTAAGAATATAAAGTAAAATAAGACATGACTTAAAGGTCTTAGTTACCAGGTCATAAAATCTCTTAAAAAAAAAACATCGAAAAAGGACTTTTTGGCGGGAACGCGAGGAGTGAAGTTGTGTGATTTGTTTTATTTTGTCTATTTAGTGTTTCTTCAGGTTTAAATGTGTAATAATGGTGGTTTATTAACTGTTTAATATCTGTGAAAGTGCACAAATGTGGGATAATGAAACAAAGCTGCTGGACGTAACTTCTCGGGTTCCTCCAAAAAGTCCACTGAAAAAATCTCAGTAAATGACCACCATTTTACTGCGATTATATTTCATCCCATATCATCATGTAAATTGCTTATTCTTATTTATGTGTAAAGAAGCAAAATTTAAACTTAATTTACTTATTTTTTATTTCTAATAATTATTATTATATTATAATACTTTGTATTAATTTTATGTTTATTTGCAGAGATATGTATGTGTACATATATGTATATGTATTTCACTGGAATGGTACACCGCGCGTAGTTCGTTTCCAAATGATTCTTGTCCACCTGATGGTTGTCTGGAAGAGATCGCTTTTAGCGATAAGACCGCCAATTGTACTTTTTGTTTTTAATGTATCGCACTTGTATTATTTGTTTTTTTGGTGTACAATAAAGAATACTCTCTCTCTCTCTCTCTCTCTCTCATCTCATTTCATTAAATTTCATCCCAGTTGATTAATGTCTCAAATTAATCATCTTCATTTCATTTCACTCCATATTATCATTTTTCATAAAATTAAGAAAATAAAGTAAAATAAGACATGACTTAAAGGTCTTAGTTACCAGGTCATAAAATCTCTTAAAAAAAAAATACATCTAAAAAAAGTCAGGATCGAAATTTTTGAGCGAGCTATAGTTTGTGGTGATAAAATTAATAATTTCAAGTAGATTAATTGTTGTAATTGATATAACTAGTTAATATCAGTAAAATAAAGTTGTGAGTGATTGATATAATATACAATTTAGGTGTGGCGGGTAGCCATCATACAACGCAAGATAATTGACAGATGCCTGAATCTCGCTTATGACATTTTCAAGATAAAGCGCATATATACAAGTTCCGAACAACAACATTCGGACCGTCGGTCTACCGACCAAATATCACCCGCTCGGTGGAAGATCTTCCCTTTGTCGTATACCTACAAACTGGTGACCTGCGACGAGATGTGAACACGCAACCTTCTGATTCATCATCAGCGCATCAAGAACTTCGGCTACCATAATCCCCGCATTCTCGCAGATAAAAGCACGTCATTGACAGTCGTCCCACAGCAAGCCAGCATCGCAGCCTCAACAGGACCATCGCAGCCGACTCACCGCGCTTCCTGGTCCTACGGCACGCAACTTCACTGCCTCATCACGCCGCTGCAGTTCATCGCAGCCCACGACCGGATCATCAACGCTTGGGGTCACACATCTCCGCCGTGGCAGCTCTGCATCACATGGACTACGCACGACACGCACGTAATAACAATTTTATCTAACAACAACCTAAGAATTAGCAATTTAGTAATTCTACACTATATATTTGTTGAATTGCATATTGAAGCATAGTTCAAAACAGTTACTTCATCAGGAACATCTATCTATTGAGTAATAATAATACCATTATGTAATAATCATTGTATATTCATTTATTTATGATAAATGGCAAATAGAAACATTTTACATACATAATAATATTTATTTAATAACGTAATAATTATACTTATCTTTTAATTCACAATGTCCACACTTATACACAGTATCAAGCCAGAGAGAGAGCTCCGCACCGCCCGACGTCTCAACCGAGAATGAATCGAGATTGGTCGGCGCAGGGGCTTTTGTAGGCGGTGACAAACAACTATGCGTCATACTTGTTTGTCATCGCTCGAACGTTGGCTTTAATTTAAAATTGTATTTACTGCAATTATTTATAAATATATTATTACTTAATTTATTAACATTATTTGCGTTATATTTCTATACCTATACATAGGCATAAACTATCAATATATTATTACTTAATTTACTAACATTATTTGTGTTATATATCTATACCTATACATAGGCATAAGCTATCACGGCCATACTGACAGTACTTCGTCCTCGAAGTATTGTGTTACTATTTTATTTATAATATATGAGTAGGTATATGCGATTCATTAATCAACATAATATACATGGCACAGAAAAAAAAAGAAAGTAGTCAAAACATTTCAAACAAGTCGAATGAATCATTTGTATAGACACGATGGTCCCCTTTAAATAAGTAACAGAGTAATTTGCCAACTACATAGACATGTCGATCACATTCACCCGCTGCTTGTGAGATAATCGACACCAAATAGAAGGTCGACCAGCGGTACTCTGACTTCGAGTAATGCCAACTACATAGACATGTCAATCACATTCACCCGCTGCTTGTGAGATAATTGACACCAAATAGTAGGCCGACCAGCGGTACTCGGATTGAAAAATTATTGAGTAATGCCAACTACATAGACATGTCAATCACATTCACCCGCTGCCTGTGAGATAATTGACACCAAATAGAAGGCCGACCAGCGGTACTCGGATTGAAAAATTATTGAGTAATGCCAACTACATAGACATGTCAATCACATTCACCCGCTGCCTGTGAGATAATTGACACCAAATAGTAGGCCGACCAGCGGTACTCAGACAGATAAAATTTAAAGCCAAATATTTTTACTCATTCACAATATGACGTGAGTTTCTCAATTTCTTTTTGTACCATGTATATATTTTTAGTAACATTTTATGTAGGTAACCCATGTTCTTAAAAAAAAAACTAATTTAAATACAAAACATTATATAGTTGAAAAATAAATATAATCATCAAACAATTATAATCTTGAAATCTAAGAAATCACAAATTATCATCAACCCATTCTCCTGGCCAAAACCGTAATTTTTCCTTAGCGACAACTATATTCCTAACATTACCGTTGCCTTTCAGAGTATAGCGATCATTTGGAAGGATAGACTGAATTTCGTAAGGGCCCTTAAATCTAGATCTTAATTTATCATTACGCCTATGATCTTGGCTGACATAGACCAAATCACCTATATTGTATTGTTTATTATTCCGCCTAACATGATCAAATCGTTGCTTAAATGTTTCTGCTATTTTTTGTAGTCTCTGTTTGGCTATTTCACGATCAGCTTGGACGTCAATATTCTGGTGTAAATCCTCATCATTAATAATTCCGTTTAGATGAGATTGTACTATAGGTATATTTGCTTCTATACCGGTTAGTAAACGTAAGGGGGTGAAACCAGTCGATTTTTGTACTGTCGTGTTAATTGACTGCTGTACTTTTGGCAATACGTTCGGCCACTCTGACGGCTCCTCGCACATAGTGTTTAACATATTGACTACAGTAGCCACATAACGCTCAACCTGACCATTGCCTCGAGGTGTACCAGTAGCTATCATGTGGTGTTCGATATTCAGTTCTCTAAAAAGGTCTTTGATTTGATTAGAGCTAAAATTCGTACCACGATCAGTTATTACCAATGATGGTGTACCAAATAGTGTAACAGTTTCTCGGATAATTGGTATTAATTCTCCCGCACTTAGTGTTTTAAGGGGTTTTAAGAGACAAAATTTTGTGAAACCATCAACTAATAATAGTATGTGCTTAAAGCCTTCCGTGGTTGTTGGAAAAGGCCCTGTGCAATCTAAATGTATGGTATGGAATGGTACAGCAACTTTATCGATCGGATGTAATAACCCTTGTTTAGGACCAGAGACTCCCTTTTTCTTAACGCAAGTAAGACAATGGTTAATATATTTTTTGATAAAAGATGTTATCCCTGGGAACCAAAAATATTGTCGGATTTTATGTAAAACTTTATCGAACCCCACATGACAATTTTCATCATGAAATAGTTTTAAGATTTTTAATCTACATCCCTTCGGCACAAACAACCTCGGCTCAGCATCAGGACTAGTTTTATAATGTAATAAATTATTTTTAATTACATATTGGTTAGTGTCTAAGTTACCGGCTTGTAATTGCGACATTAGGGTCTGGGTTTCGGGGTCATTTGTTTGCGAGATTTTTAACCAAGACTCGGGACTTATATTATCGGCTTCAATAAGATTAACTTTAAAATAATGCTGCCGTTCTGAAGGAGCGGAAACAGGATTGCGACTTAGAAAATCAACATGACTGATGAATTTACCTTTTTTATACTGGATATCAAACTGAAAATCCTGCATAAAGGTCCACCAACGTGCTACCCTAGGTGACAAATCTTTTTTAGTCATGGTTGATTTTATTGCATTGCAATCAGTAATTATTGTAAATTTAATGCCAAGAAGGTATACTCGAAAGTGTTTTAATGCATTAAAAATGGCAAGTGTTTCTAGGTCATAAGAGCAGTACTTGGATTCTGCTGGACTTGTCCGTTTACTATAATAAGCGACCACCTTATTCACGTTGTCTGACTTTTGTAATAATATTGCTCCATAACCTATAGCACTAGCATCGGTGTGTAACTCTGTTGGACGCTGAGGGTCAAATATTGTCAAAAGAGGTTTGGAGGTAAGACGATCAATTACATACTTTCGTGCTCTATCTTGTTCAATGCCCCATTCCCATTTTTCGTTGTTTCTAGTCAATTTTGTTATACAAGCTGTCTTCGAGGCAAAATCGGGTATAAATTTCCTAAAATAACTACATAAGCCCATAAATTGTCGGACTTGTTTAACATTAGAGGGTGTTGGTGAATTTGCTAAAGCATTGGTTTTAGATTCACCCGGCCTAACACCTTCACGAGATATTTGTCTCCCCAAATACTCGATGCTATCTAGGAAGAATTTGCATTTCTTAAGATTAACTGTAAAGCCACAAGAGCTAAGTGCCGAAATTGTTTGTTCCAAATAAGATAAACCTTCTTCAATTGTATTAAACGGGATCAAAATGTCATCAATATACACCAAAAGAAATGGTAAATGGCCTACTGCCTTAGTGATAGCTCTTTGAAACACCGACGGGCCATTACAAATTCCAAAAGGCATTTTCGTAAATTCGTAATGTCCGTCTGGTGTTACAAAGGCGGTGTATTTAGTGGAGTTACTGGAAATAGGGATTTGATAAAAGCCATTTTTCATATCTATGGATATATAATACGTTGAATTTCCCAATTTATCTATTTGATCTTCAATGAGCGGGAGAGGATATCGATCCTTTTCTATTATCTTATTTAACGCTCTATAATCAATGCACATTCTATCGCTTCCATCTTTTTTTTTAACTAAAATCATGGGACTAGCGAAAGATGAATTACTTTCTTTGATTATTTTTTTATTCAATAAATCTTCCACTAATTCTTTAACCTTCTCTCTTTCTATCGGGGCTAATCGGTATGGCCTGTAATAGATTACCTCATCTCTTTTTAATTTTATTTCAAGTTCACCAGTCTTTACATGACCAATATTGTCCAAAACAGAGGGGTATTTTTGAAAAATAGCCCTTATCCTATCCTGCAGCTGATGATCTAGACTGTTTATCGCACCTGAGAGTTCCATTATACTATTAAGGTTAACGTTTTGTATCAAATTTACGTTATAACTAGATTTCGTAATACTTTTTCGCACTAATCGAGAACCTAAATAGTCGGTCACTAATGCAATGTCGGGATGTTGGATAGCATTTCTGCCAATCAACAGACCGTATTCAAAATCGGTATCCGTAATGACAAAAATATCTAGTTCGATACACAATTCATCAAATTTAACAGGAACTGTAATTTTGGCAAATACTTTCAAGGTACCTTTGCCTATCCCGCAAAGAGATAAATAACATGGGTTAAAGTGGACGCCAAGACGTTCTGCTATAGATTGTTTGATTATACTACAGCTTGATCCTGTATCAATAAGTGACTGAATTAAGACATTATTAATATGTACTGGTGTTAAAACTAATTCGCTTTGTCTAAAAAATTTACTTCGTTATCAATTTTAGAAGGGTCCGTTTTGGGTTTATATCTACAGTAAGAATCTAAATGCCCGGGTTTTTTGCAATAAGTACAAAATTTTCTTTTTTCATTATTTGATCCTTGTTCTGAATTAGGTTTATTATCTTGGGTACTTTTTTTACTGTAACATTGTTGTTTGGTGTGACCGATTTTACCACAGTTAAAACACCTTGTGTCATCGGGTTTAGAATCAGTCTTAAAGCGCTTAGAGGGTTGCGCATTGTAAGAGTCTTTACTGTCTATTGGCCTTTTTTTTGTTTTCGCGTAAGAAGTAAATAGGGCAATTAATTCTGAAGTAGTTTTAACATTGCTGTTAAACGAAGCCATTTTTACATTAACATCGCATATACTACCACAGACTAATTCAATCAATTGTAATTCCGTAAATGTAATTTTTGTATTCTTTAGTAACCTAATTTTTTCCCTTGCGTACTCGCAATAAGAATCTGCAGTTTCCGACGTGTATAGTACTGCCTTATGAAGTTTTTCTGCTAGATTCTTTTTCTCAGGGTATAAAGCTACCAGCTCTAAACGTAAATTGTCCCACGAACGACCCTCAGCCGGGTCCCATGTTTCAAACCACAATAAGGCGGATCCCTTAAGGGCCTTACCAGCTTTGGCGACTGTTGCGATGTTACTCCATCCAAACTCTTTGGAGAGGGTTTCAATATTGTTGCACCATGATTCAGCACCAAGGTCACTTTTAGCAGGATCAAATACGGGCAGGGCGACCTCGCTGTCGTTCTGGCGGGAACCGGAAACTGCGTCTTTGATGGCCTTCAGAAGCTCTTGTAAGATAGGTAAATCCATCTGGAGTTTTAAAAGAAAAATATTAATCAACAAGCTAGGATTATCGAATCCCACTTCTGATAATAACAATTTTATCTAACAACAACCTAAGAATTAGCAATTTAGTAATTCTACACTATATATTTGTTGAATTGCATATTGAAGCATAGTTCAAAACAGTTACTTCATCAGGAACATCTATCTATTGAGTAATAATAATACCATTATGTAATAATCATTGTATATTCATTTATTTATGATAAATGGCAAATAGAAACATTTTACATACATAATAATATTTATTTAATAACGTAATAATTATACTTATCTTTTAATTCACAATGTCCACACTTATACACAGTATCAAGCCAGAGAGAGAGCTCCGCACCGCCCGACGTCTCAACCGAGAATGAATCGAGATTGGTCGGCGCAGGGGCTTTTGTAGGCGGTGACAAACAACTATGCGTCATACTTGTTTGTCATCGCTCGAACGTTGGCTTTAATTTAAAATTGTATTTACTGCAATTATTTATAAATATATTATTACTTAATTTATTAACATTATTTGCGTTATATTTCTATACCTATACATAGGCATAAACTATCAATATATTATTACTTAATTTACTAACATTATTTGTGTTATATATCTATACCTATACATAGGCATAAGCTATCACACGCAACATTCAAGCTCAGTCTCGACTCACCGCAGACTTCGAGCAGCCCTGACGACATCCACGCAGCATTCAGCTCAGTTTCGACTCACTGCAAACTTCGAGCAGCACTGGCGACACGCACGCAGCATTCAAGCTCAGCCTCGACTCACCGCAAGCTTCGAGCAGCACTGGCCCTTGCAAGCTAATCTCAGCACGGAGAACGCTAACTAAAAATGACACGACCTCCAGTCTCGGAGGGGAGTGATGTGGCGGGTAGCCATCATACAACGCAAGATAATTGACAGATGCCTGAATCTCGCTTACGACATTTTCAAGATAAAGCGCATATATACGAGTTCCAAACAACAACATTCGGACCGTCGCCGCGTCGGTCTACCGAGCAATATCACCCGCTCGGTGCATAGATTATACAATTAATATATTCGAGATAGATGCGCAACTCTCATTTTTATTTTTGCTTTAGTTAAAGCCCGGTCCAGCAGGCGTCGCTACGGTCGATTATTAGTCTCCCTACCCCCCACCAGGTGGCTTTTTTAGTAATTTTAATATTTTTAATAACTCTCTTTATGAAAAAATCTTATCATTTAGAATCGCTGAAATTCCCGGTAGTACTTATGAGATATTAAGGAATGTTTGATTGTGTTCAGCATTCTAATCGATAAGATCTTTTCATACAGAGAGAAAACAGTTTTTTAAAATAAAAAGCTGTAATTCTCTGTAAGCTATTTAATTTCCCTATATTACAAACAATTTTCTGTTAAAAGATTGTATGAACGTACAATTTTATAAAATTTCGAATAACAATAACTCCTCTAGATTAATCCTACTAGCGTACTTATTAACATTAAATCGAAAGTTATCTAAAAGTTAATTATTTCTTTATTCTTTATTTGTACACACTGTTAATAAAATACAGTAATTGGGATAAGATATAAAAAATGGCGAGCTTAACTCAACAATTGAGTTATCTACCAGCTAACCGTTCTCAAAGAAGGAAAGCTTTACATTAGTGGGTAGATGAGTACAATCTAATTAGCAATAAAAATAACAAAAATAAACACTAATACATAATATCAAACTATATACATGTAAGGTTGAGGGTAGACATTATTTTGTTAAACACCAAGTAAAAGGAGGTCACTTTTTGATTCCTGATTTAATCAACAATATGATAACTTAATTCACTTTCACTTATCCAATCTTTAACCAGTACGTACAACAGTCACTGAATCACACAACGTAACAACGTAGTAAGTGCACCGGGCAAACGCAGTCGAACGAATGTTCATTTCAAGGCACGTTCCGCCTTTTTATACTAGCCGGCGCAGCTGGCTTATGAGTCACTTCTGTTGCAGCTGTTGTTTACGAGTGGAACGACACGGCCGGCGCACCTTGCTTGTGTGAGTCACTCCTATTGCACGTGCTATATAACATAAATATCGTTAACGCCGTCACGGCCATACTGACGTGCGCTCGTCCTCGTGCGCGCATTCTTATGGTATGTCTGTGAACAACAAACGTGTTCGTTCATCCTGACATTAACGGATGCTACTTAAAACGTGGTCTATGGTATTAACAATCTAGTAGGGTTCGGTTCGCATAATTCTTCAGAAAATCCTATACTGGCTATAAATAACCTTCAGACTGCTTACATACCTGGGCCAGTTCATTTAAAACTCTTCAGGTATGTAAGTATGCCCCTTTTAACTTAGACCGGAATTGTTATCCCTTCAGTTTTTCGAACTAGACCGGATAATGCTAGACCGAATCGCAATCCCTGTAGCTAATTGTTGTGGCTAATCTGGATGAAAATCCCTATAGCCAAGCCATTGGACCGGACAGACCATTCAATGACTTCAAACTTTTTTTTTTTTTTTTTTTTTTTTTCTCTTTTTTTTTTGCTAGTCCGGATTAACATCTCTCTAGCCACATACAATTCTCTTTTTTTTTTCTTCTTTTTTTTTTAATCTGCATGTACGGTAGCTTTTGTTAAAACATTTCTTAAACCAGAACATTTATACGGAATTTCTTCAGAAATAGTGCGAGACCGACCATCGTTTTCTACATTTCCAACACCTGCACCTGAGGTGCCTGAGCTTACAGACATTGTATCACTACCCACAGACTATGTTTGCTGTATCGCTATTTGCGGACAAAAATGTCGCTTCTATTGTCAGTGATAGAGTCGTCATCATTAAGATCAGTTTCATGAACAAGATTAATTAACCCATCTGTGTACGCCGTCACGTCATCGTCACTATAATTTTCAGAAATTTCTAGTAGGCCTGACGGGCCTCGAGGTATTTCACGTAAGTTTTCATGGGGAAATTTGTACACTCTATTAGAACTATTTACATGTCTCAATTTATACCTATCGTTTTCCATAACTGCAGTAATGTTGAAGGGACCTTTACATTTTCGGTCAACTTACGAAAACAAAATCCCCAGCGGAAAAAAGTTTGACTTTAGCTTTGCCTCGACTAAACCAAGGGATTATCACTCTGTTGAAACTTTAGATATTTCAAGTGAACTACCCTGAACGGTAAACATCTATTCTATTGGAGTAAACCCTGTTACTTGACAACGTGTACTATTAAGGGCGAGTTGAATATCCCCTAACTGCTCTTGCCATGATTGGTCCGAGTTACTTTCAGATCAAAGAGTGACTTGTTCATGAAACCTCTTACCATTGAATAAATTACTATGGCTTTGTTTTATAAGACTACATTCGGACCCTCAATGGAACATAAAGGGGAAGCCAAAACCACTTATCTGTAACACACTGAAGCTCTGGAACACACGTTGACGTCTCTGGTTGCACCTGCCACAGCACCTGGAGCAGTGTCGTTTTTCTTCTTGTAGCGCATGGAACACCCAGAAGCTACATGACTCGCATCACCGCACACGTAACAGCTGACTTGCAGGCGAGAGCCGGGCGCCCACGGATGAGGAGGTTGTTCAGGTTTTGCTGGAATATCGAAAAAAGTTTGAGAGCAGTATCTGTCGCAACACCCTTCGGCACGATGCCCAGGTTTTCCGCAGAAATGGCAGCTTCCACGGAAAAAAACTTCGAGAGCGTTTTGGTTCTTTATCAGGATCTTCGTTTTTTCTTTTGAGGGTAAAGCCACGTAATGTGTGAAATAGACGATTTTTTGTGGTAATAACGACAGAGTTCAATTCCCGACGGATTCTTTCATCACACTGCGACAGTATTGATATAACAAATCCGGTGGCTATTTGTTCTGGCACATTAGCGTCGGGAATCTTCTTTATAAGTTGCCATAGCCGGATACCGGCTTCAGCTGGTCCCTTTTTGCTTTCCATTTCAAATTTAATAACCAGGTCGAAGTGGTCTTGCATCATTAGATAATTTTGTCAGCATCTCTTTAATAGTAGACCAGGATATCTTACCAGGCTGTATTTTTGTGAGGCAAGTAGCAGCTCGAGCCTTAAGCGAATGTGTGAGAGTCAAAATTAAATCGACACCATCCAATACTTCAACTACTTTAAACGGCCCTTTAAACTTCGTATCTAATTTCGTTTGATTATGCTCTTCGTATTAATGTGTGGACGAGCTCACAGCCCACCTTGTGTTAAGTGGTTACTGGAACCCATAGACATCCACAGCGTAAACGCACCACACACCTTGAGATAGAAGTTCTAAGGTCTCAGTATAGTTACAATCGCTGCCCCACCCTTCAAACCGAAATACACCACTGCTTCACGGTAGAAATAGGCAGGGTGATGGTACCCGTGTGGTCGATGGCACTATACGGAGCACCCGTCTGGTGCCACGTCCTTACCCACGAGAACGTCGCCGCGCTGCGACGCCGGCAGCGCGCGATCGCAGTCAGAGTTATTCAATGATACCTCACAGTCTCCTACGAGGCGGCGCGCCCTAGCGCAAGTGCAGCCGGAGCACGGGGGCTCCAATATCGGCAGTCCGTGCTGGAGGCGTGGTCTCGTCGTTTGGCAGACCCGTCGGCCGGCCTCCGTACCGTCGAGGCGATCTGCCCGGTTCTCGCGGACTGGGTGGGCCGCGACCGCGGAAGTCTCACCTCCGGCTACCTGTGCAGACTCACAAGACATTTTACCACCATGCAAACTTCTTACCGCAACAAATCTTACCAGCCACCACGCAAACTACAATTTTACGGGTTCCACCTCTCTTACACGATGTTACTCCCACACTGAGGAAGCCAACCGCGAACACTTGTCAAGCACGCACAAGCACGCACTTCACCGGAAAAACCTGCATACGCCAGCGGAACCCGAACACCGCCGCATCGCCAGACACGAACGCACCGGACGTCTTATCTTACAGGTCACGACGACTTCAGATGTGTCAATTTTTCTTCCCCACGGAAACTTGCTTGCTTTCTTGTTTGCTTGCTTGCTTGTATCGTATGTATGTATCGAACGTGTAGTGTTATTGGTATTGAATCGAGTAGATTCTAAAATTTCAGCGACAATTCACAGTCTCATGTCCTGGTTTACTGTACTAGTGCCATGTAACTCTAGCAGTAGTCATTGGCTTAAAAACGATTCGTGTCGGAACTACCCACTCGTCATGACAGATCCATTATTGCGATCGAAGTTTCACTTGAGATTTGCACTTGCCTTAATTTCTTGCAATAGCTTGTTACGTGTTGTATTTCCGTTAGTAAATGCCATGTGATGAAGTCGACAGTCAAACTGGGCAACATGAGCCAGAACGTAAGATGTGACGATTTCTTCGTGGCTCAGATCTTCCATCGAGGTAACAGAGACGTTATTACACGACTTACGTATGCTGCATTCACGCTCTTGTGGCGTACCACTACTAGTATTCTGATCTGCATCATGTTTTTTTTTGCTGTACTTCGAACATGTTCAAACACGTCACGCCAGTGAGAGTAGAGTCCTGATCTCACTTCTGATGTAAGGTTGAGGGTAGACATTATTTTGTTAAACACCAAGTAAAAGGAGGTCACTTTTTGATTCCTGATTTAATCAACAATATGATAACTTAATTCACTTTCACTTATCCAATCTTTAACCAGTACGTACAACAGTCACTGAATCACACAACGTAACAACGTAGTAAGTGCACCGGGCAAACGCAGTCGAACGAATGTTCATTTCAAGAAGAAGAAGGGGTCGTCGTACCCCCTTTCGGGGGCACGGAACGGGCCTCGGGGCAAACCCCACTGCCCGGGACGAGCTCCCTGCCACATAGGGCAGGGGTGGTATGGATGCAGGAAGAACTAGGGTGAGGTACGCTGTTCGCAGCGCGCACGGCTGCACTACATCGACAAAACATATATACTTATACATAATACGATGGGCTGGTCTGCTGACGGCTCGATGCCCGTGGCGAAGTCACCCCGGCTCCGGCCGCTGTCCTCTGCTTCCTAATTGTAATTTTTTTTTTTTTTTTTTTTTTTTTTTTTTTTTTTTTTTTTTTTTTTTTTTTTTTTTTTTTTTTTTTTTCCTTACGACTAACTACTAACTAAACTAACTAAAAACTAACTACTCTACTATATACATAAGCCAGGACAACAGTCAGCAGCCGTGGGGCCCGCCACCGGCCCCATGCCGCGGCCCCGCCTCTACAAATCAGAGGGGGAGCCGCGGCACTAGTAAAGCGCTCACCCGCTCCGGGCTCCCCAAAAGGGGAAGACCATCGCGGGGAGGGACCGATTTAAACACTCCCCAGACGGGGGAGTGGTCCACCCAACGGGGGTGGGAAATGGGTCCCCATAAGGGGGCACCCCGACGATGTGGGGGAAATGACGAGTGTGGACAGCTCAGTCCCATGGGGGCACTCATTATGAGCACTCCCATATCACTCCGATTAAGCCGACTATCTTACCATAGCCGGGGGTTCCAGTAGCTCCCTTGGTAGCGCCAGACCATCAGGTGGTCTAGCGTGCAAGGGAGCTAAGTTGTGGAGATGCTCGTGGGGTCCACCGTCAGCCCGCTCGTAAAGATTACGAGCTAGCCTCCGGATGAACTCCTCGAGCGACTCCACATCCAGATCCCGGGCGATTACGGCATTACTGACGTAACGCCCTGCTCCGACTATCGTGCGAAGAGCCAGATTCTGCTGGGCCTGTAACTTCACCCGCGTGACCTGCGGGATGAGGTGATACCAGGCCGCAGCTGCGTACGTGATACGGGAACGGACATACGTCTTATAAATGCCGAGCTTAGTCCTGACCGGCAACCTGGAGGCCAACACCGGCCGGAGGAGGAATCTCGCGTAGCGAGCGGCCGCCAACGCCTTATTGGCGTGGGCGGTCATCCTCAAACTCCGGTCGATATCGACCCCCAAGTACCGGACGCTGGATCTAAACTCGACATTAGCGCCACGGAGACTGAGCTGTCCCGGGACGACTCTTGTGCGGACTGGACCGAAGAGAATAGCCGCGGTCTTCCCCACGTTGACCGCGACCCTCCATCGGTCCAGCCACTGGGGCAGTAAGTCCAATAACCTCTGCATCCTCGAAATGGCCGCAGAGGGGAAGTTGGATGACGCGAAGTAGGCGCTGTCGTCGGCAAACAGCGCCAACTTCACGTCGGCTTCCCACGCTTCGAGGTTGCCCTCGAGCGTGGGAATGTCGTTGGTGTAGAGAGCGTAGAGGAATGGTGCCAGGACGCTCCCCTGCGGAACTCCGGCCGTGACTGGGCGCACCGACGACTTGGCGCCCTCGACCGCGACAAGGAAGGATCTTCCCTCCAGGTACGACCCCAGCAGTCGCACGTAGGCGTGCTGGAGGTCCGTGTTCTGCAACAGCTTGTGGATCAGTCCCGCATGCCAGACACGGTCGAAGGCCTTCTCGATGTCGAGAAAGACTGCGGCCGTGTACTGGCGCGCGTTGGTCCGATCCGCCAAGTGATGCATGACGCGGACCAATTGCAGCGTTGTCGAGTGACCGCTACGAAACCCGAATTGCTCGGGTCTGAGAAGGATGTGCGGCGACACCCTTCTCAGCAGCAGCCGCTCGAACAACTTGCCCACGTGCGACAGCAGCCTGATCGGACGGTAACTGGAGGGATTTCTCCTGTCCTTGCCGGGTTTGGGCAAGGCGATAACCTTGCCCAATTTCCAAATTCCCGGGAAGTGGCCTGTGGACAGAATGGAGTTGAACAGCCGTGTCATATATGACACGACCGTTTCAGGGAAGTGGAAAAAAGCGAGGGAGGGAATACCGTCCTCGCCCGGCGCCTTGCGCCTCTTCATCCGCTTGATGATGAGGCGCAATTCGCTGGGAGTGATGAGATCACCATCTCCCAACGGCGGCATCGGGGAGGAGAGTAGGCTTGCTACGCTCTCTTCCACCGATTGGTGGAATGCGGCCTCTGAGGGTGCAGAGTCATTAGGAGCGAACTGCCGCTCCAGCATTTCGGCCAGGATATCGGCGCGGGCCTGAGCCGAGAAGCATCGGTTGCCCCTCTCGTCCACGAGTGGACAAGTCGGGGCAGGCCGATTTGAGAGCTGGCGACAAAGCCGGTGGAGGGATACTGAGGAGGGGTCCTCGCGGGCCTCCTCGATCCTCTCCTGCCAGGCATAGCCCCTAAAGGTGCTAATCTTTGTCGCCAGCTCCGCTTCCAGCTCATTAAGCTCGCGCTTTATCCTGGGACAACGAGTTGTCGCCCAGAGTCTCCTCAGGCCCCTCTTCCGGCGAATAATCGCCTTCAGATGGGCCGGGAGTATACCTCTGGGCCCGCCGCTGGGCACAAGAGTCGTCGCCTGGTCGATCGCTCCCCTGATGGAGTCAACAAGGCGGGTTGCCGCATCGTCGACCCCATCAGGGGTGTTGGGGTTCTGAATCACGGGAAGGTCGACTAGTCCTCTCTTGAAGAGCTCCCAGTCGACCTTCGGTCGTAGGGGCGAGGTCGCAACCCGGGTGAGCCCCATTCCCAGTGTCACCAGGACAGGGAGATGTGGGGTACCCAGGTCGTACAGTGCCTCGATCGTTACGGGGCACCGTAGCCCCTTGTACACACACACATCCAGCACATCGGGCTGATAGCGCGCGGCGGTCGGGATGTGTGTGGGTTCGTCGGGGCCGACCACAGAGTAGTCGCCCCTATCGGCATCTTCTAACAGCCGCCTGCCCACTGCTGAGTTAAGTCGGGAGCCCCACGCGACGTGCTTCGCGTTGAGGTCCCCGACCAGCAGAGCTGGGCGGCCGTCGTGATTCAGGGCCCGTCTTATGTCCTCAGGGTGAAATTCAGGCCCCGGGGGTCTATACGCGGCATAAATCCGCATATCTCCCCCCGAGGTGTGTACCCTCACACCGACTGACCTTGTCGATGTGAAGGACAGCAAATCCAACTGATCATGCACCACGTCCCGCCTGACGAGGGCCGCAGTGCCCCTGAACGGCCGCCCGGCAGGGGTAAGCTCGTCACGTCGGTACATGAAATAGTCAGGAATCCTGAACGCATCCTGAGGACGAAGCTTGGTCTCGCCCAGGAGAACAACCTCTGGGTTGTACTCCCGGGCGAGAACAAGCAGGTCGTTTTTTCGGGATCTTATCCCATCGGGGTTCCAGTAGATGATGCAAAGCTCCTGGCTAGCCATTGAGCCTCGCTATCAACTGGTAGAACCCCGACAGGATAGCCCCGATAGGGCTAGCGCCGGAGGCGATCTCGCGGATGACTCCGGAGATCACCTCGGCCAAGTTCTCCCAGAGTGCCAGCAGCCATGCAGCAAAACCGGCAGGCTGAGAGGCCTGTCGACCGCTGCGGCGCTCGCGCTGAGGGCGGGGGGGGAGGGGGGGCTGACTATTTAAGTTATCTAAATTACCTTCGGCCGGATGGGCCGAAGGCAATTGCGGGCTTGTTGTCGATAATTGGGTTGGTGGGGAGGCCTCAGAGACCTCCATGGTTTCAACATGGGCTCTCGATGGGGGATCCGGCACTATAGGCTCTGGTATGCCCCTTCTTGCTTTTTCTTCCTTTTTCCTTGCCTTTTTTTTCAATTTTTTGCGTCTATTCTTTTCCCTGTTTTTTGTTGTCGTAAGACCGCTAGTCGGGCAAGGTGTTTGTTGTGGCAATGGAGCAGCAGTAGTTCGACCACGGGGAGCAGGAGTAGGCTTGGATTTGGTTGTCTGCCGTGGTGGGTTGGCCTGTGCCATCAGTGTAGACGCCGATGGCGACGCCTCCACCACCACAGCAGACGGAGCGGAGTGGGAAGGGGGAGGGGGCTGGGAAGATTTCCCTTTCCCCTTCCCCTTCCATTTTGCTACTGGTTCGGATGCCGGAAGAGCTGCACTCCCGGCTCGAGGCGCCTGAGGTGCAGGAGGAGGGACGGTTACTCCCATCATCCTGGCCCGTTTGCGGTAGACCGCACACCGTCTGTCGACGGCGGAATGGTCCTTCCCGCAATTGGCACAGGAGAATGGGCCGTCTCTCGGCCTCGGGCAGTCCGCTACGATGTGCTCCCCGGCACACCTTACGCAACGGACCGCGCGATGACAGTTGTAGGAGGCGTGTCCGAAGGCCTGGCAGCGATGACACTGCGCAGGTCCTCGGGTTGGACGCCATCCTTCAATCGTCACCCCCGGCAGGTACAGCAGTTCGTTGACTGCGTACAAGCGGGCGAGACCGTCCTTCGAGAGGTGATCCAGGGCTACGTGAAACACGCAGCCCGGACGCCCTCTCTGGGACCTAATGCACCTGGCATATCGAGCCGGGAATCCCAGCTCCTTCAGGGCATTGACGATTTCTGCCTCGTCGGTGTCGGCAGGGAGGCCCCGGACCGCCACCTTCGAAGGCATCTCCTCCGCCAGGGCGTAACAGTACCATTTAATGGCACCGTCCCTGGCAGAGGCCTCCGACAGGTAGGCCTGGACCGCCCTATACTCCTCCACCGACGTCGGCAGGAATCTAAAGCCGGCGCCGAAGGGACGCACCGAGGGGGCGCGGCCTAGGCGCTCCCTTATGGCCGCCATGTGGCGGGACCAATTTGGAAGGGCCTCCACCATAATTGGCGGGTGTCGGCGCAGTACCTCCTGGGCACGACCCTTCGGCCTCGGGGGAGGGACTTGTGAGGATTGGGAAGTCCTCTGGGTGGTGGGAGCACCTGGCCTAGCTGCCATGGCAGCATAGGAGGTAGAAGGGATGGGATTGGGCTTTGGGACGTGTGGTCTGGTAGACTCGAGGTCCATATACCTGGTCGAATCCAGGTTACCCGCCGTGCCGCTTAGGGCGGGGGCACCTCGGGTTGAGTCTACCGGGATAGGGGAAAGCGTTGGGGAGGGAGAACGAGGAGGGGATCGTTGTTGCCTTAGGGCTATCCCTGTCCTGGCGGGAGCCCTAGGTTTCGGAATGGGTTTAGCTGGGATTGGACTCCCAGAGGGGGACGAAGATCTGGACGAAGAGGGAGTGACTGATTCTGTCGAGGAATGAGCTGAGGACGTGGTCGAACCATCCTCCCCCTCCGATCTGGAGGAAGGGCCTAGTCTGGGACGCTTGTCCTTATCGCTCGATGAACCTCGGTCAGACTCGGACCTGGCCTTCTTCCGCGGCCGAGAGGGCCCAGAGGGATCGGTCAACGAGGGAAGATTATCTTCCTCCGGTTCGATCCTCAGAGTCCTCTGGGCCGCGACCGAAGGCCCGGGCAGACTGTCCGTCCCGAGTCCCATCGAGCCTATACGAGCTGCTGGCGTTGGTTGGTATCTGCTTGATTGAGGCATCACCTGTCGTCCCTTGTGAGACGGGCCGGGAGTGCTGATGAGCGGGGGTGAATTTCCCCCAGACATGATATTAAGGTCTAGCAGGCTTAATTGGTCATTGGATCCCCAGGGAAATCAATTCGGTCAAACTGAATGTTTTTGTTAGTTACCGACCGACCATAAAGTTGTCGGTATTCAAAATAAATTGGTAACAATAAACAAAACTTGAATTTTTATATTATTGGAATAACTAAATTTTAATATTAAATAATAAGATAAAAGACTGTAATTTAAATGGATTAATAACTATTTATGGGTAATGATAATCAAATGTACATTAAAAGATATGGAGCAATAGTGGGGTCAGTGAGTATCCACCGCTATATACAATAATAATAAATGAATTCAAAAACTAAATATAATACTACTAATAATACTAATAATACCAATTCTATAAAACAACATTTAATTAAGTTACTATCAATCAATAAATGAATGAGAAGTATAATGTGTGTAAATATATATGTAATTATATCTATTCCTCTTTCCGGCCAACACGGACTACCCCAGCGTATGTCGACAGACCGGTGGCCCCAGATTTGACGGTTCCGAAAAAAATATTCGGGACCGTGAAATCCCCACCTTCCGGTCAGCCAAACCACACCCCGCAGCAACCCAGTCAACCAAGTAATTAAAATAGAATATAATTAAAATAAACTATAACCTAAACAAAATTTCATGAAACTTGAAGAACCTGTAAACAAAAGGATGGCGGGAACACCCTACCAGAACCCTACTAAAACTACAAAAATAACAAAAGGAAAACTAAATAATTAACTGTATCTAATAAGAGACCACTTAAGAAGGTCGGCCGGTATACCAGAATTTACTATCTACGTAAAATTAAATGCTAAAAAAAAATATTATGCTAAAAGTGGGTAGATATGAAAAAATTTTTATAAAGCTACAGCAGCGCCAATTATTTACACAGTACTATATTACAAAAATCTAAATTAATTTAATTTAATTTAATCTAAATTGTAAAAAAATAATGAATGAAACTAATCTAAACTATTCTAAATTTTAACTGAGCTAAACTGGTATTATAGGGGTTCCAGCGCCATCAAACCTTAATAACTAGACCAATTTACCGGGTTTAGCGACCGCCCCGCCTAACCCCGAGGGGTAGGAGAGGACTGGGAGTGACACAGGGAGGCCAGACTCGATGGCGCTAACGTTCGCCGGTTTTATATCCAAATAAAACGGCGACGCAGCTTTCACAGGCTGGTCGACACCTACCCGTATTAAACTGGTGTTTAAAGAAAGAAGTGTCGATCCACTTACCTGGTCCCGGGTCCCGCGTTTCACTGCTCGGAATGTCTCCACCCCGAAACAGCACCGCTAGATTCAACACACGCACTTTGGGCACACACTGACCGCACAGCACAACACAGCAAGGGGCCACTTAACTCCTTTGGAGCGTAGAAGGTTTATTTCCTTTGAGAAACTATCAGCTTGAGCCAAATAAACGAGTTTTCTAAAGGAACGGGCTAGTTCTTCAGGCTGTAAAATACCTACTTTCTTATTGCGTGGGTTTCTGCAATTATAAACAAATCGCTGCATGTAGGCGAATGTACGTTGCAAGAATTTCAATTTCGAATATTTGCTAAAATCGATAATTAGTGGTTGTTTGTTATTTTCATCGACGCCTTTATTTGTTGTGCTAACATGATCTTTAATTTCTGGCAATTCATTTATGTTAGCATTTCTCGACTCGTAGGACGGCCACAAAGATTCGTTCTGACTTAAAAAGGTAGGGCCCGTCCACCATATATCTAAAGTATCATTTTTGATTGTATCTACGCCGCGTGAAGCTAGATCAGCAGGGTTGAGGTGAGTGGGAACATGACGCCATTCCGAGTCGTTTGTTAGCTCTAAAATCATTGCGACTCTATTAGCAACAAAGGTTTTTAATTTGTCGTACCTTGCACCTAACCATGCTAAAGCTATAGATGAGTCAGTCCAGTATACCTTACGAGCGATTACACAGCGCAGGGCGTGTACCACAGCGTCTGCGAGCTGCGCGCCCAACAAACAAGCACACAGTTCCAAACAGGGGATTGTCGTGGGTTTAACACTAGCTACCCTGGCCTTAGCGCTTAAAAGCCTAACAGTGACGTCACCTTGTGCATTTGTAGATTTTAAGTAGATGCAAGCAGCATAAGCCGCCTGTGAAGCATCGCAAAAACAATGCAATTCAATATGACTAGGTTCCTTACATAAAACATGCCTAGGAATGCGTAATAAATGAAGATGCTTCATGTTTTCAATGAACAATAGCCATGACTGCCTGATTTCTTGGGGTGCTGGTTCGTCCCAGTCAACCTTTTCAATCCATAATTTTTGTATTAATATTTTAAGTTTGATTGTAAAAATACTTAATATTCCAAGAGGATCAAAAACTTTACATGATTCAGATAATATAGAACGCTTAGTAATTTTGGCATTGCTGCGATAATTTGTAGGAAAATGTATTATATCGCTTCTAGGATCCCAAACTACACCCAGCGTGTGAGATGATGAGCTAATAATAATATTTTTCTGAGTATTTTCATTATTTTCCAAAAGTGACGATAAATTTGAACGGTATTTCCTTAAATTAAAACACCCGGCAGCGAGAGCACTTTCAACTGATTTTTTAATATGCATTAACTCGTGTTTGCTATCACTGCCGGTCAGCAAGTCATCGACTACAAAATCGTTTTGAATAATTTTTTTTATCTTATTATCGCTGCATTCCTCGCCAAGCTGCCACAAACAACGAGTGCTTAAAAAGCTTGAACTTGTTAAGCCGTACGTGACGGTGTTAAGTCAGTGTTAAGTATGATTTTATTGGCTCTGTATTGTTATCGCGCCATAAAATCATTTGCAGGTCCCGATCACTCTCTTGCACCTTAATCATTCTATACATTATTTTTACGTCGCCTGACAGTGCATAAGTATACTGACGAAACCTGATTAAGATATTAAATAAAGAATCTTGAATATGTGGACCTGCAACTTGTAAATCATTTAACGAATAACCAGAAGTGGTTTTAGAACTTCCATTAAAAACGACGCGTTATTTCGTTGATTCACTAGTAGGGTGAAAAATTGGGTGATGAGGAATAAAGAATGATTGCTCAGGAATTAATTTACTAGACTCTGATAAATGGCCCAAATCTTTATATTCTTTTATAAAATGTGAGTACATTTGTGTTAGATTAGCGTCTCGTGTTAACCTTTTCTCTAAGGACAAAAATTGTTTTTTAGCAAAATTATATGAATTCCCTAAGCATTCTGGTTCTGCCAGTAGAGGGAGCTTCACATGGAAACGTCCATCCTCATCACGGTATGTATATTTTTAAAAATGATTTTCACACTCAATTTCGTCGGCAGTTAATATATTTTTCTTTGTAGGAATTTTCTCTAATTCCCAAAAATTTTTTAAATCATTGTGCAGTGAATCGTTGGACACAGTATCCTTGTCTGAATTAAATGACACATGATTACATTGTACGCTATTAATATTACTAGTTTTGTTTGGTACAAAAGGTCCGGACAATATCCAACCCAATTTTGATTTTAGTGCGGTGGGTTGATTTGGACAAAAATCTAATCTATCAGATTCAATTAAATGCCAAAATAAGTCAGCACCTATGAGCATATCTACTGGTGCAGAGTGATTAAAATTAGGATCGGCTAACTTAATGTTACTAGGCAAGCTACATATTGATGCATCGAATGTACTGTTAGGCAAATTACTTGAAATTTGAGGTAGCACAAAACAAGAAATATCTGCTTCAAAATCGGTTTGCTTTGACCTCAACTTTAAAGAACAACGTTGCATAGTATTAGATAAAGGCTGATTACCTACACCTACAATAGCGAGCCTGGATGGCTGAGGAGTCAAGTTTAATTCATTTTTTACCTTACTGGTTATTAAAGACGTTTGACTCCCGCTGTCTAGCAGCGCTCGAATTATTAGACGCTTATTTGAGCTTGAATTATAAACTTCTATTAACGCTGTTGAAAGCAATACATGGTTGTTAACTGAGACTGACATACACATGACATTGTCATCATGATCCCCCTCAACCTCATTTTCTGCTGTAGTTATGATCGCGTGTGTGTCGGAAGTACTTACAGCCTGAGAACCCCCCTTGTGCAACAGAGAATTATGTCGCTGTTTGCAAGAAGAACAAGGGCGTAACCATAGACTATACACTTAATATATTTGAGATAGATGCGCAACTCTCATTTTTATTTTTGCTTTAGTTAGAGCCCAGGACAGCAGGCGTCGCTGCTGTCGATTATTAGTCTCCCTACCCCTCACCAGGTGGCTTTTTTAGTAATTTTAATATTTTTTATAATTAACTCTCTTTATGAAAAAATCTTATCGTTTAGAATCGCTGAAATTCCCGGTAGTACTTATGAAATATTAAAGAACGTTTGATTGTGTTCAGCATTCTAATCGATAAGACCTTTTCACACAGAGAGAAAACAGTTTTTTTAAATAAAAAGCTGTAATTCTCTGTAAGCTATTTAATTTCCCTATATTACAAACAATTTACTGTTAAAAGATAGTATGAACGTACAATTGTATAAAATTTCGAATAACAATAACTCCTCTAGATTAATCCTACTAGCGTACTTATTAACATTAAATCGAAAGTTATCTAAAAGTTAAATAAGTCTAGATAATCAAATCATTCCATCTCAATTAAGTCATTCGTGCGAAATATAAACATGTCAGCTTTCCATTACAAACATAGTAGACAATTTGAATTAAATTTAATAAATTTGTTTCTTAACGTTAGCAGTTCTTGCTTAAAGTTGATCGTGACAGATCATGACCTTGTACGAAAATCTTACATCTATAAACACTACCTATGCTTCGTCATACAATAATTGTCATTTAAACTAGCATTGTAGAGATAATACACACACTAAAGTGAATACTAAATTATTCTTAGCATTCTTATAAACATTTAGAAATTTAAGAAACAATTAACCCACAATTGTTCATAATATGTGACATTTTGTTCTGCACAAAACGTTTTGTTACATAATTTGAAAAAAAAAAAAATGTTTAAAAAATGTAATAATGATTTAAAGTACTCTTAAATATTGATAGTTTGTACTTAATGACGCTTATAGAAATCTTAGACATGATTACAATAGTTATAGTTTTATTTCCCTTCTAATTTATTTCTAATCTGACGTTTCTGACGCTTTAGCTTTGGTAATACTAGATGAAACAAACAGCAGATTGAAAGAAAATCATCTTAAAGATAATTACATTCATTGCAAACCATTAGTTTGAATTTTGTTACAAAAGAAACTGATGTTCGTTACATGCAAATGAATTATAAACATACACATGCAAACATAAAATGTAAATTTATCTTTTAATCCAAATTAAATGTACATTAATATTACATCTAAGAAAGGGTTTCGAAAATTTTTATTGCCCTCAACGGCAGACGAGTACGCAGCCCGGCTCGTGATAAGTGGTCACCAGTGCTTATAAACTTTAGCGGTGCCATAGGGGTCGCTGTCTATCACTTAAGTTTTAATAAATTTTTAATATACTCAGTCACAAGCATATTGATTTCACAGAATGAAAATGTAAGAAACGTAATCATGTTTGGGCATTTTCGTTTATATCTGCTCATACAGAAAACACGACTTAGCTAATATATTCCACAATAATGCTTTTGAATTACCATTAATTAAAATCATCTTCTCGTAGAATTTACAAAAGGTTATTTACAAAAATTTATATCAGTATTTTCATATATTACTAACTTACTAATTACAACAACTATTCAAATGTAATATACTATAACTATAAGAACTAAACAACCTATTTTAAAACAAAATTGGTATCAATTTAGTTCATATGAACTATTTCAATTATTAATTTATAAATTATAAACATATTTAAAAAAAAATTAAGATCCCTTGTGAGTTCACATTCCTTGCTGAATCAGTTCTTCTTCTGAAAAAGAGAAACAAAGTATCTTAAGTATGTAACAAATATTGAAAAAATACGACCATGAAAAATTTAGTGTTAATCTAATCATACTTACATAACCTTCTGCTTCAAATATAGTGCATCAATCTTAATTTTCATGTTTCAGACATTTTATGTGCTCCTTATAATTTTTCCATAAAATTTTGTCATTATCGAACATTTGTCTACAAAAAATATATATATATATATATATTGGGTAGAAGGATGAACGTGGTCACAGGCCACTTGGTGTAACTAGGTTATCAAACACCAGAAAACAAAACGTGAATGCCATCATCTAACTTTGGATGTGAGATCAATTGTGCTGTATTTTATTTAAATAGGAAACCATGACTGCTTCCCGACAGAAATAAGCAAGATGGTGATACACATCGGTATAACTTTACAATATGCCCTACCTCAACCATTTATATTCCAGTCAGAAGTTGCAGTATTCTTGTATAGTAAAAATATTCTATTTTACCACCAAGAAATAAAAATGATTTATAATTATACTAACCAAGTTAATTTAACAAAATCATTTATTTTATATATTTTTTGTTATAATAATCTAAGGTTTCTACTTTCACAAGGTCATTCTTATCAAATTTCGAAATTTTCCCATGCAAAATACCATTTACACCAGTACCTACACCAGCTATATATTATTGATCAAATTTGGAGATCATTAATAAAATTAATTAATTTGGTTTTGTGTTCCTTACATGTAATAAAACTATAATCACAAGCGAGGTTAAGCGCAACAGCAGTTTTATGCTTTAAAAAGGATGATTCGGGAGAAAAAGGTAAACAGGCAACAATTGTATAATAATAAATACTGTTCATTAAATTGATAAAATTGTGATTGGGATAAAACAAAGATTTCTTAGTGCAATCAATCTCATAGATAAAAGAATTAATGTCTAAATTGTTTTCAGCTAAATCATGCATGCAGGCAGTACATCCAGTAAAAATCTTTGATTAACATTTTTTTATAATATATCCTGATACATATTTCTTTAATTCAGCATAAATCAAACAATCGCTACTTTTTAATTGACCCACCACTAATATCAATTGCTCAGTATCAATAGAATAATCTATTTTGAGAATGTCATTAGACTTCTGATTGAAAAACTTTGTAAAGATTTTCATTGGATTAGTGTTGTCTTTCTCACAATTCGCTCCTAGAGAATGAGGTGAACCAAAATTATTAATGAGCAATGTTTTAAAAGCACTAATAAATTGACTACAATTAGGATTAATATTTCTAAAACCGTTACTTCTATTACTACTAAAGAAATTCTCCAATGGATCTTGATTCAAATTTCTAGTTAGTAAATTGCAGATATTGTGGTATTGATTTAAAAAATGCCACAATTCTTTAAATACTTTGATGTTATGGATCCACTTTTGGATTGAAAGAATTGATTTGTGTTTAATATTTACTACATTATTTTTTATAACACCTGATTTGAATTTAATAGACTCTAATATAGGCAGTAAATCATGCCATAAATTAAAATGAGGAGAATTTCTTTTTAAGCAGTTTTTGTATTGTTTTGGAGAATTTTGATAAGAATGACAATTAAATGAATCAAATAATTTGTCAAATTATAATTTGAGCTCCTCTAAAATTCTGAAAAGAAAAGTGTATAATTCAAAATCAAATATACTTGACAAACTATTCAAATATGGGTTTTAGTCATGAATAATTTTATGTTCAGTATTAGAGTAGTTTATTAAAAAATACAGATATTGGCACCTACTTCTGTATGATACACTTTCAATTTTTGTCATATTATTCATACTTGAAGTCGGCACAATTCCACTCAACAACTGTGGCTGATCAATTTCGATGTGAGCTGCATAATTTTGGTCTGAAATATTTACAAACAAATAAATTAATATTGTTATAAGTCTATTTGATGGTAGTATGAAGCACTTTTCAAAATGTCTGTTGCAAAGGCGAATGTTGTTATACATATATTTTTCACTGTTTTCCTGAGATTCTGCACTTAGTACAGATTTCCATTTATTAAATCTCTCAATTTGTTCTATTATCAAACTTTGTGGATTCGCAAATGCATGGAAGGGACCTTCAAATACGTAAAATTAAGAAAATATGTTTTTAGTAGCTAGTCTTTAATTGATCATTCCAAAAAGTTAGTTCCGAGCCCACTTGACAATAAGCATATAATACGCTGCGTTGCAAAACATAAATGCTGCCACCCACTCGAGACGATTATCTTAGATGTTATTGGGTGTTAATACGAGACTTAATAACGACTGTTTCGATCGAAACTTAACATAATAATATGATAGCTTGGCAACAGAAATAGGAAAGACCATTAGTTGGTGCTATTTCATTCAAATAAATAATTAATAATATTTCTGTTAACAAATGATATAGCGGGAAAATAGTGCAAACTCACCGTTACCAAGGCATCCGAAATAAAATTTCATTCTCGATCTTCGAGGCATGCTGACTATTAATAATAAACTTTCTGTAAGTAATGAAAACAATATACACAGGCATACGAAACTATAACGAAGAAAAAGTATTGGAGCCAAGTTATGTCTAAAGAGAATTCGAAACAGTTTCTTAATGCCTAATCGTCTAATATTTTCACAAACTAAAAGTTGCTCCAAATTGATACTAAATCGTAAAATAGCTCACAAACCGAGACCAAACCAAAAACGATTTAAAAAATTAAAGCGTCAGATACGCCATTTTGAAAACTACAAACTACTACAAAGTTGCCAATCCAAAGTAAAATATTTCTAAAATTTGGTTTTAGTAGCAGTTTATTTCCATGATACTGTTTATTTTCCTAACAGAAATATCATTTAATGTAACATAAGACATTTAATGTAACAGGATTTTTGTTAAAAATAAAAAATATTGATAAGTACGGTTTATGTTTCTAACATATATTTTTTTTGTTTCTGAAATAATTCCAACTTCTACCAACGATAGCATTTTTTATTGAGTCAGAACTCGTATCTGCCATCTAGTGAGTTTATTAGATCATTAATGCCTAAACGTTACAAAAATGACGTCGCCACAGGAGTAAGATGACGCTAGTTGTATGTTATTTTCCTTGGTATGGGAGTTGCACCCCCCTGGGCGTAACCTGCATTGACGAGAAGAGTGACCTTTGCGCAGACAGTTGAAGCACAGCTTCAACCGCACCACATCGGCGATACGCTCGTCAACCGGCTTTCCAAGGAACGAATCACAGTCGTACAGGCGATGGCTGCCGTTGCACAGAACACACGCCACAGAAGAAGACGCAGACGAGGCTGAAATTGCAAAGGATTTTGCATGAGACCTTTCAAATTTATGAAAAGATGAATTTGTTTCTCCTTTAAAAGTATTGGCTTGTCGTTCGGGCTTATTATTATGACGTATGGATTCTAGAACATCCGAACGGCCTTTTAAAAACTGAAAGAAGTCATTTAAGGAGGGACTTTCACTAAAAGTATTTTTAAATTCTTCTGTAGTGTGCAGCTCACCTAACCTTATATTTGTAACTGCACACACTAAATTACAACAGTATTACATGAATTGTCGACTTGAACAGTTCTCTTTTATTTCACCTACAACACTCCAATACATGGCGACCCTTAGCCAGCAGTTAAAATTTTACAACATACATAAATTACGAGAGTAGCTGAATAAATTATGAACAAATACAATTATGAAGAATAGAAGTTTGTGAAGACGAAAAGAGGAAAGAAGATTTTCAAATTACAGAAGATTGATTTAGATAAAGCGATGAAAACAATATCGACGGCGGAAAGCGAAAACGTCGTCATTCACAAAAACGGAAATATTCACCAGAGCCAAAAAACTTTTACACTTTTTTTCAAAAAATCATAACTACCGTGTTTTTTAAGTTAGACTCCAGATTTTTGGATATTAGGCTTGTTATTTTTTTTTTTATAATGTTCTAACTCCAAAACTTATTCTAACAATTATTTGCCAAAATTTTGTTGACTACGACTTTTTGAACTATATTTACAGAATGTTAAAACGCTGTAATTGCACTATAGAGCTGTATGGAGTTGGGTTAAATGCATTTTTTAAGGAAAGCGAAAACGCGGTAAGCAGCGGTACTTGAACTAAGGCTGCCAAACTATACGTTGTGAACGTGGTTATTCAATGAAATTAATCTCTTAGATATGGTGTAAACTAAAATAACAGCCGATTCAGGACACGACAAATGTTAACTACACGTAAAAAAAAAAAAAATTTGACAGAATATTAAAACGTAGAGTTCAATAAATAATTTACACTACAATTTATATTTGAAATATTTATTGACAAAAAACATAATAAGCTTAAAAATTGTTAAAAACATTTATAAATAAGTAGTTTACTTAATTAACTTAATTGTCTTTAAATGTAACAGGTCTCATATTATTTTTACCAACACTATTAAAAATACTCTCATAAAATCTATAATATTTGTACCAGTACAGTAAGCATTTAAATAAAAAAATATTGGTACATCTATAACAAAAGTAATTATGTATATGAAATAATGAGCTTAAAACTAAATGACAAACTTAACTATCCTCAAAACATATTTAATCATCTTCCTCATCAGTGTCAGGTAAACAGTCAATAACTTTTGTACTGGTTTTTAAGCTCAAGTATTCTTTTGCGAATCTTTCCGGAATCAAATTTTTATCAATCATTTTCTTTAAATCTGTATATTTTTTTTGCGAAATTGGCAATTTTGAAGTATACAAATTTTGTTTTGGAATGACATTATTCAAAGGACCTAATTGAATCTCTGTAGCTTCTGTACCTGGTAACATTGATGTTTTAACAAACATTTTGTTAGCATGTTTTTTATGAAAAGTAACGGTACATATTTTCGAAATATTGATGGTTTGATTCTTTTTGTAAGTACGTTCTACAATATTTTCAAATCCCAAAAAGTCTTTACCAGTCATTACATTCACAACGTATGGCTCTGGATTTTTTCTAGCTAACTCCATAATGGTTGGCCATTGTGACGGTGCCCAGACTATTGTTTTCTTTAGTGAATTTTCTATGGTAGCATGCATGCTATCAACAGGCATATATGTATGTCCTGGAATCAAATAATTTATTTGAATATTGTTGATATTCTCACAAATCGTTAATGCATATCGCAACATAGCTAGAATACTTTTATTTTTATTTTGTCCAAAACAGGAGTCGCAGTACAGTATCACTTGCTTCACATATCCGCGTTTGTCGACATCTTTTAGGTACGCTAGCAAACATGTTGCTATTTCATTAGCCCCCCTTTTAGCGTCAGCTTCTGTCCAGGTATTACAAATTCCAAGTTGTGTATTGCTTTCGTAAATTGTGAGGTTATAAACTGAAAATTTTCGTGTGTAATAGAGTAGCATGCTTTCACCGTGAGGGGTGTTCAAAACTTTCTGAAGATCGAAGCTGGCACATACCGTTCCGTTGTCTATTTTATTCAGTTTCTGGTGAAATACGAATCTTTTATATGATTCTTCTTTTTCCTCTTGGTGTTTCATAATTATATTCATTTCTTCTTCAGTTTTACAATCGTAGCTTTTAGCAGAAATGCACAAGACACATTTATCTTTTTTAGGGATATGAAACCCAATGTTAAAATATTTATGAAACCAAGCAGAAAATACTTTAAACGACATTGTTTTCTTGTTGGGGAAATGGGCTTGATACACGCGATGCAAATTCGTAATGTTTTTAAATTCTCCTGGTAGATATAATTTCGTTGAGTCTCTCCGACAATAATGAGATGGCAAAAGAGGTAAACTAAGAATGAAGTCTTTGGCTTCTTCAATTATGACTTCAGATGTTTTATTTCGACCCCCGCCGATTTTTCCACGACAATCTTCTTTTGCAAAACCATCAGTCATTGTAACAAGCGTATAAAGAATAAATCTTTGTGTTATGTCTAATGTAGAAATTAGAAATTGTTGACATACTCTGCGTCTACCTTCGCCATCATTTATAAAATATTAATATCTCTGAGATTTACTGGACGAAGTATTCTTTGTAGGTCTTTTAATCGCCTTTCTTATAGCACACTGGGCTATCCAGTCTTTTCTTCTTTGGTAGCTATTCAAACCCCAAAAATGCGTAAAGAGACTATTGCGACGCTCTTTGGAAATCTCTTTACAATTATTTATGCAGTTAGTTTTAGCACATGGATTGGGTTTTACATGTTTCTTTTCAATTATCTCGCCTTTTGTATTGAAATATTCTTCGCCTTTATTTTTTCTGTAACGATTTTCTTTTTTGACGTGTGCTTTACATTTACTTTTTTCTACTTGAAGTTGGTGTTCTTTTTCTACATCTAGGATTTCTTGATGCTCTTTCATTGCCAGTTTCTTACTTTTTTTTAATTTCTTTTTCGTTTTATTCTTATCTGAAAGTAAATTGCATAAAAATATTATAAAATGCTTTCTAATCAACAAGGTTAGCACATTAGTAGGTATATTTATATAATAATGTGTTAAACCTTGTAGATAATTATTATGTCAAATTATATTTTATTAGGTACCTTTTTTGGAATAGTTACATTCAGAATCACTTGAAGAAGCTGTTTCTTCACTGAGCTCTACATTCGATTCTTCCGATGGAAAAGCTTCGTTCAGCAACATGATATCAGGATCATCCTCAGCTACAAAATCAATATAAGATTTATTAAAATTGAGTTTCCTTCTTGACCTTCTACTAATACTTTCTTTTTTCATTATTTTTCCAGTTGGTGCTGGTGTGGTTGATTTTCGGTAATTTTTTCCTTTATTAATTTTAGTTACAGTTTGAGCAGATTCTGAATTAATGAAGGATTCTATTTTATCGGCATTAGCATCATTTAATATAGCCCCCTTCGTTTTGTTAGCTGGTAATTTGTTATGGTTGTTGTCCTTGAAATCCTTTTCGAAATTTTCTTCTTTATTTGAAAGCTGCCAATCCAATGTTGCATTCTTATTTTCACTACTTTTTTTACTTTCAACGCATACCTCAGCTGTGAACACATTAAGTGCTATATTGCTATCGTCGCAAGTATTTAAAGAAATTGTTTCTTTATTTTTGTTGCTGATAATCTCTTGTTCTTGATTATCAATGCAGTGTTCAAAGTTAAAATTGTTTGTGTCCGATGTAATACACCCTTGAATCACATCAATGTTAATGTCATCCTTGTCTTGGCTTTCATTTAATTTTGGAGATATTTCTTTAAAAAATTCAGCCGTGGCTTCTAAATAGTCTTTTGGAATTCTAAATGTAGGTGTCAAATTTTCTAAAACGTCTTTGGGTCTATGGTCAGGAGTTCTGACAATATCTTGATTATCTGATGTACTTTTAAGCTCATCTGGTTCTCCGTCTTCATTGTTATTCATGTTGTCTAGACTACGCATAAGTACTAACTTTCCATCTATTTTCCTATATACATCTTGTTGAAGGATTTGGACTTTTGACTTTTTTGGAGGGTTTTGAGGAAAACAATCACCTCTCAGCTTGTCACGCCATATTCTTCGTTTGTCCGCCATCTAAATAAAAGTAATTTTAGCAAAACTTAGATAGATAGATAAATAGATAGAAACACTTTATTGCCAAAAACTAATTCTACAGATTATTAAAGGATTAGGAACTAATCATTGTTTAGAAGTGTCCTATGGAGTGAAAAATAAAATAGCTTGTATATGTCGTCCTTATCATAATGAACTTTAAGTTTGTTTATATTTTACGTAAAAATTAACGTGAATACAAAAGTATTTAAAATCGGTATCAGTTTATATAGAAATAGACGCTAGGTAGGTATCTACATGAAAAACTTATATAGTATACATTCATACAATCTTATTCACTCACTAAAGTGAACCTGTGTCATAAAAATATTAGTAATATTAATATTTTTATTATCGTAATACATTAACAGCATCGTACTCATACTACCAGTATTGCAATTATTCTTACTCCCATAATACGTAGTATTTATTAGAACGACATACGAGAATGAGTACCTATTTAGCAAAATATTAGCATCCTACTATGCATTACAGGAAAAAATGCGAATATAATAATATAGTACTTACTTTAGTTTTACGTAATCACACCCACTATTTGAAATTATAAAATCACTTACAACATTTACCGCCACTCGCTTAGGCTGCTCGATGTCTACTGAGCGGCGACGCGATCATCAAATAACACCGCTTCGCCTTCGATCAAACGGCGGTAAATCGATGAAGTTTTAAATCTGCATCACTATAAAAATGGTGTTTAACTGTATATTTACTTTAAATAAGACAACGTAAATGTCGTAAGTTCAATAGTAAGAAGACTCGATCCTTATACCACTACCCGCTAAAACGTAGTTAGTGCGCGATAAATAAAAACACGAGCGAATAAAACGCGGTAGTCCGCACTGGAGCCAGCATTACTGATGGCGTCATCAACATGCATCCTTTTATACGGAAAACAAATTGTTGTAATCGACGTAGTATAAGTTATTACTTGTTTTTTCTGTAATTTACAGCCTTTTTGAATGCAGACATATAAGTTAAAACCTATTTTTTCAAAATGTTAATTTATAACCTATTCATCGTAGAATTACATAACCCGGACCATATGAAGCAGTTTTTTTTTCTGATTCGAATAGTGCAATAATAAAAAAAATCAGAAATTGTAGACTACGACCTTTTCGCTTTCCGCCGTCGATATAAGAACACAGAAAAGGGTGTTGCTGCCGGGAGCCGGGAGAATGCTCAAGCCTTATGATGAGAGGATATGCAGGGCGCCGGGAGATAAATTGTACGGGTCCGAGGTGGAGCAGCTAGGAGTCAGTTCGAGTCCAATGCTGAGGAGTTCATTCACCCATGCTACGTAAGACGTCATGACCTACTTACACGTTGACAGTAAATACGTGCTTACTGCAATGTAAGTTTTTGCTCTGATATTGTATTTTTTTTTACGTTATTTTAATGTTCTGTATTATATGTTATTATTAAGTTCATGCGGAATTTCTTTATATTCAGTTTAAAGAAATTATGTCACAACAATTGCAAGATTTACATGCTAATTTAGAATATTTAAGAGAATATATAGTAAAACTTGGTCCAAATAGGCGTACAGAGGATTTAGGTTTTAAAAAACTAGAGGAAGCTCAAAAAGAATATAGTAAATTGGAGTGTATTTTGACTCAGTTGAATCAAGAAATTCAGGATCAGAAATTAGATAAAAAATCTTGTGAGATTTTCCAAACATTAATTGATGAGATACGGCATAATTTTAAGAAAATAAAGAGTTTATTTTCTTTGAGAGATAGTAGTAGTCAAACTAGTTCTAAAGATTTGATAGAATATTCTGATTGTGCTACAAAAATGTCAGACTCATTTGATATTAAAACTGCAATTTCCCTGTTGCCGGTAATGAATGGCCAGGAGCAGGTGACAAATCAACTTATCGATGGTATTCTTCTTTATAGTTCGCTCATCAATGATGACAGTAAAACTAAATTAATAGATTTCGTATTAAAAACACGTCTCTCACCTAGTGCAAAACTGCGCCTTAAAGCTAAGTATACTGACATCGAAAGTTTGGTAGGAGATATTCGCATTTATTTGTTACCGAAAAAATCGGCTGTAGCATTACAAACCCAATTATTTAGAGTTACTCAAGGTCGTAGGACTATAGAAAAATTTGGTTCTGAGATTGAGGAGTTGTTCGTAAATCTCACGATTGCTCAGGCTAACGAGAAGCGCGATGCATATGAGGTATTGCGTCCTCTCAACGAGAAGACTGCAATTAAAAGGTTTAGCGATGGTTTGGCCGACAGACGGCTCAGCACCATCATTGCCTCGCGACAATTTGCGTCCTTATCTGAAGCTATTACAGCTGCTGTAGACGAGCAATCTATGTCATTCCACCCACAAGAGCAGGTTATGCAATTTAGAACTAACCAAAATGTTAAACGCGGAAACTACAGAGGTTTCCGAGGCCGAGGAAACAGCAATTTTTATAACAATAAGACAAATTATAATCGTAACTATAATTGTTATGAAAATAGTACAGGTCAACGAACTTCACATATCGTAAATCGAGGTAAACACTCAGGCGATCAACGCCAGCGTCAGCATTTTCGCGGCCGGCCGATAAATAATCAGCGTGTACAGCATAATACGCAAGAGTCCAATGTCCAAGACAACTTGCGCAACGATAACGCAAATAATTATGACAACTTAGAGTTTTTTCGTACCTAAGCAGTGCACTTATTCGATTTTTTGTTATAGTAATTTTTGTGTAATTAAGTGTCAACTTAAAAATAGTAATATCGATCTTAATTTATTAATCGATAGTGCAGCTAGTTTAGTAGAATTTATTGAATTTAGTAAAACATGATAAGATAATTATAAAAGGAATTAGTGGTAATTTAGAGTCTATGGGATATATTTATTTAAATATTGTAATTGATCATGTGAATTTTCATCAGAAATTCTACATTTTTGAGCATTTATCTTGCGCCGCAGAAGGTATACTAGGTCAGGATTTTTTCGAGCGATATAACGCGGTATTAAATTACAAAGATGGTACAGTGACTTTAGAATCCCAAAACGAGTCTGTTAGTGTTAATGTTAATAAAAGTACGTTTACAATTCCACCCCGTTGCGAAGTCATCAAATACATCCCGACGCCACAAAACTGTGATTGCGTCATTTTGTCAAAGGAAATTTATAAAGGCGTGTACACAGCAGGTGTAATATCGAAGCCACATAATGGACTTATTCCTGTTAGGATATTGAATACAACGGATAGTTCGGTTAATGTAAACACTTCAGAATTAACTATTAGTTGTCTAGATAAATTTTATGTTTGTAAGTTTGATGACGATTGTTTGTCGGTTGATAGAGTTAGAACTTTGCTCACTACTTTGCAACTACAAACATATCTGAATAAAGAGGAGCAAAGAAGCATTGAGAACATATGTGCCAAGTATGCAGATGTTTTTCACTTACCAGGCGATACGCTCACAACAACTAATTTAATAGAGCATTCAATCCAACTTAAGGAAAACGCGTCTCCATCATATGTCAAGCCTTATCGATTGCCAAAAGCATTGAAAGGCGAGGTACAAAAACAAATAGATGAGATGATTAAAAATGATATTATAGAGGAATCTATTTCAGAGTGGTCAAGTCCTATTTTATTAGTACCTAAAAAGACAGATAGGACAGGAGAAAGGAAATGCTCCGAGGATACCGCACCGTCTCCTTCGAGGCGGCGTGCTTGCTCGCCGGGGCGCCACCCTGGGACCTGGAGGCGGAGGCGCTCGCTGCCGATTACCGGTGGCGTAGCGACCTCCGCTCTAGGGGGGAAGGGCGCCCCGGCGAAGGAGTAGTTCGAGCGCGGAGGCTCCAATCTCGGCGGTCCGTGCTGGAGGCGTGGTCTCGCCGCTTGGCGGACCCGTCGGCCGGCCTCCGAACCGTCGAGGCGGTCCGCCCGGTTCTCGCGGACTGGGTGGGCCGCGACCGCGGATGCCTCACCTTCCGGCTAACGCAGATGCTTACCGGCCATGGTTGTTTTGGCCGGTACCTCTTTAAGATAGCCGGAAGGGAACCGACGGCGCAGTGCCACCACTGCGCGGACCGCGACGAGGAAGACACAGCGGAACACACGCTGGCGCGTTGCTCTGGATTCGACGAGCAACGCGCCGCCCTCGTCGCGGTCATTGGAGAGGACCTCTCGCTGCCGCGCGTCGTGGCTACGATGCTCGGCAGCGACGCGTCCTGGAAGGCGATGCTCGACTTCTGCGAGTCCACCATCTCGCAGAAGGAGGCGGCGGAGCGAGAGAGGGAGAGCTCTTCCCTTTCCGCACCGATCCGTCGCCGTCGAGCCGGGGGCCGGAGGCGGGAATACGCCCGTACGTCCCGGCCCCTGTAGATGGCGGCCTCCCCCCGGTGAAGGTCAAGGGGCGACCTGAGGGGGTGAGGCCGCGCGGCGCGCTACCAGCACTCTAGCGCGCTGCCGTGGAGTGAATAGAGCGACCGGTCGACGGTGTATCGCGTCCCGACCCGGCAGGCTGGTTCTGGTCCAGCGGGGTATTCCGGGACACCAGCGGCACCGTCTGGGCGGCCCGACGGGCTGCCGTACCGAGACGGCCGACGTTTCAGAGCCTTCGATTCGCCTCGAAGGCTCCGTCGGCTGGGCGTCCTTGGGGTGAGCCGCGCCGTCTGGTTGTAGTGTTGACCGCGGTAGCCCCCCTACCTCATCCGGGTTCTGACCTCGGAGGGGATCGGACGTCGGGTGTAAGAGTGCAGAGGAGTCGTTTAGTGGGTGGGCTCTAAAATCCTTGGGCCCGCGGTCTGCTCACAACACCATGCAGATCGTTGAGTCTCACATACCCCGCGCGCCCCTTTTGCGCGGGGACCTCGTAGGAGGTTCGGCCCTCTACCCGAAAAAAAAAAAAAAAAAAAAAAAAGGAGAAAGGAAATGGAGACTTGTAGTAGATTATCGTCAACTTAATAATAGGATACAGGATGATAAGTTTCCGTTACCTAACATCACTGAGATCCTAGATTCGCTATCAAATAACATCTATTTTTCAAAATTAGATCTCAGTCAAGGTTATTATCAACTGTCATTAGACGAAAAATCTAGAAAATATACTGCATTCACAACAGACAAGCAGTATCAAATGAAACGATGTCCAATGGGATTAAAGACATCCCCAAGTGCCTTTGCACGTCTTATGACCATAGCAATGTCAGGGTTAAATTATAAATCATGTTTCCTCTACCAAGACGACTGTATTGTGGTAGGTAATTATCTTGAAACGCACAACAAGAATCTCGTAAACATTCCAAAATGTTTACGAAAAGTAAATTTGAAATTAAATCCATTAAAATGTGAATTTTTGCGTAAGGAAATAGTTTATTTAGGTCACAAAATTACTTCAGAAGGTATATTTCCCGAACCATCAAAGGTGACATGCCTGCAAAAATACCCTGTACCACAGAATGTAGACGAAGTCAAGAGATTTGTTGCATTCGCTAACTATTATAGGCGCTTTATTCCAAAATTCGCAGAAATAGCTTATCCTTTGAATGCGTTATGTAAGAAAAACGTACCGTTTGTGTGGAGTGACGAATGCGAGAGATCATTTTATAAGTTAAAAGAGATACTCATTAGTCCGATTGTACTTGACTATCCAGACTTTAGTGACAAAAATACTTTTACGCTACAAACTGACGCACCAAAACTTGGATTAGGCGCCGTACTGTCTAATAGCAATGGCAAGGTAGTCGCGTATGCCAGCCGTAACTTGAAACCAGCTGAGATGCGGTACCCTGTGATTGAGTTAGAATTACTCGCTATTGTTTGGGCAGTTCGACATTTTAGACCTTATTTATACGGTAAAAAGTTTTATATAAAAACTGACCATAAGCCATTGATTTACTTATTTAATATGACCGATCCTTCAAGCCGTTTAACTAAGTTTAGATTATATCTTGAGGAGTACGATTTTGAAATCAGCTATGTCCCAGGACGGCACAACGCAGCTGCAGATGCATTGAGCCGGATACCTATTACATCCAATAGTTTAAAGGAAATGCAACAGCATGTAGTATCGGTCATGACAAGAGCACAGGCTCGTAGGTTACGTATTGACTGTGACAATAATAATATGACTACGGAGGTATCCTCTACTCCAAGGCCTGATCAACCTAAAGTAGTGGAAATCCTCAAACGACCAATTGACGGCGTTGAATTGATTCTATTTTGTAATAAAAATACATTAAAACAGATAGAAAAATTCAAACATTTTACTAGTGATAATGGTAACTGCAAATTCGTGCCTGAAAAATCAGCAATTTTTATAATTTCTCAATCGTTGTCTACCGTAAATGTGTTAACGAGAGAATTACAACGTTTTTGCAAACAAATCGAAGTAAACGAGCTCGTAATAATTAAAAGTAAGCGCTATGAACGAATTGTAAACAATTTTGTAAAGGAAATAAGCCATTTGAAAGATTTTCCCAAGTTACTTGTCATTAAAGATGTGACAAGTATTACTGACAAAGACACAAGGACTGTGATCCTAAATGACTTCCACCTGTTACCCACGAGTGGCCACGCGGGGGTAAACAGAATGTTAAATAATATTAGGAAGTATTATTATTGGCCAGGAATGACCAATGAAGTATCAGAATACGTAAAGAAATGTAAAAGTTGTCAGATTCAAAAGCATTCCAATAGACGTACAAAGGAGCCAATGGTTATCACATCCACGGCATCCACTGCTTTTGAGAGAGTTATTTTAGATTTAATGGGGTCATTAGATGTAGATAATTTTAAAGGATAATAAAGCATATAGATAATAAAGCATAAAGATAATAAAGCATTCATAAAAATAATACAAAGAAGTTTGTAACTTAAAATATTGTTTTATTGGATTTTTGTTAGTAAAGTATGAAATTTAATAATATTTTGTGTAATTTAGTTTAAGTAAAAAAAAAAAAAAAAAGTAATGATGTAATAATATCTTTTTTTTTAAAAAGGGGGGAGGTGTAGTGTGCAGCTCACCTAACCTTATATTTGTAACTGCACACACTAAATTACAACAGTATTACATGAATTGTCGACTTGAACAGTTCTCTTTTATTTCACCTACAACACTCCAATACACTTCCCATTTAGCACTAGTGGGACTGTCGAGCTTGGCTGAGACCAAATGTATGACTAAAGAATCCCATGTATCGGTTTTTTCACCCAAAGTCTTTAAGGCACGTAAATTTTTTGAAACATTATCAATCAGGTACCTTAAGTTCTTTGCTGAATCGCGTTGCTGTTGCATGTTACATAACGCATGCAAATGGTGGCTTTTGAGATGCTTGATGTTATTATACCTCTCGCAAAGAAGCTCCCATGCCACCTTATAGTTGGCCGAGCTAATTTCCAGGTTGCTGATAACGCGAGAGGCCTCCCCTTCAAGATAAGAATTTAAATAATAAAACTTATGTATTATTGGTTCAATTTTGTTGTTTTGATCAATGAGAGAACAACATGAGTCTCGAAATTCCAACCATTTAAAGTAGCTGCCGTCGAAATTTGAAATCTTTATGACGGGTAGTTTAAATCCCATGGAATTGTGATTATTATTACAATTATTGGAATGAGAACTGCATTCAGAATGATGAGATCCAGATGGCGCATTCTTTTCTAAAATACACTTCGTTTTTGCAATAAGTAAAGAAAAGTCAGACTCAATATTTTCTGTTATATCTAATTCACCATCTAGGTCCTCTGAATTTAAGGTCTCAATCTGCGCTTGAATGTCATCGAAAATTGTGAGCATCTCTCGGAAGCGTTCAAACCTTTGTTCGATTAAATAATAATCGCTTCGCGAGATTGACGTCTCTTCAGTAAATGCATTCAAAAAATTCTTATATTTGGTGACACGACCCTTAACTGAGCTACGTTTATTGTTTAAATCTTTTAAATCGCTATTTATACTGATTTGTGGTGCGTTTAATGAAAGCGCACTCCCTAAAGGGGATTTAGTATCAGATTCACCGCCCCTAAACATATTTAGTTACTTATATAACAGAACTGAACCAAAACAATATAAAAAATATATAAAAAAAGTTTAATAATAGAGAAGCTAAGTATTCTTATTGTAAATAAGGTGCAATTAATTTCAAAAAATTATATTGTTTAATAATGTGAGATCTATTAATTATGAAATATAATGGTAAAACACAGTGGGCTGCACGGCAATAGCTGAATAATTGCGATAGATAGGGATATAAAAGTGGCAATGCTATTCAGGCAAAAGAGATGATAAAACAGCCGTGAAGATAATTAAAATAGATTTAAAGCATACAGACAGGCAGGGACTGGGCACTTCCTGGCTTAGCTGTGGCTGCGGCGCGTAGACTTCGCTGACCGGCGGGCTTCAAGCTGGATAATATACCGTCCTTATTGAGATCATTCCGTCTGCACTCCAAATTGCATAGCGCGATGTCTGGAACCTTCTATTGCGTCGAGCGGCGATCATACGCTCCGTGCGTAAAGGTCACGCAGCGGTCGTAGCGGGTCCAAGGTCCGTGCGCTTTTGCTTAGCGTTTCGATATCGTTAATCACGTCGGGGTCACCAATGTTTTGTATGTAGGTTCTCTTAATGAAATTACTATAATGATTATTACAAATTGCCGTGGCCAAAATTGTGTTTGTTTTGTCAATTATGCGCGTACGCTTAGCTAGTCCTTGGAGAAGTGACCAGCGGCCGCGCTCAGAGCCGCGAGCCGAAACCTCCCTCCCCGCGCCTCTCCACTGAGGGACGGCTAGCAAGTAGCAATGTGCCGGAACAGTTAGCGTATATAAACACTAAATTTTTAGTTATTATTTATATTAATTCTAATGCTGTTCTCCTAATTCTTTTTTCTTATTGTCCAGTTGTTAATTGTTAATTTTGATTAATTTTCTTCTATTTAATTGAATTTAAGTTGAACTTAGCTGTTATTGATAAGTATAGATATTAGATACTAATAGTAATACAGTACCTTATTCAAAATTCACATTTCCTTCTCTCTATTTTGATAACTTGGCAGTAACTGATAGGGTCAGCAATAGCTACCTGTCAACCGGTAAAGAACCTTGTTAGACAGTTTTTGATTGACTAACTAGTGAGGGTGCTCTTGATGTCCGCGTGACCGACTTAGGATAGCCATATCATGTCTGGTAGGGCTTCTCCCCCCATCGTCAGCACACCCCGCCCGTCCCGGAAGGGACGTCAAGCAATGGACGAACTATACGCCCGTCGCCCAATCCCACGAACCCGACCGGTCCCGATGGACCCCGGCAAGGACGATTCGGCCGGACCTTCGGTCTCGGCCCGGGTCTCCCAGGGGATCGGACCGGGGGAAGGTTTCCTTCCCTTGTCGACCGATTACCCTGGGACACCTCGGCCGAGAAAGAAGGCCAGGTCTGAGTCCGACCGAGGCTCATCGGAGGACCAAGACAAACGACCGCGACTAGGTCCCACCTCTAAATCGGAAGGAGAGGATAGCGAGGCCACGTCCTCCTCCCCCTCCTCCTCCCAATCTTCCACTCCAGACTCATCACGATCCTCATTCCCTACTGGGAGTCCCATCCCAGCAGTCAAACCTGTTCCCAAACCGAGGGCCCCCGTCAGGACAAGGGTAGCCCCAGGCCCACTTAGATCCCCTCCCCGATTCCCCTCCCCTACCATTTCCCCTATCCCGGTGGATTCGACTCGATGTGCCCCCGCCCTAAGCGGCACGGCGGGCAATCTGGATTCTACCAGATATATGGACCTCGAGTCCACCAAAGCCCAACAATTCCCTATTCCTTCACAACCCATCCCCTCTACGTCCTACGCGACCATAGCCGCATCACAACCCCCAGTAGGTACACGCCCCAAGCCTACCCAACCGCAAGTTCCCCTATCCCCGAGGCCGAGGGCCCAGGAGGAGCTCCGCCGTCATCCACCTATCATGGTGGAAGCTCTCCCGAACTGGTCTCGCCATATGGCGGCCATTAGGGAGCGCCTCGGTAGGGCTCCTTCTGCCAGACCCCACGGCGCCGGTTTCCGCTTCCTGCCGTCATCGGCGGAGGAGTACAGGGTGATCCAGGACTATCTTTCTGCTGACAAAACCATTAAATGGTTTTGTTACGCGCTGTCGGAGGAAATACCCTCGAAGGTGGCTGTCCGGGGTCTCCCTGCTGACACCGATGCGACGGAAGTAACAAACGCCCTCAAGGAGCTGGGCTTTCCTGCCCGATATGCCCGGTGTATCCAGGCCAAGAGGGGGAGACAGGGCTGCGTTTTTTTCGTGGCGCTGGACCACCTCTCCAAGGGTGACCTCGTCCGGCTGTATTCAGTTAACGAACTGTTATACTTGCCGGGGGTGACGGTCGAGGGATGGCGTCCAACCCGGGGACCTGCGCAGTGTCACCGCTGCCAGGCCTTCGGGCACGCGTCCACGAACTATCACCGTGCGGTCCGCTGCGTTCGATGTGCCGGCGAGCACATTGTGGCGGGCTGCCCGAGGCCAAGGGATGGCCCATTATCCTGCGCTAATTGCGGGAAGGACCACGTCGCCGTCGATCGGCGGTGTGTGGTCTACCGCAAGAGGGCCAGGATGATGGGAGTAACCATCCCCCCTCCTGTTCCATCGGTGCCGCGGCCCAGGAATATCCCAGCTCCAGCAGCTGCTCCTGTCGTGTCTGCACCCATCCCCAAGGGGAAGGGGAAGGGAAAAGGGAAATCCTCCCAAACCACAGCCCATCCCCCTCCTAGTACCTATCCGTCTGTCTCGGTGGTGGAGGCTGGGCCGTCAGCGGCCACGCTGATGGCGCAGGCCAACCCACCAAGGCGGCCAAATAAACCTACCCCTACTCCTCGTGGCCGAGCTAACACCGCTCCAACAACCGCGATCATGCCCCCACCTCAGACTCAGAGCATCGGCAACAAGAAAAAGGAGAAAAATAGGAAAAATAAATTAAAAAGGAAATTGAGGAAAAAGAAAGAAAGAGAAGAGGTTAACAGGGGTATTACCGAGCCCATCGTGCCGGATTCCCCACCCGCCCATGCTGAGGCGATGATCATCAATGATCAGCCACCTGCAAACGTCAGCCCAACACCTGAGGCTCCTTCAATCGAGCCTAACTTAAATAGACAGCCCCCTCTCCCCCCCCGCCCTCAGCGCGAGCAGCGCAGCGGTCGGCAGGCCTCACAACCTCCCGGTCGCAGACGGGACCCACAGCACCTAATCTGCGTGCTGTGGGTCTCGTCTGCGGAGGAGAGGCTGGACTCCTACCGGGCGCGTCCGTAGGTGGCGGATAACGGGATCCTCTGGGCGACATTCCCAGAGGTATCGTCCGATCTTTTTCGTTGCAAGGATTCTTAGGTTTTAGGTCCTAGGTATAGGGTTAGGTGTAGATGTAGGTTAAGGTACTAGGTTTAGGATTAGGTTAAGGCTTAAGTTAGGATAATGTAGTTAGGCTTTGCAACGAAAGAGATCGGATGACGCGGACCAAACCAGCACTAGGAGGAGCGGAAGGACTGCGCCCTCCACACTCTTCATTAAGTGAAGAGTGCTCCTTCTGGAGGGCGCAGTTTTCGAAGACAACGGTTCGCCGGCCTGCCGTGAGCGGTGGCACTCTGTGCCCCGTTGTCGTGGAAGTGAGCCAGCAACTGCTGGCCGCTGGTTGCCATGTCCCCGGCTTCGGCTACAGGGGAACGCCCCCCAGATATGAGGGGTACCGGTTCACCGGCGTGGCTTCGTGGTTGCTCGTTTCGAGCGTCGGGCGGTGGTTTGCCGAGTTGCTCTGTGCACTCGGTGGGCTGCCGGCTATCCCGTAATCCCCACTGGGTGGGGGATGGTGGCCGCTGCCGCAAGGCATGGGGCTGCGAGGACGCAAACCTCTATAAAAAATACCCCAATCCCAAGCCTTGATGCCCGGTGAGGGGATGAATGGCTGGAGGGAGTCCAGTCCCGAGGGCATCACCCGATCCCAGGGGACTTCACCCCTGGTTAAATAAAAAAAGAAAAAATCAAATGTAATGGACAGTTGTAAAAAGATATTACCCCAGGAGGGTACCTCCCGCTCTGCGGGAGGAGAATCCCTCCGTGCATCCGAGCAATCGGATGCACGCTGCCCTTCGTATTCTGGGGGGGGCACCAACTGCCACGACGAGGAAGGCGGTAGCACGAGCCGCGTAAGGGAGAGGGTCCCGATCGTGCTCTTGGAGCGCTGCGACAGCGCGGTCTCACTGCGCTCGACACGAAGCTCCGCGAGGGGTTGCGTGTCGAGTGGTCGAGATTCGCCGCGGCTGTTAACTTTAGGCAGCACCGGAAAAGGGGAGAAAGAAGCAGGGAGGATTCAACGGAAGCGGAAGACGGTCAAGCGGCCGACGAGTCCCGCCCCGCTCGACTCCTTCGAAGGAGAGCCCATGGCCGCGAAGTTCTTGGCGATCGAGGAAGGGCCGGCAAATGCTACAGCGTCGCTCGCCAATAGCAAGTCAACCCGAAACAGACTGGTCGCGACCGGATCGGTGCAGACCAGGGCCGCTTGCTGCAGGGCAAAAAACACGGTTGAGCAGCTGCAGGCACAGAACGCAGGGCTGCTTGCCGAAAATTTGGAGCTGCGGGCCGAAGTCGCCGCGCTGCACATGCGGGTGGATGAGCCTATTGCGGAGCTCCGTAACCTGACTCCACCCGATGGCGCGGAGATGGCGGAGCTGAAGCGGCGGCTCGCCATCTTGGAGGCACGCAGCTCACCGGTGGAGCGTGCAAGGCCGCCGCTCGCCCATGAGCGAAAAGCCGCCGCCCAAGCGAAGCCCCAGTCCGCTGGGCTCGCTAGGCTTGAAAGGGCCCAATTATCACGGGCCACTGTATATGGACCCGCTGGACGGCAAACGCCTGTGCAGCCCGCAAGACCACAGCCTACGGCCGCTAACACGCGCCAGGCCGTTAAGGTGAGGCCCGGTAGGAGCCGCACAAAATAAAAGGGGAACGTGAATGCTGCTAAGCCGGTACCGCCACCCCAGCCCCACCCGCTGCCTCCAGCTCCATCCAGTATGGATGTGGCCTGGACTGAGGTAGTGAAGCGGGGCCATAAGAATAAAAAAGGGTGCCGGCTGCGGCACGCCCCCAGCCCACCCCAGTGGCTGCTGCTCCCCATTAAGAGGGTCGAGCGGCAGCTCAAGGAAAAAACAAGAGGCGTCGAAACGGCAAACCGCGAGCTCCGCGGTCAGCGGCAGTGGTCTTGGAGCTACTGCCGGCTGCAAAGGAAAAGGGAATAACTTATATGGAGGTAATGAGCCGAGCGCGTGGTGCCGTTGATGTCGACGCCATAGGCGTGGAGGGCGGGCTCAAGGTTCGGCACACCGCTAACGGGGCCTGGCTACTGGAATGTCCAGGCGCCCAATCTGGCGCAGCCGCGGACAGACTGGTGGCGCGGCTCCGGGAGATTTTGCCGGACCCAGAGATAGTGCGCATCGAACGCCCCGTCAAAATGGCGGAAGTTAAATTGACGGGCCTCGATGAATGCGCGACCCAGGACCAAGTGGCCGCCGCCATTGCATCACAGGCGAACTGTGCCCTGGCCCACGTTAACGTGGGGGAACTCCGGAGCACTTACTCCGGAGCCCGCACCGCATGGGCGCGGTGCCCCGTGCAGGCGGCCATTCTTCTAGCCACACCTCCAAGTGGGAAGCCTGCCAACACGCCTGGAAGGTTGCGCGTAGGCTGGATCATGGCTCAGGTGCAACTACAGGAGGCAAGACCTTGGCGATGCCTCCGGTGCTTCGGTACTGGGCATGGCCTCGCTAAATGCCCGTCTACTGTCGACCGCAGCGGATTGTGTTTCCGTTGCGGTCAGTCCGGGCACAAGGCTGCCACCTGCACCGCCGTTCCGCACTATGTACTTTGTGATGCGGCGAAGCGGCAGGCCGACCACCGGGCTGGGGGGCCAGCATGTCGTTCAGCCCCCTCCTCAACGAAGAGGAGGAGACGTGAAAAAAATAAAAACAAAAAAGGTCCAGAGGAGGTGCCAGCTGCAAATGAAGTAGCAGGCGAGCTAGTTCCCGCCGCGGCTGTCGAGCCGGAGGGCGGGATGGACGAAGGAGCGATGGACGTAACCCCTCAATAATGGGGCACGTCTATCGCTTCCTCCAGGCCAATCTGAACCACTCCGCCAGGGCGCAGGATCTCCTCGTCCACACCGTGGCGGAGTGGTCAATTGATGTCGCTGTCGCCGCGGAGCCGTACTTCGTCCCTGCTGATCAGGATTCCTGGATCGGGGACATCGACGGCTCCGTGGCAATCATAATCAGACAGGCTGCGGCGTTACCCCCCCTGGTGATGGTGGCCAGGGGATCCGGTTACGTCGCGGCCAGGGTCGATGAAACCGTCGTGATCGGGGTGTACTTCTCTCCGAACAGACATCTCGCTGAGTTCGAGCGGTTCTTGGGCGGGCTCGAGGCGTTGGTTAATCGCATCGGGTCTCGCCCGGTGATTTTAGCGGGAGACCTCAATGCCAAATGGGTAGCTTGGGGTTCCCCCCGCCCGAACTCGCGCGGCAGGATGCTCTTGGAGTGGGCGATCGCGGCCGGTCTCTGTCTCTTGAACAGGGGTTCGGTCGCGACTTGCGTGCGATGGAACGGCGAATCTCACGTGGATGTGACTTTCGCATCTCCTTCCATCGCACGCCGCACCCGTGGCTGGCGTGTTCTTGAGGGGGCGGAGACGCTCTCGGACCATCGATACGTCCGATTTGAGCTCTCTGCCTCCTCTCGCTCTGCGTCAGCTATGGTCGCCCGTGGTGAGGAGGAGCTCCCGCGTAGTACGCCTCGATCATTCCCCAGGCGGGCACTGAAGCGCCTGAATAAGGAGCTCCTGGTGGAGGCGGCTGCAGTGGCTGCGTGGGCACCCGTGCCCGCGAGCCCTGTGGATGTGGAGTCGGAGGCTGACTGGTTCCGGGGAACGATGCGTCGGACTTGCGATGCAGCGATGCCCCGGGTAGGCGGTGGCGGTGCGTATTGGTGGTCACCCAATATCGCGCAACTCCGTGAGGAGTGCGTACGGGCGCGCCGCCGGAGCGCTCGCCACCGCCGCCGCCGTCTTCGCGATGACGACTTTGCGGAGGCAGCAGACCGGCTGCACGCCGACTGCCGTCAAAAGCAAGAGGCGTTGCGGCTGGCCATCGGTGAGGCCAAATCTCAGGGCATGCAGACGCTCCTGGAGACGCTCGATCAGGATCCCTGGGGGCGCCCATACAAAACTGTCCGCAAGAAATTACGGCCGTGGGCTCCCCCGATGACCGAGCGACTCCAGCCTCGGCAGCTGCGGGAAATAGTTTCTGTGCTGTTCCCGCAGGGAGAGGGGACTTTCCGGCCCCCTTCCATGGGCACGCCACCACGTCACGATGATGGTGATGCCCCTGCCGACGTGCCCCCTCCGAAGATTTCGGGAGCAGAGATCCGTGCGGCCGTGTCAAAGATGAGGAGGAAGGACGCAGCCCCCGGCCCTGATGGTATTCACGGCCGGGTCTGGGATTTGGTCTTCGGTGCTCTGGGGGACCGGCTTGTGCGACTTTTCGAAGCTTGCCTTGAGTCGGGACGGTTTCCGACCCAGTGGAAGACGGGCAGACTCGTCCTTTTGAGGAAGGAGGGGCGCCCGGCGGACTCACCCGCGGGGTACCGCCCCATTGTGTTGCTGGACGAGGCGGGAAAATTATTGGAGCGAGTTGTCGCCGCCCGCATCGCCCGGCACCTGACTGGGACGGGTCCCGATCTATCGGCGGAGCAGTACGGCTTCAGAGAGGGCCGCTCTACCATCGACGCGATTATGCGCGTGCGTGCCTTCTCTGATGAAGCTGTCGCCCGGGGTGGGGTCGCTCTGGCGATGTCCCTGGACATTGCCAATGCTTTCAACACCTTAGCCTGGTCAGTGATCGCGGGGGCGCTTGAATATCACTGCGTCCCTGTGTACCTTCGCCGGCTGATCGGATCCTATCTTGAGGACAGGTCGGTCGTATGCACCGGACACGGGGGTGCGGTGCTCCGCTTTCCGGTCGAGCGCGGTGTTCCACAGGGGTCTGTCCTTGGCCCTCTTCTGTGGAATATCGGCTACGACTGGGTCCTGCGGGGTGCCCTTCACAGCCCTCTCCCGGGCCTACGCGTTGTGTGTTACGCGGATGACACGTTAATCATGGCTCGGGGGAAAGACTACTATGAGTCTGCCCGTCTTGCCTGCGCAGGGGTGGCATTCGTCGTCGGTAATATTCGGAGGTTGGGCCTCGAGGTGGCGCTCGAAAAATCCCAGGCCCTGCTGTTTCACAGGGCTGGAAGAGAGCCGCCACCCGGGGCCCATCTGGTGATTGGAGGCGTCCGCGTCGAGGTTGGGGTAACCGGGTTGCGGTACCTCGGCCTCGAATTGGATGGTCGTTGAAACTTCCGCGCTCACTTCGAGAAGTTAGGCTTTTGGGTCACTACTGTAGATGTTGTTACCAATTGTGACTTCAGTAATAAAGAACTAATACACAGTAATGAAAACACCGTTTATTCCGTAAGATGGTACATGTGTTTACATAAAGACCGGCGCCGGGCAACTGGTGCAGTGTAATGCAATAACTGCATGCGCAAGCGCTTACGTGTCCCTACAATATTCCTCCCTTTAAAAAAAAATTTTGTTACAATTATATTAAATTTTTAAGTTTAAAATTATACAATATATCTATATAATATATCATCCTAGTAGTTAACAACGCACTGTGTCACAGCAGCAGGTGCCGAGTCATCAGTAATGTAATGCGACGAGTTGCACGAATCGCAAGTACAAACTACATTCACAAGAATTATTACGTAAACAAAACATAGTTAACAATAACATACTTCGTACAATTGCCTCTCTTTTGGAGCATTAGGTATATAAATGCTTAATAAATAAAATAGAGTTATTAATAAACTCTTCAAATATAATCACATATAATCACACTTTAAATATAACCAGCCGTATCAGTTGCGTTGGTGTCGGGCTGCTGTTGCACAGTTTGTATCCTGACTACAGGTGGATTGACGTGCCCCACCGTCATTTCCTTTTTTAGCCAGTTTCTGATTTTCCGATGGCAGTGAATCCGCATTCCGTAGCACAGAATTACTGATAATAGTACTGCAATAACTATAAGCACTATACCAAAATTATTGATCTTATTATCGAGATGTCCGGGGACAACTTGCGCTTGGGCAATAGCAGTATTATCTTTGCTCTCGTTGATACCCATTGTGACTAATAGACTGATTCACAAAACTAATAAACAATCTATATCTATACTAATATTATCTATACTAATATTATAAAGAGGAAAGATTTGTTTGTTTGTTTGTTTCGAATAGGCTCCGAAACTACTGGACCGATTTGAAAAATTCTTTTTCCATTAGAAGCCGACATTATCCCTGATGAATATAGGCTACTTTTTTTTTATTTTTTTTATTTTATTTTTTTGGTTTCATGTGTGTTTTAATGTTTCCGAAGCGAAGCGAGGGCGGGTCGCTAGTTACTATATAAATTCCAAATGTGATCTGCTATATAACAACTAAAATGCTAAGTCAGAATATGACCTACATACTCGTAATGGGTACACGTATGACGTGCGATGCGATTCAGGTTGAAATTGTACACATGAATTTCAACATAATTGAATGCAACTTTGTAAAACAATGCTTGGTGCAAGTACATACTCAACAATATATTTATGTAATTTAACGTAAATGGATGCAATGCCATTACCTTAGAATGTATATTTAGGTATCTAATAACTACTACACATAATATAACTACATAGTTAACATTATGAAACTGTAAATATTATTGCTATTATAAAATTACTTAATATATAATATAACTTAATAAAACAACATTACATTTAATACTAGTCTAAAAATCTTAAAGGCTGTTTAATTACGCGTCCACTTCTAGTCACAAAGTGTTTAGGTGCTAAAATGTGGGGCCACGGAACACGCGTTTCATCGTTACCTAATATAATCGTATTATCATTATTATTTTCTTTGAGGACGTAAGCTGGTTTTAACCTATCAATCGATATACGAGCTTGACGGTCAAATAATTGCACTAAGAAAACTTTCGGTCCTCTTTCAATAACTCTAAAAGGGCCATCGTAAGGCGGTTTAAGCGACTTATGAACTGCATCGTCTCGAACGAAAACAAAACTATGTCGTGGATAACGACTTTAGTTGTCGTGGATAACGACTTTTAGTAATATTAAGACGGTGGTTTTGATTATTATTTTAAATGATGAAATGTTGTTTTGGTAAATATCACAAAATGAAGGGTAGACTACGTAACGCCACAGTATAAAATGGCGGTACGTGGACAGAGTCGCGGCATTCCGTGTCAGACAGTCATTCCGTCCGTCTCAGTCGGTGAGTCTCTGACAGTCAGTCAGTCAGTCAGTCGGTCTGTCGGTATGTGCAACGAAACTGTCGGTTTATCCTGTCATTGTGAAAGTTGTGTGTGTTGAGTTTCAATAATTATTATTCAAAAGGTTTTATTGACTTTTTATAAACTGAGTTCAATCGAATACGAGTGATGGCGGAAATTACCGCTCAGCCATCCCTGACGCCTGCCGACATCAGAAGTGGGATCAGGACTCTACTCTCACTGGCGTGACGTGTTTGAACATGTTCGAAGTACAGCAAAAAAAACATGATGCAGATCAGAATACTAGTAGTGGTACGCCACAAGAGCGTGAATGCAGCATACGTAAGTCGTGTAATAACGTCTCTGTTACCTCGATGGAAGATCTGAGCCACGAAGAAATCGTCACATCTTACGTTCTGGCTCATGTTGCCCAGTTTGACTGTCGACTTCATCACATGGCATTTACTAGCGGAAATACAACACGTAACAAGCTATTGCAAGAAATTAAGGCAAGTGCAAATCTCAAGTGAAACTTCGATCGCAATAATGGATCTGTCATGACGAGTGGGTAGTTCCGACAAGAATTATTTTAAGCGGCTGACTTCTGCTAGAGTTACATGGCACTAGTGCAGTAAACCAGGACATGAGACTGTGAATTGTCGCTGAAATTTTAGAATCTACTAGATTCAATACCAATAACACTACACGTTCGATGACTTCGGGCTCCAGCAAGCAAGCAAACAAGAAAGCAAGCAAGTTTCCGTGGGGAAGAAAAATTGACACATCTGAAGTCGTCGTGACCTGTAAGATAAGACGTCCGGTGCGTTCGTGTCTGGCGATGCGGCGGTGTTCGGGTTCCGCTGGCGGATGCAGGTTTTTCCGGTGAAGTGCGTGCTTGTGCGTGCTTGACAAGTGTTCGCGGTTGGCTTCCTCAGTGTGGGAGTAACATCGTGTAGGAGAGGGGGAACCCGTAAAATTGTAGTTTGCGTGGTGGCTGGTGGTAAAATGTCTTGTGAGTCTGCACAGGTAGCCGGAGGTGAGACTTCCGCGGTCGCGGCCCACCCAGTCCGCGAGAACCGGGCAGATCGCCTCGACGGTACGGAGGCCGGCCGACGGGTCCGCCAAACGACGAGACCACGCCTCCAGCACGGACTGCCGAGATTGGACCCCCGCGCTCCGGCTGCACTTGCCCTAGGGCGCGCCGCCTCGTAGGAGACTATGAGGTATCCTTGAATGACTCTGACTGCGATCGCGCGCTGCCGGCGTCGCAGCGCGGCGACGTTCTCGTGGGTAAGGACGTGGCACCAGACGGGTGCTCCGTATAGTGCCATCGACCGCACGGGTACCATCATCCTGCCTATTTCTGTCGTGAAGCAGTGGTGTATTTCGGTTTGAAGGGTGGGGCAGCGGTCGTAACTATACTGAGACCTTGGAACTTCTATCTCAAGGTGTGTGGTGCGTTTACGCTGTGGATGTCTATGGGTTCCAGTAACCACTTAACACAAGGTGGGCTGTAAGCTCGTCCATACATTAAAACGAAGAGCATAATCAAACGAAATTAGATACGAAGTTTAAAGGGCCGTTTAAAGTAGTTGAAGTATTGGATGGTGACCGTTACACATTGAAAGCTTTAAATTCAAAACGTACTTACAAATACCCACATGATAGGCTAAGAAAAATGCCAGCATGACACATACCAGTCGAGGTTGATGTAAATGATGATGATGAAGAGCAAGCTTAAATTGTGGTGAAAACTCGAGTAAGGATAGTCTATCGGCCGTATTGTGTTCGACCGTACCAGTAGCTATTACGTAGTCGTAGCCCGGTAGAAATCGGTGTCTCTTGAGGCAACTCAAGTAGTCCGTGGGTGCGCGGTGCGCGTTTGGCTCTGGCGGAGGTCGGGGTCTGTAAAGACCATCGTGTGTAGTCAGCGGGTGATGCACACGGGCGATTCACGCTGTGGATGCGCATCATGAGGGCAATTGCGATTGCTGGTCGGCTGGAAAGCCGTGGCGTTAGATATTTTTACTCGGAAGTTTTCTTTGATCTGAGTTCCTGTAAGCTATGCCTGATTTGTACAGAGTAAATTTGAAGTTTGATGAACGACTGTGGTACGTGCTCTGGCTGCTGAATAGTGAACTTTGTATACCCTATTGTTTGATTTAGTTAAAATGGTATTAAAACAGTTTAAAGCTTTGATGACTTTAAAGTTTCCGATAAGTCGTAAAGTGTAGTCAGGAGTGATCGAGCGGAACAAGTGTTCTCGTGGATGTTTTTGATTGTAGGTTAACCATCACACGAGGACATGTACAATCAGGAAGACCATGTCGCAATCAACACGTGATTGCTGCAGCCAATACGAGATATGGGACGCAAGCACAGTCTGTCGGCGCTCGATGGGTCAACTATTCACCGGCCGAGCGGAGCGACGTGCCGGTAGCTGCGTAATATCGGGCAATTTTGGTAAATAAGAACAATCTGGTGAGTCGTATTATTTTTATTTGGATTCGGGTGCCGAATGCTCTCTTGTCAAGAAATCTATTAGTAGTAGCTTCATAATTCAGCAATTTTATACGATGGTTCTAATAAAAGGTTTCTGTTGTTTTGACCCAAAACTGTACGGGACAAATCCTATGTTGTATGTCATGTACTACCTGATAGTTGTTTTAATCGGTTCAGTGAGATTGAGCATTCAGTGAAATAGAACACTTAAATCTAGTGTCCTTATTCGAAGCCCAGACTTGCGTTATTGATGACCAAGCTCGCGATGAGCTCATGGAATTGTTCTTGACAAGAAGTGCTAGAAGCCGTACATCTTTTTAAAATTATTCTACCATAAGAATAACAGAGGCGAGCCCCTTCGAATTCTTAATAGTTCGCGTACCATATCCCTAAAGGTTTTTACTTAAAATGATACTGAAAGTAAGAGATTGACTTTGACGAGACCAGAACATTGGAAAGTTAGTAAAATTTGATGTTGAATTTTGTTGAAATGAAGATAGATGGCTTTAACTGGTAATAGAACCTATGATTACATAAGTTGCCTCTAAGTAGTGCTACTGACGAGACTGATCAGTGAGGTGAGAGTATCTCCATCGATTGGTACAGCGGAGACCTGGGTCTCAGTGGAGACTATTGTTGTGTTGGTCTAGTAATGACTTTGACTCTATATTGTGAAGTGATGTGTATTGGTTTTATCATTTGTTTTAATGATAATGTGGGTGGCAATGTCACTAGCTGCGCCGGCAGCCAGGCCAAGAGCGTTCTATACGATTTTGTTGACACTAGTGATGTAGAAGATGTAGGATCAAATGACCACGATACAACTGACTGATTAAAGTAAGGATATTGTTGTCCTATTTTGTGTGATTAGTAAAGAACAGTATTCGGTGTCATTTATGACTGGTAATTGAACACCTCGCTCGATTTAGGTGATGTGTTCGTTTTATTGCCGGATGGAGGCATTGTGATGTGTTTTATGGTTGAAGTGGGTACTGGATGGAAGTTCCACTTGCGTGCCGGATGGAGGCATTAGTGTTTTGTGTTCAAGTTGGGTACCGGATGGAGGTCCCACTTATTTGCCGGATGGAGGCAATAAGTAATCAAGAGCTACTCGATGTAGGTGGCACTTGAATAGGGTTATCGTCACTCGATATAGGTGGCATGAGTTACTCTCACTAGGTGGAAGTCATTGTAACGATAGTTTGTGGTTAATACAGAATACTGATGAAATACTGCTCAGATTGAGTTGTTTTGTAATAACTCGGGTTTCTAATGCTTATTGAGCATTAATGAAATTTTTCAATTTAGATCACAGGTTAACATAGTCTGTTAAAGATCTTGTTGAGAGCTAACGTTATGCTTTGTAATGAAAGGAATCCCAATCCCCAATCGTGAATGTATCAGGATTGGCCGAGACGAAACCTGTTTAATATTGCAAAAGGTTGTTTTCCTTGCAGGAGCGTCACACAGGGACGTGTGACATGTCAGAATGGCCGTGTCGTGGATAACGACTTTAGTTGTCGTGGATAACGACTTTTAGTAATATTAAGACGGTGGTTTTGATTATTATTTTAAATGATGAATGTTGTTTTGGTAAATATCACAAAATGAAGGGTAGACTACGTAACGCCACAGTATAAAATGGCGGTACGTTTACAGAGTCGCGGCATTCCGTGTCAGACAGTCATTCCGTCCGTCTCAGTCGGTGAGTCTCTGACAGTCAGTCAGTCAGTCAGTCGGTCTGTCGGTATGTGCAACGAAACTGTCGGTTTATCCTGTCATTGTGAAAGTTGTGTGTGTTGAGTTTCAATAATTATTATTCAAAAGGTTTTATTGACTTTATAAACTGAGTTCAATCGAATACGAGTGATGGCGGAAACTACCGCTCAGCCATCCCTGACGCCTGCCGACAACTACATTTATGTAGATCTGGATGTACAAAAATTGATCGCAAGGTTTGGTTTTCTCTTACTGGACGAAAGCTTTTAATATTTTTTTGTATTTTGTTCACTAAGCTAAGTTGCTCGCATAAATTTTCCTCCTTACTGACATCGTAAAAATCTCCAGGTAAACGTATATTTTTACCGTAGGTTAACTGTGCTGCACTGACTCCGCTATCAGTGCGCACGGACGCGCGTAAACCAAACATTGCCGTAGATAATTCGTCTACCCAAGAAGTATCATTTAGCCTTGTCATCAGTGCCACCTTTAATGACCGGTGCCATCGTTCAACTGCGCCATTACTTTGTGGGTGATACGGTGTGGTGCGAATTTTGTTGATCCCTAATAACTTAGTCAATTTTAAAAATAAATTTGATTCGAATTGACGTCCTTGGTCACTAGTGATCCTGACTGGACATCCGAAACGTGTGATCCAACCATCATATATTGTCTTTGCAACTTTATCGGCTGTAATGTCATGTACGGGGAATGCTTCCGGCCATCGCGTACACCTATCGATGATAGTAATGCAATACCTGAATCCCTGTGGAGATGTCGGCAGAGGTCCGACTATGTCCACATGAATATGCTCGAAACGACCGGCGTCAACAAAATTACCTAAGTCTGAGATAGTATGTCTGTATATTTTAGATTTTTGACACCGTATGCATGTTTTTGCCCACAAACCGATATCTTTATTCATATTGGGCCAAAAGAAAGTGTTAGTGACAATTTTACGGGTTGTACGTATGTATACCTGGGTGGCTTATTCCTCGACTGCATGATTTTACAATAATTTATCTGTCAGGTTTTGTAATAGCGTTCAATTGACGATAATCACCACATGGTCTTAAGTCTCCCTTTTTCTTGGGGACAATATGTAACGGGCTAGCCCAAGCACTTTTAGAAGGCCGACAAATACCCAATTCCTGCATGATCCGAAATTCCTCCTTAATTATTTTATATCTCTCAGGTGCCAGTGGTCGAGCTCGAGCATGCACCGGTGGACCAGTAGTTTCAATATAATGCAAAACGTTATGAGAACTTACTTCCTTAAATGACGCTGGTTTCGTAATGTCGGGGTACAGCGCTAACAAATCACGATATGGATGACTCACATCAACAGTATGCAATGAAGGTTGATTGCTAACAACAATACAAGCTAATACATTCAGATCTGTTACCTTATCGATAAGCTTACGTTCACCCATATCAACCAAAAGATTGTTAGAAGTTAAAAAGTCCGCCCCTAATATAGCCTGTTTACCATCTGCAAGCACGAAGTTCCATCGGAAAGCGCGACGTAGCTTCAAATCTAGCACTAACGTTTTTTCACCAAATGTTGCAATTTCAGTTCCATTGGCTGCATATAATTTATAGTTAGGATTTTTGATAAATTTACTTATTTTAGGCACCGGTAAAACTGAAATATTAGCACCTGTGTCCACCAAAAAATTTAGTCCACTATTGTAGTCCATCACACACAAACGGCGGCATCCTAAAATGGTACTAGCTTCCGCCCGCGACCGTACCACGCCTAGCTTTCCGAACTTGGTTTCCATGCACATGGTTGGACGCATTTCTGAGCATTCTGACGGAACTTGTAATGGTAGTAACATAACCAGTTGGGGTTCTCTGAGGTACGGCGTCTCGATGAAGATCGTGAGCCACTTCTATCACGGTTACGATCAAAGTAGTTTTGTCTGGATCGTGACTGCTCCATGTTAGTCATTCTGACGCTTAATTTTGCTATTTCCGCTAAAATTAAAGATGTCTCGCTTGTTGATGGTCGTTCCATATTCGAGGTTTGCTGATTAACGACCTCAGAGATGTGGTTAACTCGCGTGGCCTCCGCAACATTATCCGCAATCATGGCGAGGTTGTCTAAATATTTTGTTTCAGTGACTGTAAGGATTGCCCTCAATGTTGTAGTTAAGTGACCTTGCCATAACACTCGCAGGGTGTCGTCCGGTACTTTATCTCTGGCTAACTCTCTCATGCGGCGCAATAGCTGAGAAGGTTTTTGATCTCCTAGTTCCATCTCTCCTATGAGTCTTTCAATTTGTCGACTTTTGGACTCTTCAAATGTTGATAATAATTTCGTTTTTAGCGCCAGAAATTTTCCTGTGTCCGGTGGCTTACCTAGAAAATCTGTTAGTTGAATAATGACTTCTTTTGGTAATTTCGATACGACAATGTCGAATTTAACTTCATCCCCAAGTTTCTGTGGGGCGAGTATAGACTCGATCCTAATGTACCATGCTCTTGGTTACTCTGTCCAAAATTCTGGTATACGTGTCGATAGCGAGATCGCTATAATGTCCGCTGAAGTCTGCGACAATGCTAGTTGAGTTGCCGGAACTCCTGGTGTCGTCATTATTAATCACAATTTTCGTTTCATATAAATCACGTCGGGGTCACCACTTTTGGGTCATTACTGTAGATGTTGTTACCAATTGTGACTTCAGTAATAAAGAACTAATACACAGTAATGAAAACACCGTTTATTCCGTAAGATGGTACATGTGTTTACATAAAGACCAGCGCCGAGCAACTGGTGCAGTGTAATGCAATAACTGCATGCGCAAGCACTTACGTGTCCCTACATAGGCCCTCGGCTGATGGCGACGGCTGGCTCGTTGAGCCGGCTCTTGCCAAACGTCGGGGGGCCCGACGCAGTAGTACGTCGTCTCTACGTGGGGGTGGTGCGGTCCATGGCACTATATGGGGCCCCCGTGTGGTGCCGCACCCTGACTCGCAGGAACATCGCGGCCCTGCGACGCCCGCAGCGTGCAATCGCGGTCAGGGCGATCCGTGGATACCGCACCGTCTCCTTCGAGGCGGCGTGCGTTCTCGCCGGGACGCCTCCCTGGGACCTGGAGGCGGAGGCGCTCGCCGCCGATTATGCGTGGCGATGTGACCTTCGCGACAGTGGGGAACCACGTCCCGGAGAAGTAGCGATTAGAGCGCGGAGGCTCCAATCTCGGCGGTCTGTGCTGGAGGCGTGGTCTCGCCGCTTGGCGAACCCGTCGGCCGGTCTCCGGACCGTCGAGGCGGTGCGCCCGGTCCTCGCGGAATGGGCGAACCGTGACCAAGGGCGTCTCACCTTCCGGTTGACGCAGATGCTTACCGGCCATGGGTGTTTTGGCCGGTACCTGCATCGCATCGCCCGGAGGGAACCGACGATGGAATGTCACCACTGTGACTGCGACGAGGATACGGTCGAGCATACGCTCGCATATTGCCCTGCATGGCTGGAGCAACGCCGTGTCCTTGTCTCGCAAATAGGACCGGACTTATCGCTGCCGACCGTCGTAGCCACGATGTTCGGCAGCGATGAGTCCTGGAAGGCGATACTCGACTTCTGCGAGTACACCATCTCGCAGAAGGAGGCGGCGGAACGAGAGAGGGAGAGCTCATCCCTCTCCGCACCTATCCGTCGCCGCCGAGCCGGGGGCCGGAGAAGGGCCTTTGCCCGACTCCGGCCCCTGTAGATGGCGGCTTCCCCCCGGTGAAGGTCAAGGGGTGACCTGAGGGGTAGAGGCCGCGCGGCGCGCTACCAGCACTCTAGCGCGCTGCCAAGGAGTTACGAAAGAGCGACCGGTTGGCAGTGTATCGCGTCCCGACCCGGCAGGCTGGTTCTGGTCCAGCGGGGTATTCCGGGACACCAGCGGCACTGTCTGGGCGGCCTGACGGGCTGCCGTACCGAGACGGCCGACGTTTCAGAGCCTTCGACTCGCCTCGAAGGCTCCGTCGGCTGGGCGTCCTTGGGGTGAGCTGCGCCGTCTGGTTGTAGTGTTGACCGCGGTAGCCCCCCTACCTCATCCGGGTTCTGACCTCGGAGAGGATCGGACGTCGGGTGTAAGAGTGCAGGGGAGTCGTTTAGTGGGTGGGCCCTAAAAACCTTGGGCCCGCGATCTGCTCTCAACACCTGCAGATCGTTGAGTCTCACATACCCCGCGCGCCCCGTATGCGCGGGGACCTCGTAGGAGGTTCGGCCCCCGGCCCGAAAAAAAAAAAAAAAAGGCCTCACAGCCTGCCGGCTTTGCTGCATGGCTCCTCGCGCTCTGGGAGAAATTGTCCGAGGTGGTCTCCGGAGTGATCCGCGAGATCGCCTCGGGAGCCAGCCCTTTCGGGGCTCTCTTGTCGGGGTTCTACCGAATGATTGCGCAGTTCAATGGCTAGCCAGGAACTGCGCATCATTTATTGGAACCCCGGCGGGGTAAAAACCCGCAAGAACGATCTCTTGGTTCTCGCCCGGGAGTACAACCCTGAGGTTGTGCTCCTGGGCGAGACCAAGCTACGTCCTCGGGATGTGTTCAGGATTCCAAACTACTTCATGTAGCGACGTGATGAGGTGAGTCCTGCCGGGCTGCCGTTCAGGGGCACTGTGGCACTCGTCAGGCGAGACGTGGTGCATGATCAGTTGGACTTGCTGGCCTTCACATCGACAAGGTCGATCGGTGTGAGGATCCACACTCGGGGGGAGATATGCGGGTTTATGCCGCGTATAGACCCCCGGGGCCTGATTTCCACCCCGGGGACATAAGACGGGTCCTGAATTGCGACAGCCGCCCAGCTCTGCTGGTCGGGGACCTCAACGCGAAGCACGTCGCGTGGGGCTCCCGACTCAACTCAGCAGTGGGCAGGCGGCTGTTAGAAGATGCCGATAGGGGCGACTACTCTGTGGTCGGCCCCGACGAACCCACGCACATTCCGACCGCCGCGCAACTTCAGCCCGACGTGTTGGATGTGTGTGTTCATAAGGGGCTACGGTGCCCCTTAACTATTGAGGCACTGTACGACCTGGGTACCCCCCATCTCCCAATCCTGGTCACACTGGGAATGGGGCTTACCCGGGTTGCGACCTCGCCCCTACGACCGAAGGTCGACTTGGAGCTCTTTAAGAGACGCCTAGTCGACCTTCCCGTAATTCAGGACCCCAACACCCCTGAGGGGGTCGACGACGCGGCAGTCCGCCTTGTCGACTCCATCAGGGGAGCGATCGACCAGGCGACGACTCTTGTGCCCAGCGGCGAGCCCAGAGGTATACTCCCGGCCCATCTGAAAGCGATTATTCGCCGGAAGAGGGGCCTGAGGAGGCTCTGGGCGACAACTCGTTGTCCCAGGATCAAGCGCGAGCTTAATGAGCTGGAAGCGGAGTTGGCGGCGAAGATTAGCTCCTATCGGGGCTATGCGTGGGAGGAACGGATCGAGGAGGCCCGTGAGGACCCCTCGTCCGTGTCCCTCCACCGACTTTGCCGCCAGCTCTCAAATCGGCCTGCCCCGACTTGTCCACTCGTGGACGAGAGGGGCAACCGATGCTTCTCGGCTCAGGCCCGCGCCGATGTCCTGGCCGTAATGCTGGAGCGGCAGTTCGCTCCAAATGACTCTGCACCCTCAGAGGCCGCATTCCACCAATCGGTGGAAGAGAGCGTAGCAAGCCTACTCTCCTCCCCGGTGCCACCGTTGGGAGATGGTGATTTCATCACTCCCAATGAATTGCGCCTCTCCATCAAGCGGATGAAGAGGCGCAAGGCGCCGGGCGAGGACGGTATTCCCTCCCTCGCATTTTTCCACTTCCCCGAAACGGTCGTGTCATTCATGACACGACTGTTCAATTCCATTCTGTCCACAGGACACTTCCCGGGAATTTGGAAATTGGGCGGTGTCCGATACCTGGGAGTCAGTATCGACCGGAGTTTGAGGATGACCGCCCACGCCAAGTCGGCGTTGGCGGCCGCCCGCTACGCGAGGTTTCTCCTCCGGCCGGTGTTGGCCTCCAGGTTGCCGACCAGGACTAGACTCGGCATTTACAAGACGTATGTTCGTTCCCGTATCACGTACGGAGCTGCGGCCTGGTATCACCTCATCCCGCAGGTCATGCGGGTGAAGTTACAGGCCCAGCAGAATCTGGCTCTTCGCACGATAGTCGGAGCAGGGCGTTACGTCAGTAATGCCGTAATCGCCCGGGATCTGGATGTGGAGTCGCTCGAGGAGTTCATCCGGAGGCTAGCTCGTAATCTTTACGAGCGGGCTGACGGTGGACCCCACGAGCATCTCCACAACTTAGCTCCCTTGCACGCAAGACCACCTGATGGTCGGGCGCTACCAAGGGAGCTGCTGGAACCCCCGGCTATGGTAAGATAGTCGGCTTAACCGGAGTGATATGGGAGTGCTCATAATGAGTTAGTTAGTTTTAGTTAGTTAGTAGTTAGTGTAGTTAGCATGTAAGAAAAAAAAAAAAAAAAGCACAGGACAGCAGCCGGCGCCGGGGTGACTCCTCCACGGGCATCACTCCACCCAAGAGAACCAAGCCCATCGTTATTATATTTATGTATTTATATTTTGTCGGTGTAGTGCAGCCGTGCGCGCTGCGAACAGCGTACCTGTCCCCAGTCCTCCTTGCATTATTTCACCCCTGCCCTATATGGCAGGTAGTTTCAGCCCGGGCAGTGGGGTTTGCCCCGAGGCCGGTTCCGTGCCCCCGTCAGGGGGTACGACGACCCCTCTTGTTGTCTCTCGAGCTCAGAAGCGAGGGAGTCGCCGTATCAGACGGAACGCTCCTGCGTAATATACGCTCTGAGTTCCATTTCACATTTCTAGTTTTATTGACTTACGAAGACCGCCCGCTTACCATGTCGCTACCCGAAAGTGGAAATACTCCAACATATATATGTCGTGGATAACGACTTTTAGTTGTCGTGGATAACGATCATGAAAACATGATGCAGATCAGAATACCAGTAACGGTATCTGAAATCACGGGTCGAAAATTCATCGGGAACAGACAGATGCCAATCCATGTGCTTGGTGCGTTACGGTTGATATGTACCTCGATGAACGTCTACTGGATGGTGCATAGCTCATTGTAGTCTTCAGTGGAGCCCTGAAAGGCGATGCCTTATCATGTTGTCGAGGATTTTACAAGTAAGTGTCACATTTGTGACTTATTTCTCGCTCGTTATGCAAAATTCTTGCTGCGACGCTTATCAATTTAAGCAATGGTAAGCCACAAAAGCGTGAATGCAGCATACGCAAGTCGTGTAATAACGTCTGCTACCTCGATGGAAGATCTGAGCCACGAAGAAATCGCCACATCTTACGTTCTGGCTCATGTTGCCCAGTTGACTCTCGACTTATCACATGGCATTTACTAGCGGAAATACGACACGTAACAAGCTATTGCAAGAAATTAAGGCAAGTGCAAGTCTCAAGTGAAACTTCGATCGCAATAATGGATCTGTCATGACGAGTGGGTAGTTCCGACACGAATCGTTTTTAAGCCAATGACTACTGCTAGAGTTACATGGCACTAGTGCAGTAAACCAGGACATGAGACTGTGAATTGTTGCTGAAACTTTAGAATCTACTAGATTCAATACCAATAACACTACACGTTCGATGACTTCGGGCTCCAGCAAGCAAGCAAACAAGAAAGCAAGCAAGTTTCCGTGGGGAAGAAAAATTGACACATCTGAAGTCGTCGTGACCTGTAAGATAAGACGTCCGGTGCGTTCGTGTCTGGCGATGCGGCGGTGTTCGGGTTCCGCTGGCGGATGCAGGTTTTTCCGGTGAAGTGCGTGCTTGTGCATGCTTGACAAGTGTTCGCGGTTGGCTTCCGCCGCATGGGAGTAACATCGTGTAGTAGAGGTGGAACCCGCAAAATTGTAGTTTGCGTGGTGGCTGGTGGTAAGATGTCTTATGAGTCTGCACAGGTAGCCGGAGGTAAGACTCCCACGGTCGCGGCCCACCCAGTCCGCGAGAACCGGGCAGATCGCCTCGACGGTACGGAGGCCGGCCGACGGGTCCGCCGAACGACGAGACCACGCCTCCAGCACGGACTGTCGAGACTGGAGCCCCCGCGCTCCGGCTGCACTTGCGCTAGGGCGCGCCGCCTCGTAGGAGACTGTGAGGTATCCTTGAATGACTGACCGCGATCGCGCGCTGCCGGCGTCGCAGCGCGGCGACGTTCTCGTGGGTAAGGGCGTGGCACCAGACGGGTGCCAGTATAGTGCCATCGACCGCACGGGTACCATCACCCTGCCTATTTCTGCCGTGAAGCAGTGGTGTATTTCGGTTTGAAGGGTGGGGCAGCGGTTGTAACTATACTGAGACATTAGAACTTCTATCTCAAGGTGTGTGGCGCGTTTACGTCGTGGATGTCTATGGGTTCCAGTAACCACTTAACACCAGGTGGGCTGTGAGCTCGTCCACACATTAAAACGAAGAGCGTAATCAAACGAAATTAGATCCGAAGTTTAAAGGGCCGTTTAAAGTAGTTGAAGTATTGGATGGTGACCGTTACACATTGAAAGCTTTAAATTCAAAACATACTTACAAATACCCACACGATAGGCTAAGAAAAATGCCAGCAGGTCACATACAAGTCGAGGTTGATGTAAATCAAGCTTAAATTGTGGTGAAAACTCGAGTAAGGATAGTCTATCGGCCGTATTGTGTTCGACCGTACCAGAAGCTATTACGTAGTCGTAGCCCAGTAGAAATCGGTGTCTCGAGGCAACTCAAGTAGTCCGTGGGTGCGCGGTGCGCGTTTGGCTCTGGCGGAAGTCGGGGTCTGTAAAGACCATCGTGTGTAGTCTCAGCGGGTGATGCACACGGGCGATCCACGCTGTGGATGCGCATCATGAGGGCAATTGCGATTGCTGGTCGGCTGGAGAGCCGTGGCGTTAGATATTTTTACTCGGAAGTTTTCTTTGATCTGAGTTCCTGTAAGCTATGCCTGATTTGTACAGAGTAAATTTGAAGTTTGATGAACGACTGTGGTACGTGCTCTGGCTGCTGAATCGTGAACTTTGTATACCCTATTGTTTGATTTGGTTAAAATGGTATTAAAACAGTTTAAAGCTTTGATGACTTTAAATTTTCCGATAAGTCGTAAAGTGTAGTCAGGAGTGATCGAGCGGAACAAGTGTTCTCGTGGATGTTTTTGATTGTAGGTTAACCATCACAGGAGGACGTGTACAGTCAGGAAGGCCGTGTCGCAATCAGCACGTGATTGCTGCAGCCAATACGAGATATGGAACGCAAGCGCCGTCTGTCGGCGCTCGATGGGTCAACTATTCACCGGTCGAGCGGAGCGACGTGCCGGTAGCTGCGTAATATCGAGTATTTTTGGTAAATGAGAACAATCTGGTGAGTCGTATTATTTTTATTTGGATTCTGGTGCCGAATGCTCTCTTGTCAAGAAATCTATTAGTAGTAGTAGCTTCATAATTCAGCAATTTTATGCGATGGTTCTCATAAAAGGTTTCTGTTGTTTTGACCCAAAACTGTACGGAACAAATCCTTTGCGATGGTTTATTGCTTACTATTGTATGTCATGTACTACCTGATAGTTGTTTTAATCGGTTCAGTGAGATTGAGCATTCAGCGAAATACTTAAAACACTTAAACTTGCGTTATTGATGACCAAGCTCGCGATGAGCTCATGGAATTGTTCTTGACAAGAAGTGCTAGAAGCCGTACATCTTTTTTAAATTGTTCTACCCAAAGAATAACAGAGGCGAGCTCCTTCGAATTCTTAATAGTTCGCGTGCCATATCCCTAAAGGTTTTTACTTAAAATGATACTGAAAGTAAGAGATTAACTTTGACGAGACCAGAACATTGGAAAGTTAGTAAAATTTGATATTGAATTTTGTTGAAATGAAGATAGATGGCTTTAACTGGTAATAGAACCTATGATTACATAAGGTTGCCTCTGTAGTGCTACTGACGAGACTGATCAGTGAGGTGAGAGTATCTCCATCGATTGGTACAGCGGAGACCTGGGTCTCAATGGAGACTATTGTTGTGTTGGTCTAGTAATGACCTTGACTCTATATTGTGAAGTGATGTGTATTGGTTTTATCATTTGTTTTAATGATAATGTGGGTGGCAATGTCACTAGCTGCGCCGGCAGCCAGGCCAGGAGCGTTCTATACGATTTTGTTGACACTAGTGATGTAGAAGATGTAGGATCAAATGACCACGATACAACTGACTGATTAAAGTAAGGATTTTGTTGTCCTATTTTGTGTGATTAGTAAAGAACAGTATTCGGTGTCATTTATGACTGGTAATTGAACACCTCGCTCGATTTAGGTGATGTGTTCGTTTTATTGCCGGATGGAGGCATTGCGATGTGTTTTATGGTTGAAGTGGGTACTGGATGGAAGTTCCACTTGCGTGCCGGATGGAGGAATTAGTGTTTTGTGTTGAAGTTGGGTACCGGATGGAGGTCCGACTTATTTGCCGGATGGAGGCAATAAGTAGTCAAGAGCTACTCGATGGAGGTGGCACTTGAATTGGGTTATCGTCACTCGATATAGGTGGCATGAGTTACTCTCACTAGATGGAAGTAACTGTAACGATAGTTTGTGGTTGATACAGAATACTGATGAAATACTGCTCAGATTGAGTTGTTTTGTAATAACTCTGGTTTCTAATGCTTATTGATTAAGTTATCTACTCACACAGGTTAACATAGTCTGTTAAAGATCTTGTTGAGAGCTAACGTTATGGTTTGTAATGAAAGGAATCCCAATCCTCAATCGTGAATGTATCAGGATTGGCCGAGACGAAACCTGTTTGATATTGCAAAAGGTTGTTTTCCTTGCGTCACACAGGGACGTGTGACGTGTCAGAATGGTCGTGTCGTGGATAACGACTTTTAGTTGTCGTGGATAAAGACTTCTAGTAATATTAAGACGGTGGTTTTGATTATTATTTTAAATGATGAAATGTTGTTTTGATAAATATTACAAAATGAAGGGTAGACTCCGTAACGCCACAGTATAAAATGGCGGTACGTGGACAGAGTCGTGGCATTCCGTGTCAGACAGTCATTCCGTCCGTCTCAGTCAGTGAGTCTCTGGCAGTCAGTCAGTCGGTCTGTCGGTATGTGCAACGAAACTGTCGGCTTATCCTGTCATTGTGAAAGTTGTGTGTGTTGAGTTTCAATAATTATTATTCAAAAGGTTTTATTGACTTTTTATAAACTGAGGTCAACCAAATACGAGTGATGACGGAAACTACCGCTGAGCCATCCCTGACGTGTGCCAACATATATATATATATATATATTATTAGGAATCGGAAGAAAAACCATTAAAAAAAATAACAATTAGCACACATTTACAGAGACTTAAGACAATGACTCACACACACCATGTCCACGACTACCTTCTCCCACGAAGGCCGCCGATCGAATGAATGTTTCGAGCAAAGGCGTTGCTATTTATAAATAAATATATTTATATTTATATTTATAGGCAACATTATTATAAAATTCGTGTTTCGTAAATTAACACTTAAAGTCTTTGAACGATGTTTTCTCGACGAATGTCAACCGACAAATGCGCGGGTGACGGAGCTGCGCGCCGGTTTTATACCCTTTTTGTGGGGTATTCCTTACTCGGCCTCTCCTGACTGTGGTTCGTCCTCGACCACATAACTGGGGTCCACTCGTAACGATGATGCGGAAGCGTGCGAAAGATCTTGTTAAGTCCGCGCCTCCCGAAAGTTCGGCAGGGCAGCCGTCCCAGCTCCAGTCTGCAACCACGATGTGAGGCTGCACCACGTGTGGCGGGCGTCCCGCTCGACCGTCCTGATAGATAATCCTGAAAATGCAGGCAGAGCGCATAAGTAGCTCAGCAGGACTGCAAACGAACTACTCCTTACTCGTGACTCCCTGCGTCGGGCTTAGTAGACCAAAGGCATCATAGTCCCCAACGAGTGAAGCAGCAGGCCACAGATCGAGCGACATCGCCCTCTGCGTCACTGCCAGTCGTACAGCACCGTGAAGTCGGCGGCTCGCGAGCATCACGTGCAGTGTGCACACGAGCAGCACTTGTTGTATGCACGCCAGAAACAGACGAGCGCGCGCAGGCAGCGGCACGCGAGCAGCACGTGTTGTATGCACGCCAGAAACAGACGAGCGCGCGCAGGCAGCGGCACGCGAGCAGTGCGCGCAGTAGCACAATCATTCTTAATGCGCATATTCCTGTTATTATCCAAGGGCCAGTGTGCGTCGCCCTTCCTTAAGTGTCTTCTGCATTTGGTTACCAGTGATCCCTGTAAAATGGTCCCAGACCCACTCGTACGAAGATCGTATTAAAAACGTACAAGTGCATTCCACACGCAGAGCGTATTCAAACGTGTGAAGCTTCCCGACACGCTGACAGTACTCAAACGTGCCGAGGCTTCTCAATACGCCAGCCTAGGCCGATTGTATTGAGGCATCTCACCGTGTAGGATTAATCACACGAGTGAGGGATACGTAAAATGGTCCCAGGCCCACTCGTACGAAGATCGTATTAAAAACATACGAGTGCATTCCACACGCAGAGCGTATTCAAACGTGTGAAGCTTCCCGACACGCCGACCGTACTCAAACGTGCCGAGGCTTCTCAATACGCCAGCCTAGGCCGATTGTATTGAGGCATCTCACCGTGTAGGATTAATCACACGAGTGAGGGATACGTAAAATGGTCCCAGACCCACTCGTACGAAGATCGTATTAAAAACGTACAAGTGCATTCCACACGCAGAGCGTATTCAAACGCGTGAAGCTTCCCGGCACGCCGACCGCACTCAAACGTGCCGAGGCTTCTCAATACGCCAGCCTAGACCAATCGTATTGAGGCATCTCACCGTGACTCCGAGTGAGGGATACGTAACTAGAGAGCAATCATCTATAGCTCACCCTTCAGGTTCACCATAGGAATACGTATATTTGTAAACAATGATCATTATTAACTTTACTGACTCTCAAAGACGGCAGCACATGTCTCAGGGGTCCACTCGCCCCGCCACGACACCATATATTGTGCAGCTGCTTGCGTAGTTTTGCCATAACTGCCGTTGAGCAGCCGTAGGGTATAGCGTCCACTGGGTAGAATTTCGACAACCTTATACGGGCCACGCATGCCGGAATCAAGTTTACCTGCCGACCGATATTACGCAGCTACCGGCACGTCGCTTGCGTGCTACTGCCGCAGGAACCATCGAGGGGCCCGAGCTGGCGGCAATACCCGTGAGGCACCATCCTCACCATTCGGTAAGGTCCACGGATTGCCGGATCTACATTTCCTGTAGACTGTGAGTTATTACCCAAACAAGATTATCGACATTAAAAACGGCTGCTGCTCGTCGGTGCCCGTCCACGCGAGCATCATGTCGCTTTTCACTCCGTGATACCAATTGATGAGCTCTACCTCGACCTAGTTCTCGACGAACTTAACGGCTCCGAAACACCTCAGTCGTGACATCACTAATTAGAGTCCTCACCACAGGTGTGGTGGCGTCTTTTCTACCAGAAGCTGCAGGGCGGATGTCTGTTGTCTTGCATTTTGTGATGTTCAGAATGAGCTGTAATCTCAAAAGTTGAATTGACCATTTTGCCAACATAGTCCCGAATTCACCTTCGGAAGTATGCAGTCAACCTCAAGAATTATCTACCTGTGTGACATTACGAGTCACTGGTGACTGATTTAGTGCCTGAACCCTATGAGGACTCGGCCTAACCTGACCTCCACTAAAAATGAAATCAAATCGTGAGTAGATTAGTGTTCGCGGCTCTAACCTGAAGGCCCATTATGCCCCGTATCACTATTAAAGTTCAAAGTTCTATCAGAAGTAACCCATTCACTCAGCCAAACCCTAGCATCGTCCCTTAAACATGATGCCACTCGCGATAAGCATTCGTGGTCGTTCCACCCGTTAACTTCTCTGGCGCGTTCTACTTCTTCGCACAAACTTCAATGTAATTATTAATCGATGGGTCAAAATACGATATGTAACAATTTTGCGACCTTGAGGGTTGCAAAGTTTTAATTGCTTCCATTAAAGCACTGGAGAGGGTAGACGCCTTAGAACCAGGGATACTAGATTCCACGTGGCCTTGTTGCGAACCAACGATATTCGACATGGGAGTCGTAACTGTCCGTAGAATATCGGTGGTCTGTTCAGCGCGCGCCTTATCGTTAGAAGGTGTCGCGACAGGTTCAATCGTGCGCGAGCGCGATCTCGACCTCCACTACGAGCGCGACGGGCACTACGAGAGCGGTTCCTACTACGCGACCCGCGCCTAACCCGAGCACATGACCGACGCACATCAGTACTGCGAGAATTACGCTGGTCTCGGACCCGCAAGCCATCCCGTGAAGTACGACCTCTATCGTTCGTATCGCGATCCTGTCTATCATCTCTGTGATCGCGAAAGCATGTCGTTTTCGATTACGAGAATCATCTCGAGACGGTCGCCTCCGTGTACTAGAAGTTTCAGCATGTCTCATTATCACAGTTAAAATTTGCAATCACACAATAAAAATAACAAATAAAGTATGAAAGCATCAAAGTAAGCAGTCATTGTAAAACAAAACAAAGTTCAGAGTTTTACGCTACTGTGGGCTATTTGAGTCCTTTATCCCACTTCTGATATTAGGAATCAGAAGAAAAACCATTAAAAAAAATAACAAGTAGTACACATTTACAGAGACTTTAGACAATGACTCACGCACACCATGTCCACGACTACCTTCTCCCACGAAGGCCGCCGATCGAATGAATGTTTCGGACGGAGGGTCGTCGTATCCTTTTGCGGGGGCACGGAGCGGGCCTCGGGGAAACCCCTCTGCCCGGACATGTGGCTCCCTGCCTAATAAGACAGGGGTGATGCGCTACTGGATGGGGTATCAGGCAGGCGTGATGATATGTGTCCTATATGTTAGAGACATGGGATTATTATTTGGGGATCCGTGGGGTCGGCTTCTTTCTTCGTCACTCTTCTCTTCTCTTCTCTTCTTCTTCTTCTCTTCTTTCTTCCTTCTTCTTCTTCTTTCTTCTGGGGCGGCTGCCTCTCTCCTCCATTTCTTTTTTTTTTTTTTTTTTTTCCCTGTACTATTTACAATTTAATCTTAACCTAACTTAACCTAAAATAAGCCTAACTTAGTTTAACTTACATCTAAGTGACAGCAGCGCGCCGTTCCTGCACTCCGTGGAGTGCCGGGACAGCGCGCGCCGTCACGCCTAAACCTAACCCTAATCTAACTTAACCTAACATAGCCTAATCTAACCTAATATGGGGGAGAGAGCAAGCCGCGCTCCTCGCTAGAGTCCTCCCCCCCTCTCCCCATTGTTACAATTTTTGATGGGAGGGAGGACTGTAGCGGGTGTGAATACCCCATCCCAAAAGGGGGTGGGGGGTGGGGTCAAAGCCCCTAATGGAAATGAGGCTGCACCTACGGGGTGCAGCCGCGGTCCCCTTACGGGGGAGCTGCCAAACGGGCAAGAGGCGTGGGACTAGAGGCTGGTGAAACTCAGCTCCGAGAGGGGCGCTCATAGGTCCTCCCCGGCCTCACAGCCGGCGAGGAACTTTATCTCCGAACGATCGTCGGGGGTACCAATAGCTCCCGCGGCAACGCCGTACCATCCGGTGGTCTGGCGTGCAGCGGGGCTATGTTGTGGAGATGCTCATGGAGCCCGTTTTCGGCTCGCTCGTACATGTTACGGGCGAGCCTAGTCACAAACTCCACGAGCGACTCCACACCTAGGTCCCGGGCAATAACGTCATTTCTGACGTACTGCCCGGCCCCGACAATAATGCGGAGGGAAAGACTCTGCTGGGCCTGCAACCCAGATCGCTGGGACGGCGACAACAGGTGATACCAGGCCTCAGCAGCGTATGTGAGGCGGGAACGGACGTATGTCTTGTAAATGGCGAGTTTGGTCCTGGTCGGAAGCCCGGACGCAAACACCGGCCGCAACAAGAACATGGCCGCGCGAGCCTGACCGATGACTCGGTTGACATGCGCGACCATGCTCAAAGAGTGGTCGATGTCGCATCCGAGATACCGGACCGTGGTCCTGAACTCGACATTCACACCTCGGAGGCTGAGTTTCTTTGGGACGACTCTGATACGGACCGGACCGTAGAGTAAGGCCGCGGTCTTTCCCACATTGACCGCGACTCGCCAACGGTCCAGCCACTGGGGCAGTAAATCCAAAAGCCTCTGCATCCTCATGATGGCTGCAGAGGGGAACGGAGAGGACGAGAAGTAGGCCGAGTCGTCAGCGAACAAGGCCAACTTCACGTCCTCCTCCCACGCCCGAAGGTGACCCTCCAGGGTGGGGATGTAAATGTTTCGAGCAAAGGCGTTGCTATTTATAGGCACTGTACCCTCAACATTATTATAAAATTCGTGTTTCCTAAATTAACACTTAAAGTCTTTGAACGATGTTTTCTCGACGAATGTCAACCGACAAATGCGCGGGTGACGGAGCTGCGCGCCGGTTTTATACCCTTTCTGTGGGGTATTCCTTACTATATATATATAGTTCTGTCTCAATTTCTCATAAAACGCTAATAAGAGCGAAAAAGACAACCTAGGTAACTTTTTACAGCTTTCACTGCATATTAAAGCAAAATGGTTTTTTTTTCGGGTTGAAATTCTTCCGAAAAAATTTGGGGTACTCAATGACGCGCGCCAAGTACGATATTTTAATTTTTTTATTTTTAAATTTTCAAAAAAAAATTTTTAATTTTTTCGACATTATGACGGTTTCTCGGTATTTTTTTGTATTTCACATCTTTTTGTAGAGAATGAAAGTTATTGAAGTCTTATTTTTTTTGTAAAGTGCAAATGTCATTGAGATGAGTTTTATTTTTTTATAATTAATAATTAATTAATTTTTTACAGTGAAACTGTTTTTGTTCGGATCTCAGTTAATAATAATAATAATAATAATAAGCCCTTTATTTCTTGCTTTACAAAGTTTAAAAAAAAAAAAAGATATAATAAATATAAATGTATGTAGTATGTAAAAGAGTTTTGTAATAAATCAGTAAAATTTAGTTAGCAAGAACCCCGGATCGGGTAAAGGCCTCCTCCAAAGATGCCCAAGCGTCTCTATCCTGTGCTACGTCTATCCAGTTTGGGCCAGCTGTTCGTCTAAGATCGTCTTCCCATCTGGTTAGTGGTCTCCCTCGACTTCTCTTGCCCGTTGGGCCGCTCCAAGATGTAACTTTCGCAGTCCATCTCTGGTCTGTATATCTCGCGACATGGCCAGCCCATTTCCATTTTAGTTTTAGCGCATAAGTCAGGGCGTCGGTCGCGTTAGTGGTTCTTCTTATCTTAGTATGCCTTACCTTATCCATCTTCCTTATTTTGAGCATACTCCTCTCCATCCCCCTTTGACAGGTCCTGATTTTATTTGTGGCTTTAGAGGAGAACTTCCACGTCTGGCACCCATACGTCAGGCATGGTAATAGACTTGAGTTCATAACTTTTGTTTTGATATCTGTGGGCATATTACTTTTGAAAATTTCCTTTAGGTTCCAAAATTTATTCCATGTCGATTGAACCCTTCTTTCCATTTCTAGTATGTCGCTGTTTTTGGCAAAACTTAGCAGTTTTCCCAAGTATATGTATTTCTCTACATATTCTAGTGGCTCTCCATTGATTTTTATAGGATTTTTCCATCTGTTGTTGGTCATTATCTTGGTTTTAGTAAGGTTCATCTCGAGCCCCACCTTGATACTGGCTTGGTGTAGAGTCTCTATCATGTATTGCATCTGGCCGGCCGTCTCTGACAGAAGTGCTAGGTCGTCTGCGAACCTAAGATGACTTAAATATTCTCCTTTTATACAAAGTCCTATTTTGTGAAAGTCCAGCTTGCCAATGATGTTTTCCAGGATTGATATAAATAGTATTGGGGAAAGGGGGTCCCCCTGTCTTACTCCTCTTTGAATGGGAAACCGTGGGCCAATGGACTCGAGTTTGATCCTTCCTTTATTGTTATTGTATATATTTTGGATAGTCTTTATATATACTTCTTCAACTCCTTGCTCTGCCAAACTTTCCCATATGCTGTTGTGCGAAACGGTGTCGAAAGCTTTTTGGTAGTCAATAAAAGTTATATATAGAGTTCTCTGGTGTTCTTGATATTTTTCTATTATTAACTCTATTGTATGGATGTGGTCAATTGTTGAAAAGCCTTTTCTAAAACCCGCTTGTTCTACTGGTTGTTTTGTTTCTAGTGTTTTACTTATTCGAGTTTTAATAACTGTAGAGAACAATTTGTATAGGCTAGGAAGTAGGCTGATTGGTCTATAGTTGCCAATATTTTTAGGGTCTCCTTTTTTATATAACAATATGATGTTTGCTTCCGACCACTGAGTGGGAGTTACAGAGTGTTGTAGTATCGAGTTAAAGAGTTTCGCTAACGGTGCAGCCAGAATTAATTGAGCAGCTTTCAGTGCTTCGTTTGTAATTTTGTCGGAGCCTGGGCTTTTTTCAAGTTTCAGTTTTTTTATTGTTTCTATGATTTCGTTTTCATTTATCTCTGTATATTTTTTAGATTGGTCTACTTTGCTGTTATTTGGCGTTGTTATATTGTTATTGTTGCTACTGTATAGATTTCTATAAAACTCTGTAGCAGTATTGACAATATCTTTTCGTTTGTATATTTCTTTGTCCACATTTTTCAATCCTTTTATCCAGCACTTATTTGTTCGAAGCTCCTTAAATGGTTTCTTCGTGCTACCGCAAAGCTGTAGGTGTCTCAGTATAGTGTCTTGTTTGTATTTTAAATAATCTTTTTTTATATATTTGTTGACTATTTTGTATAAGGCAGAGAGTTCGTTTCTCATGGAACGAGTTTTATTTTTGGTTGACTGTAGTACTTTTCTTCTTTGTAGCAATCTTTCAGTTCTTTCTTGTAGTATTTTATATTTATAATTTCTCTTGTTTATTTTTGAAATTTTTAGGCTTTCAGAAATAGCATTGCTAATTTTATCATAACAAGTATTTATCGTTTCGTTTGTTTGGTAGATAGCTGCCTCAGATAGTTTTAGTTTAAGGTTGTCCTTATATTTTTCTATTTCCTTTAGGCTTCTAAGTTGGTATTCTTGTTTATTTGTAAATCGGGCTCTGCTTAGTTTATGTTTAGAGAGCTTTACTGATCCTCTTATTGCACGATGATCAGATGGGTAGTTCAGGTTCAGAACTTCGAGGTTCTCAAATAATTTTGGTTGGTTTGTGAGAATGTAGTCAATCTCGTTTTTGTGAAGCCCATTCGGCGAAATCCAAGTCCATTTTCGGTTTGGGTGTTTCTTAAAACAGGTATTTATTATTGTCAACTTGTGTTCGAGCGCAAAGTTCACAAGTTTCTGGCCTCTGCTATTTCTTGTGCCGTGTCCATGTTTTTTCACGACTAAATCTTCGTTTTCTTTAGGGGCTCCTACCTTAGCGTTGAAATCGCCCATAAGTATGATATGTGTGTGTGTAGTTGTTAGTGCTTTCTCAATTGACTCATATAATTCTTCAATTTCAGTTTCTTTTGCTTCTGTCGTAGGGAAGTAGACTTGCAGAATGGATATCTTATGGTCTCCTATGTTTAAGTTGAGTATAGCTAAGCGCTCTGATATACCAATGAAGCTCTCGATATTGTTTTTTATTGTCTTGTTTATTATAAAGCCCACCCCATATTGTCCTGCTGTTTGTCCCTTGTAGCAGAGTATAAAGTTCTCATGTTCTTTAATTTCACAACCTTGACGTCTTACTTCTGAGATTCCCATAATGTCATATTTTATAGTACTTAAGCATTTTTCTAATTCCAATAAACGTTCATATGAAGATAGAGTCTTAACATTGTATGTTAATATTTTTAGTTGATGATTTTGTTTAGTGTTTGTGTTCGTAGGGATTGTGATTTTCTTTGGAGGGTTGTGGTCATAATCCTCCACGGTGACCAACCGGGTTGGGGGATTTGTTATGTTTTTTGTATTTGAATATTTCTTTGTTGGATCTGTGTGGAGAGGAGCAGCTAATTGCTATGCCTTGTTTTTGGAGATTTCTTTATCAATTGTAGTGTTTTTATTTGTTAAGAAGTTTAGCATGCCCGGCTTAATTACTCTTTCTGAGGTACTGTGTGTTCTTCTCGCCATGGGATCGTGCTGTGATTGTGGTTTGTTCTTCTTTTTTGTTTGTGTGTTTATTTCCTTTGGCGTGTCCTCGGTAGGTTTTGTTGGTGAAGGAGAAAGCTTTCTTTTAGATGTTTGTTTAGGTATGACCAGTTTATCATATTTTAGGAAAGCCATGTTTCCTTTTTCTCTCTCTATTTTTAACTGTTCTTGTAGTTGTTTCCTCTTTTCTAAGACTTGTTTAGGGTAGTCTTCTTTCATATAGTAACCTGTGTCTTGCAGTGCTCTTTTTTGTTTAAAGATTTTGATCTTCATGTCCAGGTTTAAGAAAGATACCACTACTGGACGTGGTCTATCGTTTTTCTTTCCTAGTCTTTTAACTTCTTGTAGGTCGCTATAGGTTAGTTTGACTGAGAAATGTTGTTCTAACCATTTAAGCATATTTTTTCCTAGGATATCATATGAAGATTCCAGTTCTTCGATGCCGAAGAAAACTATATTTCTTTGTCTGGCTTGCTTTTCTAGAAAGCTGATTCTTTTCTCCTGATTATCTACTATTTCTTTTAATTTTTCATGTTTCTCTTCTAGGGCAAAAAATTTTTCCTCTAATATTTTATTTATATTTTGTGTAACTTGTTGTGTCACGTTTTCACCACTTTCTCTAATAGCTTTTTTGTGATCGTCTAATTCCAGTTGGATTACTTTTAGAGCTTTCATAATTTCATCCATGATTGTTATTGTGGTTTATCAGTAGTAATTTGTTTACATGTATGTGTCGCCTTCTAGTGGCAAGTCTTGATATTTATTTCGAGCGGAACGTTAGATCGATGTGATTGTAAGCTGTTTCAGAACCCAAGTAGCTTTGTCGGACTTTGAAGTAGTACGTGCTTGTTTTAGCAGATGGCGTTGCTAGGGTCAGAGTATTTTAGATGATTTTGAAAAAAACGGTGCTTCTTATTATAAAAGAGGTTATGTTTTCACTAAGATGTATTTATTATCACTTTTATTCATTCTTAAACACTCTTTAGCACCAAATAATGAACAAAGACCGTCCAAAAAGTCTTGTACTTGATTATAAACGCGAACAGTTCACACAAAAAGGTTCACAAGTCACTAGTAACTTTTGGTCGTTTTACTTTCTTCGGATAGTGTCTTTGTTGGTATCTTCAATATATGACGTTATTTATCAAATTTCCTTCCACAATATCTCTTTATTTTGATGATATATACTTTTTAAATATTTTTATATGAATGTTTTTAACGGAGCCGATGCTAACTGTGGCACTATAGCGCCCTCTCTCCGGATCTCAGTTACCAGGTCATAAAATCCATTAAAAATGTAGGAATAATTCCAGCGCACCCTGGCGGCCGTAGATTACCATGTATTCTCGAAGTATTTATAGTCTGTGGCATATCACTTTTTACATCGAAAAATACTTTTTGGCGGGAACGCGAGCAGTGAAGTTGTGTGATTTGTTTTATTTTGTCTATTTAGTGTTTCTTCAGGTTTAAATGTGTAATAACGGTGGTTTATTAACTGTTTAATATCTGTGAAAGTGCACAAATGTGGGAAAATGAAACAAAGCTGCTAGCAACTAGCTGCTGGAACCCGAGAAGTTACGTCTAGACGTAACTTCTCGGGTTCCTCCAAAAAGTCCACTGAAAAAATCTCAAATCAAATCAAATCAAAAAAAATTTTATTCAACATAAATGAAAGTACATACTTGTTGAACGTCAAAAAAAAAACTACCGCCAATTCACAAGAACTAGCCTCCGTCCTGAGAAGAATTGGCAAGAAACTCAGCGGGCATGTCTTTTTTTTTTACATATGAAATTATTATTTATTTATTTTTTAATATTAGATTTTTTTTTAAATATGAATTTTTTACAATGAGTAATATAACGTAACAATTACTACAATATTGAAATGCCTGGAGCGAGCAACTCATTCCCACTTTGTGCAATCTTCTAGATAATCATTGACTTTATAGTAAGCTTTATTGCACAGATGTTCTTTATTAGTTTTCTTAAACCTATGTATATGTAGGTTCTGAACATCTTGTGGGATTTTGTTGTACAGGCGCACAGACAAACACCCGAATGAATTTCGTATCTTAATCATCTCTATCTCAGTAAATGACCACCATTTTACTGCGATTATATTTCATCCCATATCATCTCATTTCATTAAATTTCATCCCAGTTGATTAATGTCTCAAATTAATCATCTTCATTTCATTTCACTCCATATTATCATTTTTCATAAAATTAAGAATATAAAGTAAAATAAGACATGACTTAAAGGTCTTAGTTACCAGGTCATAAAATCTCTTAAAAAAAAAACATCGAAAAAGGACTTTTTGGCGGGAACGCGAGGAGTGAAGTTGTGTGATTTGTTTTATTTTGTCTATTTAGTGTTTCTTCAGGTTTAAATGTGTAATAATGGTGGTTTATTAACTGTTTAATATCTGTGAAAGTGCACAAATGTGGGATAATGAAACAAAGCTGCTGGACGTAACTTCTCGGGTTCCTCCAAAAAGTCCACTGAAAAAATCTCAGTAAATGACCACCATTTTACTGCGATTATATTTCATCCCATATCATCTCATTTCATTAAATTTCATCCCAGTTGATTAATGTCTCAAATTAATCATCTTCATTTCATTTCACTCCATATTATCATTTTTCATAAAATTAAGAAAATAAAGTAAAATAAGACATGACTTAAAGGTCTTAGTTACCAGGTCATAAAATCTCTTAAAAAAAAAATACATCTAAAAAAAGTCAGGATCGAAATTTTTGAGCGAGCTATAGTTTGTGGTGATAAAATTAATAATTTCAAGTAGATTAATTGTTGTAATTGATATAACTAGTTAATATCAGTAAAATAAAGTTGTGAGTGATTGATATAATATACAATTTAGGTGTGGCGGGTAGCCATCATACAACGCAAGATAATTGACAGATGCCTGAATCTCGCTTATGACATTTTCAAGATAAAGCGCATATATACAAGTTCCGAACAACAACATTCGGACCGTCGGTCTACCGACCAAATATCACCCGCTCGGTGGAAGATCTTCCCTTTGTCGTATACCTACAAACTGGTGACCTGCGACGAGATGTGAACACGCAACCTTCTGATTCATCATCAGCGCATCAAGAACTTCGGCTACCATAATCCCCGCATTCTCGCAGATAAAAGCACGTCATTGACAGTCGTCCCACAGCAAGCCAGCATCGCAGCCTCAACAGGACCATCGCAGCCGACTCACCGCGCTTCCTGGTCCTACGGCACGCAACTTCACTGCCTCATCACGCCGCTGCAGTTCATCGCAGCCCACGACCGGATCATCAACGCTTGGGGTCACACATCTCCGCCGTGGCAGCTCTGCATCACATGGACTACGCACGACACGCACGTAATAACAATTTTATCTAACAACAACCTAAGAATTAGCAATTTAGTAATTCTACACTATATATTTGTTGAATTGCATATTGAAGCATAGTTCAAAACAGTTACTTCATCAGGAACATCTATCTATTGAGTAATAATAATACCATTATGTAATAATCATTGTATATTCATTTATTTATGATAAATGGCAAATAGAAACATTTTACATACATAATAATATTTATTTAATAACGTAATAATTATACTTATCTTTTAATTCACAATGTCCACACTTATACACAGTATCAAGCCAGAGAGAGAGCTCCGCACCGCCCGACGTCTCAACCGAGAATGAATCGAGATTGGTCGGCGCAGGGGCTTTTGTAGGCGGTGACAAACAACTATGCGTCATACTTGTTTGTCATCGCTCGAACGTTGGCTTTAATTTAAAATTGTATTTACTGCAATTATTTATAAATATATTATTACTTAATTTATTAACATTATTTGCGTTATATTTCTATACCTATACATAGGCATAAACTATCAATATATTATTACTTAATTTACTAACATTATTTGTGTTATATATCTATACCTATACATAGGCATAAGCTATCACGGCCATACTGACAGTACTTCGTCCTCGAAGTATTGTGTTACTATTTTATTTATAATATATGAGTAGGTATATGCGATTCATTAATCAACATAATATACATGGCACAGAAAAAAAAAGAAAGTAGTCAAAACATTTCAAACAAGTCGAATGAATCATTTGTATAGACACGATGGTCCCCTTTAAATAAGTAACAGAGTAATTTGCCAACTACATAGACATGTCGATCACATTCACCCGCTGCTTGTGAGATAATCGACACCAAATAGAAGGTCGACCAGCGGTACTCTGACTTCGAGTAATGCCAACTACATAGACATGTCAATCACATTCACCCGCTGCTTGTGAGATAATTGACACCAAATAGTAGGCCGACCAGCGGTACTCGGATTGAAAAATTATTGAGTAATGCCAACTACATAGACATGTCAATCACATTCACCCGCTGCCTGTGAGATAATTGACACCAAATAGAAGGCCGACCAGCGGTACTCGGATTGAAAAATTATTGAGTAATGCCAACTACATAGACATGTCAATCACATTCACCCGCTGCCTGTGAGATAATTGACACCAAATAGTAGGCCGACCAGCGGTACTCAGACAGATAAAATTTAAAGCCAAATATTTTTACTCATTCACAATATGACGTGAGTTTCTCAATTTCTTTTTGTACCATGTATATATTTTTAGTAACATTTTATGTAGGTAACCCATGTTCTTAAAAAAAAAACTAATTTAAATACAAAACATTATATAGTTGAAAAATAAATATAATCATCAAACAATTATAATCTTGAAATCTAAGAAATCACAAATTATCATCAACCCATTCTCCTGGCCAAAACCGTAATTTTTCCTTAGCGACAACTATATTCCTAACATTACCGTTGCCTTTCAGAGTATAGCGATCATTTGGAAGGATAGACTGAATTTCGTAAGGGCCCTTAAATCTAGATCTTAATTTATCATTACGCCTATGATCTTGGCTGACATAGACCAAATCACCTATATTGTATTGTTTATTATTCCGCCTAACATGATCAAATCGTTGCTTAAATGTTTCTGCTATTTTTTGTAGTCTCTGTTTGGCTATTTCACGATCAGCTTGGACGTCAATATTCTGGTGTAAATCCTCATCATTAATAATTCCGTTTAGATGAGATTGTACTATAGGTATATTTGCTTCTATACCGGTTAGTAAACGTAAGGGGGTGAAACCAGTCGATTTTTGTACTGTCGTGTTAATTGACTGCTGTACTTTTGGCAATACGTTCGGCCACTCTGACGGCTCCTCGCACATAGTGTTTAACATATTGACTACAGTAGCCACATAACGCTCAACCTGACCATTGCCTCGAGGTGTACCAGTAGCTATCATGTGGTGTTCGATATTCAGTTCTCTAAAAAGGTCTTTGATTTGATTAGAGCTAAAATTCGTACCACGATCAGTTATTACCAATGATGGTGTACCAAATAGTGTAACAGTTTCTCGGATAATTGGTATTAATTCTCCCGCACTTAGTGTTTTAAGGGGTTTTAAGAGACAAAATTTTGTGAAACCATCAACTAATAATAGTATGTGCTTAAAGCCTTCCGTGGTTGTTGGAAAAGGCCCTGTGCAATCTAAATGTATGGTATGGAATGGTACAGCAACTTTATCGATCGGATGTAATAACCCTTGTTTAGGACCAGAGACTCCCTTTTTCTTAACGCAAGTAAGACAATGGTTAATATATTTTTTGATAAAAGATGTTATCCCTGGGAACCAAAAATATTGTCGGATTTTATGTAAAACTTTATCGAACCCCACATGACAATTTTCATCATGAAATAGTTTTAAGATTTTTAATCTACATCCCTTCGGCACAAACAACCTCGGCTCAGCATCAGGACTAGTTTTATAATGTAATAAATTATTTTTAATTACATATTGGTTAGTGTCTAAGTTACCGGCTTGTAATTGCGACATTAGGGTCTGGGTTTCGGGGTCATTTGTTTGCGAGATTTTTAACCAAGACTCGGGACTTATATTATCGGCTTCAATAAGATTAACTTTAAAATAATGCTGCCGTTCTGAAGGAGCGGAAACAGGATTGCGACTTAGAAAATCAACATGACTGATGAATTTACCTTTTTTATACTGGATATCAAACTGAAAATCCTGCATAAAGGTCCACCAACGTGCTACCCTAGGTGACAAATCTTTTTTAGTCATGGTTGATTTTATTGCATTGCAATCAGTAATTATTGTAAATTTAATGCCAAGAAGGTATACTCGAAAGTGTTTTAATGCATTAAAAATGGCAAGTGTTTCTAGGTCATAAGAGCAGTACTTGGATTCTGCTGGACTTGTCCGTTTACTATAATAAGCGACCACCTTATTCACGTTGTCTGACTTTTGTAATAATATTGCTCCATAACCTATAGCACTAGCATCGGTGTGTAACTCTGTTGGACGCTGAGGGTCAAATATTGTCAAAAGAGGTTTGGAGGTAAGACGATCAATTACATACTTTCGTGCTCTATCTTGTTCAATGCCCCATTCCCATTTTTCGTTGTTTCTAGTCAATTTTGTTATACAAGCTGTCTTCGAGGCAAAATCGGGTATAAATTTCCTAAAATAACTACATAAGCCCATAAATTGTCGGACTTGTTTAACATTAGAGGGTGTTGGTGAATTTGCTAAAGCATTGGTTTTAGATTCACCCGGCCTAACACCTTCACGAGATATTTGTCTCCCCAAATACTCGATGCTATCTAGGAAGAATTTGCATTTCTTAAGATTAACTGTAAAGCCACAAGAGCTAAGTGCCGAAATTGTTTGTTCCAAATAAGATAAACCTTCTTCAATTGTATTAAACGGGATCAAAATGTCATCAATATACACCAAAAGAAATGGTAAATGGCCTACTGCCTTAGTGATAGCTCTTTGAAACACCGACGGGCCATTACAAATTCCAAAAGGCATTTTCGTAAATTCGTAATGTCCGTCTGGTGTTACAAAGGCGGTGTATTTAGTGGAGTTACTGGAAATAGGGATTTGATAAAAGCCATTTTTCATATCTATGGATATATAATACGTTGAATTTCCCAATTTATCTATTTGATCTTCAATGAGCGGGAGAGGATATCGATCCTTTTCTATTATCTTATTTAACGCTCTATAATCAATGCACATTCTATCGCTTCCATCTTTTTTTTTAACTAAAATCATGGGACTAGCGAAAGATGAATTACTTTCTTTGATTATTTTTTTATTCAATAAATCTTCCACTAATTCTTTAACCTTCTCTCTTTCTATCGGGGCTAATCGGTATGGCCTGTAATAGATTACCTCATCTCTTTTTAATTTTATTTCAAGTTCACCAGTCTTTACATGACCAATATTGTCCAAAACAGAGGGGTATTTTTGAAAAATAGCCCTTATCCTATCCTGCAGCTGATGATCTAGACTGTTTATCGCACCTGAGAGTTCCATTATACTATTAAGGTTAACGTTTTGTATCAAATTTACGTTATAACTAGATTTCGTAATACTTTTTCGCACTAATCGAGAACCTAAATAGTCGGTCACTAATGCAATGTCGGGATGTTGGATAGCATTTCTGCCAATCAACAGACCGTATTCAAAATCGGTATCCGTAATGACAAAAATATCTAGTTCGATACACAATTCATCAAATTTAACAGGAACTGTAATTTTGGCAAATACTTTCAAGGTACCTTTGCCTATCCCGCAAAGAGATAAATAACATGGGTTAAAGTGGACGCCAAGACGTTCTGCTATAGATTGTTTGATTATACTACAGCTTGATCCTGTATCAATAAGTGACTGAATTAAGACATTATTAATATGTACTGGTGTTAAAACTAATTCGCTTTGTCTAAAAAATTTACTTCGTTATCAATTTTAGAAGGGTCCGTTTTGGGTTTATATCTACAGTAAGAATCTAAATGCCCGGGTTTTTTGCAATAAGTACAAAATTTTCTTTTTTCATTATTTGATCCTTGTTCTGAATTAGGTTTATTATCTTGGGTACTTTTTTTACTGTAACATTGTTGTTTGGTGTGACCGATTTTACCACAGTTAAAACACCTTGTGTCATCGGGTTTAGAATCAGTCTTAAAGCGCTTAGAGGGTTGCGCATTGTAAGAGTCTTTACTGTCTATTGGCCTTTTTTTTGTTTTCGCGTAAGAAGTAAATAGGGCAATTAATTCTGAAGTAGTTTTAACATTGCTGTTAAACGAAGCCATTTTTACATTAACATCGCATATACTACCACAGACTAATTCAATCAATTGTAATTCCGTAAATGTAATTTTTGTATTCTTTAGTAACCTAATTTTTTCCCTTGCGTACTCGCAATAAGAATCTGCAGTTTCCGACGTGTATAGTACTGCCTTATGAAGTTTTTCTGCTAGATTCTTTTTCTCAGGGTATAAAGCTACCAGCTCTAAACGTAAATTGTCCCACGAACGACCCTCAGCCGGGTCCCATGTTTCAAACCACAATAAGGCGGATCCCTTAAGGGCCTTACCAGCTTTGGCGACTGTTGCGATGTTACTCCATCCAAACTCTTTGGAGAGGGTTTCAATATTGTTGCACCATGATTCAGCACCAAGGTCACTTTTAGCAGGATCAAATACGGGCAGGGCGACCTCGCTGTCGTTCTGGCGGGAACCGGAAACTGCGTCTTTGATGGCCTTCAGAAGCTCTTGTAAGATAGGTAAATCCATCTGGAGTTTTAAAAGAAAAATATTAATCAACAAGCTAGGATTATCGAATCCCACTTCTGATAATAACAATTTTATCTAACAACAACCTAAGAATTAGCAATTTAGTAATTCTACACTATATATTTGTTGAATTGCATATTGAAGCATAGTTCAAAACAGTTACTTCATCAGGAACATCTATCTATTGAGTAATAATAATACCATTATGTAATAATCATTGTATATTCATTTATTTATGATAAATGGCAAATAGAAACATTTTACATACATAATAATATTTATTTAATAACGTAATAATTATACTTATCTTTTAATTCACAATGTCCACACTTATACACAGTATCAAGCCAGAGAGAGAGCTCCGCACCGCCCGACGTCTCAACCGAGAATGAATCGAGATTGGTCGGCGCAGGGGCTTTTGTAGGCGGTGACAAACAACTATGCGTCATACTTGTTTGTCATCGCTCGAACGTTGGCTTTAATTTAAAATTGTATTTACTGCAATTATTTATAAATATATTATTACTTAATTTATTAACATTATTTGCGTTATATTTCTATACCTATACATAGGCATAAACTATCAATATATTATTACTTAATTTACTAACATTATTTGTGTTATATATCTATACCTATACATAGGCATAAGCTATCACACGCAACATTCAAGCTCAGTCTCGACTCACCGCAGACTTCGAGCAGCCCTGACGACATCCACGCAGCATTCAGCTCAGTTTCGACTCACTGCAAACTTCGAGCAGCACTGGCGACACGCACGCAGCATTCAAGCTCAGCCTCGACTCACCGCAAGCTTCGAGCAGCACTGGCCCTTGCAAGCTAATCTCAGCACGGAGAACGCTAACTAAAAATGACACGACCTCCAGTCTCGGAGGGGAGTGATGTGGCGGGTAGCCATCATACAACGCAAGATAATTGACAGATGCCTGAATCTCGCTTACGACATTTTCAAGATAAAGCGCATATATACGAGTTCCAAACAACAACATTCGGACCGTCGCCGCGTCGGTCTACCGAGCAATATCACCCGCTCGGTGCATAGATTATACAATTAATATATTCGAGATAGATGCGCAACTCTCATTTTTATTTTTGCTTTAGTTAAAGCCCGGTCCAGCAGGCGTCGCTACGGTCGATTATTAGTCTCCCTACCCCCCACCAGGTGGCTTTTTTAGTAATTTTAATATTTTTAATAACTCTCTTTATGAAAAAATCTTATCGTTTAGAATCGCTGAAATTCCCGGTAGTACTTATGAGATATTAAGGAATGTTTGATTGTGTTCAGCATTCTAATCGATAAGATCTTTTCATACAGAGAGAAAACAGTTTTTTAAAATAAAAAGCTGTAATTCTCTGTAAGCTATTTAATTTCCCTATATTACAAACAATTTTCTGTTAAAAGATTGTATGAACGTACAATTTTATAAAATTTCGAATAACAATAACTCCTCTAGATTAATCCTACTAGCGTACTTATTAACATTAAATCGAAAGTTATCTAAAAGTTAATTATTTCTTTATTCTTTATTTGTACACACTGTTAATAAAATACAGTAATTGGGATAAGATATAAAAAATGGCGAGCTTAACTCAACAATTGAGTTATCTACCAGCTAACCGTTCTCAAAGAAGGAAAGCTTTACATTAGTGGGTAGATGAGTACAATCTAATTAGCAATAAAAATAACAAAAATAAACACTAATACATAATATCAAACTATATACATGTAAGGTTGAGGGTAGACATTATTTTGTTAAACACCAAGTAAAAGGAGGTCACTTTTTGATTCCTGATTTAATCAACAATATGATAACTTAATTCACTTTCACTTATCCAATCTTTAACCAGTACGTACAACAGTCACTGAATCACACAACGTAACAACGTAGTAAGTGCACCGGGCAAACGCAGTCGAACGAATGTTCATTTCAAGGCACGTTCCGCCTTTTTATACTAGCCGGCGCAGCTGGCTTATGAGTCACTTCTGTTGCAGCTGTTGTTTACGAGTGGAACGACACGGCCGGCGCACCTTGCTTGTGTGAGTCACTCCTATTGCACGTGCTATATAACATAAATATCGTTAACGCCGTCACGGCCATACTGACGTGCGCTCGTCCTCGTGCGCGCATTCTTATGGTATGTCTGTGAACAACAAACGTGTTCGTTCATCCTGACATTAACGGATGCTACTTAAAACGTGGTCTATGGTATTAACAATCTAGTAGGGTTCGGTTCGCATAATTCTTCAGAAAATCCTATACTGGCTATAAATAACCTTCAGACTGCTTACATACCTGGGCCAGTTCATTTAAAACTCTTCAGGTATGTAAGTATGCCCCTTTTAACTTAGACCGGAATTGTTATCCCTTCAGTTTTTCGAACTAGACCGGATAATGCTAGACCGAATCGCAATCCCTGTAGCTAATTGTTGTGGCTAATCTGGATGAAAATCCCTATAGCCAAGCCATTGGACCGGACAGACCATTCAATGACTTCAAACTTTTTTTTTTTTTTTTTTTTTTTTTTTTCTCTTTTTTTTTGCTAGTCCGGATTAACATCTCTCTAGCCACATACAATTCTCTTTTTTTTTTCTTCTTTTTTTTTTAATCTGCATGTACGGTAGCTTTTGTTAAAACATTTCTTAAACCAGAACATTTATACGGAATTTCTTCAGAAATAGTGCGAGACCGACCATCGTTTTCTACATTTCCAACACCTGCACCTGAGGTGCCTGAGCTTACAGACATTGTATCACTACCCACAGACTATGTTTGCTGTATCGCTATTTGCGGACAAAAATGTCGCTTCTATTGTCAGTGATAGAGTCGTCATCATTAAGATCAGTTTCATGAACAAGATTAATTAACCCATCTGTGTACGCCGTCACGTCATCGTCACTATAATTTTCAGAAATTTCTAGTAGGCCTGACGGGCCTCGAGGTATTTCACGTAAGTTTTCATGGGGAAATTTGTACACTCTATTAGAACTATTTACATGTCTCAATTTATACCTATCGTTTTCCATAACTGCAGTAATGTTGAAGGGACCTTTACATTTTCGGTCAACTTACGAAAACAAAATCCCCAGCGGAAAAAAGTTTGACTTTAGCTTTGCCTCGACTAAACCAAGGGATTATCACTCTGTTGAAACTTTAGATATTTCAAGTGAACTACCCTGAACGGTAAACATCTATTCTATTGGAGTAAACCCTGTTACTTGACAACGTGTACTATTAAGGGCGAGTTGAATATCCCCTAACTGCTCTTGCCATGATTGGTCCGAGTTACTTTCAGATCAAAGAGTGACTTGTTCATGAAACCTCTTACCATTGAATAAATTACTATGGCTTTGTTTTATAAGACTACATTCGGACCCTCAATGGAACATAAAGGGGAAGCCAAAACCACTTATCTGTAACACACTGAAGCTCTGGAACACACGTTGACGTCTCTGGTTGCACCTGCCACAGCACCTGGAGCAGTGTCGTTTTTCTTCTTGTAGCGCATGGAACACCCAGAAGCTACATGACTCGCATCACCGCACACGTAACAGCTGACTTGCAGGCGAGAGCCGGGCGCCCACGGATGAGGAGGTTGTTCAGGTTTTGCTGGAATATCGAAAAAAGTTTGAGAGCAGTATCTGTCGCAACACCCTTCGGCACGATGCCCAGGTTTTCCGCAGAAATGGCAGCTTCCACGGAAAAAAACTTCGAGAGCGTTTTGGTTCTTTATCAGGATCTTCGTTTTTTCTTTTGAGGGTAAAGCCACGTAATGTGTGAAATAGACGATTTTTTGTGGTAATAACGACAGAGTTCAATTCCCGACGGATTCTTTCATCACACTGCGACAGTATTGATATAACAAATCCGGTGGCTATTTGTTCTGGCACATTAGCGTCGGGAATCTTCTTTATAAGTTGCCATAGCCGGATACCGGCTTCAGCTGGTCCCTTTTTGCTTTCCATTTCAAATTTAATAACCAGGTCGAAGTGGTCTTGCATCATTAGATAATTTTGTCAGCATCTCTTTAATAGTAGACCAGGATATCTTACCAGGCTGTATTTTTGTGAGGCAAGTAGCAGCTCGAGCCTTAAGCGAATGTGTGAGAGTCAAAATTAAATCGACACCATCCAATACTTCAACTACTTTAAACGGCCCTTTAAACTTCGTATCTAATTTCGTTTGATTATGCTCTTCGTATTAATGTGTGGACGAGCTCACAGCCCACCTTGTGTTAAGTGGTTACTGGAACCCATAGACATCCACAGCGTAAACGCACCACACACCTTGAGATAGAAGTTCTAAGGTCTCAGTATAGTTACAATCGCTGCCCCACCCTTCAAACCGAAATACACCACTGCTTCACGGTAGAAATAGGCAGGGTGATGGTACCCGTGTGGTCGATGGCACTATACGGAGCACCCGTCTGGTGCCACGTCCTTACCCACGAGAACGTCGCCGCGCTGCGACGCCGGCAGCGCGCGATCGCAGTCAGAGTTATTCAATGATACCTCACAGTCTCCTACGAGGCGGCGCGCCCTAGCGCAAGTGCAGCCGGAGCACGGGGGCTCCAATATCGGCAGTCCGTGCTGGAGGCGTGGTCTCGTCGTTTGGCAGACCCGTCGGCCGGCCTCCGTACCGTCGAGGCGATCTGCCCGGTTCTCGCGGACTGGGTGGGCCGCGACCGCGGAAGTCTCACCTCCGGCTACCTGTGCAGACTCACAAGACATTTTACCACCATGCAAACTTCTTACCGCAACAAATCTTACCAGCCACCACGCAAACTACAATTTTACGGGTTCCACCTCTCTTACACGATGTTACTCCCACACTGAGGAAGCCAACCGCGAACACTTGTCAAGCACGCACAAGCACGCACTTCACCGGAAAAACCTGCATACGCCAGCGGAACCCGAACACCGCCGCATCGCCAGACACGAACGCACCGGACGTCTTATCTTACAGGTCACGACGACTTCAGATGTGTCAATTTTTCTTCCCCACGGAAACTTGCTTGCTTTCTTGTTTGCTTGCTTGCTTGTATCGTATGTATGTATCGAACGTGTAGTGTTATTGGTATTGAATCGAGTAGATTCTAAAATTTCAGCGACAATTCACAGTCTCATGTCCTGGTTTACTGTACTAGTGCCATGTAACTCTAGCAGTAGTCATTGGCTTAAAAACGATTCGTGTCGGAACTACCCACTCGTCATGACAGATCCATTATTGCGATCGAAGTTTCACTTGAGATTTGCACTTGCCTTAATTTCTTGCAATAGCTTGTTACGTGTTGTATTTCCGTTAGTAAATGCCATGTGATGAAGTCGACAGTCAAACTGGGCAACATGAGCCAGAACGTAAGATGTGACGATTTCTTCGTGGCTCAGATCTTCCATCGAGGTAACAGAGACGTTATTACACGACTTACGTATGCTGCATTCACGCTCTTGTGGCGTACCACTACTAGTATTCTGATCTGCATCATGTTTTTTTTTGCTGTACTTCGAACATGTTCAAACACGTCACGCCAGTGAGAGTAGAGTCCTGATCTCACTTCTGATGTAAGGTTGAGGGTAGACATTATTTTGTTAAACACCAAGTAAAAGGAGGTCACTTTTTGATTCCTGATTTAATCAACAATATGATAACTTAATTCACTTTCACTTATCCAATCTTTAACCAGTACGTACAACAGTCACTGAATCACACAACGTAACAACGTAGTAAGTGCACCGGGCAAACGCAGTCGAACGAATGTTCATTTCAAGAAGAAGAAGGGGTCGTCGTACCCCCTTTCGGGGGCACGGAACGGGCCTCGGGGCAAACCCCACTGCCCGGGACGAGCTCCCTGCCACATAGGGCAGGGGTGGTATGGATGCAGGAAGAACTAGGGTGAGGTACGCTGTTCGCAGCGCGCACGGCTGCACTACATCGACAAAACATATATACTTATACATAATACGATGGGCTGGTCTGCTGACGGCTCGATGCCCGTGGCGAAGTCACCCCGGCTCCGGCCGCTGTCCTCTGCTTCCTAATTGTAATTTTTTTTTTTTTTTTTTTTTTTTTTTTTTTTTTTTTTTTTTTTTTTTTTTCCTTACGACTAACTACTAACTAAACTAACTAAACTAACTAAAAACTAACTACTCTACTATATACATAAGCCAGGACAACAGTCAGCAGCCGTGGGGCCCGCCACCGGCCCCATGCCGCGGCCCCGCCTCTACAAATCAGAGGGGGAGCCGCGGCACTAGTAAAGCGCTCACCCGCTCCGGGCTCCCCAAAAGGGGAAGACCATCGCGGGGAGGGACCGATTTAAACACTCCCCAGACGGGGGAGTGGTCCACCCAACGGGGGTGGGAAATGGGTCCCCATAAGGGGGCACCCCGACGATGTGGGGGAAATGACGAGTGTGGACAGCTCAGTCCCATGGGGGCACTCATTATGAGCACTCCCATATCACTCCGATTAAGCCGACTATCTTACCATAGCCGGGGGTTCCAGTAGCTCCCTTGGTAGCGCCAGACCATCAGGTGGTCTAGCGTGCAAGGGAGCTAAGTTGTGGAGATGCTCGTGGGGTCCACCGTCAGCCCGCTCGTAAAGATTACGAGCTAGCCTCCGGATGAACTCCTCGAGCGACTCCACATCCAGATCCCGGGCGATTACGGCATTACTGACGTAACGCCCTGCTCCGACTATCGTGCGAAGAGCCAGATTCTGCTGGGCCTGTAACTTCACCCGCGTGACCTGCGGGATGAGGTGATACCAGGCCGCAGCTGCGTACGTGATACGGGAACGGACATACGTCTTATAAATGCCGAGCTTAGTCCTGACCGGCAACCTGGAGGCCAACACCGGCCGGAGGAGGAATCTCGCGTAGCGAGCGGCCGCCAACGCCTTATTGGCGTGGGCGGTCATCCTCAAACTCCGGTCGATATCGACCCCCAAGTACCGGACGCTGGATCTAAACTCGACATTAGCGCCACGGAGACTGAGCTGTCCCGGGACGACTCTTGTGCGGACTGGACCGAAGAGAATAGCCGCGGTCTTCCCCACGTTGACCGCGACCCTCCATCGGTCCAGCCACTGGGGCAGTAAGTCCAATAACCTCTGCATCCTCGAAATGGCCGCAGAGGGGAAGTTGGATGACGCGAAGTAGGCGCTGTCGTCGGCAAACAGCGCCAACTTCACGTCGGCTTCCCACGCTTCGAGGTTGCCCTCGAGCGTGGGAATGTCGTTGGTGTAGAGAGCGTAGAGGAATGGTGCCAGGACGCTCCCCTGCGGAACTCCGGCCGTGACTGGGCGCACCGACGACTTGGCGCCCTCGACCGCGACAAGGAAGGATCTTCCCTCCAGGTACGACCCCAGCAGTCGCACGTAGGCGTGCTGGAGGTCCGTGTTCTGCAACAGCTTGTGGATCAGTCCCGCATGCCAGACACGGTCGAAGGCCTTCTCGATGTCGAGAAAGACTGCGGCCGTGTACTGGCGCGCGTTGGTCCGATCCGCCAAGTGATGCATGACGCGGACCAATTGCAGCGTTGTCGAGTGACCGCTACGAAACCCGAATTGCTCGGGTCTGAGAAGGATGTGCGGCGACACCCTTCTCAGCAGCAGCCGCTCGAACAACTTGCCCACGTGCGACAGCAGCCTGATCGGACGGTAACTGGAGGGATTTCTCCTGTCCTTGCCGGGTTTGGGCAAGGCGATAACCTTGCCCAATTTCCAAATTCCCGGGAAGTGGCCTGTGGACAGAATGGAGTTGAACAGCCGTGTCATATATGACACGACCGTTTCAGGGAAGTGGAAAAAAGCGAGGGAGGGAATACCGTCCTCGCCCGGCGCCTTGCGCCTCTTCATCCGCTTGATGATGAGGCGCAATTCGCTGGGAGTGATGAGATCACCATCTCCCAACGGCGGCATCGGGGAGGAGAGTAGGCTTGCTACGCTCTCTTCCACCGATTGGTGGAATGCGGCCTCTGAGGGTGCAGAGTCATTAGGAGCGAACTGCCGCTCCAGCATTTCGGCCAGGATATCGGCGCGGGCCTGAGCCGAGAAGCATCGGTTGCCCCTCTCGTCCACGAGTGGACAAGTCGGGGCAGGCCGATTTGAGAGCTGGCGACAAAGCCGGTGGAGGGATACTGAGGAGGGGTCCTCGCGGGCCTCCTCGATCCTCTCCTGCCAGGCATAGCCCCTAAAGGTGCTAATCTTTGTCGCCAGCTCCGCTTCCAGCTCATTAAGCTCGCGCTTTATCCTGGGACAACGAGTTGTCGCCCAGAGTCTCCTCAGGCCCCTCTTCCGGCGAATAATCGCCTTCAGATGGGCCGGGAGTATACCTCTGGGCCCGCCGCTGGGCACAAGAGTCGTCGCCTGGTCGATCGCTCCCCTGATGGAGTCAACAAGGCGGGTTGCCGCATCGTCGACCCCATCAGGGGTGTTGGGGTTCTGAATCACGGGAAGGTCGACTAGTCCTCTCTTGAAGAGCTCCCAGTCGACCTTCGGTCGTAGGGGCGAGGTCGCAACCCGGGTGAGCCCCATTCCCAGTGTCACCAGGACAGGGAGATGTGGGGTACCCAGGTCGTACAGTGCCTCGATCGTTACGGGGCACCGTAGCCCCTTGTACACACACACATCCAGCACATCGGGCTGATAGCGCGCGGCGGTCGGGATGTGTGTGGGTTCGTCGGGGCCGACCACAGAGTAGTCGCCCCTATCGGCATCTTCTAACAGCCGCCTGCCCACTGCTGAGTTAAGTCGGGAGCCCCACGCGACGTGCTTCGCGTTGAGGTCCCCGACCAGCAGAGCTGGGCGGCCGTCGTGATTCAGGGCCCGTCTTATGTCCTCAGGGTGAAATTCAGGCCCCGGGGGTCTATACGCGGCATAAATCCGCATATCTCCCCCCGAGGTGTGTACCCTCACACCGACTGACCTTGTCGATGTGAAGGACAGCAAATCCAACTGATCATGCACCACGTCCCGCCTGACGAGGGCCGCAGTGCCCCTGAACGGCCGCCCGGCAGGGGTAAGCTCGTCACGTCGGTACATGAAATAGTCAGGAATCCTGAACGCATCCTGAGGACGAAGCTTGGTCTCGCCCAGGAGAACAACCTCTGGGTTGTACTCCCGGGCGAGAACAAGCAGGTCGTTTTTTCGGGATCTTATCCCATCGGGGTTCCAGTAGATGATGCAAAGCTCCTGGCTAGCCATTGAGCCTCGCTATCAACTGGTAGAACCCCGACAGGATAGCCCCGATAGGGCTAGCGCCGGAGGCGATCTCGCGGATGACTCCGGAGATCACCTCGGCCAAGTTCTCCCAGAGTGCCAGCAGCCATGCAGCAAAACCGGCAGGCTGAGAGGCCTGTCGACCGCTGCGGCGCTCGCGCTGAGGGCGGGGGGGGAGGGGGGGCTGACTATTTAAGTTATCTAAATTACCTTCGGCCGGATGGGCCGAAGGCAATTGCGGGCTTGTTGTCGATAATTGGGTTGGTGGGGAGGCCTCAGAGACCTCCATGGTTTCAACATGGGCTCTCGATGGGGGATCCGGCACTATAGGCTCTGGTATGCCCCTTCTTGCTTTTTCTTCCTTTTTCCTTGCCTTTTTTTTCAATTTTTTGCGTCTATTCTTTTCCCTGTTTTTTGTTGTCGTAAGACCGCTAGTCGGGCAAGGTGTTTGTTGTGGCAATGGAGCAGCAGTAGTTCGACCACGGGGAGCAGGAGTAGGCTTGGATTTGGTTGTCTGCCGTGGTGGGTTGGCCTGTGCCATCAGTGTAGACGCCGATGGCGACGCCTCCACCACCACAGCAGACGGAGCGGAGTGGGAAGGGGGAGGGGGCTGGGAAGATTTCCCTTTCCCCTTCCCCTTCCATTTTGCTACTGGTTCGGATGCCGGAAGAGCTGCACTCCCGGCTCGAGGCGCCTGAGGTGCAGGAGGAGGGACGGTTACTCCCATCATCCTGGCCCGTTTGCGGTAGACCGCACACCGTCTGTCGACGGCGGAATGGTCCTTCCCGCAATTGGCACAGGAGAATGGGCCGTCTCTCGGCCTCGGGCAGTCCGCTACGATGTGCTCCCCGGCACACCTTACGCAACGGACCGCGCGATGACAGTTGTAGGAGGCGTGTCCGAAGGCCTGGCAGCGATGACACTGCGCAGGTCCTCGGGTTGGACGCCATCCTTCAACCGTCACCCCCGGCAGGTACAGCAGTTCGTTGACTGCGTACAAGCGGGCGAGACCGTCCTTCGAGAGGTGATCCAGGGCTACGTGAAACACGCAGCCCGGACGCCCTCTCTGGGACCTAATGCACCTGGCATATCGAGCCGGGAATCCCAGCTCCTTCAGGGCATTGACGATTTCTGCCTCGTCGGTGTCGGCAGGGAGGCCCCGGACCGCCACCTTCGAAGGCATCTCCTCCGCCAGGGCGTAACAGTACCATTTAATGGCACCGTCCCTGGCAGAGGCCTCCGACAGGTAGGCCTGGACCGCCCTATACTCCTCCACCGACGTCGGCAGGAATCTAAAGCCGGCGCCGAAGGGTCGCACCGAGGGGGCGCGGCCTAGGCGCTCCCTTATGGCCGCCATGTGGCGGGACCAATTTGGAAGGGCCTCCACCATAATTGGCGGGTGTCGGCGCAGTACCTCCTGGGCACGACCCTTCGGCCTCGGGGGAGGGACTTGTGAGGATTGGGAAGTCCTCTGGGTGGTGGGAGCACCTGGCCTAGCTGCCATGGCAGCATAGGAGGTAGAAGGGATGGGATTGGGCTTTGGGACGTGTGGTCTGGTAGACTCGAGGTCCATATACCTGGTCGAATCCAGGTTACCCGCCGTGCCGCTTAGGGCGGGGGCACCTCGGGTTGAGTCTACCGGGATAGGGGAAAGCGTTGGGGAGGGAGAACGAGGAGGGGATCGTTGTTGCCTTAGGGCTATCCCTGTCCTGGCGGGAGCCCTAGGTTTCGGAATGGGTTTAGCTGGGATTGGACTCCCAGAGGGGGACGAAGATCTGGACGAAGAGGGAGTGACTGATTCTGTCGAGGAATGAGCTGAGGACGTGGTCGAACCATCCTCCCCCTCCGATCTGGAGGAAGGGCCTAGTCTGGGACGCTTGTCCTTATCGCTCGATGAACCTCGGTCAGACTCGGACCTGGCCTTCTTCCGCGGCCGAGAGGGCCCAGAGGGATCGGTCAACGAGGGAAGATTACCTTCCTCCGGTTCGATCCTCAGAGTCCTCTGGGCCGCGACCGAAGGCCCGGGCAGACTGTCCGTCCCGAGTCCCATCGAGCCTATACGAGCTGCTGGCGTTGGTTGGTATCTGCTTGATTGAGGCATCACCTGTCGTCCCTTGTGAGACGGGCCGGGAGTGCTGATGAGCGGGGGTGAATTTCCCCCAGACATGATATTAAGGTCTAGCAGGCTTAATTGGTCATTGGATCCCCAGGGAAATCAATTCGGTCAAACTGAATGTTTTTGTTAGTTACCGACCGACCATAAAGTTGTCGGTATTCAAAATAAATTGGTAACAATAAACAAAACTTGAATTTTTATATTATTGGAATAACTAAATTTTAATATTAAATAATAAGATAAAAGACTGTAATTTAAATGGATTAATAACTATTTATGGGTAATGATAATCAAATGTACATTAAAAGATATGGAGCAATAGTGGGGTCAGTGAGTATCCACCGCTATATACAATAATAATAAATGAATTCAAAAACTAAATATAATACTACTAATAATACTAATAATACCAATTCTATAAAACAACATTTAATTAAGTTACTATCAATCAATAAATGAATGAGAAGTATAATGTGTGTAAATATATATGTAATTATATCTATTCCTCTTTCCGGCCAACACGGACTACCCCAGCGTATGTCGACAGACCGGTGGCCCCAGATTTGACGGTTCCGAAAAAAATATTCGGGACCGTGAAATCCCCACCTTCCGGTCAGCCAAACCACACCCCGCAGCAACCCAGTCAACCAAGTAATTAAAATAGAATATAATTAAAATAAACTATAACCTAAACAAAATTTCATGAAACTTGAAGAACCTGTAAACAAAAGGATGGCGGGAACACCCTACCAGAACCCTACTAAAACTACAAAAATAACAAAAGGAAAACTAAATAATTAACTGTATCTAATAAGAGACCACTTAAGAAGGTCGGCCGGTATACCAGAATTTACTATCTACGTAAAATTAAATGCTAAAAAAAAATATTATGCTAAAAGTGGGTAGATATGAAAAAATTTTTATAAAGCTACAGCAGCGCCAATTATTTACACAGTACTATATTACAAAAATCTAAATTAATTTAATTTAATTTAATCTAAATTGTAAAAAAATAATGAATGAAACTAATCTAAACTATTCTAAATTTTAACTGAGCTAAACTGGTATTATAGGGGTTCCAGCGCCATCAAACCTTAATAACTAGACCAATTTACCGGGTTTAGCGACCGCCCCGCCTAACCCCGAGGGGTAGGAGAGGACTGGGAGTGACACAGGGAGGCCAGACTCGATGGCGCTAACGTTCGCCGGTTTTATATCCAAATAAAACGGCGACGCAGCTTTCACAGGCTGGTCGACACCTACCCGTATTAAACTGGTGTTTAAAGAAAGAAGTGTCGATCCACTTACCTGGTCCCGGGTCCCGCGTTTCACTGCTCGGAATGTCTCCACCCCGAAACAGCACCGCTAGATTCAACACACGCACTTTGGGCACACACTGACCGCACAGCACAACACAGCAAGGGGCCACTTAGCCTGGTATCCCGGGGTGTTCATTTCAAGGCACGTTCCGCCTTTTTATACTAGCCGGCGCAGCTGGCTTATGAGTCACTTCTGTTGCAGCTGTTGTTTACGAGTGGAACGACACGGCCGGCGCACCTTGCTTGTGTGAGTCACTCCTATTGCACGTGCTATATAACATAAATATCGTTAACGCCGTCATACATACACAATTACACACATAAATAACATAAACATATACATACACGTACATATATAATGAAATACATAAAATAAATACATATAAGTAATACTAAATTGATAGATAGTGCTCCTTTAATGCCTTCCTGAATACTTCAAGTGAGGAACTTGCACGGATTGAGTGTGGAACTGAGTTCCACAGACGCACAGAGTGCACAGTGAACGAACCACCGTAGCGGCTGGAAGAGTGAGGGGGAAAATTAAGGAGAAGGGATCTACTTGTACGACAGGGTACACCACGGGGCATCTGGTACCCGAAGCGCTCACGGAGGTACTGGGGAACAGCTGGGTTATTGAGGATGTTGAACAGCATACATAAAACATGTACATCACGGCGAAGTCGGATAGGCAACCAATTAAGTTGTGATCTGTACTGCGAGACATGATCATATTTGCGTAAACCAAAAATAAAGCGTATGCATAAATTTTGTAACCTTTCCAGTTTGTTCCATAGCCCCTCCGCGGCGTCGAGGAAGCAGACATCCGCATAGTCAAGGAGAGGAAGCATAAGGGATTGGGCCAGGGTGACTTTAGCTTCAAAGGGCAAGAAACGCTGAAGACGCTTGAGACTGAAACGTGCAATGCACTTTCCTGCTAACTAAATTTATCTGACTGGACCAAGAGAGATGACAATCAAGAACGATACCTAGGTTTTTTGCTGTTTTAGAATAAGCGATTGGAATTCCATCTAGCGTCACAGGGGGCAAATTAATGTGGTCAATCGTGTTGTACCTATAGGAACTACCAATTACTATGACCTGTGATTTTGATGGATTCACAAGAAGTCCAAAAGATTTAGCCCAAGCACTAATTCTACCAAGATCTCCATTGATTTCAGCAATAGCTAGAGCAACATCATCAGATATAAAATGTCTATAAATCTGCAAATCGTCAGCGTAGAGGTGGTAGTGAGAAGTCAGTACCTGAGTGATTTCATTAATGAAAATAGAGAAAAGGAGAGGATATAGTACGCCACCTTGAGGTACACCCACAGTTAAATCACACCATTTCGATGTAGCATCATCAGAGCGGACACATTGCGAGCGTCCCCGAAGATAAGAGTCAAACCAGGTTAGAGCAAGTGGAGATACATTAAGAGATCCAAGGATACTTAGAAGGATGTCAAAGTCTACTGAGTTAAAAGCACTGCTGAAGTCCAATAAGGTCAACACGGTTAACTGCCCTACATCAAACGCGTGGCGAATGTCGTCGGTGACCTTGAGCAATGCAGTGACCGTGCTGTGGCCTTGGCGGAAACAAGACTGAAGAGTTGAGGAGATTATTTTTATTAAGATAGACAGTGAGCTGTCTTTGGACTAAACCCACCAAGACTTTAGAGAGAATGGGAAGTATTGAGATTGGACGAAACTGAGAAAAAGAGGAAGGATTAGGGACCTTAGGAAGTGGGAGAACATGAGCCTTTCTCCAGCTACTTGAGAATGAGCCTTTTGAGAGAGAGAAGTTAAGAATATATGTAATGATAGGGACAAGCTCATCCACAAGCAGAAGGATCATCTGAAGGTGAATCCCATCCTCACCCACAGCCCTAGTGGAAATAGAAAGGATGGATCTCTTAACGTCACACTCTGTAACCGGAGTGAAAGTAAAAGGAGTGCACATGGGTAAAGGCCTTTTGGAAAGTTGTAATAGTGTAGATGACTTTGTACTGTCATTAAGAATAATGGGAGCTTGAGAGAAATGCTTATTTAAAGCGTCGAGGTTAATAGTAAAGGAAGTTTCGTTTAACTGTTTGCCAATGCCTAGTGAATTAAGGAATTTCCAGATTTGGCATGTGTTCAGACCCTCTAGGGAGCTATGAATATGGCGTCTTTTGGCATCTCTACACATCCGATTGCAACGATTACGAAGTTTCTTGTAAGTTGTAAGATTGTCTTCCGTTGGGAGCTTTCTGTATCTGCGTTTAGCCTTATCTCTCCTGGCCATCATCTGTCTAATTGAGTCGGATAACCAAGGTGAGGGTAACTGTTTAACTCTGACACGTCTGATGGGAGCATGACTATCATAAAGAAGCGAGATATTTTTATTAAAAGAAAAAACCATGTCATCGATCGTGTCAGAGCCGAAGACAGTCGACCAGTCAGTCCTCGCGTCAGCCCGCAATCGCTTCACGCCTATACCCTTGAAGCTACGAAGGAAAATGTATTTGGGTTTGGGTTTAGGAGGACGAATCTTTTAGGAGAGATAAATTAAATCATGATAGGAAAAAGGAGCCGATAGTCGTCCGTGTGTAGCAACCATGTTGGATTCAGAAACAATAATTAAATCCAGAAGGGAGTGGTCTTGATATTGAGGTGCACAGTGTGTAGCTGCAAGAGGGAGGATATTTAAGTTGAGAGAAGTAACTACCGCACGAAGTTTCTCAGCACGGCTGTCAGATTTCAGAAGGCAGGTGTTAAAATCACCAAGAATTATTGTATGATCATAAAGGGGGGGAAAGAGATTCAAGTTTAGATTCGAAAGAGGGTGTATATAAGAGGAATAGTCAACATGAGAAGAGGGGCTATAAAGAACGCCTAGAAGAAGCTTAGTATGGTGAAAGGAGATTTCAATAAATAGGTTTTCTGCGGACTGCGTATATTCACCTGGGGACGCATCAATAACTTTAGAAGGAATATCAGAACGAAGATAAATCGCTACGCCACTTCCTCCTTTCGCTGTTCTGTCGTTGCGTAATAAGCGATACCCAGGTAGAGAGTACTGAGTAGAGGGAAGAGCAGGTTTAAGAAAGGATTCAGAGATGAGTACTGCATGGACGACACTGGAATCGAAAGAGGATAAGAGATCGGGATAGTGGGCTGGGACACTCTGTGCGTTTATGTGAACGATGTTGAGGAACTTAGGAAACGGCGAAAATTTTGCTTGAATCAAGTCTCGCAAATGAGTTGAGTCATCATCCTCACTAAATGCACTACCATAGCTTATGTCAGACGAGCTTGAGGAAGTGCATGAGAAGAAGGCATCATTAATATCTAAATTTGACATACTAAGATAATATAATATAAATATATACTAAACAAAAATACAGTAAAATAGTAAAAAACACTAAAAAAATAAATAAAGCTAACGTAAAACTAAAATCTAAAGATTTACAACTGTAACTTACTTCACAAACGCTCCTTTCGAGATTGGCAAAGCACTTTAATCTAAGTCAGAAAATGTACATATTAAAAACAAAACGCAAATCCTATTGTCGTTGTCACAAAATAATAAGTAAATGTATAATCTATATTGACAATATAAAACTTAAGAGTTGGCTGTATGGCATAGTTCCTTTGCCTTTCTCTTCGAGAAAAACCCTACTGCTGCTTCTACTAAGAGCATAATCTATGATTATCACTTATCTATCTGTCAGTTCTATTACAATCAAAATTTTTATAGGTTGGTAATTTTGAAAGTTGATCGAAATAATGTTCAAAAACGCATTACAACTACCTCGAATAGATAACTAAGTTTTTAGTGTATCATCTATGAATAAGTTCAAGATACAGCCATACTACTTTCGACGAGTCGTCCTCTTGCCGATTTCTCGCTCTGCCGCTGATTTTGGTGCCGTCTTGGGTTCGTCATGAGATTTCCCAGATGACTGAGAAGCTCCTTGCGCCGAGGGAAACTTGGTTTTCAGACGCTGAAGTTCAAACATCTGTTCAATCTTACTGCGTTTATTATCCGGGAGAAGAACGACTATTTTCCCATTTGTTGTCCAGCAGCGCTTAACGCCGAAATGAGAGCGGGCCTCCAAAAAGACATCATGACGTGATTTGGTCAGAAATTCTGAAATGATGACCCTAGACCCCTTCAGGAGTGTCTTGTTCTTCCACACTTCATTGCATCGCCTCAAACTCTGGAACCTGACTAATATAGGCCTAGGCTTATTGGTGTTGGAGCCTAATCGATAGCAAGCAGTTAAATCCTCTTCTGTGCAATCAGCCACCTTCATTTGGTTGGTTAATATACCCACAATTGCTGTTGCTGGGTCTGTGGCATCTGACTCCGGGATTCCATGAAACAAAAGGACCTTACGACGCGACGCCATCTCATGCCTGTCCAACCCCAAGAGAACAAGCTCCATCTGTGACCTCAGCATGTTGAGTGTTTGTAGTGTGAGATTCCGGAATGCGATGAAATCTTGTGACAACTTGTCTAGGTCCGTGTGTGGTGACTGGTGACTGCTCAGCATTGTTTCAAACTCGGTCATCCTCTGCACAATGCTTGATTCCACCTCTTGTAACTTAGTGTACAGATCCATGATGCGGCGCTATTGATGATGTGGCAGTAGTGATGATGTGAAGTGATATTAATAGAGAGAACTTCTTCTTCTTCTTTTAGGTAATTTGGCTCCAACGCCTTTGGCATTGATTTTGCCAATGTCAAAGTATTTACAAAAATGACAGGTGCTTAGAGAGGGAAAAAATTACTAAATCTAAATACAAATAAATTTGGTCGGTTTTTCCATACGCGAATCTGTGGTTTTAAGAACAGCACAAACAAATATATGTTAGACTAACTACTTTAGAGATAAATATTATTAGCAGATAAAAATTTACACAGAATATTTACATGTTTAGAATAGACTAAAGTTAATAAACAATTAATATTAATAGGCCGGGGAATGTCATTGGGAAGGATATCATAAAGAGGGGATACGATATTGGGGCAGTCGAAGAAAATGTGATCCAGGGTACCCTCATCTAATCCACACTCACAAAGAGAATGGTCACGGACTCTAATTTTGGCAAGAAAAACAGGGGAGCAAACATGGCCAAGTCTAAGACGGATTATAGCGGAAACAATTTTTTTAGGAAGATGGCAGTGGGAGGAAAACCAAGGCTTAGAGGGCAGGGTCGGTTGCAAGTTACCATAATGCTTACCTACTGACTGACGAGAAATCTGCCAGCTTTCATTCCAAGATTGAAGCATATCAGATTTTGCCAGAGAATGTAAATCTCGAGGAAAAATTTTGTTATACTTGTTACAGCCCATAACAACAGCCTCCTTGGCACAGGAGTCAGCAAGCTCATTCCCACAAATTCCGCTATGACTTGGGATCCAGACGAGAGTGACATCAAGTCCGGAGCAGTGACATTGAAACAGAGTTTCTTTAATTTTTAATATAATTTCAAAATTGACTTTTGAATGCGATGGAAATTTAGTTATGTCTTGAAGACAGCTTAAGGAGTCCGAAAAAATTACCGATTTACTTAGACCGCGGGTTTTAATAAAAAGAGCTGCTTCTAAAAGAGCAACAGCTTCACCAGAGTACACAGAGGAAGTCTGAGGGAGTTTGTATTTTAAGGAGATTTTAAACTTGGGGATCCATACCGCAGCACCTACAGGACCATTTTGGGATAGTTTAGATGCATCAGTGAATAGGTGATAATGATTAGGCCATTGTAGTTGTACTATGTTCTGAAATTGTAAATTTGCTCCTGGGGAGTCTTTATGGATCCCAATATTCAAGAAGGTAGTGGGACGAAATAAAAGACAGTCAAAAGAGAAAAGAAAGAGGGGGAATTTATCATATTGAGAAATTGGAGAAGCTAAATTTTGCAGTTTCTTATACGAGTTGACAAGAGGAGGTACAGATTTATGACGCCAGTATCTAGAGGTTTCAGTCAGTTGAGCTAGTTGAGAAAGTAGAGCTAAAAGGGGGTGGTTTGAGAGAGAAATTACTTTGTAGAAAAATCTATCAGCTAGAAACTGTCTACGCAAGGCTAAAGGAGGTTCAAAACATTCAACTTGTAGGGCATTTATAGGGGAAGATTTCATGGCGCCAGAGATGATTCTGAGGCATTTTGATTGAATACGATTTAGTTTTGTAAGTGCCATTTTATTACAAGGCTCCAAAACAAAGCAACCATAGTCAAAGTGACTTCTAATTAGAGCATTATAAAGAAGCTTCTGGCTGTAAGGATGTGAACCCCACCTAACACCGGAGAGTGCGCGTAGAACATTGATGCTCTTCTCAACTTTATTGCAGATATAGTTTAAATGGTGAACACCGGAGAGTTTAGAATCCAAGAGAATGCCCAAAAACTTAACTTTACTCAAGACTGGAATAAATTGGTTACAAATTTCAATATTTATTTCAGGGATAACTCTCTTACGGGAGAAAGCGACCGCAGAACATTTAGGGATGGACAGGGATAAGCAGTGATCATTCAACCAAGAATTCAGATTAAACAAAGCAGAATTTAGACAATTACAAGCTTGTGAGAAAGAATTAGATATGGTATAGAGGGCAATATCGTCAGCATATTGAAGGATACGGCAAAAACGGTTCACAGTAGTATCTAAAATAGCAGTGTAAATATTATAAAGCAGAGGACTGAGAACAGAACCCTGAGGCAGACCTTTCCAGGTCCGATGAGAAGAATTTTCACCTAAGATGCGAACTATAATAGATCTGTCATAAAACAAATTGAAGATAAAATTCACAATTCTAGGAGGCATATTCAGGTTAATAAGTTTTTGTCTAAGTAAATGAAGGTCGACATTGTCGTATGCAGAGGAAATATCTAGAAAAACTGCTATAACATGACGATTTTGAGAGAATGCAACACGAATATCTGAAGTGAGGAGGCTCAGGCTGTCCAATGTTCCGTAACCTCGTCTAAAGCCAAACTGACTATTAGGGATAATAGACCTGTTTTCAACAATCCATTCTAGACGATTTTTTATCAAATGTTCCATAATTTTAGCTAGCACACTCGAGAGAGCAATAGGTCTATATGAACAAGATTGAGCTGGATCCTTGCCTGGTTTTAAAATTGGGATTATCAATTGAGTTTTCCATGAGGCTGGAATAGAACTGGAGAGAAATATATGATTTAAAAGATTTAGAAAGATTTTTTTAGAAGAGTCAGATAATTTTTTTATAAAAGAGTACGGGAAGCCATCTATACCTGGGGCTGAATCTCGGAGGTTGTCAAGAACACAGCATAGTTCTGCAAATGAGAAGCTGGAATTCATGGGGTCATTAGAGCCGGAGGAGGGAATTAAGGGACAAGGTTTAAAAGGCACAAAGGGTGGGCAGAGTTTGGAGATAAAATCAGGAAGCCAAGACAAGGAATTAGAATTAATATTATTATCAGATTGGGATTAACGAAATGCTTTTATTTTTTTCCAAATCAAGGAGGCAGGAGTTCTTGGGGAGAGAGACTCGCAAAAATTACGCCAAGCAAGAGATTTCTTTTGTCGCAAAAATCTTTTAGAGATGGCCGAAACTTTCTGAAATTCTAGGAAATTCTCTAAAGAGAGAATTTTAGAAAATTCAGACTCAGCCTCCTTGCGTTTTTGGACTATTTGGGAGCATTCAGCATCCCACCATGCTGGTGAGGGAATTTTATTTGAAGCTGAATTCTTTAAGGGAATGGTTAGTTCGGCAGCGGAGGATAAAATGGAACAAAATTCTAGGTACAAAAATAGAGTATTTTCATCATTTGCATCAGGAAGAGATTCAAGATTATTTTGAACTAAAGATGAATACTTTTGCCAGTCGGCCTTGTTAAGTCCGAATTTCAAAAGGGGTTCATATGGAATTGAAGATGGGATGGAAGAATCGGCTAGAGTTAGTAATATTGGAAGATGATCACTGCCATGGGAGTTAGACAGAACAGACCAAGAAATCGAGTTAACTAAAGAGGGAGAGGACAAGGACAGGTCTGGGGCACTTGGACTTTGGGATGGGGATACTCTACGGGTGGGAGTTCCATCATTAAGTAGACACAAATTTAATTCATCAAGTTTATCAAGAAATAATGAGGAATTTGAGTCACATAACTCAGAACCCCACATTGTATGGCGTATATTAAAATCTCCTAAGACTAAGAGAGGACATGGAAGAGAGGTTAAGAGTGTCGAAAATTCTTGAATAAGGTTACTATTAGGGTGAGGGATGTACACTGAGACCACTGTGATGTTAAAGCAGCGAACTGCCACAATGTTAATTGCTGAGGAATGAGGAGGAAGGGTAATGCGAGAAAAAGATATATTTCTTCTGACCAAGATAGCAGTTCCTGCCCAGCCGTCGTCTCTGTCATCGCGGAGACACGAGAACCCGGGCACCCTAAGCAGAGTATCCGGTCTCAACCATGACTCCGCAACAGCAAAGAGGACAGGGTTATATTGATTAGATAGATAAATTATTTCTTGTTTTTTATTTCTGATACTACGACAGTTCCATTGTAGGACCTTCGTCATTATGCTTTGGTTGAGAGTTAACGAGACTAGAGATTAAAGCGTGAATCTGAATCAAGACGTTGTTCGGTAGTATATCATTGAATTTTGATAAAATATTTAGAAGCAGCATTGACATTAATTCCGCGAGATTATCATTTGTAGCAGGGGCACAGGGGGTGGGAGTGCTAAGAGCACAACCATTGGGTAAACAAGAGTTAGGAGGGCTAATAATATCGTTGTGAGCATGACGATCATAAGACTTGGAAAGTATTGGTTTAGACGATTTTTCAATAAAAACAGTTTTTTTGTATGAAGTTGACGGAGTATGACGAGAAGATGAGGGGGAGGAAGACGGGAGGGTATTCGAAGATGGAGCTGATCGGCTCAGGAAGATAGGTTTTTGGGGAAGAGAAGAATTGGCAATATCGGCATAGGAGGTGCGGACTGAAGGAAATCTGCGAGCTGCCTCAATATAATTAATATTTTCTTCAGACATAACCATCTTAATTGATCTTTGACGGGCATGTTCGGGGCATTTCGGGTCAGAGGCGGGATGACAACCAGAGCAGAACAAGCAGGTTATGTTATTTTCTGGAACACTACAAGAATTACCTTCATGGGGGCCTGCGCATCGAGAGCAGCGGGCTTGCGATCGACATTGATCACGAATGTGCCCAAAACGACAACACTTTAAACACTGAATAGTGGGAAGAGTATATATGTTTACAGGGAGGGAAACGCTGCAACAATATACATGTTTAGGAAGAACTTGCCCAAGAAAAGAGAGGACAACTGTACCCGTCGGTTCCCATACTGTATTTCCATCTATTTTCTTTTTCTTATTCATTCTTCTGGCTTTAATGACGGTGGTTGAAACAGACCGACACTCAATCCATGAGACTAGGTCCTCAAGAGACCACTCTACAGGAATTTGTCTCACGACACCCATCCTGGTAACTTGAAAGCGTGGAATAATTGCTGACAATTTGTTAGATGAAAGTAATGGGTTTGTTAAAAATGAATTCGCTTCGTTATATGTTTTAAAAATAATAGCAGCCCTATTTCTACCCATGTTTTTAATTTCATTGTAGATAATTTGAGCAATTTTAAGGGTACGGGTGTGGTTCGAAACTGGGGCAAAGTCACCATCTGAACGAGATACATGGACAACAAAAGGGCCAGAGTCAGTTTCAGAGTAATTAAGAACTGAATTGTTATCAAAACCTGGCCGGGTGTAGGTATGTTGATTAGAGGCAGCTGCCGGTAAATGTGGAGCTGATCTTTTTTCTGGGACGCTTAATACGTCTTCCGCAGGGCGTTTTTGTGAAGCTTTTACAGGAGAATTAAGCATTAGAGAAAGATCGTCCATCTCTGAATCTAAAGAAGACCTCCCTCTGTCCGGCGGGACGTTTTCGCCCACCGAGGACGACATTGACATAAAAAATACACTTACCAGTTAAATGAAACTTAAACTAATCCACCACCAACAAAAATAGGGCAACACAATTCTTAAAAACACAGAAAAAACGGGAAAAACACTAAAAATAATCGAAACGCGTGTGATCTTTTTTTTTTTTTTTTGCTTGAAGGATTACTGGTGGCCCGGAGGCCTTTCCAGTTTCACCAGGACAGGTGGGCGAGCAAAGGCTCAGCCAGGAGGGGTGGGATTTGCTAACAGCTGCCCGAGCGCCTCCGAAGGAGACCTAACAACTCAAGAGTAGCTGCTTCGCGAATGAATCTACTACCGGATCGGAATCGCGACCCGCTGAGAAGATCCGGCGAGAAACTCAGCGAGCTGATTCATGGGTTAGGTTGCACGGCGAACTCTTTGTCGAGTTCGACGAGTACGGTTACCGAGGTCCCTAAGTCTGCTCCTAGAGCTGAAGGCGTCTAGTGCAAAGGTTATTGGATCTGATGGATCCGTAAGGACGTGTCTAGGGCGTCGACGGTGACTGGCTCCTGCATGATCAGGATTCGGGGAGTAGTCAGCGGCGGCTACGATAAGGCGATTATCATGACGCATAGCCTTATCGAAGTACCGTTTCGACGCTGACTTCATGTATTTCTGTATAGATTCGAGGCCCAGGTCGTCGTGTAGGTCAACGTTCCTCACGAACCACGGAGCTCCGACGGCTAACCTGCAAAAGCGGGATTGTAGAGATTGAAGGGTGTCTATGTGTGTGCGGGCCGCGTGAGCGAACACCACACTCGCGTAAGTCATGACGGGCCTTATGCAAGTTTTGTAAAGTGTCACCTTGTTCCGAAGGGACATTTTACTCCGCTTACAGATCATGGGGTAGAGTCTACCGAGAATAAACGCGGGCACGGTCACGGACTGATTTTATATGCGGGCGGAATGTCATCGATGCATCCAGGGTAACGCCCAGGTACTTGACCTTCCTGGCCCAGGGTATGGATTGACTAAAGAGAGTAATCGGGGGTGTGAGATTCCTCCTCCTAATACGGGAGGAAATCCGTGTGGAGCTTCCCCTCTGAAATAGCACCGCAGTACTTTTCACTGGGTTGATGTCTATGCGCCATTTTCGGAACCACTGTCCTAGGGCTAGGGCTGCGCTCTGAAGCTTCTTCGCGATTAGGGACTTGTTTCTACTGGAATAGTAAACAGTCGTGTCGTCGGCGAATAAAGCTAAATGGGTCGGCGGCGACCGGGGAATATCGTTAACGAATAAGCTAAATAGGAGGGGTGAAAGGACAGAGCCTTGCGGGACTCCAGCTGTGAGAGGTCGTGGGGAGGAGCGGGTTCCCTCGACTCGATATCGAAAAGAGCGGTTCGACAAGAAGTCCCGTATGATGAGCACGAAACTATCCGGCACACCCATGTTGAATAGTTTGAAAATCAAACCGTTGTGCCAGACTTTGTCGAACGCTTTTGCGACGTCGAAGAAGAGAGCTCCCGTGTATAACGGTTTTGGTCGATTAAGCCCCACAAGAATGTGCTCCGTGAGGCGGTACACCTGTTGAACGCATGAGTGATTTGTACGGAATCCGAATTGTTCATCGATGAGAATGCCCTTGGATGAGACGAAGTCTCTGAGGCGTTTGTAGAGCAGACGCTCATACAGTTTGCCTAGAGACATGAGGAGGCTAATCGGGCGGTAGCTCGTCGGATGATTTTTTGGTTTACCGGGTTTATGTATGCCGATAACGTCCGCTTCTTTCCACACCGCGGGAAAGATACAGTTCGCCATAGCGGCATTGAAAATAGATGCCAACATCACGATGAGTTGGACGGGTAGAAGTTTAATAACGCGGTTAGATATACCGTCGGAACCGGGAGCCTTGCGAGGACGTAGGTCTTTGATCAAGTCTTTAACTTCCATCGGGGTGACGGGTGGTAACGCATCCGAGGGTGGCAAGGAGGCTCTGCGTTCTACCTCACTGTCTACTAATTCTACATGAACAGGGTCCACGGATTGAGTGCTGGGCGTGCACTGGGTTTGCAATGTATCGGCCAGCAACTCTGCTTTTTCGTCATCATCAAACGCCGCGAGTCGGCCTGAGGGGCCTACGAGGGGGGGCATAGTTACTACCGTATCCGATTTGAGAGTACGAGCTAAGCGGTAGTAAGACCTTTGGGAGGGCGCGAGTCCTTCTAAGAAATCAGACCATCTGGCATCTCGGACTTCGGCGATGCGAGACTTTACGTCGCGTTGTAGGGCACGCATTCGAATACGATTTTCCGCGGTAGGATACCTGTCGTAGGCGCGTATCGAGGCGTTCTTAGCTCTAAGGAGTTCCCTAATATCATCGGACAATTTGAAGCGGTGAAGGAAATCCTCCGCTACAACTTGTTTCGATGATCTATCTAATGTTGAGGTGATGTGTGACGTTAAGATGTCTATGGCTTCAGCGGTATCCTGAGGAGACGGGATAGAGTCCGGGTTAAACGGGAGCGATGGTGGATCAGATTCAGCCAGGCTGATGCCCAGCGTGTGCCAATCCACCACAGTCCTCGTGACGGGAACGGAAACGGGAGCGCGACCGAGCTTCATAACGACGGGACGGTGGTCTGAATCTAACTCTGAAACTACTTCGATCGAGTGTAAGCGCAGAGTTACGTTTTTTAATAACGCTATGTCGAGTATATCCGGGCGATGCGCGATATTTAGCGGGTAGTGAGTCGGGGTTAGCGGAGCGACGATATCGAAGGCGAGATCATCGACTAACGCGTCAAGCCGCCTGCCATTCGGGGTTGTGGTGTGTGAGTTCCACCTGATGTGTTTACAATTTAGGTCGCCCGCCAGAATGACAGAGCTCCCCATACCGAGCAGCGCCTCGATATCACTGCTTAGAACGATCTTATCCGGTGGAAGATAAACGGACGCGATAACGATCGGCGCGTGTCCCGTCAGTGAGATTCGGCACACTGATGCTTCGATATTAGCGAGCGCGGGCGGATCGAGCGGGACGCAATGCAGGGCTCTTCTATAGTAAATGACGGTACCACCACCACGAGCAGAGAGCCTGTCGTTCCTGACCATGTTATAGTTCGCGATTTTAGGGTCACGGCGCGCGGGCTTAAGTAGGGTCTCCTGCACTAAAAAGATATCAATTTGATGGTCACGCAAAAAGTCAGAAACCTGATCACGTTGATTTGCGAGACCGTAAGCGTTAAAAAATCCTATCGTTACGGATAGGGGCTTTATTCTACTTATATACGCCATTGATTACCGGCGGAGTGAGGGGAGGACGTACGTATTTAATGACGCGTATACGTCGGCGTATTCTTGCACAACGGCGATAAAGTGTTGTGCAGTGGAGGCAGCGCGAATGGCGTCGCCCAAAGCGTTAACGCGCTCAAAGTTGATCGACTGAAAGAAGTCGATCGCTAAAGCGAGATTGTCGGACGCGGTCGGAGGGCAAGTCGCGGGAGAGGGACGAGTTGCGGGGGCGGGACGAATCGCGGAGGAGGGAGTTGTAACCGTGTTCGTGTACGGCAGCGGTTTCGCCCAAGCCGAGACACTGGGCACCGGCGCCGGAACGAACGCTGGCTTAGCCTGCGACACAGAGGGTGCCGAGGCTTTGATGTCTGGGCCGGAAGCTCGGAGGCGGTTTTGGCGGGCGACGCGACGATTTATTTTCGGGGCTCGTGGGCATCCGCGGTAATTTGCGGGGTGACCCTGTGTACGACACAGGACGCAGCTAGGCGGTTCCGTCGCGGTTTTTTGATCGCGAGTGCAGAGGGCCGTGGCGTGATCTCCTAAGCACTTGACGCATCGGGGGCGCGCGTGACAGTTACGGGAAGAATGCCCGTATAATTGGCAGTTATGGCACTGGCTAGGTGTGCCTTTCTTGTGTGGGGTTTCGACGGCGATTCCGGAAAGGCTACAGACCGTTCGGATGTTGAATATTTGCTTACCCTCGGGGGTAGGCTGGAGGGCGACGAGAACCATGTTATATGGCTCCCTTCCGCGACCTGTGTGCATGCGGTGTACGGAGTTAACCGGTAGGCCTTGTTCGAGAAGGTCGGCCTTGACTAGCTCGGCATCCAACTCTTTAGGGATGCCACGTATGACGACACGGAGTTCGCGCTCCTCCTGGAGCGTATACGTGTGGAAACTTATACGCTCCTTACGGAGGTAAGAAGAGAGGGCCCTATGGTCGTCGGGTGTTCGAACCTTAATTTGAATGCCGTTCGCGAGGTTACGGGCATTCGTGAAGTTGATATTTTTGGCCTTAAGGGCCAGGGAAACTCGATCCCAAGCTGCCTTCTCTTGGAGGATTACCGGGGGAGGGGTCTGGGTTTTATTTTGTGCCACCGGACGCGGCGACGGGGTGGCACGGGCTGGAGGCGCAACGGGAGTCTGAGGGCGGGGGCGCGACGCGTTCGCGGCTTTGCTAATTTTAGCGGCCGCGGGAGCTCGAGACTCCGCGGCACGCTTCTTACCCTTTTGTACCAGGGTGAATCCATCCGTCGATGAGGTGGGAGCGAGGTCGACCTCCATCTCCGAGTCAGAGTCGGAGGACGAGGAGGCGGGCGCCGGTGACCTACGAGCAGGTGTTTTGGAGGGCACGACGGAGGCTGCGGATGATCGCGCTGCTGGAACGGTGGCCACGGCGGACGACGCAGCAGTTTTACTCGCCAGTATAGGCGACGCGGGAACGGCAGGCACGACGGAGGCTGCGGTGCTCGATGCAGAAGCTTTGCACGCAGGTACAGGCGACGCAGGAGCAGCGAGCTCGCGGAGTCCACGAGAGAGCTCGCGATGTGATCGGCCTTGAAGGCCAGAAACTCTGAGGCGAGCTGTGGGTGGCGAAGTCGGAGGAATTCCGCGAATACAGCGTCCATGATCGCTGAGTGCCCAGGTGGGGCGGCCCCGGGTCTTGAAAACACTCGCCTTGCGGCGAGGCCCCAACTTCTCGGACCTGAGCGGTTCTATTGAACACAGGTGGCGATGCGGCACGATTACTACAGGACAAAGAAAAAACACAACAAAACGGAAATAACAAAAAGAAACAGAACAATTAACCACTTCCAGGAAAACAGTTTGTCGGCAGATGTACCACGAACACAGAAACAACAAAAGGAAACAAAACAATTAAAAAGTTCCAGGAAGAGCACTTAGTCGGCAGATGTATCACGAACACAGGCCGCGCGAACAATGGCCGGGCTAACAAAAGCCGGGCGAACAAAGACCGGGCGATCGAGTGGTCGATGAGCACGTCCGCACGTGACGGGTGCCTCTATCGGAATGCGTGTGATCTGACAGATGTTCAACTACCCTCTCTAGAGAGAACTTGTTATGAGCTGTTGTGAAGCAAGTTTTGGAACCCAAATTATAGCATTTAGATATGAATAGGTAAAAATATATATTTTTTAACAATTAAAAACACTGAGAGCTCAACAAACTAGTGTATACACTTCAACTACCCACAGTAGAAAGTACCACAGTACCCACAGTAGAAGTAATTAAGTCTAGATAATCAAATCAGTCAATGTCCATTAAGTCATTTGTGCGAAATATAAACATGTCAGCTTTCCATTACAAACATAGTAGACAATTTGAATTAAATTTAATAAATTTGTTTCTTAACGTTAGCAGTTCTTGCTTAAAGTTGATCGTGACAGATCATGACCTTGTACGAAAATCTTACATCTATAAACACTACCTATGCTTCGTCATACAATAATTGTCATTTAAACTAGCATTGTAGAGATAATACACACACTAAAGTGAATACTAAATTATTCTTAGCATTCTTATAAACATTTAGAAATTTAAGAAACGATTAACCCACAATCATGTTCATAACATATGACATTTTGTTCTGCACAAACGTTTTGTTACATGATTTGAAAAACAAAAAAAAAAACAAAAAATGTAATGATGATTTAAAGTACTCTTAAATATTGATAGTTTGTACTTAATGACGCTTATAGTAATCTTAGACATGATTACATTAGTTATACTTTTATTCCCTATCTAAATTATTTCTATTCTGACGTTTCTGATGCTTTAGCTTTGGTAATACTAGATGAAACAAACAGCAGATTGAACGAAAATCATCTTAAAGTTAATTACATTCATTACAAACCATTAGTTTGCATTTTGTTACAAAAGAAACTGATGTTCGTTACATGCAAATGAATTATAAACATACACATGCAAACATAAAATGTAAATTTATCTTTTAATCCAAATTAAATGTACATTAATATTACATCTAAATAATAGAAAGGGTTTCGAAAATTTTTATTGCACTCAACAGCAGACGAGCACGCAACCCGGCTCATGATAAGTGGTCACCAGTGCTTATAAACTTCAGCAGTGCCATAGGGGTTGCTGTCTATCACTTAAGTTTTAATAAATTATTAATATACTCAGTCACAAGCATATTGATTTCACATAATGAAAATGTAAGAAACATAATCATGTTTGGGCATTTTCATTTATATCTGCTCATACAGAAAACACAACTTAGCAAATATATTCCACAGTTAATCTAAATAATTGCAAATAATGCTTTTGAAGACCGTTGACTTTTGATCATTAATTAAAATCATCTTCTCGTAGAATTTACAAAAGAATTTTCATATATTACTAACTTACTAATTACAACTATTCAAACGTAATACTATAACTATAAGAACTAAACAACCTATTTTAAAACAAAATTGGCATCAATTTAGTTCTTATGAACTATTTCAATTATTAATTTATAAATTATAAACATATTTAAAAAAAATTAAGATCCTTGAGAGTTCACGTTCCTTGCTGAATCAGTTTCTCTTCTGAAACGGAGAAACAAAGTATCTTAAGTATGTAACAAATATTGAAAAAATACGACCATGAAAAATTTAGTGTTAATGTAATCATACTTACAAATTAATATATTACATAACACGTTCTGGTTCAAATATAGTGCATCAATCTTTTCATGTTTCAGACATTTTTGTGCTCCTTATAATTTTTCCATAAAATTTTGTCATCATCAAACCTTTGTCTACAAAAATAAAAACATTATTTTATATTGGGTAGAAGTATGAACGTGGTCACAGGCCACTTGGTGTAACTTGGTTATCAAACACCAGGAAACAAAACGTGAATGCCATCATCTAACTTTGGATGTGAGATCAATTGTGCTGTATTTTATTTAAACAGGAAAGCATGACTGATTGATCATTCCAAAAAACTAGTTCGGGCCCACTTGACAATAACCATATAATACGCTGAGTTGCAGAACATAAATACTTCCACCCACTCGAGACAATTTTATTATCTGAGGTGTGTGTGTGATAGTACGAGACTTAATACCGACTGTTTTGATCAAAACTTAACATATATGATAGCTAGGCAGCAGAAATAGGAAGGACCATTAGTTGGTGCTAATTCATTTAATTATATTATGAATAATAATTCTGTTAGCAAATAATATACCGGGAAAATAGTGTAAACTCACCGTTATCAAGGCATCCGAAATAGCATTTCATTTTCGATCTTCGAGGCATGCTGATTTTTAATAATAAACTTTATGTAAGAAATGAAAATAGTTACACAGGCTTGCGAAACGCTAACGAAGAAAAGAGTATTGGAGCCAAGTTATATCTAAAGAGAATTCAAAACAGAGTTTCTCAATGTCTAATCGTCTAATATTCTCATAAAGCTAAAAGTTGCTCTAAATCAGTCTTTCTCAAAGTGGGCGATAACGCCCCCTGGGGGGCGTTAGAAACCTAGAGGGGGGCGTTAAGAGGCCCACGAAAAAATGGGGGGCGTTGATGTGGGGTAGGGGGGCGCTGTAAAATTTGTAATTTCATTTATTTTATAGTATTTTAAATTTTACTAAAATTAAAACTCACCTACTACACAATAACGAATAATTAGTTTATATTCCTACCCTGTATGATGTTATAAAAACTTAAAATAATTAACATACATTTCGTAGGATAGCCCACACACCGTACGCAATCAAGTTGTAACAAGTTTCTGCGGAACATGATCAATGATAGTTAAAAAATTAGAGCAATGTTACCTTAATTACATTGCACCAGAAATTATTTTAAACATTAGAAAAAAAAAACTACCATGCAGTTTTAAAATAACACAAATTGAGGTTTTCTTTACTTTCTTTCTTGTTTTTAACATAAGGGCATTTTAAAGCATTTTCCTAGCATTTTATAAGAAATTACTGATGTAAGAATCATAATTTTTATATAAAATGGAAATGCGTATATAATTATTGTTAACTTTTTTTTTTTTTTTTTTTGCTTAGATGGATGGACGAGCTCACAGCCCACCTGGTGTTAAGTGGTTACTGGAGCCCATAGACATCTACAACGTAAATGCGCCACCCACCTCGGTGGTGGTACCTACCCGTGCGGACTCCCAAGAGGTCCTACCACCAGTGAAAACTTGTCTTAGATTATTATTTTTTACAATTTACCTATTACCGTCCAATGTCAAATAGTATAGTATAGTATAGTAAGCCTAAACAGCTCACTTATTGTAAACATTATTTACTATTTTATTTCTATATAATAATAGGTTGGGGAAAAAGTTTCTTCGCATTTTTTAAGAAATATCACAACATTTTTTAATATAGCTTATTCTCATTTAACTAAAGTATGTCGGTACCATTTTGTTCGATAACTTTCTGCCATCTTTTAGGTAGGGACATGATCCCATTGCTATAGAAATTTTGGGGCTTCGGATCAAAATACCGCGACAATTGGTTTTGGCAGTCCTCTCGTGAAGTTAACCTGACACCGCCTAAAGAATTCTGAAGAGACCGAAACAGGTAGTAATCTGAAGGTGCAAGGTCAGAACTATACGGCGGATGCATTAACACCTCCCAGCCAAGCTCTCTAAATTTTTGGCTGAGTGGCTAAAGATCTGTGAGGTCTAGCGTTATTGTGAGGAAAAACCACACCCCTTCTGTTGATTAATTCCGGCCGCTTTCTCTCAACTTCTTGGTTTAATCTCATCAGTTGTTCGCAATAGAGTTCAGAATTGATGGTCCTGCCTGGTGGTAACAGCTCATAATGTATAATGCCCTTCCAATCCCACCACACACACCTTGTTGCGAGTCAACCCGGGTTTCGCCAGAGTCTGTGAAGCCTGATCCGCCTTTGACCACAACCTTTCTCGTACGTTCTTGTCGTACGTGATCCACTTTTCATCACCAGCTATTAGCTTCTTCAAAAATGGTTTGGTTTCATTACGTCGTAATAAAGAATCACAAATGAGTACACGGTTCATTAGGTTTCTTTCAGTGAGCTTTTTTATGGAACCCAGTTTTTTTCAAATGCGCCATAACTATTTTGTGGTCAATTCCCAGTTCTTCAGTTACGTTGTAACTACTGATATGCCGATCTTGCCCCACTTTTTCAAAAATGGCATCGATTTTATCCGTAATAGGACGACCAGAGCGACGTGCATTTTTGACATCAAAATTTCCGGATTGAAAACGCTTAAACCAAATTTGTGCTACTCTCACAGACACGGCACTAGGTCCATAAACATCGCAAATTTTTTTCACGGCTTGCGTTGCTTTTTTACCTTTTTTGTAGTAAAATTTTAAAATGTATAGGATATCTTCATTAGATTCACTCATCTTGACAGTACGAAAAATAAATAAAAATCACACATCTTCCTAATTTTAATTTGGAATTGTGTTCTTTCGAATTTAAACTTATAATGATACTAAAACCAGCCAGATACAAATAGTATAGCCAAAGAGATTTTATTACAAGTTCATACATTTTTAAGCTTTTATCCGACCGAATCATGAAACCGAATCATGAAATTCCGTAACGAAAAAAGCCTAACACACCTCACTCCGCCTACCATGTAGCTCGCGTTCAACACATTCACCCGTTGCGCTTGTGTAGTGTTTGTGAATAAGCGCGTGGCGTGATGTCACACTGCATGCGAATCATGAAAAGTCTGCCCATCTCTCTCTCGCGCGGTTTAGCTTATGAGTGTGAAGGGGACAGTTAAGGTTTTGCCTTTATTAAGGTTTAATATAGCGTGGTCTTGTTTTATTATTGTTTTAATATTAAATTATCATTGTCTAATTATAATGTCATAAGTTGATAAAAAATTCTATGCAATAGCTTTACCGCCGCAGTTCCCGAGTGCCACACGTTTTTTTTTTGTCAGGTGGAAATCGCCGGACTTCCGCCTTTCACTGGGGATGGAGGGCGGGGCATGTCGGAATCGAACCGACTAAAACCTCCTGTCGCTCAACAACCAGCATCCAAACCTCGCATGAGACAGAGCTCATGAAAAGGCAAAGGGGGGAAAGTGAAGCGTTTAGTGTGGAGCACATCTCTCCCATCACTCTCCCCCTCGGGATGCCCGACTGGCGGTCGTCGGCGCCACGACCACCAGCCCTCTCGGTCGGCAGGCTGTCCGAAGTCCGGCTAGATGGCGCCGGTTAGAATGGTCTATCCTACGGAATACCCCGCTGGGTCAGAACCAGGGTGGGTTGGGGATAGCCGGCCTTCCATCACCCGGATACTCATACGTAAAACGTATGCAGAGCAGCTTGCACGTCGTCTTCTTAGGCCCCCTTCGCCGGTCCCCAGGCCGACATGTGAGGGAGACCCGAAACACTTAGAAGGCCAGGGCTTATGCGAGATCCGTCTCCCTGGACCCCGCTCGACGGGGGCGGTCCTGTGCATCTCTCACGCGCCCCGCCGCCTCCTTTTGCGAGATGGTACACTCGCAGAAGTCGAGCATCGCCTTCCACGACTCGTCGTCACCGAGCATCGATGCCAGAACACTCGGCAACGACAAGTCGTTTCCTATTTTTGCGACCAGGACACGCCGTCACCCCTCCCATGCGGGGCAGGCGACGAGCGTATGCTCTGCCGTGTCCAAGTCGCAACCACAATGGTGGCACTCTGCCGTCGGCTAAGCTCCGATCCAGTGTAGGAACTCACCGAAGCAACCATGCCCAGTGAGTACCTGCGTGAGCCGAAAAGTGAGGCGTCCTCAGTCACGATTCACCCAGTTCACAAGAACCGGGCGAATCGCCTCGACGGTCCTACGACCAGCCGAAGGGATCGGCCAGCCGCCTGGACCATGACTCCAGCACGGACCGCCAAGATTGGGCCCTCCGCGCTCTGACCACACTGGGGCCGGGACGCGCCACGAAGCACGCAGAACCGGCCACGAAGAACCGGGCACGAAGGTTAGCCCGCCACTGATAGTCAGCGGCGAGCGCCTCCGCCTCCAGGACCCAAGGCGGCGTCCCAGCCAGTACACACGCCGCCTCGAAAGAGATGGTGTGATAAACACGGATGATCCTTACCACGATGGTGCGTTGCGGCCTTTGCAGCAACTTCGCTACCCCCATGGCCAGTGACTGGGCCCACGCGGGCGCCTCGTGTAAGGTCATTGGCCGCACCACCCCCGTATAGAGACGGCGCGTCACCTGGGGCGGCGCGTCACAAACGAGGGACCAGGTTCTGAAAGTGAACACGGAAGGTCCAACGACTGTCATACCCGATATTCCACAAAAGGGGGCCGAGCACCGACCCCTGTGGAACATCGCGCACGAAGGAGCCTGTGCACGATCCCACCGTGTCCAGTACACGTGACCGATCTGTCCTACAAGTAGGAAGCCACCAGTCGGTGAAGGTAGGGGGGCACTCCGTGTCTTACCAGGGGCATTTTTTTTAAATAAAAGAACACTTATTGCAGCATAACTATAATAGTTAGATATGCTGTCGCGACACTTTTTGAAAATAATGTTTTCTACAAAATCGTAGTACATTATTTTATTCTATCATCAATAGTTTTCGTAGGTACGCGACGTAAAGAATATTTTAGGAAATTTTTTTTACACCTTGGGTTAAATTATTGGAGTTTTAGTAAGGATACCTAATTTTTTTCAAAAAAGATTATAGCCTATGTCACTCGGGAATAGTGAAGCTTCCAAACAGTGAAAGAATTTTTCAAATCGGCTCAGTAGTTTCGGAGCCTATTGAATACAAACAAACAAACAAATCTTTCCTCTTTATAATATTTATTTTTATTTATTTATTTATTTATGTACACACAGAAAACAAGACACAGTACAGAGTAATAGGAAAATTATGTACAAAGGCACTGCTTATTTCTTTGAGAAATCTCTTCCAGCAGACCTGCGAGAGGATAATGAGAATAATAATAAAAAGTGATAAGTGTGTGTAGAACAAATAACACATAACTAAAATAACAAATACAACATGAGAATTATAGCACATACACATAGCAAATATTATAAGTAACACAGTAACACTCGTATATACGAAGAGTATAGAACCATGATCATTCGGTTGATGAGAGATAAAATTGTTTGACCTTGTATTTAAAAACAGAAACAGACTTGCAAACTCGGATGTCAGCCGGCAACGAATTCCACAGTCTGACCGCGTGCACAGTAAAGGAGTGAGAATAGAAATTGGTTTTGTGGGAAGGGAATAACAAAACAGAACGTTGGTTGGACCTGCAGGGAGCATCAGGAGAACGAATGAAAGAGAATCGCTCACGTAAATATAAGGGAGAAGTGGGCTTATGTAGGATATTGAATAGGAGACATAATATTCGAGTATTCCTACGAAGGCGTATAGGGAGCCATTTAAGTTCTTTGCGAAAATGAGAAACATGATCGAATTTTCTGAGATTGTATATAAAACGGATACATAGATTTTGCATCCTCTCAAGCTTGTTTGAGAGCTCCTCAGTGGCATCCAAGTAGCAGGCATCGGCGTAATCAATTATGGGTAGAATGAGAGCTTGGACGAGAGATATTTTTGTATGCTGAGGTAAGAAGCCCTGCAGACATCTCAACGAGTGCAAGGCAAAGTGCACCTTCCTACTAATCTCAGCAACGTGAGAACTCCACGAAAGATGTCGATCTACAATAACACCCAGGTTTTTAACTGAATCGGTTAGAGTTATTTGAGTCCCATCCAAATAAATTGGGGGGAGTATAGGATCGCTGAGTCTACTGCGCAGTTGTTTACCCCCTATAATGATAGCCTGTGATTTTCCCGGATTAATGTGCAGACCGTAGGCTTTTGCCCATTCACTGATAGACTTCAGATCATTGTTCATCGCAGCAATAGCCGATTCAACTTCAGGCTCCGAGAAGTGGCGATATAGCTGGAGATCGTCTGCGTAGAGGTGGAATTTAGAAGATATAAGCCTAGTGACAGAGTTTATAAATACAGAAAACAGAAGAGGAGAAAGAACACCACCTTGGGGAACGCCCGCACTGACGTTCTGCCAATCCGAGAAAGTCTCGTCAAGACGGACACATTGCGAGCGCCCCCGAAGGTAACTATCAAACCAGTTAATAGCAGACGAGGAGATATTGTTTGATTTGAGTATTTCGAGCAGAACATCGAAGTCAACAGAGTTAAAAGCGCTGCTGAAATCTAACAACACTAATAAAGTTAGTTGTTTGTTTTCCATGGCCCAGCGAATGTCATCAGTCACTTTTAGAAGAGCTGTAACCGTGCTGTGGCCCTTGCGAAAACCAGATTGGAAGGAGCTAAGAAGATTGTGGGAGAGGAGAAAAGACGACAGCTGACGGTGGACAATGTGCTCAAGGACTTTGGAAAGAAAAGGAAGTATAGATATAGGCCGGAACTGAGATGGCAAAATAGGATTAGGGCTTTTTGGGATAGGAACAACGTAGGCTTGTTTCCAAGAATCGGGAAAGTTGCTAGAGGTAAAGGAAAAATTGAAAATATGGGTAAGTATAGGAGCTACCGTTGGAAGAATTAGGGCAATCATTTTAGAGCATACGTTATCAATTCCAACAGCCGTGGATGAGATGGAGAAAAAGGAATTACGGACATCAGCAACCGAGACAGGACTTAAGTCAAAAATAGGGATCTGGGGTACGGATAGACTAGAAATCTTAAGCAACGTGGCCGTCTTTGACGAATCACTGAGTGACACAGGAGGGAGAGAAAAATGCTTATTGAGGGCGCACAAGTCAGTATCCTTGACAGAAGAGACGGGAGTTTTGCCAATGCCGACAGATTTAAGGAATCTCCAAGTATGAGCAGGGCTGCGATTTTCAAGTGATTTGTGAAAGTAAAGTCTTTTAGCATCTCTGCACAAACGGTTGCACCGGTTGCGCAGTGCTTTGTACATGGCCAGGCTGTGTTCAGTGGGGCAACGTTTGTATCTTCTTTTGGCTTTGTCCCTGCGAGCCATCAGAGTTTTAATATCCGGCGTTAACCACGGTGCAGGTTTATGTTTAATTCGAACTCGACGGACGGGGGCATGCTGATCAAACAAACTGATTACCTTATAATTAAAAGAATTGACCATGTCGTTAATGTTATGGTGTTCAAGAATACACGACCAGTCGGTATTATTTACATCCCGTCGCAACGCTCCCAGATCAATTCCCTTGTAATTGCGAAGTAGGAGAAATTGTGAATTACGTTTAGGGGGTCGAACACGATAGGAGAGATAAATCAAGTCATGATAAGAAAAGGAAGCGGAGAGTTGACCATGAGTGATAACATTATCAGGAGAAGATACTATCATGAGATCAAGTAAAGAAGGAGTACAATTAGGAGAAAAATGAGTAGCAGAAGATGGTAAGACCTGAAGGTTAAAAGAAGACAGTAAAGATAGAAGTTGACGAGATCGGTAGTTGTTTTTGATGAGGCAAGTGTTGAAGTCTCCCATAATGATTACATGATTGTAATTTGAGCAGAGTTCGAGCAAAACAGAATCAAGAGAATTGAAATAATCAATATTGAGGTTAGGGCTATAGAAAACACCAAGTAGGAGTTTAGAGTGAAATATGGAGATCTCAAGAAAAAGAAATTCAGCGGATTCGGAATAAGGAGAGGGTGACGCATTTATAACCTTAAATGGAATTTCAGCACGCAGGTAGATAGCCACGCCACCGCCCCCCTTCTCGGTTCGGTCATTTCTGATCAGTACGAATCCAGGGAGTGAAAAAAATGAAGAAGGAAGAGAGGGTTTTAAAAAAGATTCAGTAATAAGTATGACGTCAAGCGGAGAGTTGCTAAATGAGGACAGAAGGTCAGTATAATGACTAGGAACACTTTGAGCATTAATGTGGGCTATATTAAGATTATTGGAATAAGTAGAAAAACATTGGGCGATCCGATCATGTAGGGTCAGAACTGTGGAAGAGCTACTATTCACACTGACAAAACTATCAGATGAAGAGGTACACGAAAAGAAACTATCATTGAGATCAAGTAAATCATCAGTTTCATACATTGATATGTTAACAGATTTCAGACGTGCACAATTAAGACGTGTATGTGTATATGCAGAAGATCCAAAGTGGAACTTAAATAAAATAAAAAATAAAACAAATTAATCAATTACCCAGTGGATTACCTTACCAACTCGCTGGTTTAGTGGCAGAGATTGAACAGAGAAAAATTAAAGACAACTTAAATTATATGCTTGCTAGACACAAAAGAAATTAGCATTTAAAAAAAAAAAAAGTACGTAAATTATAAAGTACATAGTAAAAGGACATGTTTTAAAAAAAAAAAAAAAAGTTTTATGACCACACAGCACCACACAGATTTTTTGGCAAAGAACACGAATAAAACGCAAATCACAAAGTATGTTTTGTCAACTAACAGCAAGAACAAAACGCAAAAGACAGTTTAGTTGAAAGCAAAATGTCAATGTCAAGTCGATGTCAAATAATGTAAACATATTATTCAGAAAAAAATTCTCTCGACATTAACTAGTATTTGATCCGTGATACATAAACCAACCAAACAGTAACTATATAATTACAATATAAATATAAGCATATAAAGAAAAATTAGAATACATGAAACATATTATTATCACCGACTACCGACAATTTAAAACACATGCATGTATGACAATTCTTATTTTTATTTTTAATAAAACTTTGTACGTAATAAAGTAGATACCTCCATAGTGTTTCAAACTACCATTGCACACTACATATTAATTTATTTTAAGATGTGCTGTGTGGAAGTCCAGCAAAGCATTTTAAAAAGCGCCGATATAGGTGCCTAAACGCGGCGCCGACTTGATTTGGTAACTTTTGGCTGAGATTTGGCAGTCTCGCGGTCATCATTGGTCCGTGGAGAATTATGGATGGCCGCAGCAGCAGGGTATCGGGATGTTAAGGCGTCCAGTTCGGACTTACACTCAATTTTATGACGAGTTTTGTCAGGTGTTAGAATGACAATTTTTCCTTCCACTGACCAGCAGTTACCGACACTAAAATGTTGTCGGGCAGCAGTGAAGATCTTGTGTCTCGTTTTGGTGAGGAATTCAGAGACAGTGATTCCAGAGCCTTTCAGATTGGTTTTATTATCCCATACAACATTGCGATGCTCCATGCTGCAGAAACGCACTAGGACAGGTCTGACTTTACCCTGAGAATTGCCGAGCCGATGACAATTGTTGATATGTTCTATGCAAATTTCAGGGAGTTTCATGTTTCTAGTGAAAACTTCAACAATAGATTTGTGCAATTTTTCATTTTTATTTTCAGGAATACCATGTAGAAGTAGAACTTTTCTTCTCATCATGGTCTCATGCCTATCCAACCCGAGGCTGAGAAGCTCAATCTGGGTCTTCATCTGAGAAAGTGTTTGCCACACAAAAGCTTTAAAATCATTAAACTCACGCGATAAAGTTGAAATATCGACATGTGCTGGAACAGCTCCGGTAGATGCCTTCTGCAGCTTCAGGTCATAGTCGTTCATACGTGTTTGGAAAAGCTTCTCGAGGCTTTCTAGAGTTTCAGATCCATGATGTGTGCAAGTAAAGTTTATGGCCAAAACAAGTGTGTTTTATTGTCGCTAAAAGTTGTAAAACACTAAACAGCGAGAATAGGTAAGATTAAGACACAATTACAGCATTAAACAATCACTAATTTATCCTTTTTATAATTTTAATCTAATTAATATTAGCAGGGGCGAAAAATTTGCGTGTGTATTGCTCGCCTACCCACACTAAATAATATTAGTATAGATATTAATTATTACAAATAATAAAAACGCTGACTTAAATGGCTGTTTTTATTTGAACCAGTTCTAAATTATAAACTAAAATTCTATGAAAAATTACCCATATTTATCTATAATACAAAATGATATTAATTTATTTTTCGTAGTTTCCTTCCTTTCCTTGCGTCGATAATCCTCAGTGCTGAGGGTTGTGGCCTCCTCTAATAACTTTCTCCTGCATCTTCTTGCGCCATTCCTGCCTGTCCTCGGCTGTGTGGATAGCAACGTGGACTGAGATATTGAGAGTGGAGCGTATTTGGTCCGACCAGCACATTGGATTTCTGCCTCTGTGCCTTCTCCCGCATACCTTGCCTGTTACCAGCAGCTTTTCCAGATTGGCACCTCTCTTTCTGGCGATATGTCCAAAGATCTCGAAACTTCTCCGCGCGCATGTAGTGCTGAGGCGCATTGGAATCTTGAGCTCGGTAAGAATGGATTCGTTGGTTCTGTGTTCTATCCAACGAATCCCGAGCATGTCCTCCAGCACCACATCTCAAACGCGTCGATGCGTTGGCGATCGGCTTTCTTGAGGGTCCCAGTCTCTGCGCCGTAGAGAAAAATGGAAAAGACGAGGGAGGTGACGAGCTGCTTTTTGGTATTCCTCGAGATGTTTCTGTCCGCCCAAACACGGTCCATTTGGGACATAGCTCTCTTTGCTATACTGATTCGCCTTCTGAGGTCCTTTTCGGAGGATCCATTACTAGCTATGACGGAGCCCAGATAAATGAAATCCTCTACGACTTCCAGGCTTAGCTTATTCGTAGTTTAATAAGTTTGTAGGAATATATGACAAAGGGAAGATCTTCCACCGAGCGGGTGATATTTGCTCGGTAGACCGACGGTCCGAATGTTGTTGTTCGGAACTTGTATATATGCGCTTTATCTTGAAAATGCCGTAAGCGAGATTCAGGCATCTGTCAATTATCTTGCGTTGTGTGATGGCTACCGCCACACTACTCCCCTCCGAGACTGGAGGTCGTGTCATTTAGTAAGCGTTGTCCGTGCTGAGATTAGCTTGCAAGGGCCAGTGCTGCTCGAAGTCTGCGGTGAGTCGAGACTGAGTTTGAATGCTGCGTGAGTGTCGCCAGTGCTGCTCGAAGTTTGCGGTGAGTCGAAACTGAGCTGAATGCTGCGTGATTGTCGCCAGTGCTGCTCGAAGTCTGCAGTGAGTCGAGACTGAGCTTGAATGTTGCGTGCGCGTCGTGCGTAGTCCATGTGATGCAGACCTGCCACGACGGAGATGTATGACCCCAAGCGTTGATGATCCGCTCGTGGGCTGCGATGAACTGTAGCGGCTTGATGAGGCAGTGAAGCTGCGTGCCGTAGGATCAGGGAGCGCGGTGAGTCGGCTGCGATGGTCCTGTTGAGGCTGCGATGCTGGCTTGCTGTGGGACGACTGTCAATGACGTGCTTTTATCTGCGAGAATGCGGGGATTGTGGTAGCCGAAATTCTTGATGCGCTGATGATGAATCAGAAGGTTGCGTGTTCATATCACGTTGGGGTCACCAGTTTGTAGGCATATACGACAAAAGGAAGATCTTCCACCAAGCTGGTGATATTTGTTCGGTAGACCGACGGTCCGAATGTTGTTGTTCGGAACTTGTATATATGCGCTTTATCTTGAAAATGTCGTAAGCGAGATTCAGGCATCTGTCAATTATCTTGCGTTGTGTGATGGCTACCGCCACAAGTTATTATTGTTAGTAGTATTATTTACTAGTCGAAATATAAATTTTTAATTATCTTATGATGGGAATCGTATATTAATGAGAAAGATATTCAACAAAAATAGTTTCGTTCTAATAAATTAGCATAGTAATAGTACAGTGAACTAGCAATTTATTTTGGTGATTCTGAATTTAAACAAACATATTGATGAGAAAAATTCATTTTTACTTTGCAAATTTGTAAATACACGCTCTGTAGCAATGTACGGACATAATAATATAATGATATGAAGAAACAATAACAGCATCTACAAATACATACTTATGTACTACGTGGTACTACATTTACTGAAATTAGTACAACATTTTTTAATTAAATTAATGAAATTGTGGTTTTAAAGTGTTAGGGGTGTATAAAAAATGGGGGACGCTGAAAAATAATTGATTTTCAAAGGGGGCGGTAAAAGAAATAAGTTTGATAATCACTGCTCTAATATATTTGTACACACAGCTGTTAGAAAAGAAACGTCAATAAGGATAGAAACGTCAATAAGGATCTAAATTAATACTACAACGTAAAATAACTCACACCAAGACCAAAAAAAAAACGATTTAAAAAATTTAAGCGTTACGACATTTTGAAAACTTTTTTTTTTTTTGAGATTGTTTTACGGCCCTGGAATTTTGAAAACTTCAAAGCAGTGTTTCCACTTACGTTTTTTTACCACATTTTACCCTAGTTTCTTTTGAATTTATCCCTAAAATTTCCTAAACAACTTTCATAAATCCTTTATATAGAAAGCATAAATAAAATACAGAAAATAAACCACAGCATATTATTTAATGTAGGTATATATAATATAAACGCCCCCAGAAGATCATAGATCTATAGGATTAGAATTTTCAAGGAAGTCGACGCATTGCTTTTATATTCTTTTGCTGCACGTAACCTAACACTGTTCGGTTCTAAAATTGAGCAATTGTTTGCTGGCAAAGTTGGGAACTTTCTATGAAGCAAGCCGTTCAGAGTTTCATTAGAAAGCCTGTTTCTTTTGTCAGTTTTTACATTTGAGAACACTGAATAATCTTTCAACCTCAGTCTTTGAAGAAGGAACTGCTAGCAAAAGTGAAATGACAATTACAAGGTTTTCGTAAATGAAATTACCATGATAATCTTTCATGGTACATGAAGTACCTGTATATTACAATGCAAGTAAGTTCTGGTGACATCAACGAAAATAGGTACAATGTAATGAAGGAAAATAGGTAAAAAATTTGGCGGATTATACTTATTGGGATTCTGGGGAATCCCTAAGAAAAAAGCAGTGGCTTAATCTATGATTTACTTTACTAGAGGGTTACTGTTGAATCAAACCTTCTTTATAGTTTTTATACACAACTCTGTTTTATTCTTTTACTTGTCAACTCGACTTAATGTCATTCTCTCCATAAAATAAAATGTTCATTGTTTTACTTTAATTATCGTTTATTTTAAAATTCACAACAGTTACTAGTATAGGCTTTGCTTTTTACCCCGAAATATCCTAAATCCTGGTATTTTTTAAATTGTCTTTATCATCCAAAATATCAGCTATTTTTCCCTATAAAAGGGAGAATTCCCTAAAAGTGGAAGCACTGCTTCAAAGTACGCTAACATTTTTTTTTATTGAGTCAGAACTCGTATCTGCCATCTAGTGAGTTTATTAGTTCATTAAGGCCAAAACGTTTCAAAAATGACCTCGCCGGTTCCTAAAGATGACGCTAGTTGAATGTTCTTTTCCTTTGTATGGGAGTTGCACCCCCCTGGCTCGGTGGAAGTTCTTCCCTTCGTCGTATATTCATACATAGGAACCAGAAGTACCGTAGAATTAAATAAAATTTCGCAACCTCAAAAAACCGTTCTGCTTACAGTAAACACAGTCGGTAGTCTGGCACTCCGTTTACAACGGGATTTTTGAACGGAACTTGGCGCCAGATTCTACCGAATCTGTGGATCAAATTAATGTTTGTGGTGATAAAATTAATAATTTCAAGTAGATTAATTGTTGTAATTGATATGACTAGTTAATATCAGTAAAATAAAGTTGTGAGTGATTGATATAATGTACAATTTAGGAACCAGAAGTACCGTAGAATTAAATAAAATTTCGCATCCTCAAAAAACCGTTCTGCTTATAGTAAACACAGTCGGTAGTCTGGCGATCCGTTTACAACGAGATTTTTGAACGGAACTTGGCGCCAGATTCTACCGAATCTGTGGATCAAATTAATCATCTTCATTTCATTTCATTCCATAATATCATTTTTCATAAAAATATGAATATAAATTAAAATAAGACATGACTTAAAGGTCTCAGTTACCAGGTCATGAAATCCATTAAAAATGTAGGAATAATTCCAGCGCACCTGGCGGCCGTAGATTACCATGTATTCTGGAATTATTTATAGTCTGTGGCATGTCACTTTTTACATCGAAAAAAAGTCAGGATCGAAATTTTTGAGCGAGCTATAGTTTGTGGTGATAAAATTAATAATTTCAAGTAGATTAATTGTTGTAATTGATATGACTAGTTAATATCAGTCGGTGCTCGGCCCCCTTTTGTGGAATATCGGGTATGACTGGGTACTGAGGGGTGCCCTCCTCCCGGGCCTAAGCGTAATCTGTTACGCAGACGGCACGCTGGTCGTGGCCCGGGGGGGGAGTTTTGCTGAGTCTGCTCGTCTTGCCACCGCTGGGGTGGCGCATGTCGTCGGCAAAATCAGGAGATTGGGCCTCGACGTGGCGCTCAGTAAATCCGAGGCCATGTGGTTCCACAGGCCCCGGAGAGTGCCACCTGTCGATGCCCATATCATCGTTGGAGGCGTCCGTATCGAGGTCGGGGTGCAGTTGAAGTACCTCGGCCTCATTCTGGACAGTCGTTGGACCTTCCGTGCTCACTTTCTGAACCTGGTCCCTCATTTGTTGGGGGTGGCCGGCGCGTTAAGCCGGCTTCTGCCCAACGTGGGGGGGCCTGACCAGGTGACGCGCCGTCTCTATACGGGGGTGGTGCGATCAATGGCCCTATACGGGGCGCCCGTGTGGGGCCAGTCCCTGGCCGTGGGGGTAGCGAAGCTGCTGCAACGGCCGCAACGCACCATCGCGGTCAGGGTCATCCGTGGCTATCGCACCATCTCCTTCGAGGCGGCGTGTATACTGTGCACCTGCGTGAGCCGGAAAGTGAGGCGTCCTCTGTCACGATTCACCCAGTTCACAAGAACCGGGCGAATCGCCTCGACGGTCCTACGACTAGCCGAAGGATCGGCCAGCCGTCTGGACCATGACTCCAGCACGGACCGCCGAGATTGGGCCCTCCGCGCTCTGACCACACTGAGGCTGGGACGTGCCACGCCCTCCATCCCCAGTGAAGGGCTGAAGTCCGGCGATTTCCTCCTGACAAAAAAAAAAAAAAAAAAAGTTAATATCAGTAAAATAAAGTTGTGAGTGATTAATATAATATGCAATTTAGGAACCAGAAGTACCGTAGAATTAAATAAAATTTCGCATCCTCAAAAAACCGTTCTGCTTACAGTAAACACAGTCGGTAGTCTGGCGATCCGCTTACAACGAGATTTTTGAACGGAACTTGGCGCCAGATTCTACCGAATCTGTGGATCAAATTAATCATCTTCATTTCATTTCATTCCATAATATCATTTTTCATAAAAATATGAATATAAATTAAAATAAGACATGACTTAAAGGTCTCAGTTACCAGCTCATAAAATCCATTACAAATGTAGGAATAATTCCAGCGCACCCTGGCGGCCGTAGATTACCATGTATTCTCGAATATTTATAGTCTGTGGCATGTCACTTTTTACGTCGAAAAAAAGTCAGGATCGAAATTTTTGAGCGAGCTATAGTTTGTGGTGATAAAATTAATAATTTCAAATAGATTAATTGTTGTAATTGATATAACTAGTTAATATCAGTAAAATAAAGTTGTGAGCGATTGATATAATGTACAATTTAGGAACCAGAAGTACCGTAAAATTAAATAAAATTTCGCAACCTCAAAAAACCGTTCTGCTTACAGTAAACACAGTGGGTAGTCTGGCGCTCCGTTTACAACGGGATTTTTTAACGGAACTTGGCGCCAGATTCTACCGAATCTGTGGATACTCCAACATCAGAAGTGGGATCACCACGTGACGAAAAACGGCCTAATGACGTAATCCAAACTATGGAAAACAGAATGAGATTGCCGTGTCGGCGTATGAATTTCCATTCGAAGAGATCAATGAGATACAATTTTGGGAATGAGGCTTCTCTTTGTGTGCCTAACTTTGAACACTAGCGTGCAGGCTTGGTTGTTGCAATGTATGGTGTCGATACCCAAGTTAAGTATATCCCAATTTATCTCAATTTAGGTAATATGCAATGCTCGTTTAGACCTGAAATTTGAACACCAGCGTGTAGGCTTGGTTGTTGCAATATTAGTAATGGCGTGTAGGCCTAAGTTTGAACACCAGCGTCGAGGCTTGGTTGTTCTGGTATTCTAGGGTATTGAGACCTGAAATTTGAGTGCCAGCGTCGAGGCTTGGTAGCTCTTCAGACATCTTAGGGCCTTGGAGCCTGGAATCTAACTGCCAGCGTCGAGGCTTGGTAGCTCTAGATTATTAAGGCTTCCAGGCCTGAAATCTGAACACAAGCGTCGAGGCTTGGTACTTTTGGTATTCTAGGGTTTTGAGATCTGAAATTTGAGTGCCAGCGTCGAGGCTTGGTATCTCAAATAAAGGAGTCGAGACCAGGACACTAAAAGTCGAACTCGATAGTAATTTAGTGTAATAGTGAAGTGAGATGATTTATGTGAAGTATATCATTTTGACGCAGGGACGCGTCATGAGCAGGATGGCCGTGTCGGCGCGTGTTTTTTTATAAACCATTAGTTCATGATTAATAAAGATGGGACGACAAACAACAGGTGCAAGCATTCATCGAAAACAACACGAGCAAGATAAGAGTCGTAAACAACATCGTCCCACCACGATACCTTGTTATAAAAACGCTCCGTTGTTGTCTCTCGAGCTCAGAAGCGAGCGAGTCGCCGTATCAGACGGAACGCTCCTGCGTAATATACGCTCTGAGTTTCATTTCACATTTCTAGTTTTATTGACTTACGAAGACCGCCCGCTTACCATGTCGCTACCCGAAAGTGGAAATACTCCAACATATATATATATGTCGTGGATAACGACTTGTAGTTGTCGTGGATAACGACTTTTAGTAATATTAAGACGGTGGTTTTGATTATTATTTTAAATGATGAAATGTTGTTTTGATAAATATCACAAAATGAAGGGTAGACTCCGTAACGCCACAGTATAAAATGGCGGTACGTGGACAGAGTCGTGGCATTCGTGTCAGACAGTGATTCCGTCCGTCTCAGCAGTGAGTCTCTGACAGTCAGTCAGTCAGTCAGTCAGTCGGTCTGTCGGTATGTGCAACGAAGCTGTCGGTTTACCCTGTCATTGTGAAAGTTGTGTGTGTTGAGTTTCAATAATTATTATTGAAAAGTTTTATTGACTAAACTGAGTTCAATCGAATACGAGTGATGACGGAAACTACCGCTCAGCCATCCCTGACGTGTGCCAACATCAGAAATGAGATCAGGACTCTACTCTCACTGGCGTGACGTGTTTGAACATGTTCGAAGTACAGCAAAAAAACATGATGCAGATCAGAATACTAGTAGTGGTACGCCACAAGAGCGTGAATGCAGCATACGTAAGTCGTGTAATAACGTCTCTGTTACCTCGATGGAAGATCTGAGCCACGAAGAAATCGTCACATCTTACGTTCTGGCTCATGTTGCCCAGTTTGACTGTCGACTTCATCACATGGCATTTACTAGCGGAAATACAACATGTAACAAGCTATTGCAAGAAATTAAGGCAAGTGCAAATCTCAAGTGAAACTTCGATCGCAATAATGGATCTGTCATGACGAGTGGGTAGTTCCGACAAGAATTATTTTAAGCGGCTGACTTCTGCTAGAGTTACATGGCACTAGTGCAGTAAACCAGGACATGAGACTGTGAATTGTCGCTGAAATTTTAGAATCTACTAGATTCAATACCAATAACACTACACGTTCGATGACTTCGGGCTCCAGCAAGCAAGCAAACAAGAAAGCAAGCAAGTTTCCGTGGGGAAGAAAAATTGGCACATCTGAAGTCGTCGTAACCTGTAAGATAAGACGTCCGGTGCGTTCGTGTCTGGCGATGCGGCGGTGTTCGGGTTCCGCTGGCGGATGCAGGTTTTTCCGGTGAAGTGCGTGCTTGTGCGTGCTTGACAAGTGTTCGCGGTTGGCTTCCTCAGTGTGGGAGTAACATCGTGTAGGAGAGGTGGAACCCGTAAAATTGTAGTTTGCGTGGTGGCTGGTAAGATTTGTTGCGGTAAGAAGTTTGCATGGTGGTAAAATGTCTTGTGAGTCTGCACAGGTAGCCGGAGGTGAGACTTCCGCGGTCGCGGCCCACCCAGTCCGCGAGAACCGGGCAGATCGCCTCGACGGTACGGAGGCCGGCCGACGGGTCCGCCAAACGACGAGACCACGCCTCCAGCACGGACTGCCGAGATTGGTGCCCCCGCGCTCCGGCTGCACTTGCGCTAGGGCGCGCCACCTCGTAGGAGACTGTGAGGTATCCTTGAATGACTCTGACTGCGATCGTGCGCTGCCGGCGTCACAGCGCGGCGACGTTCTCGTGGGTAAGGACGTGGCCCCAGACGGGTGCTCCGTATAGTGCCATCAATCGCACGGGTACCATCACCCTGCCTATTTCTGCCGTGAAGCAGTGGTGTATTCCGGTTTGAAGGGTGGGGCAGCGGTTGTAACTATACTGAGACCTTAGAACTTCTATCTCAAGGTGTGTGGTGCGTTTACGCTGTGGATGTCTATGGGTTCCAGTAACCACTTAACACAAGGTGGGCTGTGAGCTCGTCCACACATTAAATCGAAGAGCGTAATCAAACGAAATTAGATACGAAGTTTAAAGGGCCGTTTAAAGTAGTTGAAGTATTGGATGGTGACCGTTACACATTGAAAGCTTTAAATTCAAAACGTACTTACAAATACCCACATGATAGGCTAAGAAAAATGCCAGCATGACACATACCAGTCGAGGTTGATGTAAATGATGATGAAAGCTTAAATTGTGGTGAAAACTCGAGTAAGGATAGTCTATCGGCCGTATTGTGTACGACCGTACCAGTAGCTATTACGTAGTCGTAGCCCGGTAGAAATCGGTGTCTCTTGAGGCAACTTAAGTAGTCCGTGGGTGCGCGGTGCGCGTTTGGCTCTGGCGGAGGTCGGGGTCTGTAAAGACCATCGTGTGTAGTCAGCGGGTGATGCACACGGGCGATCCACGCTGTGGATGCGCATCATGAGGGCAATTGCGATTGCTGGTCGGCTGGAGAGCCGTGGCGTTGCCTGATTTGTACAGAGTAAATTTGAAGTTTGATGAACGACGTGCTCTGGCTGCTGAATAGTGAACTTTGTATACCCTATTGTTTGATTTGGTTAAAATGGTATTAAAACAGTTTAAAGCTTTGATGACTTTAAATTTTCCGATAAGTCGTAAAGTGTAGTCAGGAGTGATCGAGCGGAACAAGTGTTCTCGTGGATGTTTTTGATTGTAGGTTAACCATCACACGAGGACGTGTACAATCAGGAAGGCCGTGTCGCAATCGACACGTGACGGCGCTCGATGGGTCAACTATTCACCGGCCGAGCGGAGCGACGTGCCGGTAGCTGCGTAATATCGAGTATTTTTGGTAAATGAGAACAATCTGGTGAGTCGTATTATTTTTATTTGGAATCTGGTGCCGAATGTTCTCTTTTTTTTTTTTTTTTTTATTGCTTAGCTGTGTGGACGAGCTCACAGCCCACCTGATGTTAAGTGGTTACTGGAGCCCATAGACATCTACAACGTAAATGCGCCACACACCTTGAGATATAGTTCTAAGGTCTCAGTATAGTCACAACGGCTGCCCCACCCTTCAAACCGAAACGCATTACTGCTTCACGGCAGAAATAGGCAGGGTGGTGGTACCTACCCGTGCGGACTCACAAGAGGTCCTACCACCAGTAATTACGCAAATTATAATTTTGCGGGTTTCATTGTTATTACACGATGTTATTCCTTCACCGTGGAAGTCAATCGTGAACATTTGTTGAGTACGTATTTCATTAGAAAAATTGGTACCCGCCTGCGGGATTCGAACACCGGTGCAACGCTTCAACACGAATGCACCGGACGTCTTATCCGTTAGGCCACGACGACCAATCTTGTCGAGAAATCTATTAGTAGTAGCTTCATAATTCAGGAATTTTATGCGAAGGTTCTCATAAAGAGTCTGTTGTTTTAACCAAAACTGTACGGAACAAATCCTTTGCGATGGTTTATTGCTTACTCATTTTTATGTCATGTACTACCCGATAGTTGTTTTAATCGGTTCGGTGAGATTGAGCTTTCAACGAAATAAGCACTTAAATCTAGTGTGTCCTTATTCGAAGCCCACACTTGCGTTATTGATGACCAAGTTCGCGATGAGCTCATGGAATTGTTCTTGACAAGAAGTGCTAGAAACCGTACATCTTTTTTAAATTATTCTATCCAAAGAATAACAGAGGCGAGCCCCTTCGAATTCTTAATAGTTCGCGTGCCATATCTCTAAAGGTTTTTACATAAAATGATACTGAAAGTAAGAGATTAACCTTAACCTTAACCTAACCGAGACCAAAGAGAGAATACACTTTATTGCACACCAACACAATTTACATTCAAAAAAAAACAGTCAAAAAGCACATATGTACAATAGGCGGTCTTATCGCTAAAAGCGATCTCTTCCAGACAACCGTTTAATTTACAGAAATTCTGGAAAATATAAAAATATAGCAGGTATGTTGCGGTGTACCATAGACAATACATAAGATGACAATACATACAAAGAGCATGATTACATAGTTGCCATTAAGTAGTGCTACTGACGAGACTGTGATGAGTGAGGTGAAAGTAGAGCACGCGTCACGTAAAAAGAACGCTGGAAGAAAGTGGAGGGGGTGTGTTTGCGCACGGATACGCTCGCGCACGAAAATACTAGGTACTTTTGTTTTATTTTTGAAGTAATCTTTCGCTCGCGACTTCGTATATTGGTTATAGGTATGTACAGTTTAGTAGTTCTGTACTCTTGTATCTGTATGTAGTTACGTGTTACAGGAGAGCGTAGAAAGATATCATAAGTTTGAAGTTAAAGTAGTTTATGAAAGTTAAAGTTTAGGTAAAGTTATAAGAATGATAATTTCTCTTGATGTGAATTGTACGATAGTTAGTGATGCACTCTCTTGACTGTAATTAAATTTCATATTACATTATTTGTTGTCACGCGGCAAAAAGCGGATCGCGTCGCGAGTAAGCATGACGTTCTGGTACTGTTGGTGGTCGGCAATCCTTAACTAGGAGTGGGTGATATAAATCGTATATAGATTCAATATCTATATATCGCAGCAATATCGTTGAATCCGATATCGCCCCGCACGAAATCTATATATCGATATTAGCCGATACACGATATTGCTCGATGTGATGCGCATCGCCATATCGTACCGATTCGTGAATCGAAATCTATATTTCGATATCAGCCGATACACGATATTGCTCGATGTGATGCTCATCGGCATATCGTACCGATTCGTTAATATCAGCAATATTCGTTTGGTTCGTATCGAATCGGCCAGAGTGAGTGAGCGCACTGTTATATCCCTAACCTGTATAGACTAATGCTTACCAAACACCTTACTCATCATAAGCTCTCTCACAGTGATTTCATGAGAACATACCAGGCTCAGTTCGGGTCAGATATTCATTGAAGTGAGACGTTTACCAATTTTCCTCACTATTTCTAAATTCTTTTATTATAATTAATTATTCATTAAAAATATTGTGTAGTGTGGAATAAATCCTTTTTTAAAAAGAGTTCGGCCTTCTCACTACTAACATTTGGTGGCAGCTTAAGGGATTTTAAGTAAAGAAAATCCGGGAAACGCCTTCGTGTGTGAACAGTGTACAAAAGTTGTAAATTCAAAAACTAATTTCGGCTGTATTCGCCGTTGTGAGTTCTGCATCTCTCATTTGTGAAAAGTGAAAATAACATGTTCGTGAACATCTTATACATGTAAGTTAATTCATGTGCACATTCCATCGGTGGTGTATATTCAAATAAATCACAAAACCAAAAGTGAAATAAACTTTCAACTAAATAAACTTTAATCCACAAACACCTCACGCTATCGCTACAATTGTCCAGTTCCGAGAACTCTTATCTCGCTCAGCGCATCCGCTCACCTGTATTTGGTATCGAATAAATTCAAGATAAATTATTACGATGACTACAAAGGAAGAGACTAGGCAGAGAGGTCAAAAATCAGAGAGTGAAGAGAAAATCGATTTGAACATTCTATTAAAGTTTATTAAAAACTTCGATGGTAACAGAGAAAATTTAAGTGCATTTCTCACAAATTGTCAAAACGCCTATAATCTAGCTAATCCACAACAAAAACCTATTTTATTTAAGTATATTTTAAGTCAGTTAGAGGGTAAAGCAGAATCAGTATGTGCCATACGCGAATTCGAATCGTGGGAACAATTATCGGAATTTTTACGTGCACAGTTTGGCGATAAAAAACATTACGCTGCATTACTCTCTGACCTACAAAGTTGTAAACAAAATCATAATGAACCGGTCAACCAATACGCCTTACGTGTAGAGGCATGTTTAGCAAGACTTTTAACAGAAATAAATATCTCCTTACCGTCACGTAATAAAGGCGAACTGGCAGGCCGTGTCGCTGCAATGCAAGACCTCGCTTTATATACATTTATCACTGGGTTAGACCCTAAATTGTCTATTGGTGTTCGTTGCCGCGATCCTGACACATTGAACGAAGCAATAAACCTCGCTGTCTCAGAAGAGAAAATTCTACAAACAACTGTTAAAAAGTTTCCCTCGTTTTCATCTGGATTTTCATTCAGAAACCCGCCAATTTTGAGTCGTAATCCTCAACAAACCCAGTTCCAATTTCGGCCTAAAATTAATACCGCACAATCTAATAACTTAACTCCGGGTACTAGTGGAAGACTTTTCTGTCGTTATTGCAAAAAAGATGGCCATATCCTAGAGAATTGTCGTAGAAGAGAATACAATAATAAACGATTCCAAAACCAACCACAGAATTATCAACAATGGCCTCAAACCAATCAAAATCGCGTAAATTTTACCGAAGGTTCATACCTGAGTTTTCAAAGCATGCAAAATCATTGACAAACCTCTTAAAGAAAGATGTCCCATTTATTTGGACTAACACACAACAACTGTCATTCTAATTATTAAAAGAAAAATTAGTAACAGCACCAGTTCTCATATACCCTGACTTCACAAAACCATTTGTTCTAACATGTGATGCGTCGAACTACGCTATCTCAGCTATTCTCTCGCAAGGCGCAGTTGGTAAGGATCAACCTATAGCCTTTGCCTCCAGAACACTCAATAAAGCCGAATGCAATTATAGTGTTACCGAAAAGGAGTGCCTAGCTATTGTTTACGGAACTAAAACATTCCGACCCTACCTTTTTGGACGACAGTTCACCATAATTACCGACCACAAACCTTTAAATTGGCTTTTCAACTGTAAAGATCCCGGATCACGATTGGTCCGTTGGCGCTTGAAGCTGGAAGAATATAATTACGAAATCCAGTACAGAAAAGGCAAAACTAACACCAATGCAGACGCGCTCTCTCGATACCCATTAAATCCATTGCAAAGACAAGTAGACGATAATCATTCAGAAAATGGGCTACCTGACGATCATCCAGAATCGGCTCTTAGAAGCAATACTTCTGATCCCGCAAGAACTGAAGAAGAAGTTCCCCCTCAGTGCTCATCACAACCTGATATTGGAAACTATGACCTACCTGACCTGCAACTACCAGACGACTTTATTTTACCAGAAGACTTAGACCTCCCTGATGATTTTGATATTCCTAATCCACCATCCTCCGAATCCTGTAATGATGACGATACTTACTCCAAATGCTTGAAATCTATAAATAATAAAACAATGGCATTTGACACCAGTATCAGAGAACATAACGAAAACATTCTAAAAACAAATTCGAAGCACATCGTAATACCTACCTCTATGGACCTAGATGAGTCAAATCGGTACATATCTGAAATAATTGGCAACATCCCTGATTCTAAAGAATTCTTAGCATTAGAAAGAACTTTATATTCATTCATAACAATTGATAAGAACGATGTTAAATATTACTTCCTATTTATCAAAGTTTATCATTATGACAATACAACTTATGACGACGTTTTCAAAAGCCTTAAAAACCTAAAGTCACAATTCTTAATATCAAAAATAAACGAATTCAGTATTACTGATTTTAGTAATCCTTTCGACTGTCACGCCTTCTTTAAAATATATAATATCATATCATATCTGTTTCATAATACAAATATTAGTGTACACATTTACAAGAACACCATAATGTACCCCTCTATGAGCGATATTACCAAAATTCTAAGGGAAAATCATGACATCCCTATTTCTGGCCACTTGGGTTCCAATAGGATGTTAAAGAGAATTCAAGAAAGGTACTATTGGCGGAATATGCGAACTGATGTTGAGAATTATGTCCGTAGCTGCGTATACTGCCAAGCTAATAAAGCACTGCGTCAGACGAACCGCGCTCCAATGCAAATAACTTCCACGTCTACCCAGCCGTTTGAGCGTGTCGCTTTAGACATAGTAGGCCCACTTCCTGAAGCTGGTAATATTAAATTGAAGTTCATCCTAACACTACAGGATGACCTCACAAAATACTCAGCTGCTTATCCAATATCTCAGGCCACAGCAGAAGAAACATCTGAATGTCTAATCCATTTCATCAGTCAGTTTGGTATTCCTAAAACTATTTTAACCGACCAGGGTACCAATTTTACAGCTGAACTGTTTAAACAAACTTGCAGCTTCCTAAAGATTAAACAGCTGTGGTCAACCCCTTACCATCCACAAACTCAAGGAGCACTAGAAAGGAGTCACTCGACTCTAAAAGAGTACTTAAAGTCATTTGTCGATGAAAATCAGGGCAATTGACCTCGCTATGTGTACACGGCTATGCTTACTTATAATACTACCGTTATATAATCTATTTCATTTTTGTATCTGCCATCTGGTGAAATCCAGGTCCATTTATTTTTTTTTTTTTTTTTATTGCCTAGATGGGTGGACGAGCTCACAGCCCACCTGATGTTAAGTGGTTACTGGAGCCCATAGACATCTACAACGTAGACGCGCCACCCACCTTGAGATACAAGTTCTAAAGTCTCAGTATAGTTACAACGGCTACCCCACCCTTCAAACCGAAACGCATTACTGCTTCACGGCAGAAATAAGCAGGGCGGTGGTACCTATCCGCGCGGACTCACAAGAGGTCCTACCACCAGTAATTACGCAAATTATAATTTTGCGGGTTTGATTTTTATTACACGATGTTATTCCTTCACCGTGGAAGTCAATCGTGAACATTTGTTGAGTACATATTTCATTAGAAAAATTGGTACCCGCCTGCGGGATTCGAACACCGGTGCATCGCTTCAACACGAATGCACCGGACGTCTTATCCTTTAGGCCACGACGACTTCAAATTTCTTCTTATTCTTCGTATTTTTTTTGAATACACTGTTCAAAAGAGTTAAGTTGTGTTCTAGCAAGAATTCTACAAGCCTTTGACCGTTGGGGCTTCTTTTACCAAGCCCATGTTTGCCCAATACATACTCCTCCTCATATTGTTTTTCCCCGATCTGAGCATTAAAATCCCCCATCAGTATAATATGGTTGTTAGTGTAGTTTCTGATAGCTTTTGCCAGATCGGCGTAGAATGACTCTATCTCCGATTCTGCAGCTTGCTCGGTTGGTGCGTATGCTTGAATGATAGTTCAAGTCTTTGTATAGTTGGATAAGTTGATATTGAGCACTGCTATCCTGTCGGAAATACCAAATATGCTTTGTATTTGTTTCTTCAAAGACATTTTTATGAGGAATCCCACTCCTCTTTTGCCTCCTTTTTCACCTTTGTTGAACAATATGTAGTCTTGATATTCATGTATGTTTTCACCTTCTCTTCTCATTTCGCTAATTCCGAGTATGTCCCACTTTATGTCTTGAATGGCCATATTCAGTTCTGCAAGGGTATCCTGGGTTCTTAAAGTTCTTGTGTTTAATGTTGCAATATTGATTCTATTTAATTTTCTACTGTATTTGACTGGAGGGTTATGGTCTGTACTTCCCTCGGCGACCAACCGTGGTGGGAAGGTTTTTTGTGAATGTTGTTTTGGATTATGTTTTTTCTGAGTTTGTTCTGTTATTCCGGTTCTATTAGTAATTTTTATAGGTTGCATATTTGTATTTATTAGTTTTTTGAATTTCCTGAAGTTGAAGTGGAAGTAGTTCTATCTCTTCCCATGTATTGTAAAATGTTTGGTTTCAATATTTCTTTTTGTCCAATAGTTTTAGCTTTATTTGTTTTGTTTCCGGTTTCATTATGAGTATTCGGTTTTTTCATTGTTTGAAATTCGGGGGATATAGTCTTGTCTCTCTTCCTTTTTTCGCGCTGGTTGTCCTTCTGCTTTTTAATTACGAGTTGGTCTCCTCTCATGAAAGCTATGTTCCCCTTTTTCCATTCTTCCTCCACTTTTGGCTGCAGTTTTTTCCGGGCTTCAAGGACATCCTTGGGGAAGTCCTCTTTGACATAAATGCCTGTTGGTAAGTTTGATTTAGATTTTAATATGAGATGTTTCTTCCACATAGTAGAGAAAGTAACCACTACAGGGCGATTTTCGCTGGTTTGCGCTCCAATTCTATAGATGTTGTTTATTTCATGGCTGTCTATATGCACTTTCGCTTCTTCTATAATTCCTTTTATGTAGTCAACTAGTTCTGTCTCTCTTTTCCCATTTTCATCAACACCAAAGAAAATCAAGTTGCTTTTTCGCTTTTCTTTTTCCAAGGTATTGATTTTGCGTTTTAGTCTTGATACTTCAGATTTTAATTCTTGGTTTTCTTCCATTAATATTTTCATCTTTTCATCAATTGCTTCCATAACGTTCTTAGTAACTGCTGTTGTTAATGTTTGGGTTTGTTGATTAAGCTTTTCATCTAACTTTGCATCGAATTTTGAGAATAATAATTCCATTTGTTCATTCGTCATCTTTTTTTTTTTTTTTTTTTTTTTTTTTTTTTTTTTTTTTTTTTTTTTTTTTTTTTTTTTTTTTTTTCTTTCTCAAGACTATATTTTCCTATGATAATTTGAAACTCGTAGTGGTAACACTATTTGTCACTATAGCGATTGAATAGTTATTTTTGTTTACAATACTGGTATATCTGTCTTCCTCTTAGGTTGGTATGTTAGATAAATGGCAGATTGAGTTGAGTTGCGGCTAACTTCTCACCCACTAGTTTTTAGGTTGTGTCGCTATGTATTCGCTGCACTTTTTTGGATCGATCTCGATCTCTATCGTAACTTCATCGCTTTTTTAAATTCTTTATTAATTCACTAATTCCGATCCACTTAAATATCTCCAATTATTTAATTTTATTCGAACTCATTCGCTTGTTTTCGCTATCTAATCTCTGAGCTCACTGACGTACGTGTTGTACTAAATATATTTCTTCAATCCAGGAAAAAAAAAAAAAAAAAAACCTTACGTTGACTCAGATTCGAACCAGCGCACTTCAATCTCCGAGCTCGGCCGAAGACGGATACCACTTAGCTAATATGACTTGTGCTAAGCTGTTGAAATTATTTATTAGTAATGTTGGAGTTTAAAAGTTTAAGAATTTATGAATGCATTTCAGTGTGGGTACAATAATAATCCAACTTCATATGTATGTCACTGCTTGCAATTTTCGAGGACTATTTCACCACTAAATTTAGAATTTCACTTCATTACCAGTTTTGTTTCATGATAACTTTTATTCTTATTTGTTCTTGTATATATTTATGTAATTTTTAATTACATTTTATTAGTATAAAGTATCCAAGTTAAGAGGATTTGGACGAACCTCTGGTGGCTGGTTTTCATCCACTTATTAGTCACTGATTACTTCACAAACATTTTTAGTATTGATTTAAAACACTACTGTTATAATTACGTAATTTAAATAGGTAATTGTGGAGTTAACGATTTTATGGAATTATTTTTTTACGGATCCAATGTTTACTAGACAGCAACGCGCGTCTACCCCCTATACTTCTATACTAATATTATAAAGAGGAAAGATTTGTTTGTTTGTTTGTTTCGGATAGGCTTCCAAACTACTGAACCGATTTGAAAAATTCTTTCACTGTTTAGGAGCTACAGTATTTCCGAGTGACATAGGCATTTTTTTTTTTTTTTAAAAGTTAGGGATATTTTCTAAAACTTCAATAATGTAGCCCAAGGTGTAAGAAAATCACCTAAAATATTCTTTACATCGCTTGCCTTGCGAAAACTATTTACGAAAGAATAAAGTAATCTTCTATAATAATATTATAAAGAGGAAAGGTTTGTTTGTTTGTTTGTTTGTTTCGGATAGGCTTCCAAACTACTGAATCGATTTGAAAAATTCTTTCACTGTTTAGGAGCTCCAGTATATCCGAGTGACATAGCCTATGTTATATTTTAAAAAAAGTTAGGGATCTTTACTAAAACTCCAATAATGTAACCCAAGGTGTAAGAAAATCACCTAAAATATTCTTTACATCGCATGCCCTGCGAAAACTATTGATGAAAGAATAAAGTAATCTATACTTCTATACTAATATTATAAAGAGGAAAGATTTGTTTGTTTGTTTGTTTTGAATCGGCTTTGAAACTACTGAACCGATTTGAAAAATTCTTTCACTGTTAAGGAGCTACAGTATTTCCGAGTGACATAGGCATTATTATTTTTTGAAAAAAGTTAGGGATCTTTTCTAAAACTTTAATAATGTAACCCAAGGTGTAAAAAAATCACCTAAAATATTCTTTACATCGCGTGCCCTGCGAAAACTATTGATGAAAGAATAAAGTAATCGATACTTCGATACTATATAATATTATAAAGAGGAAAGATTTGTTTGTTTGTTTGTTTTTTTTGGATAGGCTTCCAAACTACTGAACCGATTTGAAAAATTCTTTCACTGCTTAGGAGCTCCAGTATTTCCGAGTGACATAGGCATTATTTTTTTTTTTAAAAGTTAGGGATCTTTACTAAAACTCCAATAATGTAACCCAAGGTGTAAGAAAATCACCTAAAATATTCTTTACATCGCGTGCACTGCGAAAACTATTGATGAAAGAATAAAGTAATCTATACTTCTATACTAATATTATAAAGAGGAAAGATTTGTTTGTTTGTTTGTTTTGAATCGGCTTTGAAACTACTGAACCGATTTGAAAAATTCTTTCACTCTTAAGGAGCTACAGTATTTCCGAGTGACATAGGCATTATTATTTTTTGAAAAAAGTTAGGGATCTTTTCTAAAACTTCAATAATGTAACCCAAGGTGTAAGAAAATCACCTAAAATATTCTTTACATCGCGTGCCCTGCGAAAACTATTAATGAAAGAATAAAGTAATCTATACTTCTATACTAATATTATAAAGAGGAAATATTTGTTTGTTTGTTTGTTTTGAATCGGCTTTGAAACTACTGAACCGATTTGAAAAATTATTTCACTGTTAAGGAGCTACAGTATTTCCGAGTGACATAGGCATTATTATTTTTTGAAAAAAGTTACGGATCTTTTCTAAAACTTCAACAATGTAACCCAAGGTGTAAAAAAAATCACCTAAAATATTCTTTACATCGCGTGCCCTGCGAAAACTATTGATGAAAGAATAAAGTAATCGATACTTCGATACTATATAATATTATAAAGAGGAAAGATTTGTTTGTTTGTTTGTTTTTTTTTTTTGGATAGGCTTCCAAACTACTGAACCGATTTGAAAAATTCTTTCACTGCTTAGGAGCTCCAGTATTTCCGAGTGACATAGGCATTTTTTTTTTTTTTAAAAGTTAGGGATCTTTACTAAAACTCCAATAATGTAACCCAAGGTGTAAGAAAATCACCTAAAATATTCTTTACATCGCGTGCACTGCGAAAACTATTGATGAAAGAGTAAAGTAATCTATACTAATATTATAAAGAGGAAAGATTTGTTTGTTTGTTTGTTTGTTTGTTTTGAATCGGCTTTGAAACTACTGAACCGATTTGAAAAATTCTTTCACTGTTAAGGAGCTACACTATTTCCGAGTGACATAGGCATTATTATTTTTTGAAAAAAGTTAGGGATCTTTTCTAAAACTTCAATAATGTAACCCAAGGTGTAAGAAAATCACCTAAAATATTCTTTACATCGCGTGCCCTGCGAAAACTATTGATGAAAGAATAAAGTAATCTATACTTCTATACTAATATTATAAAGAGGAAAGATTTGTTTGTTTGTTTGTTTCGGATAGGCTTCCAAACTACTGAACCGATTTGAAAAATTCTTTCACTGTTTAGGAGTTACAGTATTTCCGAGTGACATAGGCATTATTTTTTTTTTTTAAAAGTTAGGGATATTTTCTAAAACTTCAATAATGTAACCCAAGGTGTAAGAAAATCACCTAAAATATTCTTTACATCGCTTGCCTTGCGAAAACTATTTACGAAAGAATAAAGTAATCTTCTATAATAATATTATAAAGAGGAAAGGTTTGTTTGTTTGTTTGTTTCGGATAGGCTTCCAAACTACTGAATCGATTTGAAAAATTCTTTCACTGTTTAGGAGCTACAGTATTTCCGAGTGACATAGGCATTATTATTTTTTGAAAAAAGTTAGGGATCTTTTCTAAAACTTCAATAATGTAACCCAAGGTGTAAGAAAATCACCTAAAATATTCTTTACATCGCGTGCCCTGCGAAAACTATTGATGAAAGAATAAAGTAATCTATACTTCTATACTAATATTATAAAGAGGAAAGATTTGTTTGTTTGTTTGTTTTGAATCGACTTTGAAACTACTGAACCGATTTGAAAAATTATTTCACTGTTAAGGAGCTTACTAAAACTCCAATAATGTAACCCAAGGTGTAAAAAAATCACCTAAAATATTCTTTACATCGCGTGCCTTGCGAAAACTATTTACGAAAGAATAAAGTAATCTTCTATACTAATATTATAAAAAGGAAAGATTTGTTTGTTTGTTTGTTTTGAATAGGCTTTGAAACTACTGAACCGATTTGAAAAATTCTTTCACTGTTTAGGAGCTCCAGTATTTCCGAGTGACATAGCCTATGTTATTTTTTGAAAAAAGTTAGGGATCTTTACTAAAACTCCAATAATGTAACCCAAGGTGTAAGAAAATCACCTAAAATATTCTTTACATCGCGTGCCCTGCGAAAACTATTGATGAAAGAATAAAGTAATCTATACTTCTATACTAATATTATAAAGAGGAAAGATTTGTTTGTTTGTTTGTTTTGAATCGGCTTTGAAACTACTGAACCGATTTGAAAAATTCTTTCACTGTTAAGGAGCTACAGTATTTCCGAGTGACATAGGCATTATTATTTTTTGAAAAAAGTTAGGGATCTTTTCTAAAACTTTAATAATGTAACCCAAGGTGTAAGAAAATCACCTAAAATATTCTTTACATCGCTTGCCTTGCGAAAACTATTTACGAAAGAATAAAGTAATCTTCTATAATAATATTATAAAGAGGAAAGGTTTGTTTGTTTGTTTGTTTCGGATAGGCTTCCAAACTACTGAATCGATTTGAAAAATTCTTTCACTGTTTAGGAGCTACAGTATTTCCGAGTGACATAGGCATTATTATTTTTTTTAAAAAGTTAGGGATCTTTACTAAAACTCCAATAATGTAACCCAAGGTGTAAGAAAATCACCTAAAATATTCTTTACATCGCGTGCACTGCGAAAACTATTGATGAAAGAATAAAGTAATCTATACTTCTATACTAATATTATAAAGAGGAAAGATTTGTTTGTTTGTTTGTTTTGAATCGGCTTTGAAACTACTGAACCGATTTGAAAAATTCTTTCACTGTTAAGGAGCTACAGTATTTCCGAGTGACATAGGCATTATTATTTTTTGAAAAAAGTTAGGGATCTTTTCTAAAACTTTAATAATGTAACCCAAGGTGTAAAAAAATCACCTAAAATATTCTTTACATCGCGTGCCCTGCGAAAACTATTGATGAAAGAATAAAGTAATTTTTTTTTTTTTTTTTTTTTTTTTCCTACCTATGCTGATAGCCTTGAGAGGCTATTTCAGCTTCGCCCTAACGTTAGTAGGTGAGCTCGCGGGGCTCAACCGGAGAGTTGCTAACACTGACCCTAGCAAGAGCAGTGCTTCGCAGAATCTACCACCGGATCGGAAACGCGACCCACTGAGAAGATCCGGCGAGAAACTCAGTGGGCTGTGTCTATGGGTTAGTTCACTCGTCGAACCCTTCGTCGCAAGCGACGGGTTCGACGAGGACGGTGACCGGTGCTTGTGGTGCCTAAAAGCACCGTTAATGGATCAGGAGGATCCGTAATGACGTGCTTTGGGCGACGTCGACGGTTTACCATTCGGTCTACTGGGTCGGGTATGTAATTTCCAGCGGCTACGATGAGAGGGTTCTCATGTCGTGCCGCCTTCTCAAAATGGCGCAGCGATGCCGACTGTAGATACTTACTAAGGGAGTCGAGCTCCAGGTCGTCGTGGAGATCCACATTCCTAAGGAACCAAGGCGCTCCGACGGCTATCCTGCAGAATCGTGATTGAATAACCTGAAGGGATTTCAAGTTGGTGCGGGCTGCGTGAGCGAACACTACGCTTGCATACGTCATGACGGGGCGTATACAAGTTTTGTAGAGAGTTACCTTATTACGGAGGGACAGTTTGCTTCGACTACAAAGCATTGGATAGAGTCGTCCTAGAATAAACGCGGCGCGGTCGCGTACCGTTTTTATATGGGGACGGAATGTCATCCCTCTGTCGAGGGTGACGCCTAGATATTTGACCTTCGAGACCCACGGAATGGGCTGGCCAAAGAGAGTGATGGGACTAACGGCGGAGGTGTTTGCGCGCCTACTACGGAGTGGGATGCTCGAAGTGATGTTCGGAGGGCGACCCCTTTTGAAGAGCACCGCTGCGCTTTTCGTGGGGTTGATGTCTATTCGCCACTTCCGGAACCACTGTCCCAGGGTGGCTACTGCGATCTGGAGTCGCCGATGAAGCAGCGACATCTTCCTACACGAGTAGTAGATAGCCGTGTCATCGGCGAAGAGCGCTAGATGGGTCTCCGGAGACCGGGGTATATCATTGATATACAAACTAAATAATAACGGGGAGAGCGCGGAGCCTTGCGGGACTCCGGCGGTCAGTTGACGGGGACGAGAACGAGTTCCCTCTACTCGATATCGAAACGAACGGTTCGACAAGAAGTCTCGTATGATGAGCACGAGTCTGTCTGGCACTCCCATGTTGTACAGTTTATAAATTAAACCGTTGTGCCAGACTTTGTCGAACGCCTTCGCGATGTCGAAGAAGAGGGCGCCGGTCGGGATTTGTTTACGCCTATTTAGTCCTATCAGAATGTGCTCCGTGAGGCGGTGCACTTGTTGTACGCACGAGTGTTTTGAGCGGAATCCGAACTGTTCGTCAATGAGAATTTTGTTCGCGGTAACAAAATCCCAGAGGCGTTTCCTAAGGAGCCGTTCGTAAATTTTTCCTATCGTCGAGAGGAGACTAATCGGACGGTAACTAGAAGTTTCGTTTGTCGGTTTGCCCGGCTTATGTATACCGATAACGTCCGCTTCTTTCCACACCGCGGGAAAGATGCAGTGCGTCATAGCGGCATTTAAAATTGTAGCCAACATTGCTATCAGTTGGACTGGCAAAAATTTTAGCGCGCGGTTGTGGATGCCGTCGGAGCCGGGTGCCTTTCTAGGTTGTAGGTTGTGGATCGCGTCTCTAACTTCGTCAGTGGTAATGGGGGGTAACGCGTCCGAGGGCGGCAGGGAAGCTCTGCGCTCGACCTCCCTGTCGACTAACTCGGTGTGTACGGGGTCCGCGTGTTGAGTGCTGGTGGTGCACTGCTCTTGCAGTGCATCGGCCAGCAGCTCAGCCTTGTCATCGTCATCGAATGCCGGTGGTTGGCCTGAAGGGCGTACGAGGGGAGGCATAGTAGCGGTAGTTTCGGATTTGAGAGTCCTAGCTAGTCGCCAGTATGCTTGGTGGGAGGGCGCGAGTTGTTCTAAATAACTATGCCAATTATCGTTACGCGCGTCGCTTAAGCGGGAGTGGACTTCGCGTTGTAGACGACGCATCCGAATCCGGTTTGAATGCGTGGGAAGACGATCGTAGGCCCGGATTGCCGCGTTCCTAACTCTTAAGAGATTCCTAAGATCGGGGGACAGTCTGATGCGGTGGAAGCTGTCCTCCACATCGACTTCTTTAGAAGATCTAATGATCGCGGAAGATATGTGATCGGTAATGATGTTTATGGATTCGACGGTGTCCTCGGGGGATAGATTCGAATCCGGGCCGTAAGGGAGGATTGGCAGAGCGGTGTCGGCTAGGCACGTGCCCAGCTTATTCCAATCCACCATGGTCCTCGTAACAGTGACTGGGTTGTGGGGGCGACCGAGCTGCATAACGACAGGTCGGTGGTCTGAGTCGAGCTCTGACATTGCTTCGATGGAACGCAAGCGCAGAGTTACGTTCCTAAGCAATGCCAGGTCTATAGTGCTCGGACGGAGCGCGATGTTATACGGATAACATGTTGGAGTTGGGGGACCGACTATTTCAAAGGTGAGGTCGTCTATAAACGCGTCGAGACGCCTACCGTTAACGTTAGTACGATGGCAGTTCCACCTAGTGTGGTGGCAATTTAAATCGCCTGCCAGGATGACGGAGTCTCCCATGCCGAACAGTGACTCGATGTCACTGCTCAGAAGGGGCTTGTCCGGGGGGAGATAAACGGATGCGATGACGATCGGCTGGTGTCCCGTCAGCGAGATACGGCACACTGACGCCTCGATATGTGAGAGCGAGGGAGTATCGAGAGGGACAACGTGCAGGGCCCGCCTATAGTAAATGGCAGTCCCGCCTTTGGAGGCGGTGAGTCTGTCATTCCTAACCATGACGTAATAAAGTAATCGATACTTCGATACTATATAATATTATAAAGAGGAAAGATTTGTTTGTTTGTTTGTTTTTTTTGGATAGGCTTCCAAACTACTGAACCGATTTGAAAAATTCTTTCACTGCTTAGAAGCTCCAGTATTTCCGAGTGACATAGGCATTATTATTTTTTTTAAAAAGTTAGGGATCTTTACTAAAACTCCAATAATGTAACCCAAGGTGTAAGAAAATCACCTAAAATATTCTTTACATCGCGTGCACTGCGAAAACTATTGATGAAAGAATAAAGTAATCTATACTTCTATACTAATATTATAAAGAGGAAAGATTTGTTTGTTTGTTTGTTTTGAATCGGCTTTGAAACTACTGAACCGATTTGAAAAAATCTTTCACTCTTAAGGAGCTACAGTATTTCCGAGTGACATAGGCATTATTATTTTTTGAAAAAAGTTAGGGATCTTTTCTAAAACTTTAATAATGTAACCCAAGGTGTAAAAAAATCACCTAAAATATTCTTTACATCGCGTGCCCTGCGAAAACTATTGATGAAAGAATAAAGTAATCGATACTTCGATACTATATAATATTATAAAGAGGAAAGATTTGTTTGTTTGTTTGTTTTTTTTGGATAGGCTTCCAAACTACTGAACCGATTTGAAAAATTCTTTCACTGCTTAGGAGCTCCAGTATTTCCGAGTGACATAGGCATTATTTTTTTTTTTTAAAAGTTAGGGATCTTTACTAAAACTCCAATAATGTAACCCAAGGTGTAAGAAAATCACCTAAAATATTCTTTACATCGCGTGCACTGCGAAAACTATTGATGAAAGAATAAAGTAATCTATACTTCTATACTAATATTATAAAGAGGAAAGATTTGTTTGTTTGTTTGTTTCGGATAGGCTTCCAAACTACTGAACCGATTTGAAAAATTCTTTCACTGCTTAGGAGCTCCAGTATTTCCGAGTGACATAGGCATTATTTTTTTTTTTTTAAAGTTAGGGATATTTTCTAAAACTTCAATAATGTAACCCAAGGTGTAAGAAAATCACCTAAAATATTCTTTACATCGCTTGCCTTGCGAAAACTATTTACGAAAGAATAAAGTAATCTTCTATAATAATATTATAAAGAGGAAAGGTTTGTTTGTTTGTTTCGGATAGGCTTCCAAACTACTGAATCGATTTGAAAAATTCTTTCACTGTTTAGGAGCTCCAGTATATCCGAGTGACATAGCCTATGTTATATTTTAAAAAAAGTTAGGGATCTTTACTAAAACTCCAATAATGTAACCCAAGGTGTAAGAAAATCACCTAAAATATTCTTTACATCGCATGCCCTGCGAAAACTATTGATGAAAGAATAAAGTAATCTATACTTCTATACTAATATTATAAAGAGGAAAGATTTGTTTTTTTTTTTTTTTTTTATTAATTTATTTAAGGTCGCTTTTTAACAGCAATGGTCATTAACGACCACTATAAGCTTATAGTTAAATTAATCTATGGTAATCTATAATTTTCAGGAATTTTAAAGTACATTTTACATTATTATTTAAACAGTCAAACAAACACATAGGCAAGGCAGAAGTATGTCTTTCTGCATTAAACATTGGGCACTCAGTTAGTAAATGCTTAATAGATATATTGCTATCACATCGACTACATTTCTTTATTTCTTCTTTTGTAATAAGATGGATGTGAGTAATGTTACAGTGACCTATTCTTAATCTATTTAAAACTACTTGATCTTTTCTATTATTAATCTGAAAATTCCTTTTTTCAAAAACGGATTTTCTTATATCATATAAAGCACTTTTATTATCTTTTGCCCAATAGCTATTCCAGAGTGTTTTAATCTTCCATTTAATATGTTTTTTAAGATCCTGTACATTAGAAGTAAGGTAATTACATTGGGCTAACTTTGTGGCTCTCTTAGCTTCTGTGTCAGCTCTTTCATTTCCAGATATGCCTTGGTGACTAGGAATCCAGATTAGCTTTATTAAATAATTGTTATCTATAAGCCCGGTTAGAATTTCCTTGATCAGAATAATAAGGGGGTTTTTGTTGTGATTATTTGAAAGGGCCATGAGGGTAGACATTGAATCAGTGAAAACTATATATTTTTTGTGATTTGTGTTTGTCTTAATAATGTTTAAGCATTCTAGTATAGCAACTGCTTCGCATGTCAATATAGAGGTATAGTCTTGGAGTCTATTCTTGCAACTATAATTTTCAGATACAATAGCGCAACCAGATCTACCTTCACAGACTGAGCCGTCCGTGTAGTACATCTTGAAGTCTAAGTGATTATTTTTAATTTCGTAGAAAAGATCTTTGTAGATATAATCTGATGTGGTGTCTCGGGGATTATTTTGAGCTATTTCCATATTTATTGTGAAATTTGATTGGTGCCACGGAGGATAGTAGTGGTGTTTACGTGGAAATACTGGGGGAAAATCTAAATTTATTTCTGCGAGGTATTTTTTAATTCTTAACCTCAAAGGAGATGAAAGGGTTGGTTGTAACCTAAATTCTATATCCGATGGTACAGGGTCCTTTAGTATAAATGAGTCTTTGTTGTTTGTTATATGGTTAGTAGCATATGACAGGCATAACTCTTTTCTCCTAAAAGCTAGTGGCATTTCCTCTGCTTCAACTAGAATGCTATTTATTGGGCTTGTTCTGAAGGCTCCTAGACTTAATCTTAAACTAGTGTTGTGTATACTTTCTAGGGTTTTTAAAATATTGGAAGATGCAGAGTCATAAATAATAGAGCCATAGTCAATTTTTTGTCTTATCAATGCTTTGTATGTATTCTTAATGCATGTGCTATCTGAGCCCCAACTACTTCCTGATAGAATTTTGATGACGTTGAGTCTATTATAACAATCTGATTTTAGTTTTTTTATGTGGTCGACCCAGTTCAGTTTTTGATCAAAGATTAAACCTAATATTTTTAGATGACGGACCTCTTTAATTTGTTTATTATTAATTGTTAAGCTTACTGTTTCTTTCTTTTTCCTTTTTGCTAAAACGATAAACTCAGTTTTCGTATCTGAAAATTTAAATCCAGTATATCGACACCATTCACTTAGTTTATCTAAAGTATTTTGCAATAGTGTTTGCGTTGGTTTAATGCTGTTCCCACTGCATACAAGGGTTAAGTCATCCGCAAATAAACATCCCTTCACTGGTCTTTCTATTACCTCTGTTACGCTATTAATTGAAACTAAAAAAAGTATTACGCTCACCACAGATCCCTGCGGTAGACCGTTCTCGGTATTGATAGGATCTGAAACGATGCCATCTACCTTAACCCTAATCCTCCTGTTTTCCAAAAAATTTCTAACGAAGGCTAGGGTGTTACCTTTAATACTCATCTGTTCCAAGAGTAACAAGACTCTGTGTTTCCACACCATTTCATAAGCCTTTTCCAAATCCAGGGAAACCGCCACAACCTTATTTTTAATTGCAAAGGATGTTAATATTTCGTTTTCCAAATACGCAAGATGATCTAATGTTGACTTATATTGTCTAAAACCAAATTGAACTGCTGATATTAGTTGATTCTGTTCTAAATACCATCTCAATCTATTACTTACGATTTTTTCGAGTAATTTACACAAATTGCAAGTGAGCGATATAGGTCTGTAACTGGAAGTTAAGGTTGGTAATTTCCCCGGTTTCGGAATCGGTATAACAATGGCTTCTCGCCACTTATCAGGAAAGACTTGATTGAGCCAAATGAAGTTGTAAATGTCAAGGAGTCGTTCTAGAGCCACGAGTGGAAGGTTTTTGATTAAGGTGTTAGATATGTTGTCTGGTCCAGGGCTAGAGTGTTTTAATTGGTGTAAATAGAAATACAGTTCATGAATTGTAATATTTTGATTGATAGAGTTACTATTATCCAAAAAATCGAATACATTATTATTCTCTTCTATTTGGTTTTTAAAAGATAGAAATTCTTGGCTGTAATTATTAGAGCTAGAGTTTGCAGCAAAAGCAGACGCTAATAATTCCGAGTTATTTTTTGGATCACCACTTAACTGTCTATCATTGTTTTTTAAGACTATTGTTTGTTTTTTGCTTTTTTGTCCATTAATAGCGTTTATTTTTTGCCATACAATCCCTGGCGGAGTGTAACTATTAATGGAAGTGATAAAACTTTCCCAACTTTTCTTTCTGCTTTCTTTAAATATTCTTCTAGCATTGGCTCTTTTTCTTTTGTAATCTATCTTAAGTGAATCTTGAAGATTTTGGAGATCGTCCAAACGATTTGGACTTTTTTGGTAATATTCGGCTTTTCTTTTTTCTTTTTTATAAAGTCTATATGCTCTTTTAGATTCTTTAAGTGATTTATCACACTCGTCGTTCCACCATGGCACTTGTTTCTTTTTAATTTTCCCTGTTGTTTTAGGTATATGTTTTTCCGCTGAACCGAGAAGTATTTGATTAAATTCATCAACTAAGTCATTAATTATGGTCAAAGATTCGGGTGTAACTTTACTTAGTTGGTTAATTTTAATTTCTATATCAGAACGAAAGTTAGGCCAGTCTGCCATCTGATATTTGAAGTGTTGCGGGGCGTTTTCGTTAGCGGGGCTTAAATCTATCTTTAATGTAATTATAATAGGGTAGTGATCACTGTCGTATAGATCGTCTAATGCATACCAGTCAAAGTAAGTTGATATACTTCGTGAAGCAAAGGCTAAATCGATACTGCTGGTGTGACCATTGCTATTATTAAAGTGTGTGGGCTGATTAGTATTAAGGAGAATCATATTTTCGTCTACATCTAACCAGCCAGATATAATTTTACCCCTCAGATCACAGTGATCTGAACCCCAATAAAAATGGTGGCTATTAAAGTCACCCAATAATACAAAAGGTGTTGGAAGCTGATTTTTTAGATTATTCAGGTCATTTTCACTTAAGGGGCAGCTATTGGGCAAATAGATGTTACATATTGTAATAGCCAAAGGATATTCTATTCTTATTGCTATCACTTCTAGTGGGCTGATAATATCGACCTCTTTGGGCAGTGTGTGTGATTTTACATAAGTAGCTACCCACCACTAGCTATACTGCTATTTGATCGATTTTTGAAAAAATGAATATAATTCTTCAACTTAGCACAGTAGTTATTTTTAAAATTAGTTTCTTGGATACAAATACAAAGAGGGTCAATATCATTTAATATACGTTGTATATTCTCTAATCGTCTATGAAAACCGTTAACATTCCACTGTAAAATTTTCATTATGTCAAATAACTAAATCACTTACCTTATTTTTAAGAAAATTGTAATAAAAGAGACTATGGCTTGTTACTGGTTTCTAACAGTTTGATAAGTTCTAGTTTCTTAACTAATCTTGTACATCTATTTTTGAGGTTCCTATTTAAATTCATTTTAGTGCGGAGAAATGTGCACATATCAATTAGATCTGGGATATCATCCGTATAGTCTTTGATAAGTTCTTGAAGATTTTGTTTGCTACGGGAATTATCTAGAAAACTAATAAACTGGTCTAAGGTGAGTGGAAAGTGAGGTTGTATTTCTGACTGATCCAGCTCTGTTTTAATATCCTTCCAAACTTGTTCTTCAGTTCTGTCATCGAGAGTTTTCTTCTTCTTCTTGAGTGACTTAGGGGTCTTCTTTAGTTCTTCGTCCAGAGACCAATTACTGTCGGTTTCATCCGTGTAATCACTGACTATAATATTACTGTCATCTAAAGTAGGTTCAGCTTGATTTATTTCCGGTTGTGATGGTTCTGAAGAGGTAGATGGATGAATCCGCTTAACACCTTTGTATATGTCAAATTTATTGTGTGGTAGTAAGTTTGTTGGTACTTGCGGTTTGGAAATTTCGGTAGGGGGGTAGATTTGGTTTATTTCAGATTCAAGATTAATTGTAGAATTGAGACTGTGACGGTAGCTTGTTGGTTTCGACTGTAGTGTCATTGGAAGTAGTTGATTTTTCTTGCGTGAGGTTGTTAGGGCCTTTGGTACCAAGAACCTGTTGACTGCTTTGCGGACAGTATTTTGCCAAGTGTCCCATTCCATTACATACAAAGCATTTCATTGTTTCGTTTGTAATATAAATCCAATAATTGGTTTCATCATAGTTAATTTGCATCGATTCTGGTAATCTTTTTTCATCCTCAGGGGAAACGTATACTTGTCTCCTAAAGCTCATAATGTGTGAAAAACCAGGGTCCGGGATGCCCACTTTCATGAATGTTATGGGAGACAATACTTTAATACCCATTTCATTAAATTTTTCTTCTAAGATATCGTGCGGAATTATGGGGCAAACGTTGGATAAAACGATACGTTTGTTTCTTGTTATCAGCGGCCGAATCTCCAATACGTGGTCTTTCACTTTAACGTTTTTAATGACGTCAACCAATTCGTCAGCTGTTTGTTTTGAGTCCAAGTACACGCAGATTCTCGAGTTGGAAATGCGAGAAATGAAGCGGATTGACGTTGATTTGGTCACTGCGGAAAGGGCTAACAAGTAGTCTCGAATCATGATTCCGTCGATTGAGTTTATAATAATAGCTTGATCTTTCTTCGGGTAGCTGGTTTTAGATGTGACATTGGCATAACTTACGGTGGGGGTAGGTTTATCCATAGTGTCAGAAGGGGCTCCCGTTGCCAGGAGTACCCCTAACTTGACAAACGGTGTTAAAACAGAACACTCGGTAGTGATATTATATTCGTAATTACTCGTTAACCGCGCCGCGTCGACCGATACGTGTGAACCGTACGGGGACCGCAAGGCAACTGAAAGATTTGTTTGTTTGTTTGTTTTGAATCGGCTTTGAAACTACTGAACCGATTTGAAAAATTCTTTCACTGTTAAGGAGCTACAGTATTTCCGAGTGACATAGGCATTATTATTTTTTGAAAAAAGTTAGGGATCTTTTCTAAAACTTCAATAATGTAACCCAAGGTGTAAGAAAATCACCTAAAATATTCTTTACATCGCGTGCCCTGCGAAAACTATTGATGAAAGAATAAAGTAATCTATACTTCTATACTAATATTATAAAGAGGAAAGATTTGTTTGTTTGTTTGTTTCGGATAGGCTTCCAAACTACTGAACCGATTTGAAAAATTCTTTCACTGTTTAGGAGCTACAGTATTTCCGAGTGACGTAGGCATTATTTTTTTTTTTTTAAAGTTAGGGATATTTTCTAAAACTTCAATAATGTAACCCAAGGTGTAAGAAAATCACCTAAAATATTCTTTACATCGCTTGCCTTGCGAAAACTATTTACGAAAGAATAAAGTAATCTTCTATAATAATATTATAAAGAGGAAAGGTTTGTTTGTTTGTTTGTTTCGGATAGGCTTCCAAACTACTGAATCGATTTGAAAAATTCTTTCACTGTTTAGGAGCTACAGTATTTCCGAGTGACATAGGCATTATTATTTTTTGAAAAAAGTTAGGGATCTTTTCTAAAACTTCAATAATGTAACCCAAGGTGTAAGAAAATCACCTAAAATATTCTTTACATCGCGTGCCCTGCGAAAACTATTGATGAAAGAATAAAGTAATCTATACTTCTATACTAATATTATAAAGAGGAAAGATTTGTTTGTTTGTTTGTTTTGAATCGACTTTGAAACTACTGAACCGATTTGAAAAATTATTTCACTGTTAAGGAGCTTACTAAAACTCCAATAATGTAACCCAAGGTGTAAAAAAATCACCTAAAATATTCTTTACATCGCGTGCCTTGCGAAAACTATTTACGAAAGAATAAAGTAATCTTCTATACTAATATTATAAAAAGGAAAGATTTGTTTGTTTGTTTGTTTTGAATAGGCTTTGAAACTACTGAACCGATTTGAAAAATTCTTTCACTGTTTAGGAGCTCCAGTATTTCCGAGTGACATAGTCTATGTTATTTTTTGAAAAAAGTTAGGGATCTTTACTAAAACTCCAATAATGTAACCCAAGGTGTAAGAAAATCACCTAAAATATTCTTTACATCGCGTGCCCTGCGAAAACTATTGATGAAAGAATAAAGTAATCTATACTTCTATACTAATATTATAAAGAGGAAAGATTTGTTTGTTTGTTTGTTTTGAATCGGCTTTGAAACTACTGAACCGATTTGAAAAATTCTTTCACTGTTAAGGAGCTACAGTATTTCCGAGTGACATAGGCATTATTATTTTTTGAAAAAAGTTAGGGATCTTTTCTAAAACTTTAATAATGTAACCCAAGGTGTAAAAAAATCACCTAAAATATTCTTTACATCGCGTGCCCTGCGAAAACTATTGATGAAAGAATAAAGTAATCTATACTAATATTATAAAGAGGAAAGATTTGTTTGTTTGTTTGTTTTTTTTGGATAGGCTTCCAAACTACTGAACCGATTTGAAAAATTCTTTCACTGCTTAGAAGCTCCAGTATTTCCGAGTGACATAGGCATTATTTTTTTTTTTAAAAAGTTAGGGATCTTTACTAAAACTCCAATAATGTAACCCAAGGTGTAAGAAAATCACCTAAAATATTCTTTACATCGCGTGCACTGCGAAAACTATTGATGAAAGAATAAAGTAATCTATACTTCTATACTAATATTATAAAGAGGAAAGATTTGTTTGTTTGTTTGTTTTGAATCGGCTTTGAAACTACTGAACCGATTTGAAAAAATCTTTCACTCTTAAGGAGCTACAGTATTTCCGAGTGACATAGGCATTATTATTTTTTGAAAAAAGTTAGGGATCTTTTCTAAAACTTTAATAATGTAACCCAAGGTGTAAAAAAATCACCTAAAATATTCTTTACATCGCGTGCCCTGCGAAAACTATTGATGAAAGAATAAAGTAATCGATACTTCGATACTATATAATATTATAAAGAGGAAAGATTTGTTTGTTTGTTTGTTTTTTTTGGATAGGCTTCCAAACTACTGAACCGATTTGAAAAATTCTTTCACTGCTTAGGAGCTCCAGTATTTCCGAGTGACATAGGCATTATTATTTTTTTTAAAAAGTTAGGGATCTTTACTAAAACTCCAATAATGTAACCCAAGGTGTAAGAAAATCACCTAAAATATTCTTTACATCGCGTGCACTGCGAAAACTATTGATGAAAGAATAAAGTAATCTATACTTCTATACTAATATTATAAAGAGGAAAGATTTGTTTGTTTGTTTGTTTGTTTCGGATAGGCTTCCAAACTACTGAACCGATTTGAAAAATTCTTTCACTGCTTAGGAGCTCCAGTATTTCCGAGTGACATAGGCATTATTTTTTTTTTTTTAAAGTTAGGGATATTTTCTAAAACTTCAATAATGTAACCCAAGGTGTAAGAAAATCACCTAAAATATTCTTTACATCGCTTGCCTTGCGAAAACTATTTACGAAAGAATAAAGTAATCTTCTATAATAATATTATAAAGAGGAAAGGTTTGTTTGTTTGTTTGTTTGTTTCGGATAGGCTTCCAAACTACTGAATCGATTTGAAAAATTCTTTCACTGTTTAGGAGCTCCAGTATATCCGAGTGACATAGCCTATGTTATATTTTAAAAAAAGTTAGGGATCTTTACTAAAACTCCAATAATGTAACCCAAGGTGTAAGAAAATCACCTAAAATATTCTTTACATCGCATGCCCTGCGAAAACTATTGATGAAAGAATAAAGTAATCTATACTTCTATACTAATATTATAAAGAGGAAAGATTTGTTTGTTTGTTTGTTTTGAATCGGCTTTGAAACTACTGAACCGATTTGAAAAATTCTTTCACTGTTAAGGAGCTACAGTATTTCCGAGTGACATAGGCATTATTATTTTTTGAAAAAAGTTAAGGATCTTTTCTAAAACTTTAATAATGTAACCCAAGGTGTAAAAAAATCACCTAAAATATTCTTTACATCGCGTGCCCTGCGAAAACTATTGATGAAAGAATAAAGTAATCGATACTTCGATACTATATAATATTATAAAGAGGAAAGATTTGTTTGTTTGTTTGTTTTTTTTGGATAGGCTTCCAAACTACTGAACCGATTTGAAAAATTCTTTCACTACTTAGGAGCTCCAGTATTTCCGAGTGACATAGGCATTATTATTTTTTTTTAAAAGTTAGGGATCTTTACTAAAACTCCAATAATGTAACCCAAGGTGTAAGAAAATCACCTAAAATATTCTTTACATCGCGTGCACT